>NC_067483.1:81839790-82477290 GCF_947179515.1 Apodemus sylvaticus
ATAGCAGTAAATACCTATAGGAAATCCCATTTGATGTTTACAAGATGTAGATACCATCCTATGATGCTTACCTCAGAAATAAAATAATGAATATTTTGAAAGTTTATATAATGAGTTCACTTAGCTAGACCATGACAAGGGTGGGGTTTAAACCTATATTTGCCATATTGTCCATTAAGAAGTCTATACAGTAGAGTGGATTGAAAGAAATGTCCATCAAATTATTCATTCAACTTTATTCACTGAAAAGGCAGTAAATGTTCACGCAGCACTTTTATTTGATATTAATCTGTAGGTATGCACAACTATTGCTTTGTAATATTTTAGGTTAAACAAATATGATTGTCTCTATTTTACAGATAAGTGGGGTTCTGAAACTATCTCCCTCACCATACAAATTACACCTAGTGAATAACTGAATTTCCATACTTGGGATGCTTTGACCATAGTGAAAGGGTGGTATAAAGGGACTGGCCTAGGCCCAGCAGTGATATGTAGAAAAAGCACAGTGCTTGGACTCTGGAGGTCTAATTTTACTGCCCATGACCTGGACAAGTCATATCTCTTAAACTAATATTTATAAACTCAAAATACAGACTCCCTTTACCTAATTGCTGCTCAAGAGTTTTAGTTCATAATTTAAGAGGACACAAATACATAAAATCAGGAAAGCTCTCATTAGGATGAATTGGTAGAAGCAGGTTGTCAGTGTAATCAATCTCAGGATGGTACTTGGGGCACAGAAGGTACTGACTTTGCCTATGCCTACAGCCAGCCATGGTCATCAAGGTTCTGCAAGTAGACAATCGGACCGCGACAACACATTTTATTCTTCTGGGATTTCCAACACGACCAGCCTTCCAGTTTCTGCTCTTCACCATCTTCTTGGTTACCTATCTGCTGACACTGGTAGAGAATTTTCTCATCATCCTGGCCATCCGCAGTGATGGGCAACTGCATAAGCCCATGTACTTCTTTCTAAGTCATCTCTCTTTCCTGGAGATGTGGTATGTCACTGTCATCAGTCCCAAGATGCTGGTAGACTTCCTCATCAAGGACAAGAGCATCTCGTTCAATGGCTGCATGACACAACTTTACTTCTTTGTGACCTTTGTCTGTACTGAGTACATACTCCTTGCTGTCATGGCATTTGATCGCTACGTAGCCATTTGCAATCCACTACGCTACCCTGTCATTATGACCAACCAGCTCTGTGGAATAATGGCTGGGGGATGCTGGCTCTGTGGCCTCCTGACTGCCATGATTAAGATGGTTTTCATAGCTCGACTGCGCTACTGTGGCACACCACACATCAATCACTACTTCTGTGATATCTCTCCACTTCTCAATGTCTCCTGTGAGGACTCCTCTCAGGCTGAACTAGTAGACTTCTTTTTGGCCCTCATGGTCATTGCTGTCCCTCTTTGTGTGGTAGTGACATCTTATGCCATCATCCTTGTCACTATTCTCAAGATCCCATCAGCTCAGGGTCGTCAAAAGGCCTTTTCCACCTGTGCCTCTCATCTGACAGTTGTAACTCTTTTTTACTCCACAACCCTTTTTACATATGCCCGTCCTAAGCTCATGTACGCCTACAATTCAAACAAAGTGGTGTCTGTTCTCTATACTGTCATTGTTCCCCTTCTTAACCCCATCATATACTGTCTGAGGAATCGTGATGTAAAAAATGCCCTTAAAAAGACTATCATTTGCAATCGAAGCGGTCCTGGGGGAGATGGGGATTCCAGTAGTTAAAGAAAAATGTACAGAATCACACTGGAGAGATGGCTTAGCAGTTAAGAGTGCTAGATGCTTTTCTAGACGACCTGAGTTCAATACCCAGCGCCCACATGGCAGCTCACAACCATCTGTTAGTCCAGTTTCAGGGGAGCTAATGCCCTCTTTGAGCCTCTACTGGCAACATGCATGTGCATGGTGCACAGACATACACAAACCACCCATACACATAAAATAAAAATAAAGTCAAATTAAAATTAGAAATTTCTTTCTAGTATAGTTAAGTAGATGACCGCTATGCATTTCTTCAGTCTGACTACATTTATTCATCAGTTACACAGTACTGGGAAGACTTTTAAAAAATATACATAAAATTCAATATAGCAAAGCAAAACATACAATGTATATTAAAACTTTATTCAAAATCCTTTTGAATAAATTTGTATCTGAAGATGGTGTGATCACATGTGCTCAAGTGGGCTGGTGTGTGAATAAGGGCACTCATTTGTGAAGACCAGAAGTCAACACCAGTTATCTTCCACTACCCCTGGTTTTTGGTTGTTGTTGTTGTTGTTTTTTGAGACCATGTCTATCACTGAACCTGGAGGTCAATGATTGGCTTGACTTGCTGACCAGAATCTCTGGGCCCTCCTAGCTCTGCTACCCAGAGCTGGGATTATAAACATCTGTCTTTTTATGAGTGCTAGTGACTCATGTCCTCACGCTTGTGGAGCAAAGACTTGATCCACTGAGCCAATATGTCCCAAGTAAATGTTAAAGGCTGAGCCCTTGTTGGAAAGTATATGAAGAATATAAATATAATAAATAAAAATACAATACATAAATGGTAGTTTCAGATTGAATTGTACTGTAAGAAAGAGTCCCTCAAAATGTAATGGGGGTTGGAAATTGCATTTGTATAATTAGCAAATGTAAATTTAGATTACACTATGATATGTAAGAGTCAGTACATAATAAGGGCATATTCACAATTTCGACAGATGAAATCCTAAGGAATTTAGTGGGTCTTTTTCCTGAAAAATATTTTATAAATAGTTGGTTTTCCAACATGTTTTTATTAGTAAAAACTATTAATAAATGATCAAGCTAAATTTTTATGCATAGTGATAACATCACAATAGAAAGAACAGAATAACAAGATAAGCAAGCTGTAGGATTCTTCCTGGATCCTCTAACTGTACAAAATGCTTTTCCACTGTAAGACCCCCAAACCGAGGGTGCCCCAGCACCCCACGCCTCGGAAGGCGACACCCATATCACTTGCGAGAAATGGTCCTGATGCAATAACATGAGGATTTCTTTTATTCCAGGGCTCTGGGGTCCACAGCTGTGCAACGCACAGGGGTAGAGGACTGTGGGACCCCGTGCAACTGAAGTCAGGGGTATTTAAATGGGAAAAATCACAAGCAAGGGGTGGAGGACACAATTCACAAGGCAAGGGGTGGAGGACAAATGATGCACGGAATGGGGAAGTACAGAATGAGGAAGTCATTACAGAATGAGGAAGTAATAGTTTATGCCTTAAGGAAAGTTAGAAATTATCTGGAGCAAACGTCCTTGGGGCATTGTATAGCTAAACTTTGGAACTAGAGCAGGTTAAGGCTATCTTTCTCTCAAGCTAAAAGCAGAAAAACAAGTTACTCTGTGCTGGGCTAGTTGTTTAGGGGTCTAAAAGCATTGAGTTGGGGCTTCTCACCACCACACAGTTATTTTTTGTACTGAAGGTAGTCAAAGCCCCCAAAAGGCTTGATCTCAGAATACTGGTGCTGCGTCAGGTGAAATTCACAGAAATCTTTTTAGGAAAGTCTGAGGTTTTCTGTCAAAGTAACTTTTGTGTCTTCAAAAACATTTGAAACAAATAAATTATAAGAAATGGAAATACCCAGATGTATTACTAGAATCAAAATATTCATCAATAAATTGTCACTAAGTTCATATTATGGGATATAATTATTCTCAAAAGCTGTCTATACTGAAATGGGAGACTGGAGCAAACTTTTGCTGTTCACTAGCAAGAGGCAATATCCATAGTATAATGTCCGAGGATCTACCTTCACCTTGCATGACTATGAACCTATAAACAGCACCACTATTAGGTAGCATGTGTGTGTGTGTATGCATATATGTATGTATGTCTTTTCAAATGAGTTGCTACAAGTGATGTCGGTGATATAGCTGAAAAATTAATCCTCCATATTAATATTTCAAATATATTAAATGATTGCCCCAGACTAGCGTGTCTATTATTAATGAAGACTTTGAGATCACTGAAAATTTGTTTACTCAAAAAACATTAGAAATTTTTTATAAAAAATTAATTTTTAATTTAAAAAAATTAATTTTTGTTTGTGTATGTGTTGTATATAGTATATATTGTGTGTATGTATAGTGAGTTTGTGTATATGTATGTGATATTTAGGTGCATGGTGTATGTGTGTTCATATGTATGTGTGCTCATATGTATGTGTGTAATGTGGGTGCATATGGGTTGTGTGTACACATGTGTGTCTGGTATATATGGTATACACATATAAGTGTATGTGTGTGTGGTATGTGTGCATGAGTGTGGTATGTGTGTATTATATGTGTGTGGGCATGGGTGTCTGTGTATGGGGGTGTATGCATGGGGGGTGTGCATGGGGGGGTGTGCATGGGGGTGTGTGCATGGGTATGTGTGCATGGGTATGTGTGCATGTGTGATGTGAGCATATGTGGGGGGGTTGTACATGGATGCGAGGATATATGTTTCTGTGTGTGTGTGTGTGTGTGTGCGTGTGCGTGTGCGTGTGTGTGTGTGTGTGTGTGCGTGTGTGTGTAGGCCTGAGGTTGAATCACTTGCTCTTCACCTTCTGTTCTGAGTCAGGGTTTCTTACTGAACCCAGCCACCTCTCACATACTGACATAACAAGTGGGCTGCCGTACCCATCTGGCTTCTGTGGGTTCTGGGGTCTGAAATACAATTTTCACTTTCCACAGAAAACACTTTACTCCATAAGTCATCTCCCCATCGCTGAAAGCCTTGTTTTAATAAATGCATTTGGAATGCTACTGTTTCCTGCAGAAAAATCCATATACTTGAATTAGGAACATACCTTATGGTGTTAGAAAGAGATGGCTCAATAGTTAAGAGCACTGACTGTACTGCCAGAGGACCCAGGTTTGATGAACAGAATCTACAGAGTGGCTTAGAACTGCCTATAATTTTATCCCTAGGGGATCTGATACCCTTTTCTGGCCTCTGGGTATACCAGGAACATGCATAGTGGGCAAACATTATGCAGGGAAAATATACACACATGTAATCAAATTGTAATTGATTTTTATAAAGAACATTACTTTGTGACACAAATGCTACCTCCACTCCCAAAATAATATATATATATATATATATATATATATATATATATATATATATATATTGTTTAGAAATTCCAGTACTTAGTTGGTTTCTAAAGTATGTTTCACCCATTTAAATTTTTGCTGTCAATACCTAAGAACCCATTTTCTGTTGTACCTTTTCTATATCCATTTGTGTGCAAAGGTGATTTTATAGGACCCTGTCTTGTAATATTCTGGCATTTAATTCTAAAGGGAATTTGTTCTAGGTGTTGTTTCATTCTTATGAAACCTAGAGATACATTTCATTACGTTTTTGGACCCATGCCATTGAGTAAAAATGTCTAAAAGTTTAATTAAGAATAGAGTCTTCAATGGGGCTCTTTGAAGAACAAAGAACTGTGTGTCTATTAATACACACAGCTTTTCTCCTTCATGAATTTCTCAACTTTTAATTGAATGAATGGCAGCTAAATTTATCAAAGAGCAAAACAGTTCTTCTATATATAGTACTGCAAAAGAAAAAATCTTTTTTCTTTTTCTTTCATTTTAGACATCAATTCCCTGTGTAATGAGTTCTTTCTCAGGGCTGAGGTGACATTTAAATAGATCCATATTTATCACCTTGCACAAAGCTCCACCTTGCATTAAGTTCAAGTCCAGGTGGGTCAAGGACCTCAACATAAAACCAGATACATTGAATCTAATAGAGGAGAAACTGGGAAACAGCCTCAAACTCATTTGCACAGGGAAAAAAATTTCTGAAGAGAGCACCAATAGTTCAGATCAATAATTGATAAATGGGACCTCATGAAACTGAAAAGTTTCCGTAAGGCAAAAAAAAAACAAAAAAAAAAAACAAAAAAAAAAAACAAAAAAAAAAAACACCATCAATAGAACAAATAAGCAACTACAGACTGGGAAAAATCTTCACTAACCCTACATCTGAAAGAGGGCTAATATAGAAAATATATAAAGATTTTATGAAGTTAACCTCCAAAACCCTAAATAACCCAATTAAAAGTGAGGTACAGAGCTAAACAGAAAATCCATAACAGAAGAACCTTGAATGGCTGGGAAGCACTAAAAGAAATGTTCAAAGTCCTTGGTCATCAGAAAAATACAAATCAAAATGACCCTGAGATTCCACCTGATACCTATAAAAATGGCTAAGATCAAAAACTCAAGTGATAGCACATGCTGGTGATTGCAAGCTGGTACAACTACTCTGGAAATCAATCTGTCAGTTCCTCTGAAAATTGGAAATAGTCTACCTGAAGAACCAGTTATACCTCTCTTGGGCATATCCACAAAAGATGCACCACCATACCACAAGGACATGTTTGACCATGTTCATAGCAGCCTTATTTGTAATAGCCAGAAACTGGAAACAACCCAGATACTCTCAAGCCAAGAATGGATACAGAAAATGTGGTTCATTTACACAACAGAATACTATTCAGTTATTAAAAACAAGGACACCACGAATTTTACAAGCAAATGGATGGAACTAGAAAATATCCTGAGTGAAGTAACTCAGACCCAAAAGGATATGCATGGTATGTACTCACTGATAAGTGGATATTAGCCAAAAAGTAGAGTATCCCTGGGATACAACCTACAGACTGTAAGAGGTATAACAAGCAGAAATGCCCAAGTGAGGAAGCTTCAATCCCACTTAGAATGGGGAAGGAAATAATCATGGAAGGCAGAGGGAGGGAGGGATCTGGGTGGGAGAGGGGAGGGGTGAAGAAAGGGGAACAGGATCAGATTTGGGAGGAGGGGACAGGAGAGAAACCCAGAGGGCCAAGAGAATGAATGGAAATAAGCAGCTGTGGGGACTGGGAGGTAAGGGACCCTCTAGAGAGTACCAGAGACCCAGTAGGTTATACACGCTCAAGACTCATTGGGGGGAGGGCACCTTAGCCAAAATGCTCAACCCTGGGGAAAGGGAACTTGAAAAGTCTACCTCCAATAGATAGACAATGCTACAAGAACAGGGAGAGGGTTACTAACCCACAGTCAAAATTCCTGACCCAGAATTGTTCCTGTTTAAAAGAACTGCAGGGTCAAAAATGGAGAAGAGACTAAAGGAAAGGTGGTCCAGTGACAGGTCCAACTTGGGATCCATCTCATGGGAAGGCTTGGGGATGGAGCACCAAGACCTGACACTAGTGTGCTATCATGTGCTTACAGATGGGAGCCTGGCATAGCTGTCCTCAGAGAGGCCCTATCAGCAGCTGGCTGAGACAGAAGCAGATACTTACACCCAAGCATTTTACTGAAGTCAGGGACCCCTATGGTTGAAATAGGTGAAGGACTGAAAAAGCTGAAGGGGTGAGTAACCCCATAGGAAGACAAGCAGACTCAACTAACCCAGACCCCAGAGAGCTCCCAGAGACTGAGCCACCAACCAGGAGCTTGTCTGGGACCCACAGGCTTGTCCGGGACCCCTGTCTCATACAAAGCAGAGGTCTGCCTGGTCTGGCCTCAGTGGGAGAAGATGAACTTAGTCCTCAAGAGACTTGAGGCCCCAAGGAAGTGGGAGGCCTGGTAGGGTAGAGGGAGCATGCTATCAGAGGCAAGGGGGAGGAGTGTCTGATTTTTAAAATCATTATGAAAGAGAAGAAAATGGTGTGAATTTGCGTGGGTGGAGATACATGGAGGATGTCAGGTGAGTTAGAGAAAAGGAAACCATGATCAGAATATATTGCATGGAAAGTTGATTTTCAATAAAAAGTAATAATTAAAACCCAAATTATTACTATGTTTTTGTTATGTATTGTTTTTTGAGTCAGTTTAAACTGTTCATCATACCATAGAATAATTACAATTAGAAAAAGAATATCATTTTTATACTGGCTTTCAAACCCAAAGCTTGTTGAAGGGTAGACAAGGAGTCTGTCACTGACCCACCTATCCCTCCAACTCCTGTAAACAAAGTTTCACTGGAAGGCAGTCATACCCATTTATCGATTATCAATAAAAGACATCAGACTACAGGAGAGACCTTATAGTATGCATAAAATATTCATCAGCTCTCTCTTTTCAGGAAAAGTTTGCTGAAATATTGATAGAATGAAAACGTCCATAACCCATTAGTAAGATTCAAATAGATTTGAGGACCCAATATTTTAGCTCTCAGGCACTGGAAATTAAAAAAAAAAAAACAACAAAAAAAAAACAAAACAAAACAAAACAACAACAACAAAAAAAACGTACTATTATAGCTAGTCATCTTTGTTGGCAAGCAGACAGAGCACCTCAGTGCCTGGAAGCTCTGCAGCCCAGCAGTGTTGCAGGATTTAGCACAAATCTCTAAGGGGAAGCTCAGCACTGTAGCTATCCCATAATTGAGATGTCACCAGTTCAGTGTACTTCACCCCACTGGAAAGTGATTCAATACTATATTTTATGGTTACACTTACTTACTTTCTGAGTGTCTAAGCTATCTCAACTTCATACAATAATGAAGGGATAAAAATGTTTTTGCAATATTTATTTTACCTCTCTTTGCAACAGAAACTACTACCCAAAACCAAAACCCACCAAAATGCAGAGTTGTAGAGCCCAGTTCCTGTGGATACCTAAGACTCAGGGAACATTGCAGAAAAAGGAAGAAAGTTTGTAATGACTAGATGGCTGTCCTTCCTGATTCTCGCTGTCTTCTATTTTTGTTTATCCCTCTAACTATGTGTTTTCCCTCTTGTTCCTATTTTGTTCCTTTTCTTCTCTTTATCCATAATTAAATTAAATAATACATAAATTAAATTAAATTCATTAATTCAATTAAATTAATTAAATACTATATAAATACTACATATAATTTGAGGTCTATAAATATTATAATATTTAAATCTTATATTTTAATTTTAATATTATAGATAGGCCACAAAGTTATAGAAAGCATACTTTAAGAAACAGTGTCTTCAGGAACTAGTACTAAGAAAAACTAGTTGTCTATATGTTGAAGAATAAATCTAGATCCCTATATCTCACTTTGCGAAAAAAAAATCAATGTAAAATAACAACAAACCCTAATATAAGTCTGAAAATAAAAGAGGAAAATATATGCAAAACACTTCATGATAGAGGCTTATATGAGGGCTTTTGGAAACAATCTCTAGTAGCACAGAAAATAACTCCAGTTAGAAGAACATGTCCCACATACAGGCAACAGCTTTTGGAATGACCCCCATTCTAATTGTTCAGGATTCACATGAAGACCAAGCTGCACATCTGCCACAGACATATGGGACGGCTTAGGTGGTTCATTCTCTGAGAGCCCCAAGGGTCCAGGTTATTTGACTGTGTTGGTCTTCCTGTGGAGTTCCTATCCTTTTCAGGGCCTAGAATCCTTCCTTCTATTCTTGCAAAAGCATCCCCAAGCTCCATCCACTGTTTGGCTGTGGGTCGCTGCATCTGTCTGAGTCAGCCTCTGGGTGGAGCCTCTCAGAGAACCAAATGGTCCTGTCTGCAAGCATAAATAAATAAAACACCCAATAAAAATAGTATTAGGGATTGGTGCTTGCCCATGGAAGGGTCTCAGGTTGGACCAGTTACTGACTGGCTATTCCCTTAGTCTCTGCTCCATAGCCCATGCCTGCATTTTTTCTAGACAGGATACATTTTGAGTTGAAATGTTTTTCTAGTTGGGCTGCCTTGTCTGGCCTCAGTGGGAAAGGAAGCACCTAGCCTTGCAGAAACTTGAAGTGCCAGGGTAGGGGATACCCAGGGCGGAGCTCCCATCTACTAAGAAGAGAAGGGGATGTGGGATGGGGAAGGATTGTGGTAGGGAGTGACCAGGAGACAGGCAGGAGCTAGATGCAAAGTGAATACATAAAAATACTAAATTAAATTTTAAAAAAAGAGAGAAACAAACAAAAGGAAAGAAAATAACTCCAAAGTTAACAAATAGGATTGCATCTATGCAATGCAGGATACTTCAGCAAGTGGGAAATATTTATGAACAATACATTGGGTAGGGGATTAATGCCTAGCATCTATAATACCTCCAAACGTTAAATAGTTGGAGAGATGGCTTTTGGTTAAGAGCACTTGTTGCTCTTGCAGAAAACCAGGACTTAAATTCCCAGCACACACATGGCAGCTCACAACTGTCTGTAATTCCAGTTCCAGATGATCCAACACACTCACTGGCCTCTGTGGGCAACAGGCATGCACGTGTTATATAGACATATGTGCAGGGAAATACTCAAACTTGAAAGGTAAAAATAAATCTTTTTTAAAAAGATGGATTGTTGAATTTAAATTGACAGCTCTTAAGGGAAGAAGCACAGATGGACAATAAATATTTTTAAAACTATTGGAGCATCCAGTAAACACGTAAAAACAACTCTGAGATCCATTTCATGCATTTACAGTGGCTGTCAACAAGAAAACAGGGACAAATACTGACAAGAAAGCAGGAAAGAAACTTTTATACACTGGTGGTGGTGCTACCATATAATCCATCTCTACCATGCCCGAGTGTATACCTGAAGGACTCTATGTAAATCAGCATAGAGTACTTGCCTATCCCATATATTGGTGCATTATTGACAGGTACCTTGATTTGAAACCAGCCTAGAAGGCTCCATTAGCAGATAAATTGATAAAGAAAATGAAGTATACATGATGAGTGTTCTTCTTGGTCAATTTGACTAGGTTTGGAATCACGTGTGCGTGTGTCTATGCAAGGACTTCAGAGAGGTTTAACCAAAGAAGGAAACCCACCTTAAAAGTGCCCCGCATCATCCCATGGACTGGCATCCCACACTGAATGAAAAGGGATTAAAAGAGAGCTCACACTGAACACCAGCATTCCTCTCTCTCTGCTTTCTGACTGTGGGTACAGTGTGACTAAACCACCCCAGGTTTGCTTCCACTGGCATGCATGCCTTGTCTGCTATGATGCATTGTGCCTGCAAACCATAAGGTGAAATGCATGCCCTCTTCCATAAGCTGCTTTTGAAACTGAGTAACTAATTTATATATAATAAAGTTTTACTGTTACAAACACTGAAATAAAGACAATTTCAAGAAAATGGATGGAAGGAAAAACTAAATGGTTACCAGCCTATACCAGACCTCACAGGATAAACATATTTTCTCCCCTATGCAGAATCTAAATTTAGATGTGTATAGATTATATAGATACATATATATGCAAATGTGTGTGTGCATATACATGTATAGGTCACAGAATCAGAAAGGCAACTATGGTGGAATGGAGAAGTCACAAGGGTGAGGACAAGAGAGAGTAATGAAATATATGTGACACAAATGCAGAGACAGGAACTCTAAGAAAGATGCAGTTGGCTACCAAGGAGTGTGTGTGTGTGGGGGAGGGGGGGATGGCATATGGAGCTGGCTCTGTGAACAAGAGCATCTATGTTGCTCTTGCAGAGAAACTGGATTAGGTTCCCAGGATCTACATGGTGGCTTACGACTCTCTGTAACTCCAGTTCCAGCAGATCTGGTCACATTTGGCTTCAGGCAGGCATATGGTGCAAACAAATAAAAATAAATGTTTAAAAGAAATGAATATTGGAAAACGGAACAAATTATAATGCTGTGAATGTGTGAAAATGCCCTAATGATACCTGATTCACAGTCTACCAACTGGGGCAAAGGAATAAATAATAAAGAAAAGAAAAATCTTGTGGAAATTTCATAAGATCTCCTGCAAAAAGAAAAAGAAAAGTGTCCCCATCTTGCCCAGTTAACTACTGTGACCAGAGTCACCTCTAATGAGTTGAAAGAATGTTAATGTCAGGAAGCATGGGAGCTTTCTGCAATGGCAGTGTCTGTGTGTGTGCGTGTGTGTATGTGTGTATGCATGTGTGTGTGCATATGTGTATTTGTGTGTGTGCATGTGTGTGTGCATGTGTGTGTGTGTATGTGTGTGTGCATGTGTGTGTGCATGTGTGTGCAGGTGTGTGTGCATGTGTGTGTGCATGTGTGCTCACCCACCACAATATACATACATGTTGGAAGTCAAAGGATAACCCTGCATGTCCTTCCAGACCTCCTGTCTTGTTTGAGGCAACGCTCCTTGTTGTTCACCTGTGTTTCTGTCGAGATGTCTCCAGGTTCTACCTCCCAACCCGGTGTAGGAGTTTTGGAATTACATACATGTGCTACCACAGCAGGTTTCATGCGTGTTCTGCAGAGTCTGGAGTAGGGACCTCATGCAAGAGTGGCAAGTACCTTATTGATGAGTTGGAACATCTCCCTTCCTGAACCTGTCTGCAACTCTTCCATTCAGAAGCTGAAGGCACTCTCTTCACTATGTTATTTTGCTCTCCCCTTTTCTAGATTGTTTCAAATTAAACTGCTGCTGACGGTCCTTTGAAGTACTTATTGGACATGCCACAGTGACACTTTCATGTGCATAACTCCTGAAAACTTGGGGATTTAGCCATCTTTCTGACCCATTTTTTTTATGGCATGCACACACTCTAACCACACTTCTTATGTTAAGGTAAGTGAGTGCCACCTAGTGTTCAATTGCTGCAACTACTAAGATTATGAATTTTAAATTGGTATTAACTCCCCTGTTTCTTCAGAGTCAGTTCCTGGTGACAAAAGAGCATAAAAGCAAGGTTTATGAGATACAATTTAGCATAAAACAGCCATGAGCTAAGCAAAGACTTTTGAAAAGGTCTCCATAGGCCTCTGGACTTCTCAGAAACATCAGTGTGGTGCTTGGGCTTTATGTAAACTCCTTTCTTCCTTCCCTTTCCCATAACATAACACTGCAAGAAACAGTAAACACATCACTCTTCTTTCTCTCCCACACTCTTCTACTTCCATCAGATTAATTTTCATTCAGACCCCTGCATTTGATCATAACTTTAGTACTCTTGGGTACAACAGTGACTCCTTGTGGGAGAAATCAATGGGATCTGATAAAGGTGTGTGATACATGGGGTTTGCCCCCATCTGAAAGGTAGGATGGGTCTTGGAGATGGGTAAGGAGTTTGAATTCAAATGGACCGTGACCAGAACCTGACTCTGATGCTTTGAATAAGAATGGCCCTCATAGATTCATATGTTTGAATGCTTGGCCCACAGAAAGTAGTACTAGGAGGTGTGACCTTGTTGCAGAAAGTGTGTCTCTGTGGGGACAGGCTTTGAGGTTTCCTACATTTAACCTATGCCCAATGTGACACAATCTTCTTCTGATGCCTTTGGACCAAGATGTAAAACTCTCAGTTTTTCTCCAGCATCATGCCTGCCTGGATGCTACCATACTTCCCACTATGATGATAATAGACTAAATCTCTGAAATTGTAAGCCAGCCCCAATTAAATATTTTTCTTTATAAGGGTTGCCTTGGTCATTGTGCCTTTTCGTAGTTATTAAGCCCTAAGATACTGCCTCATTTTACCTTAGAAATTACATGCAATTTTTGATGATGGTTTTTAATGTCAACTTACCACAAATTAGCATCAGCCTGAGAAATTGACATCTTTACCTTAACTGATGTGGGAAGATCCTAATGTGGGCGCCACCTTCTGGTAGCAGCCCAGACTGAAAAGGGCTGATTGATGGTCTTTTGCTTGCTTAGCCTTCCTTCCTTCAGTCTTCATTGGTTTTTATACTGTTGCTGTTAATGATGGTTCCTTAGCTGATATCAGAGGTAGCATTATCATGCATCCAGTGACCAGCACATTTCCAGGAACCTTCCTGCTTCGGGGCACTGAATTGGGACTGACAAAGTACCAGCTGTGAGAACTCAGCAACTATGGGGTTGTCTTCCTCTCCAATGTGAGAGGTCCATTGTGTGAACGCTCCAAATGCTAGGAGTCCCAGATTTAGGGTCAAATAGCTACAGAGCTCTCAATCTCTCAGTAAAGAAAGAGCTGTTACTCTTCAGTTCCAGTAAACAGTGTTCCTCTGTGTTCTTTGCTTCACATCCTGCCTTGACTTCTCTTCATGATGGACTGTAACCTGTAAGCCAAAGGAGCTCCCAAGTTGCTTTTGATCACGGTGTTTATCACAAAAATTATAGACAACTAGAACACAAGTCAATCACATCTGGTCTACCCCAGGACATTTGTGAAACTCTTCCTGAGAACTCATTCTTTTCTCATGAATCTAAAAGGACTTTATGATTCATGAATGGACAGACCAACACTTACCCAGTTCTCCCTTCACAGCTGTCCCTGTGACCTTGATACTGGGCTTTCCACTTCTGCTGAGTGAATGTTGACAGTATCTGTTCTACAGCCTGACCCACTCTTTCATGCAGCCTTACATCCTGAACATGTGTCTTGGAGGTATATACTACATCTAAAACTATCATTATGGACAGCATCATCGTAGTAGACACCTACAGTTGCAGAAGAATCTAAAGATTGACCCCAGGTAGGTCTACAAAGCTAGACTTTGAACAACAAGAGAGAGGGAAAGGGAGAGAAAGAAAAAAGAGGGTGCATCTGGATTCTACTGCTAACAAACAGTCAACTACTACCACCATCTACACTCACCATCAACAACAAGAACAACATCACAAGCAACAGCAGAAAAAGAAGAAGGTGGTGAGAGGAGGGAAAAAAGAGCGATAGAGGTACTAAACCATCAGTGGTGTCACAGGCTGGCAGATGGCTTTTCTCTCAGGGGTGGGTGGCTTTTTCACTCAGGGGTAGATGGCTTTTCTCTCCTCCTCCCACTCTATTCTCTTCAGCTTTCATTTACTGTTATTTCCTGGGGCTTTCTCTGTCTCTAGCCTTAGTTACTATTATCTGCATTTGCACTCACCCAACACTTGTTGCTGAACCTACCCCACAAGGAATTGAACCCTCTTCAGTAGCCTGTCTCACTCTTTACAGTCTTGTGGGAAAGCAAGAAAGCATGTATGTCCTTTAGAAAATACAGGACATTTGACCTATGGCACCACTAGAGGGTGCTCACTGCATTCCTTCAAAGTCTGACTAGGTGGAAGAAAATACAGGGTGGAAAACAGCTATAGCCACTGGTATTCTAGTGAAATAGTTTGACTTTCCAGCCATTGTCCTAATATGTGATGCTTATTTTCAAAAGAAGCATTGAGGATCCACCTCTACATTGGGAGGGAAAGACAAATTGACCTTTCTCGTATGAGACTATAACGGGACTACATAGAGCCTATAGCTGTCAATATAAGGTACTGTCATTCATTCTGCGGACACTTTTAAAGATCTCTTAAAGGCATTTTAATGTAAGTCAGAAATGGCTGAAGCCAACACCACTGGTCTTACCTAGCTCAATGTTATATGTGGGTCTCCTGCCCCCATCCCCTCCTCTACCTCCAACCCTAAATTGGCAGCAACAAGGACATTGGCTGCCCATCCATGCTCAGGAATGGGATGAGAAAAGTCAATGACTGTGGACCAGTTAATTGGCGAAAAGCTGGGATGATCAAGAAGCAACTAAAGAATTTAAGTGGAGAAGTCACCCTGAATGGCTGGGAAAAGAACCACAAAGACATCATGGATTACTGAATAAAAATCCAGTAGAAGAACCTCCATTCCATTCCTCCACCCACCATCATCAGACATGCAGATCCTAAACCATACAGGTAAGCTTCCCTTCCCCAACCCTTTGTCCCGGCTTGACAAGTCTTCTGGGGCACACATGCTGCCCTGAGCAGCCTGCTGTCCTTTCAACCCTCCCCCCCACACACACACAAACACAAACACACACACACACACACACACACACACACCTCTATGCCCACCTTCATTAGACCTGCGGATCCTGAAACACACAGGTTATCTTCCTTTCCCCCACACATCTTCCCTGCTCACTGTGTCCTCTGGGGCACCCCAAGCTCCTAGTAACCTCCTAGCTCAGGCAGCCCTCCATTTTCCTGCCACATTCATCACCTTATCAGAGCTGCAGCTCCTGAACCATACTGACCTGCAGATCAGTAACCATGCAGCCCAAAGATAACTAACAGAGGCCTGCTGCACCAGGACCAATGAGGTTAAGCCCCCTCCAACTACCTATAAGAGGCCCATCCAGGGACCAAAGGCATCCATATAGCTAAAGACCCTCAAAAGAACACAATCAACACAAGCCAGGGCAGTGTGCTACCTTCAGAGTACAACTACCCTACTACAACAAGCTCTGGATATCCTAATACAACCAAAGTACAAGAAAATAACCTTAGATCCAATCTTATAAAGATGATAGAAGCCTTCAAAGAGGAAATGAATACATCCCTTGAAGAAATACAGGTAAATACAAACAAACAGGTAGAGGTCTTTAAAGAGGAAGAAAATAAACCCCTCAAAGATATACAGGAAAATACAATTAAACAGGTTAAGGAAATAAATAAAACTACAAGACTTGAAAGTAGAAATATATGCAATATAGAAAACGAAAAATGATGGAAATCTGGAGATAGAAAACCTAGAGAGGAAAACAGGAACAATAGATGCAAGCATCACCAACAGAATTCAGGAGATGGAAGAGAGAATCTTATGTGTAAAAGATGCAATAGAAAAATTGATACATCAATGAAAGAAAATGTTGAGTCTTACAAATTCCTCACACAAAACATCCAGGAAGTCTGGAATACCATGAAAAGATGTAACCTAAAAAAATAGGAATAGTAGAAGGTGAAGAGTCCCAGCTCAAAGACCCAGAAAATATTTTCAAGAAAATAATAGAAGAAAATTTTCCCAACCCAGAGAAATTATATTGGACCAGAAAAGAAAATCCTCTCACAACATAATAATCAAAACATAAAATCTACAGAGCAAAGAAAGGATATTAAAACCCACAAGGGAAAGGGGGCAGGTAATATACAAAGGCAAAGCTATCAGAATTACACCTAACTTCTCAAAAGAGACTCTAAAAGCTAGAAGAGCCTGAACAGATATCTTGCAACCTCACAAAACACACAGAGGCCAATCTAAAGTGTTATACCTAGAAAAACTCACAATCACCATAGATAGAGAAAACAAGATATTTCAAGACAAATCCAAATTCAAACAATATCTATACAAAAAAGCAGCCCTATAGAAAATACTAGAAGGAAAACTCTAATCCAAGGAGGATAACTACATTCAAGAAAATACAGGAAATAAGTAATTCCATACTAGCAAAAACAAGAGAAGCACACACAAACATGCACACACACATACACACACACACAAATACCATCAACATCAAAATAAAAGGAAATAATGATCACTGGTTATTAATATCTCTCAACATAAATGGACTCATTTCACCATTAAAAAGATACAGGTTAACAGAATGGATGCAAAAACAGGATTTATCATTCTGTTCCATACAAGAAACACCTCAGCAATAAAAATAGACATTATCTCAGAGTAAAGGGCTGGTAAAAATGTTTTCCAAGCAAATTGACCCAAGAAACAAACCAGAGTATCCATTCTAATATCTAATAAAATAGACTTTCACCCAAAATTAATCAAAAGAGACAGGGGCAGAGAGCTGCGGAAGGAGAGAAGCCCCACGGCCATATTCGCAGCCTGCTGGGACAGAAAAGGGCCACTAGGTACTGTATCACCCTGAGCTTTAGATCTCTGGTGGTGCAAACCTCCAGGGGTCTGCCTGTGCCAAGGAACTGATCACATAGGCAGTTTGTCTGCAAGCCGGCCAGGCATGGGGCCTGTGTCCTGCCCAGAGAGTTGAGGAAGGAGAGAAGCCCCGAGGCAATGCTTGCTGCCTGCGGGGACAGAAAAGGGCCACTAGGTACTGTATCACCCTGAGCTTTAGATCTCTGGTGGTACAAACTGCCAGGGGTCTGCCTGCTGCCAAGGAACTGACTGAGCACATAGGTGATTTGTCTGCCAGCCCACCTGGAGTGGGACCTGTGTCCTGCCCAGAGAGCAGCAGAGGAAGAGATTCCCTGTGGCCTTACTCGCTCCCTGCCGGGACAGAAAAGCATCACTAGGTACTGGATCACCCTGAGCTTTAGATCTCTGGGGGTGCAAATCTCCAGGGGTCTGCCTGCACTCAGGAACTGAGCACATAGGTGGTTCATCTGCAAGCCAGTCCGTCTCGGGACCTGTGTCCTATGTGAGAATCAACAGAGGGAGTGACCCCCCCACCACACCATCTTCGCTCCATAATAGAGCAGACAGAGAACAGCTGATTGACCTTGACAACCTAAGTATAACATTGCTTGAGGCAAGACTGAGAAGGGCTCCAAAAGCACAAAAGAGGAAGGCAGCATATCAGTAATCTGTGCCAGAGGAAACCCAGTCATCCAGTGTTGCAGAAATAACCTTAAAGATCCACAGTAGGTTGAAGCACCAGCCAGTGACAATAAGACAATCTAACACCTGGGAGAACTAGATGGCTAGAGGCAAATGTAGGAACATTATTAAAAGAAACCAAGGCATTATGGCAGATTCTGAACCCAATTCTCCAACAATAGCAAGTCCTGGATACACCAACATACCAGAAAATCAAGATTTGGATTTAAAATCACTGGTCATGATGCTGGTACAGGAACACATGAAGGACATATTTAAAGAAATTCAGGAGAAAATGGATCAAAAATTAGAAGCCCTTACAAGGGAAACACAAAAATCATTGAAAGAAATTAAGGAGAATACAAAAGCCAATAAGGAGGAAAGGCAAAAATCACTTAAAGAAATACTGGAGAACTTTGATCAACAGGCAGAAGTCATGAAAGAGGAAACACAAAAATCTCTTAAAGAATTAGAGGAAAACACAAATAAGCAAATGACAGAACTGAGCAAAAACTTCCAGGATCTAAAAACAGAAGTAGAAACAACTAAGAAAGCACAAAGGGAGACAACTTTGGAGATAGAAAACCTTGGGAAGAAATCAGGGACCATAGACGCAAATATCAACAACAGAATACAAGAGATAGAAGAAAGAATCTCAGATGCCGAAGATACCATAGAAACCATGGACTCAACAGTTAAAGAAAATGCAAAATGCAAAAAGCTTGTAACCCAAAACATTCAGGAAATCAAGGACACAATGAGAAAGCCAAATCTAAGGATTATAGGCACTGATGAGAGTAAAGATTTACAACTTAAAGGGCCAGCAGATATCTTCAACAAAATTATGGAAGAAAACTTCCCTAACCTAAAGAGAGAGAAGCCAATGAATATACAAGAAGCCTACAGAACTCCAAACAGACTGGACCAGAACAGAAATACCTCCCGTCACATAATAATTAAAACCCCAAATGTACTAAACAAAGAAAGAATACTTAGGGCAGTAAGAGAAAAAGGGCAAGTAACATATAAAGGAAGACCTATCAGAATTACACCAGATTTCTCACCAGAGACCATGAAAGCTAGAAGATCCTGGGCAGAGCTCATGCAGACTCTAAGAGAACACAAATGCCAGCCAAGACTACTATACCCAGCGAAACTCTCAATTACTATAGATGGAAAAACCAAGATATTCCATGACAAAACCAAATTTACACAATATCTTTCCACAAATCCTGCCCTACAAAGAATAATAGGGGGAAAACACCATTACAATGAGGGAAACTATACCCTGAAAAAAGCAGGATATTAAGCTTCTTTCATCACACACACAAAAAAATAACCACATACGTATAAAATTAAAATCAAAAATGATAGGAAGCAATAACCACTACTCCTTAATATCTCTTAATATCAATGGACTCAATTCCCCAATAAAGAAGACATAGACTAACAGACTGGTTATGCAAACAGGACCCTACATTTTGCTGCATACAGGAAACACACCTCAGTGTCAAAGGCAAAAACTACCTTAGAGTAAAAGGCTGGAAGACAATTCTACAAGCAAATGGTCCTAGGAAACAAGCAGGAGTTTCCATTCTAATATCAGATAAAATTGACTTTCAACCTAATGTCATCAAAAGAGACATGGAAGGTCACTTCTTGCTGGTCAAAGGAAAAATACAACAAGAAGAACTCTCAGTCCTGAACATCTATGCCCCAAATACAAGGGCGTCCTCATTCATAAAAGAAACTTCACTAAAGCTCAAAGCACACATTGCACTTAACACAATAATTGTGGGTGACTTCAACACTCCACTCTCACCAATGGACCGATCAGGAAAACAGAAACTGAGCAGGGACACTGTGAAACTAATTGAAGCTTTGGACCAATTAGATTTAACAGATATATAGAGAACATTTTATCCTAAAGTAAAAGAATATACCTTTTTCTCAGCACCTCATGGTACCTTCTCCAAAATCGACCATATAATTGGTCACAAGACAGACCTCAACAAATATAAGAAGATGGAACTAATCCCATGCCTCCTATCAGATCACTATGGAGTAAAAGTGGTCTTCAACAGCAACAAAAACAACAGAAAACCCACATACACGTGGAAACTGAACAATACTCTACTCAATGATACCTTGGTCAAGGAAGAAATAAAGAAAGAAATCAAAGATTTCTTAGCATTTAATGAAAATGAAGGCACAACATACACAAATCTATGGGACACAATGAAAAGCAGTGCTAAGAGGAAAACTCATAGCTTTGAGTGCCTCCAAAAAGAAATTTGAGGGAGCATACACTAGAAGATTAACGGAACAACTGAAAGCCCTGGAATAAAAAGAAGCTAATTCACCCAGGAGGAGAAGAAGACAGGAAATCATCAAACTCAGGGCTGAAATCAATCAAGTAGAAACCAAGAGAACCATACAAAGAATCAACAAGACCAAAAGCTGGTTCTTTGAAAAAAGTCAACAAGATAGATAAACCCTTAGCCAGACTAACTAAAGGGCAAAGAGAAAATATCCAAATTAACAAAATTAGAAATGAAAAGGGAGATATTAGAACAGAAACCGAGGAAATTCAAAAAATCATCAGATCCTACTACAAAAACCTGTACTCAACACAACTGGAGAATCTGGAGGAAATGGACATTTTCTTAGACAGATACCAATTACCAAAATTAAACCAGGATCAAATAGATCATCTAAACAGACCTATAACCCCTAAAGAAATAGAAGGGGTCATAGATAGGCTTCCGACCAAAAAAAGGACAGGACCAGATGGTTTCAGTGCAGAATTCTATCAGACTTTCAAAGAAGACTTAACTCCAATATTATTCAAACTTTTCCACCAAATAGAAACAGAAGGAACACTACCCAACTCCTTCTTCGAAGCCACTATTACACTGATACCAAAACCACACAAAGATCCAACTAAGAAAGAGAATTTCAGGCCAATTTCCCTTATGAATATCAATGCAAAAATACTAAATAAAATTCTTGCCCACAGTATCCAAGAACACATCAAAACGATCATCCACCATGATCAAGTAGGCTTCATCCCAGGGATGCAGGGATGGTTCAGTATAAGGAAATCCATAAATGCGATCCACTACATAAACAAACTCAAAGAAAAAAAACCACATGATCATTTCATTAGATGCTGAAAAAGCATTTGACAAAATTCAGCATCCTTTCATTCTAACGTCTTGGAAAGGACAGGAATTCAAGGTCCATATCTAAACATAGTAAAAGCAATATACAGTAAACTGGTAGCCAACATCAAACTAAATGGAGAGAAACTTGAAACAATCCCACTAAAATCAGGGACTAAACAAGGCTGCCCCCTCTCTCCATTATCTTTTCAATATAGTTCTTGAAGTCCTAGCTAGAGCAATTAGACAACATAAGGAGGTCAAAGGGATACAAATTGGAAAGGAAGAAGTCAAACTATCACTATTTGGAGATGATATAATAGTATACTTAAGTAACCCTAAAAACTCTACTAGAGAACTCCTACAGCTAATAAACAACTTCAGCAAAGTGGCTGGCTACAAAATCAACACAAGCAAATCAGTAGCCTTTATATATTCAAAGGATAAGCAGACTGAGAAAGAAATTAGGGACATGACTCCCTTCACAATAGCTAAAAACAGCATAAAGTATCTTGGGGTGACTCTAACCAAACAAGTGAAAGACCTATATGACAAGAACTTCAGATCTCTGAAGAAAGAAATCGAAGATTTCAGAAAATGGAAAAATCTTCCATGCTCGTGGATTGGCAGGATTAATATAGTTAAAATGGCCATCTTGCCAAAGGCAATCTACAGATTCAATGCTATCCCCATAAAAATCCCAACTCAGTTCTTCATAGAGCTAGAAAGAGCAATTCTCAAATTCATCTGGAATAACAAAAAACCCAGGATAGCTAAAACTATTCTCAACAGTAAAAGAACTTCAGGGGGATTCAGTATCCTAGACTTTAAACTTTACTACAGAGCAATAGTGATAAAAACTGCATGGTATTGGTACAATGTCAGGCAAGCAGATCAATGAAATAGGATTGAAGACCCAGAAATGAACCAACACACCTATGGTCACTTGATCTTCGACAAAGGAGCTGAAAGCATCCAGTGGAAAAAAGATAGTCTTTTCAACAAATGGTGCTGGTTCAATTGGAGGTCAGCATGCAGAAGAATGCGAATCAATCCATTCTTAAGTCCTTGTACTAAGCTCAACTCCAAATGGATCAAGGACCTCCACATAAAACCTGACACACTGAAACTAATTGAAAAAAAACTAGGGAAGACCCTTGAGGACATTGGCTCAGGGGAAAAGTTCCTGAATAGAACACAGATAGCTTACGCTCTAAGATCAAGAATTGACAAATGGGACCTCATAAATCTACAAAGTTTCTGTAAGGCAAAGGACACTGTCAAAAGGACAAAACCTCAACCAACAGATTGGGAAAGGATCTTCACCAACCCTAAATCTGACAGAAGGCTAATATCTAATATATACAAAGAACTCAAGAAGGTAGAACCCAGAGAACCAAAAACCCCATTAAAAAATGGGGTACAGAGCTAAACAAAGAATTTTCACATGAAGAATTTCAGAGATCAGAGAAACACCTTAAGAAAGGTTCAACATCATTAATCATTAGGGAAATGCAAATCAAAACAACCCTGAGATTTCACCTCACACCAGTCAGAATGGCTAAGGTCAAAAACTCAGGAGACAGCAGGTGTTGGCAAGAATGTGGAGAAAGAGGAACACTCCTCCACTGCTGGTGGGATTGCAAGATGGTGCAACCACTGTGGAAATCAGTCTGGCGGTTCCTCAGAAAACTGGGCATGACACTTCCTGAGGACCCTGTTACACCACTCTTGGGCATATCCAGAGGATTCTTCAGCATGCAATAAGGACACATGCGCCACTATGTTCATAGCAGCCCTATTTGCAGTAGCCAGAAGCTGGAAAGAACCCAGGTGTCCTTCAACAGAGGAATGGATACAAAAAAAAAGTACACAATGGAGTACTATTCAGCCATTAGAAACAATGAATTCATGAAATTCTTAGACAAATGGATGGATCTGAAGAACATCATACTAAGTGAGGTAACCCAGTCTCAAAAGATCAATCATGGTATGCACTCACTGATAAGTGGATATTAGCCTAGAAAATTTGAACACCCAAGACATAATCCACATATTAAATGATGTCCAAAAAGAATGAAGGAGTGGCCCCTGGTTCTCGAAAGACTCAGTGCAAGAGTATAGGGGAATTCCAGAACAGGGAAGCGGGAAGGGGTAGATGGAGGAACAGGGGGAGGGAAGAGGGCTTATGAGACTTGTGGGGACCCAGAAAAGAGGAAATCACTTGAAATGTAAATAAAAAATATATCAATTAACAAAATCAAAAGAGACAGGAGGATACTTCATGCTCATCAAAGGAAAAATCTGCTAAGATGATATTTCAATTATGAACATCTATGCCATATGCATAGGGTACCCACATTTGTAAAAGAAACATTGTTAAAGTTTAAATCGAACATTGAACCCCACACATTAATAATGGGAGATTTAAACATCCCAATTGACATCCACTCAGTTGACAGATTATTCAGACAACAACTAAACAGAAATAATAAAAGTAATAGATGTTATGGATCAAATGGACATAACAGACATCTATAGAATATTTCATCCAAACACAAAAGAATATACCTTCTTCTTAGAACCTCATGGATCTTTCTCCAAAATTAACCATATAATTGGTCACAAAGAAAATATGAACAGATATAAGAAAATTGAAATAATACCTTCTATTTTATCAAGCCACCATGGATTACAGCTGGACTTCTACAACAACAGAAATACCAGAAAGCCTACACATTCCTGGAAATTGAACAATTTTCTACTCAATGATCTCTGGGTTGAGGGAAGAAATCAATAAATTAAAGGCTTCCTAGAATTCAATAAAAAGAGAAGAAGTGGAGGAGGAAAGGAGGAGAAGAAAAAGGAGAAGGAGAAGGAGGAGAAGAGGAAGAGGAAGAAGAAGGAGGAGGAGGAGGAAGAGGAGGAGGAGGAAATCGTTCAGTTAGAAACAAATAAAACAATACAAAGAATCAAGGAAACCAATGGCTGATTCTTTGAGAAAATAAACAAAATAGTCAAACCCTTAGTCAAACTAACCAAAAGACATAGAGACAGTATCCAAATAAAATCAGAAATGAAAAGGGAAACATAAAAACAGACACTGAAGACGTGGACAGAATCATTATTAGATCTTACTTCAAAAGCCTGTACTCCACAAAATTGAAAAATCTAAAGGAAACTGATGATTTTCTAGGTAGGTACTACATATCAAAGTTAAATCAAGATCAAGTGAACTATTTAAACAGCCCTATAATCCCTAAAGAAATAGAAACAATCACCTAAAGTCTCCCAACCAAAAAAAGCCCAGGGCCAAATGGTTTTAGTGTTGAATTCTACCAGACTTTCAAAGAAGAGCTAATACCAATACTCCTCAAACTAGTTCACAACATAGAAGCAGAAGGAACTCTGCGAAATGTATTCTATGAGGTCACAGTCACCCTGATACCTAAACCACACACTCAAAAAAGAAAAAGAACTTCAGACTGATTTCTCTATTGAATATTGATGTAAAAATACTCAATCAAATATTTGCAAGCTGAACCAAAGAATACATCAAAAAAGGCAACTATCAAGATCAAGTAAGCATCATCCCAGGGATACAGGGATGGGTCAAAATGCAAAAATCCATCAATGTAATCCACTATATAAACAAACTGAAAGAAAAAAATCACATGATCATCTCATTAGATTCTGAGAAAGCCTTTGACAAAAATCCAACACTCCTTCATGTTAAAAGTATTAGGGAGATCACGAATCCAAGGCACATACATAAACATAATCAAACTGATATATAGCAAGTTTATATCTAATATCAAGCTAAATGGAGAGAAACTTAAAGCAATCCCACTAAAATCAGCGACAAGACAAGGCTGCCCACTCTTTCCCTATCTATTCAATATGGTACTTAAAAGTTCTAGCCAGAGCAATAAAACAACTAAAAGAGATCATGGGGATACAAATTGGAAAGGATGAAGTCAAAGTATCACTATTGGTGAATGATATAGTATACATAAGCAATCACAAAAAATCTACCATAGAACTCCTACAACTCATGAACACCTTCAATAAAATGTCTGGAAACAGAATTAAGTCAAGCAAACCAGTAGCCCTCCTTTATACAAATGATCAACAGGCAGAGAAAGAAATTAGGGAAACAAGATCATAGCCATGGATAATATAAAATACCTTGGTGTGAGTAACCGAGCAAGTGAAAGATCTGTATGACAAGAACTTCAACTCCCTAGAGAAAGAAACTGAAGAAGATACAGGAAAATGGAAAGATCTCCCATGCTCATAGTTAGGTAGGATTAACAGAGTGAAACTGGCCATCTTACCAAAAGCAAGTTACAGATTCAATGCAATCCCTATCAAAATCCCAACACAAAATTTTATAAATATGGAAAGAGCAATTCTCAATTTCATATGCAAATATGAAAAACCTAGAATAACCAAAACAATCCCTAACAATAATAATAATATAATAATAATAATAATAATAACTATGGGAAGAATCACTATCACTGACCTCAAGCTGTACTACAGAGCAATAGTGATAAAAACTGCATATATTGATATATTGAATGGAATCAAATCAAAGACTCCAAAATGAACCCATACACCTAGGGACATTTGATTTGCCAAAACCACACAATGGAAAAAAGAAAGCATCATCAACAAATTCTGCTGGTTTAACTAGATATCTACATGTAGAAGAATGCAAATAAGCCAGGCAGTGGTGGTCCAGGACTTTAATCCCAGCACTTGGGAGACAGAGGCAGGCAGATTTCTGAATTGGAGACCAGCCTGGTCTACAGAGTGAGTTCCAGGACAGCCAGGGCTATACAGACAAATGCTGTCTCAAAAAACAAAACAAAAAACAACAAAAAAGAACACAAATAGATCCATATTTATCACCTTGCACAAAACTGAAGTTCAAGTGGATCAAAGACCTCAACAGAAAACTGGATACACTAAATCTCATAGAAGAGAAAGTGGGAAATATCCTCAAATAATTTGGTACAGGAGAAAATTTCTTGAACAGAACATTAATGGCTAAGGTTCTAAGATCAACAATTGATAAATGGGACCACATGAAATCGCAAAGCTTCTGTAAGGCAAAGGATATTATCAATAGAAAAAATGGCAGCCTACAGATTGGGAAAGGATCTTCACCAACCCTACATCTGACAGAAGGCTAATACCCAAAATTTTTAAGGAACTCAAGATATTAGACACCAAAAACTCAAATAACCCAATTTAAAAATGGGATACAGAGCAAAACAGAAAGTATTCAACAGAAGAATCTTGAAAGGCTGAGAAGCACTTAAAGAAACATTCAAAGACCTTAGACATCATGGGAATGCAAATCAAAACAACTCTGAACTTCCATCTTACACCCATCAGAATGGCTAAGTTAAAAAACTCAAGAGATAGCACATTCTGGCAAGGAAGTAGAGAAAGGGGAACACTCCTTGCTGGTGGGAGTGCAAACTCTACAACCACTTTGGAAGTCAATTTGGTGGTTGACTTCAACCACAAAAAAATATTGGTGGTTCTACTTCAAGACCCAGTTGTACCACTCATGAGCATATACCCAAAAGGTGTTCCATTATGTTCATAGCAGCTTTATGCATAATAGAAAATGGAAACAACCTAGATGCCCCTTGAACAAAGAATGGATAAAGAAAATGTGGCACATCTACACAATAGAATACTTTCCAATTATTAAAATCAGACATCATGAATTTTTGCAGACAAATGAATGGAACTTGAGAATGTCATCCTGAGTTAGGTAACCCAGTCCCCAAAAGACATGTATGGTATGTACTCACTTATAAGTGGTTATTAGCCATAAAATACAGGATGCCCATGCTATACTCCATAAACCCAAGGAAGCTAAACAAGAAGGATAGCACAAGTGCTTAAATCTCACTTAGAGGGGCATTTGAATTGTCGTAAAAGGCAGATGAAAAGAAGGAACTGAGTGGGAGAGTGAGCAAGGAAGGAAATGGTGGATGGAGTTCATGATCAGGTGTGGGAGGGACAGGAGGGGTGGTCAGATGGCCATAAGAATTAATGGAAATCTGCAACTGATGAGCATGGGAAGGGGGAAGGGTGGGAAGGCATCTCCAAATGAGACAGAGACCTGGGGTAAGGGAGGTGCCCAAGAATCAATGGAGGTAATCTTAGCTATGACTCACAGCATTGGGGATATCAAACCCGAAGAGGACAATTTCTGTAACCAAGTAGGAACCCTAGTGGATGGATAGGGACACCAACCCACCCACAAATTTTTTGCCACAAAATTTGTCCTGTCTACAAGTAATGCAGGGACAGAGGGATGAAGCAGAGACTGAGGAAGTGGCCAAACAATAACCTGCCCAACCAATAACCAGCATCTGTTATATGTGCAGACAGGAGTCTCGTGTGGCAGTCTGCCAAAGATCAGCCTCAGCGGGAAGAGGGATTCTGAGAAGGGGTGCCTGGGAGTGGTAAAAAGAACTACTCAAAGTTAAATCATGGATTCAAGCTGATGACCTGTGTTCTGCTTGACAGTTTTTCCAGTCTGCTTTTCTCTATGTTCTACATTCTCTCTGGAGATTTATTCTCTTGCTTGCTATTCTAAGAGATCTCTCTGTTCATGTCCTGTGTGTGTGTGTGTGTGTGTGTGTGTGTGTTCTCCAAAAAGTTCTCTCCTAAAAATTTTTCTGGATAGCTCATCTTCTGAAGAACATAGATTCAGCCTTTTATTTTACATACCAATCCAGTCATGTACTTGTTGGGGTTTTGTGTAAGCTCCACCCCACACCTACCTGGCAATAGCCAGGTATGCCCTGCCCCAGAGATCTGGCCCACTATAAGAGGGGCTACTTGCTCCTCCTCTCTCTCTTTGCTCTCCGCTCTCCCACATACTCTCACCTCTCTGCCCCTGGGGCTCTCTTCCCCCCCCCCCCACGTGGTCATGGCCGGCCTCCACTCTCTCCTCCACTCCCTCCACTCTCTCTCTCTCTCTCTCTCTCTCTCTCTCTACCTCTACCTCTCTCTCTCTACCACCAACTCCCATCCTCTATTCTGAATAAACTCTATTCTATACCATGTCCGTGTTCACTGACTCCTTCATTGAATCCTTTATCATCCTTCAGTACTCCAAATTTTCCTTTTGATTATTTTATGTCAGCATCCTATGACCCGACAGGTTGATTCTTAGAAGACTGAAAGCATACTTTTTTCTTAATATTGCGAAAGAAATCAGAGATCTGCCTTTGTCAAGCATAGATGATAAGTTAGTTGGGTGGGACACTGTTCTGAAATTACCTGCGCCTGGAGTCACTGTGTCCCAAGCTGACCTAGAACTAAGGAATCTGCCTGCATTTGTGTCTGTCTGTCTTTATATCTCTCTGACAAGCTGGCTCACAGTGTAGCTACCTCTGTTCCTTTTTGGTTTGTGAAGCCCCTTGCAATTCATATTACATACTTATATTTTGCATAGTTAAGAAATTATATATATATTTTAACTCATGTATTTTAGAGCTCTTTCCCACACCTTTAAGGGCTGTCCAGAAAGCCCCAGTGTTTACCATTTTGCTGAGTCATAGCCACACCCTCAACTCCTGGGACTCCTGCTGTCTCTAATTATCATGGAGTCATTAACATTATTCCTGAAGGACATTCTTTAGAGGAATGTGAAATATGTACATTATTATGCAGATAAGTCTTATGCCCACAGCGGTGGTGACACTCCTGGAGGTTCACACCAGGGTCCTGACCCAGGGGGGAGGGACCATGTCACTCTGTCCTCATGAAGGACTTGCTAGAATCAGGATCCGTAGCTGTCCTCTGAGAGGCTCTACCTAGCAGCTGACTCAGACATATGCAGACATCACCAACCAAAGAACATACACAGGCTTGACCTAGGCCTCCCTGTAACAGATGTACAGCTTGGTCTTCATGTGGGTCCTGAACAATTGGAGTGGGGACTCTCCCAAAAGCTGTTGCCTGTATGTGGGATATATTCCTCTAGCTGGGCTGCCTTGTCTGGCCTCAGTGGATGAGTATACACCTAGGCCCAGGGAGACTTGATCTGCTAGGGTAGGGGGATATGCAGGAGGGCCTCCACCTGCTCAGATGAGGGGTATGGGAATGGGAGGAAGGATTGTGGGAGGGACAGTGAGTGAGATGTAAAGTGAATAAGTATAAATAGATGATAGATGATAGATAGATAGATAGATAGATAGATAGACAGATATAATAAATAGACAGAGATAGGTAGGTAGGTAGATAGATGATAGATAGATAGATAGATAGATAGATAGATAGATAGATAGACAGATAAATAGATAAAATCCAGCAGGTGAGATGAATTCTCTTCCTGTGAGTTGTTGGACAAGGAAGCTCCCAAAGCTTCCACAGCTGTTTGCCCTGCTGTGTATTACATTCTAAAATAAATGGTAAATCACTAATGTTGAAGACATATACTCTGGTCTTAGAACATGAGAAATATAGCTGAGATTGAGCTTAAATCCCCATCAAGAGGCCCTGTGCAAACTTCCGGGAACTAATAGTAATTATCACTTCCTTATGGTCATGGGCTTCATGTGTTGTGCTAACATTGATAAGCTAGGTACACCTGCTGGGGAAACATGTTGCACCTGTTATGTGAAAGGATAGAAAATACATCCTAACTCTAATGACTCCAAGAAATCAGGAAATGCTATCTCGCCTTGTTAGAAACTAGGTAAAAGGTCACATTCCAGAGCCCAACCTTTGTTTAGAGCTAGCAGAAAGGCCTTGAAGAGGTGATCCTGGCCCCATAAGGAAATGGGCTAAGCTTATCTTCTGTAAACTTATGCCATTACCCCTAAGCAGGAGTTCACGCAGCTGTAGACATTATAGGAAACTAATTGGTCCACTGAGTGCTGGCTCCGATAATTTAAAGTGATTGGCCTAAAAACTATGGAGTGGTACAAATCAATTGGCTCACATTTTGCGGGCTCTCTCCATGCTAAGAAATGATTGGTTTGTGATTCGCGGGCTCTGTCGTAAACTTATAAAAGCTGTCGCAGTTCGGCACTGGGGGTCCATAGTCCTCTAACCCTGCGTGGTGCACGGCTATGGAACCCAGAATTCTGAAATAAAGAAATCCTCATGCTATTGCATCGAGACCATTTCTCGAGAGTGATTTGGGTGTCGCCTTCTGGGGTGTGGGGTGCTGGGGCACCCTCGGTTTTTGGGGTCTTACATTATGGATACCACTGAATACTTTTTGATTAGTTTTAAAGCTACAGAAGAGAATTCAAGTTTGATACTGTAGCATGGCTGATCCTATTTCCCAACAGGGAAACTGACTGCTGTTGTTCTGTTAGAAAAATGTGATATATCTGAAGCCTCTCTCTAAACTTATGCCTTGAGGTCACTGACATCATCTATAGTCAAAGGATAGATTACTTTTGGGTGGTAGTTACTGAGGACACTAAGAACCAGTCAAACTTCTTCGTATATACATGTAAATGAACTGTCCCTCTCAAGTTCAGGAGGCATGACCTGGAGTAGTCTACCCATTTCCCTAGTCCCAAGATTAAAATGATTTCTTGGGATCATCTAATATATAATGGGTTTTCCACCATGTAATATGAATACTAATTTATACTGTTTGTGGCTCAGTCTAAAAAGGAGGCCCTAGCTCTTATACAGGAACATAAAAATAAATCAAGCCTCTGTATACCATAATCTATTGTATATTAACATATATAGTACATGTATATATGTATATATGTATATATATATACATACACACATATATACATACATACATATATACATACATACACATATTTGAACTTAAGAAAGAAAACTACACCCTCCTTTCACAACGTACAGGATGGATGGCTGTCCCTAGAGAGCTGTTACAATACTAGATGGAAGTGTGACAATGAATGGACCATGAGCAGAAAGCATTGTGTAGCATGAGTGATACAGCTCACAGGCAGGTGCTGGGTGACTGCACTGAGCCCACTGATGGTCATATTTACCACATAAGTGGATAAGCAGATATACAACGAGATATTTGTTTCTATAAGGCCATATTTATGAACTCCCCAAAACTTGCATTGTATCCCTGGTGGGTGGGATATTCCCTAACTATCTCCTCACTTCAGTCCCACTTTAGATGCCTTTCTGCAAGTGAGAACTTGAACTAATTTTAACCACTAGAGAATTTATTCAACAATCACAGCAGTATATTCTTATACTATTTGTTTGCTGATTGCTTGCTTGAGATTCTTTATACCAGACTGTCCTTGAACTCATTATGGAGACTAGGTTGGCCTTAAACTATGTCAATCTACCTGCTTCAGCCTCTCTACACATGAATATTCCTAATTAATTGGAAAGCCAATCAAATGAGAAGGCAGGACTACAAAATGGAATAGTCTGGGAAACTGAGCCACTCATGCTGGGACAGTGCACCAGGGCAGCATGCTATGTTTGCATATTCATGTATAGGGCACATAATACTCATACCCTTGGATGCTTAAAACAGAATATCCAGATGTCAATTATGCCTTTGCTTTGGGTCACTCTGTCACTACTGTGGTTGCCCTTTTAATAAGAGTCCCCATTGTTCTAAGGTAAGTGTCTAATGCTGTGGCAAAGTGGCCCAATTCCCAGCCAGAGTACAGGTGAATATAACTATATATATATATATTATATATGGCTTCCACTACAAGGCTCAGGGAACTCTTTGAAACAGGAGGCAGACAGACTGTAAAAGCAGGAGGGAGGTAGTCAGTGAGGGGTGCAGGGTATTGCATCTTCTTATTGTCACCACCATGTCTATACAGAGGAACTGTGGTAACCTATAGGGAACATTGGTACATGGTCATGACAACAAAGTCTCCAGAACATTAGAGGAGACAGTTATGACTGTGGTAATGATAACGATAATGAGATTGTTGACATTCCCTCTTAGAGAGAAACGAGGGAAGGAAGCAACTCTTATAATTCTCTCTGAGCCTTGAGTTATTACCCCCTCCTGACAACTGCACATAATGTTGAATTGTATGAGGCTCTCTATAAAATGCCAGGCATGAGACTTTGCAGTCATATAGTTACCTGTGACTTCCCAATGGTCCTATAAGAAAGCCAGTGATAGCATTCATTTGCCATGCTTAATCTGAGGCAATCTTTCATTGGCTTGCTGGCTCTATCTCTATTTGGCTTCTTCCTAGGAATGTCATAGGGCATTAAGAATGATGATTCTGCTTGGTTTTCCTTCCACTGAAGTTTTTGTAAGTTGTGTTACTTTTATTATTCCTGAAGAGGTTTCAAAAAATCTTTGTCTCAGTGTGTTGAGCACACGCTGCTATCTGGAGCTATAAAATGTACAGGAAAAATCATTTAATTTAGTCAGTTATCCCACCACCTCTGGGGCTTGAATTGTCCAGTTTTTAATGTAGAACAGAATTATTTATGTTTTTGTCTCCAAATGTCAATGTTTTATAAACATTTTACACATTGAAAACTATGCAGTATTATATATACATACATACATATACACATATATGCATATATATGTGTGTATATATATATAATGATGATTTCAAATTTACTGGGAAATGTCAGTGGGACATGTGAACTATCTGATTGTTCCCTCTCTCACACCCATTTATTGATGCCAAGTGTTTCCTTCAGGCCCCAAGCTCCAGGAATAATGCTTCTGAGACTCAAAATATATTTGCAAATAGCTTGGCCATAAGCCTTGATTGGTTCCCTGATTATATGATAAGTTAATATCTTATTTATTCTAATGTAAATTCTGTCATGCGGCTGAGCTTCTTCCCCTGCTCAGTTCCGACGCTTCTGACCTCCTCCATCTTCCCTCATACATCTCCCCTGACTGGCTCTAGCCCTGAATCCTTTCTGCCTACTAAATGTCCAACCTTCTATTCTACCCTTTCCTATAGGCCATAGGGTTTTGTTTTAAGGGTTTCTTTTTAGAGGGGAGGGGGATCAAGTGATGTATCCATATAGTACACAAGAGATTCTCCCTACTCTTATTCCTTATAAATATTCACCCTTATTTATTTCCATGTGAATATATACATACATACATACATACTCACACATACATATATGTGTGTGTGTGTGTGTGTGTATCATGTTTTACTGATAACCACTGACATGTCCATTTTCCCATGTCATCTTCTGAGAAAAGTTTTCAGTCATGTTACTACATGTATTCATTTATTTATCTCTTACTGTCTTAAATTTTAAGAAACATTCTCTACATATTAATTCATTTGCATTTGCAAAGATAGGAAGCGTTTTCTCCCAGGATGAATTTTTCTTTTTAGCATTTTCATTATCCTTTTCAATTCCGAAAACTGCTCTAAATTATGTCTTTTATTATTGATGCTTTCTACTTTTTACGTTCATTTTCTATTCTAAGCCATAGAACCTTGAATTACAACCTAGGTTTTTCAGATGTTTGACAAACTATGGCCATTAAAGAGTCAAAATTACATTTTAAATGCAATACCTAAACTCATAAAAGGGGGTTGTCTTGTCTTTGTGACAATGTTTGAAACTATAAGTCATCGTGTTAAGTGCAGCAAAGCAGCACTAAGTAACAAAGTCTGACCTTACATGGCTGAAATTTTACTGAAGTTGAGGGAAAGATGGCAGGTCCAAAAGGTTAGGACCTTTAAAAAATGATATCTATGAGGAAACATTAGAGAAGGATACCAAGATACATAGAGTACTCACTGTTCTAGAGACTTCCATGCTCCCCCCAGAATGGCCCATTAAATACTCCTTACAGCATTCTAGAGTTTGTCTAGCCCACAACGCCACACATTTTCTAAAGGACTCCCACAAATCAGTTCTGAAGATGTATGGATCCTGTGTTTAGGCAGAGATAACCTCACTCCTCTGTAACAAATATCTGAGTTAGTTCTCCTTCCTATTTCTGTGACCAAATACTTGACGTGAAGCAATATAAGGAAAGAAATTTGGTTTTGCCTCAAATCTGAGGGTAGGATCCATTGTGGCTGGAAAGACATAGTGGACCCTAAAGATGTCTGTTCAACATCTGAAAGAAATCTGTCACTCCACTCATTTTTGTCCATTTCCCTCTTTACTCATTCCAACCCTCCAGTCATAGGATGGTGTCCTGGTTAGTGATGTGGAAATTTCTGGTTGTGTCATGTAATGCAGACTCACATGATGTTTTGCTGAGGCAAGACCCTCAAGAGGACAAGCGATGTTTGGAGAGTATAAATAAGGCTCAACAGACAGTGACTGGATGCAAACTTTTCATTGCTCTTCTATCTCTGCTGATCTTCACTTTGTGCAGAGAGGAACATCCGAGGACTCCTGACATTCCAGCTGGTACTGGCTGTTCCCAGTGACTTGTGACCATTCAGCAGAGGCTTGGTGATTTCTGATTGTTTCATACCACCGTTGCTGATTCATATTTAGTGACATTTTTAAACTAGACTGTTGGTATCCTGACATAACTGAACTAGACTGCTGGTATCCTGACAAAGGGAGATTGGAATTACCCCACAGGAATTACTTCTAAACAGGTCCCCTTAGCCTATTTACCTTCTTTTCTCCCCTTCCTTTGGAAAGTGGCCTAGAAAGGGAGTTGAAGCTTTTGAATGCTCTAACCCTACAGGTTGTCAACTTAATACAACAGAGTCACCTGGCAAGAATCTCAATGAATAAGTTTCCTCTATCAGGTTGCCTTTAGCAATGTCAGCAAGAAATTTTCTGGGCTGATATTTGATATTTAAGGGTAGCACCTTCAGTGTGTGCCATGACACCTAGACAGGAGGGCCTGGGCTATATAAGACAACTGACCAAGCTGGAAATCTAGCTATTAAGCATCATTTCTTCATGGTTTCTGCTTTAGCTGTTTAAGCTCCAGTCTTGACTTCTCTCAAGTATGGAGTATGACCTGGAAGTATTATGCGCTGATAAACTCTTTCCTCCCCTAAGATGCTTTTGGTCATGGTGTTTATCACAGCCATAAAAAAGGAAACTACAGCAGACTCTGTCACCCGTATTCAAGACTTGTCCACTCAATTAATTCTCTTTGGACACACCCAAACTTAGATCTCACTAGTTTTCCCTATTGATAAATTGTCCAACTTGATGTTGCTAGAGTGCCCATGGATATCAGAGTGAACTCTCTGTTAATGCAAAAGCCAGGAAGTAAAACTCAAAACTTTAAGAGCCTAATCTGCAAACAGGTTAGACTGATTAATTTAAAGATGAGGAAAGCATATAGAGAGAAGAGCATGACCACAATATAATTCATGGTTATCTAAAAGGCATAAACCATGTTTTTTTCTCCTTGTTAAAAATGTGACAGCCTTATACAGGACAAGGTAAACTTGAACTCTGAATGTAGGAAAGGATTATCCTCAACTCCTAATTCTCCTGCCTTCACCTCCAAAGTTTTGGAATTGCAGACCTGAGTCACCATGACCAGCTTGGATTTCTTTTCTTCAAGAGATTATTTAGTGTTTTCCATGGACGTTTCAACCTAAGGTAGGGAGTCAAGAGATTAACTCTATGCTGGTACCTTGTAAGGCCATAGCTTAAAAGCTGCAACAGTCAAGGAATCATGAGAAGTTACAACTATATCTTAAAGGCTTGTCTGCCTATCAGTTGTTGGCTCCTGGACCCATATATCTACAAGTTTGCCTATTTGTTTGTTTGAGACAGTGTCTCACTATATAGCCATGGCTTATCTGGAACTCTCTCTGTAGACCAGGATGGCTTCTAACTCAGATGCCTGAAGCTGCCTCTCAAGTACTAGGATTAAAGGTCTGACCAACATTCCTGGCTTTTTCATTTTTTTTTTTTTACATGATTCATTGTCCTGGTTGACAGAAATATAGAATGTCCTCAGGGTATAATCTTACAATAGAGGGGGTGAATTCATATATAGAATTTAGAACTTTATTAAGCCATCACATATGATTGATTTTATTTTTATATGTAAGCTGTGGGAACAGTTTCCACTTATATATAAATACCTGAAGTCTTTTCATTTTATGGGGACTTAATTGCAGAGTGATTCTTTGAGCTTCTCTCATATTGGAGGGCAATGGTCATTACTTTTCTCATGGTAGGCTATTATGTGGCTAAGTGTCATGATTCATCACTGCCATTGTCCTATTGGTTAAGGTCTGGGAAGCATAGAATTTCTAGTATTGCCTTGAGAACAGAGGCAGGCCAATTTTCACTTTCAAGGTATAGCACTTAGCAAGACTAAATTTTCTTTAGCAAAGCTAAAGATTTTATGACTCTAGGGGACTAATGCTTGAACCAAATTGAGAAAGAAACATGTCACTAAAACTAGTAGATATCAGCTTGTGCATCTGGGTGAAGTCTGCTTGCTAGCTAACCAGCCAGTTGCCTTGATAGCACAAACAGTGCATGATAATTACCTCTTTTTGCATGAGTTTTCAGCCTTTGGAGTTTTCATATCTCCAGATAAATGCTTACATTCTTTTGATTAAAGGCAAGCAGTCTTCTCTATGTGTCCCCTTGGTGTGGACAGTAGGCATACTCTGAGTCAGTTTAAATGTTAGTGTATTTATCTTATGAAAGTTAAATGTCCACGATTCAAACTTCTGAGCAAATGTAGATGCCGCACGGTTTTAATTCATGATGTATTTTAGGGTCACTGTTTCATACCAATGTGGAATTTACCATGATACATGAAACTGAGTTTTAACACTGGGACTGATTGGAGACAAGAAGGCCATCCCTTGGTTACTTGATTTAATTCCTTTCAGAAATAAATTATAGGTTGGGAAACTTCACTTACCAACTGCATAAGACATTCCAGCCCATATCCTTGTCACTTATATATTTGCAATTTAAATGTTTTCAGTATGTTAAGCAAGCCCAAAGCAAATGTAAATCAGTGATGCATGTTTGTGATCCTAGCTGAGACAGAAAGATGACCATGAGATCGAGGCATGCATCTAGCCATCCTGGGGTACATCTTGAGTTCCAGTGAAGTCCAAGCTACAAAGTAGTGAGACCTTATCTCACATATACAATGATGATGATAATGATGGGAACACAATAAAACGAATGAAAGCAGTTCAGTTTTCTATGGACAACTCAAAGCCTTAAAAGCACCATGGACGAAAGTAGTTAATAAGAGTAGTTGATTATATTATCAAAATATTTTAGTATAAAAAGGTCATGATGAAGCTCACTATTATGTGCAACCAATACACACTAATTGTTTTGTTTTAATTTTTAAAAAGAGCTGTTGTATATAAGGTCTCATAAGATGGCTCTCCTATTTTCCCCAAGTTAAATAGCTCTAACCTGCTATAGTCTGCCATTCCCAGGAAGTCTCAAAACTGTTTGCAGATCCTAGAGGTCTCAGTGCTTCAAATGATTTTTCTTCTAGTCACATATTAAGATTTATTGACTTTGCTGTACCTGAAGCATCCCAGTTATTTGATGGGATGAAAAATCAATTCTTATAGAAGAAGACAGTGTAGAGCCACATCCAGAATAGTGACTAAAAGTGTGAATGGTGTTTTGTAGTAAAAACTCATAAACTAGGCTGTTTCAATAATGTAGATGGGTCCCTTGATTTAACTGCATGATTCTCAAATCTTTACCCAATATCTCTCCCAAGGTCATATGTGAGAATATGAATCTATAGGAGAATATTTCCAAACTGCATCTAGATAGATTGTTTTTGACTTGGAATCTGTTCAGTTTGAAGGCAGAAAATAACCATGACTCACTTTCTAGGGAAATACAAAAGAAAGCACTTGCAGAATGAGGACAGTGAACCATTTATGGTCTGCTAGTTAAGTGCTCAAAGTGATAAAGGGTGCAGGCTGCAGAGGCTGCATAAAATATACTTCAAACATATCGGAACCATGGACTAGATTTAACTAAGTCTCTCCCACTTATAAAAGTATTGTGTTAAGATAGGGATTGGTTCATCCTTTTAAAGAACTTTAATAGGCATGGACTTTCAGCTCTGTATAAAAGGACACTTTTATTCTCCAGTAGAAATTGTTGTCTTGTTGGAGGCTTACTGCCTCAGTCAGCTAACCGAGGCCTAGTCCTAGAGACTTCCAGCCTCCACACAATCTAATCTAAACCTAGAATGTTTTCAGCCTCTGAGACTTGCTGCTGAATAAGGTCACATGCTTTCTTCTTCTTTCTGAACTCTAGCTGGCTGTTTTGGCACAAACTTCTCCCCAGATCCTGACCACCTTATACCATGCACATGAGCCCTCATCCTCATGCTATACAAACACATGAAAAAAAAAAGTGGGGAGGCAGAACTATGACTGACAAAACACAACTGTAGGTTGGAACACCTCCAGAGAGGACTGTCCTGTGGGAGTGGGAGGGAAAGATCTGTCTTCAGTGGGCCAGTTCCTTTAATGGGTAACACAGATGAAAGGGGAGTCCAGGGAATAAGACAGCTGGGACTAGCTACCTTATCTTCTTTCTAAGTGAAGAAATACATCCCCACTCTTGTGACACTCTACTGACATCAGAGTTCAACTTCTTTTAGCTTTCAACAAGGAGTGAATAATTGATTTCTCTGGAATACTTGCAGGTTTTCAGCACTGAACTGCACATGCATCCAGATTGATAGATTAACCAGCTGGATGAAAAGAATATGCTTTAATAATAAAAACACACGGATTCCATCTTCTATTGCTCTACAGAAGCCTGCCTAATGTGTATTCTTACAGAGATAAGTGGCCTCAAAATTATGTCACTTTTACTTGCATTTGCTACCACTCTGAAAGAGATATGTGAGCATTAAGTTTGTATAACAAGTCTACACTTATAAATGAAACTGAACATTCTGGTGTGTACCTTGGAAAGATTTAAATTACATGCTTATCCCCTAGGCTGCACTCCGGGAGTGTAGAAAAGCCGACTTCTCTATCATGGATTTCCTGATGCTCACAGAGATAAGCACAATTCAGTTAGTCTTTTTGTGCTTGTAATGACCAAGAGCTTATTGGCATGTATCCCTTTATCAGTTGTTCCCAGGTTTCCTATGAAGAAATGGTGGTTGGAACACCTTCTGTCCCTAGCAAAGTCATCATCTATTCCTGCTATCTGATGCTCTGGTTGTTTATCAAGGCCATGTTTGTGCATAGGGGCAATTGCTTTTCCAGTGCCAATTCCATTATTAAACTCACATTGATTTTTCTCTGAGGGCCCTGTCAATTTCTCAGTAGTTCTAGATCTAGGTGTTGACAATGAATAAAGATGGTAGCCTTCTCATTTTTCCATTCGTTAAAAATTTTGTAGGTGAACAGTTAAGAAAGTTTCATGCTCACAGGCTCCTTGAGCTGAAAAAAAAAAAAAAGAATTACAATAAATCCAAAGTCACTCAAAGTCACTCACACAGAATAAGAACAGAAATATGAGATGCGCTATTTTTCCTCCAATACCAGTGTATTGGCTGGTTTTGTATGTCAACTTGACACAGGTTGGAGTTATCACAGAGAAAGGAGCTTCAGTTGGAGAAGTGCCTCCATGAGATCCAGCTGTGGGGCATTTTCTCAATTAGTGATCAAGGTGGGGAGGGCCCCTTGTGGGTGGTACCATCTCTGGGCTGATATTCTTAGGTTTTATAAGAGAGCAGGCTGAGCAAGCCAGGGGAAGCAAGCCAGTAAGGAACATCTCTCCATGGCCTTTGCATCAGCTCCTGCTTCCTAACCTGCTTGAGTTCCAGTCCTGACTTCCTTTTGTGATGAACAGCAATGCAGAAGTGTAAGCTGAATAAACCCTTTCCTCCCCAACTTGCTTCTTGGTCATGATATTTATGCAGGAATAGAAACCCTGACTAAGACAAATTGGTACCAGGGTAGTGGGGTATTCCTGTGATAACCTGACCATGTTTTAGGAAGGACTGTGGAAGGACTTTGGAAATTTGGGCTAGATCATCTATTTGGTGTTAAGAGCTCTGTGGAATGTTCTGTAGGAGCTTGGAAGATAATGTTGAGAACAGTACAGAAGATGGAGGCCTGGCTTGTGAAATTTCAGAGGGAAGATTAAAGACTCTTACAGTGGCCATGTTTTGATTGTAAAGATTCTGTGGTTTTGGTTAGCTGGGGTTGAAGAATCAGCTGTGATTAACAAGATACCAGAACCACTAAAGCAAACCTTTGTCTTACTGGGACTATTGATTCTGGTTAGCTGGAGCTAAGAAATTAGCGGGATTAAGAAGAGACCAGCATCACTGAGGTGAAATCTTCTAGGAAGTGTTTTCTGAGAGTACAGAGAGTGTGTTCCAGAGATAGCCATAGTTGTATTTTGTGCTGTGACTGGACTTGGAACTGTGTAAGAGTCACCCAGATGGTTCTGGTTTTGAAGGCATGAAGAGCAGCTGAAGCTCTTGGCACAGTGAGAGGCCATAGAGGTCATTGGTGAAGGTGCAGCCTCAGTTGCAATTGATGGCCCAGGATTTGAATGGGTCATGCATACGAACAGAGGCTTGTCACCATGAAGAGAGCCTATGAGAGGCTATTGGTGAAACCTAATTACAGTGGAAGATAACAGTGTTTTGGAGATGCCAGTACCATGAGATGACCACCAAGAACAGCAGCAACAGTGGAGTACAGGCAGCTGGAGCCTAGAAGACAAGCTGTGTGCTACAAAGGGCAGAGCTGAAGAAGTGACCCAAGCCCTTGGAGGAGCCTGGAAGATTGTGAGTTGGATCACAGACATTGAACCATTGGAGTTTGAGCTTTGCTTTTGGTTGTGACTGTGCCCTGATATGTTTCCCTCTTGAAGGAAGAAAGTATTTTAGTGGAGTGCAGTTAAGAGACTTTGAATTTTTAAAAAGACTTTGAATTTTAAAGATATTGAACATTTTAAAGTGATTGAACTTTTAATATGTAAAGACTGTGGGACTTTTAAAGTAATTTAGATCTTGGGGAGGAATAAGAAAGTAAGGGTTGAGGCTTAATAGTGATGTGCTTGTGTGTCAGGTTGACAAGGGGTCAATTGTACTGGCTGGTTTTGTGTGTCAACTTGACACAGGTTGGAGTTATCACAGAGAAAGGAGCTTCAGTTGGAGAAGTGCCTCCATGAGATCCAGCTGTGGGGCATTTTCTCAATCAGTGATCAAGTGGGGAGGGCCCCTTGTGGGTGGTACCATCTCTGGGCTGGTATTCTTGGGTTCTATAAGAGAGCAGGCTGAGCAAGCCAGGGGAAGCAAGCCAGTAAGGAACATCTCTCCATGGCTTCTGCATCAGCTCCTGCTTCCTAACCTGCTTGAGTTCCAGTCCTGACTTCTTTTGTGATGAACAGCAATACAGAAGTATAAGCTGAATAAACCCTTTCCTCCCCAACTTGCTTCTTGGTCATGATGTTTGTGCAGGAATAGAAACCCCAACTAATTCTGTACCCCATTTTTTAATAGGGTTGTTTGGTTTTCTGGAGTCTAACTTCTTGAGTTCTTTATATATATTGGATATTAGCCCTCTATCTGATGTAGGATTGGTGAAGATCTTTTCCCAATTTGTTGGTTGCCGATTTGTCCTCTTGATGGTGTCCTTTGCCTTACAGAAACTTTGTAATTTTATGAGGTCCCATTTGTCAATTCTTGCTCTTAGAGCATACACTATTGGTGCTTTGTTCAGAAACTTTCTCCCTGTACTGATGTCCTCAAGGGTCTTCCCCAGTTTCTTTTCTATTAGCTTCAGAGTGTCTGGCTTTATGTGGAGGTCCTTGATCCATTTATTTGGATTTGAGCTTAGTACAAGGAGACAAGGATGGATCAATTCGTATTCTTCTGCATGCTGACCTCCAGTTGAATTCTCACCTGAAGAACTTCGGATGGCGGAGAAGCATCTTAAAAAATGCTCAACTTCATTAGTCATTAGGGAAATGCAAATCAAAACAACCCTGAGATTTCACCTTACACCAGTCACAATGGCTAAGATTAAAAATTCAGGAGACAGCAGGTGTTGGAGAGGGTGTGGAGAAAGAGGAACACTCCTCCACTGCTGGTGGGGTTGCAAATTGGTACAACCACTCTGGAAATCAGTCTGGCAGTTCCTCTGAAAACTGGGCACCTCACTTCCAGAAGATCCTGATATACCACTCCTGGGCATATACCCAAAGGATTCCCCGCCATGTAATAAGGGTACATGCTCTACTATGTTCATAGCAGCCCTATTTATAATTGCCAGATGCTGGAAAGAACCCAGGTATCCCTCAAGAGAAGAGTGGATGCAAAAAATGTGGTATATCTACACAATGGAGTACTATTCAGCCATTAGAAACATCATACTAAGTGAGGTAACCCAGACTCAAAAGGTGAATCATGGTATGCACTCACTAATAAGTGGATATTAACCTAGAAAACTGGAATACCCAAAACATAATCCACTCATCAAATGAGGTACAAGAAGAAAGGAAGAGTGGCCCCTTGTTCTGGAAAGACCCAGTGAAGCAGTATTCAGCAAAACCAGAACGGGGAAGTGGGAAGGGGTGGGTGGGAGGACAGGGGGAGAGAAGGGGGCTTACGGGACTTTTGGGGAGGGGGGCTAGAAAGGGGGAAATCATTTGAAATGTAAATAAAAAATATATCAAATAAAAAAAAATTTAAACAAAAAAAAAAAGAAAGAAAGAAAGAAACCCCAACTAAGACAACCAGTTCTTCAATATTTGCTACAAAGCGAAAGGAGATAAGCATTTAAGCTTTTAGCAGCAGTTGGAGGAGTGGCTGGAAGTGCCCCTGGACTGCACAATGACCATGACACTGACAAGAAATATAGCTGCAAATATAGTTGGCTTCACTTCTTTCTTCTTCTTCTTCTTCTTCTTCTTCTTCTTCTTCTTCTTCTTCTTCTTCTTCTTCTTCTTCTTCTTCTTCTTCTTCTCTCAAAGTCTCTTGATCCAAGGATGGGAAGGTACTAGGCACTGTGTTCTGGACCTTGCTGGAAATTTTAAGGCTCTCCTCTTGCTGGTTTAGGTGTAGGCCTGGGAACCCCCACAAGAATTGAAAGTGTGAAGGATCCATATCCTGTTACTTCAAGCTGTCCTGCCAGATGCTACCTTAGTAACAATTGCCCTCTTCCTGTAGGATAAGGACACTGTGTTGGGTCCCTTGAAGGGTCTTAAATGGAGAGACTGCTTCAGTCTAGCCAAAATATTAAGGAAGTCATCTGTCCTGATGCTCCAGCATCTCCTTTGACTGAGAAAGCAGCAGAATGAGGTACATCAAAAGGGGATGGAGAAACTACTAGGAGAAAAGGAACTGTAGGGGTTCAAAGTCATTGGTAATAGTCTTGGCTCAGTTTCAAGATCTCTGCTGTCTCTCAGCAGGATTTTAGCATTGATGTCTGGGACTTTGTTATGTAATTTGACTCTTTCCCTAGAACAACCTTTATTACGTACAACTCATAAAACAGTGAACATATATTCCACAGACACATCTCTGAGTTTCATCAAAATAATTCTAACTGTAAAATAATTTAGAAATCCCATAACCTATTCAGAGGTCATCTCTCCTTTTCATCTAGTGCATATTTAGACTGCTTAGTAGTATAATAATATACCATCTTTTCCTTAGTCCTAGGCTCATAGCTATAATTAGGCCAGTCATCTAGAATTTTCCCTAAGGATTTCCTGATAGTACAGTTAGCATTGCCACAGCTACACAAATTGCAATAGTGACCTTGAACTCCCTGTCTTCTTACTGTCAATCTTGTTTCAGTATATGTTCAGTCCCCAGAACTTCAAGATTATGTGTTGAAAAACAGGTGAACTAAGCCCAACATTTCCCAAGACATTTCAAACACGAAAGAACTAAGAAGGGCTGGGGAGGTAGCTCAGTGGTTAAGAAGACTCACTGTACTTGCAGAGTACCCAAGTTTAGTTCCCAACATCCACATGGCAACTCACAACTTTCTATAACTCCAGTTCTAGGGATCTGATGGTCTCTACTCACACAGGCTCCTGCATGCACATGGTAAACATTTAAGTGCACACACATGCACATAAAATAAAGGTAGTCAAAATTTAATAAAAGAAACCTGTAGCAGTGAATTAGTTAAGCTATTTTGGCAGGTTGCATGCACACATCTGCCCAAGAGCTCTCTGGATTCATGAATGAAAGACACACAAACACCAGCTAATTTTGGTATGCCTTGACTAGCTCAGTAGTTGGGCATTTCTAATCCTCCCCACAGCTAGCATACATTCCTCCTTCCAACTTTGCCGAGTCAGTTTACTAAATCAACATTTCATTTCTGCTACCTCAGTCTGGGGAGTGGCCACGAGGGCCATTTTCCTGAATCCTTTCATGGCTGGCTGCTTTCTTTCCTGCAGCTCTTACCTTCGCTGTCTCTCCTCTCTCTTACCTGAGCAATCTAAAAGTCCCAACTCATCTTTCTGCCCAGCCACAAGCTGTATGGCAATTCTATATTCTTTATTATCAACTGAAGCTGGCTGGGGGCAGGGACCCTCAGGTCTGGAAAAGCAGCTTTTAGGGAGCCAAAATAAGACAAAGCATCAGAAGCAGTCCCCAACAGAAACCAACCTTAGTTCTAAAAAAAAAAAGCTTAAGTTTCCTCATCTAAAACACAAAATCCAAATCCATGTGGATCTATTTTTCTCTCAAATGGATTTTATCATTGATAACTGGGACATTTGCTATGCTCATTTGGCCTCTTCCTTAGAACAACCTTTCTTTTGTACAACTCATAAAACAATGAACATATAATACCCTGTATACCTTAAAGAGCTCAGAAAACAAAGAACAGACAAAACAAAACACTTCAAAATTTGTCAGTGACAGATGGCATTAATTGGGATCATCACAAAAGAGTTCATAGGCAAGGTACAAAAGCAAGGTCTTATGTGCACCTGTGCAGAAAGCACTTACCAGGGGCCCATCCTCTAGAGCACTGGTTTTCAACCTTCCTAACGCTGTGACCCTTTAATGCAGTTCACTGTGTTGTGGTGACCCCCCAGACATAAAATTATTTTGTTGCTACTTCATAACTGCAATTTTGCTACTGTTATGAATTGATATGCAAATATCCAATATCCAAGATATCTGATACAAGAAGCCCCAAAGGAGTCATGTTGTGACAGGTTGAGAACCACTACTCTAAAGGAGGGTGATTAAAATATTGGGTATTTAATCCTTCTCACTAAAAAGAACAGACCTCACCTTGTATTAGGTAAGAAGTCCATAGAGTAAATGTGATTCCAGTATATATACAGGGAGCATTCAGCCATTTCTCTGGAACTATGAACTCATAATATTTTGAGAGGCTTAACTTCACCTAGCTCAGCTTGTCTCAGTTTTTTTCTCTCCCACAACCCCCACCCAGTTTTAGGGGAAAAGCCTAGTACTGGGAGGCTCAAATGACTAGGGCCAGCCACCTAATAAGTACATGGATTAACGAGACAAGTATTGTTGAAGGCATAGAATGGAGAGTAAATTCACATGCCCAAGGGGAAGGACACAGGAGTTGAAGTGGTATGGTGACCCTATATCTATGTGTAGTATTCTCACATATTCTGTTGTGGAGGTCAGCAAAAACCTTGTGAGCATTGGTTCCTTTCTTCCAGCATGTGAAAGATTGAACTACTCAGCTTTGGCGGCAAGTGCCTTTAAACACTGAGCCAACTCACCAGCTCTTGACAGAATTTTAAGTGGAGAAAAAAATTGATGCAAGAGGTATGAGTAATTAAGCAGCCATGGTCAAGGTATGGTCTAGTTGATGATTATTATTTCAGCTCTTGTTCTGTGGAGTAATACAAGCAAGTTACTGAGGATCAGCAGTCTGGTGTCCAAAAGATGATTATTTCTGATACAGTTCTCAGTCTTAGCATCACAGACAAATACTGGCACTAAGCAAAAAACTCTGTCCAGGGAGACTCACTGTTGTTAACTGTTTCAGTGCTTTATCATTGAGGTCTCTACAGATAAGTTGTCTTAGTCAGGGTTTCTATTCCTGTACAAACATCATGACCAAGAAGCAAGCTGGGGCGGAAAGGGTTTATTCAGCTTACACTTCCACACTGCTGTTCATCACTAAAGGAAGTCAGGACTGGAACTCAAGCAGGTCAGGAAACAGGACCTGATGCAGAGGCCATGGAGGGATGTCCCTTACTGGCTTGCTTAGCCTGCTCTCTTATAGAACCCAAGAATACCAGACCAGAGATACCACCACCCACAAGGGGCCCTTCCTACTTGATCACTAATTGAGAAAATGCCCCACAGCTGGATCTCATGGAGGCACTTCTCCAACTGAAGCTCCTTTCTCTGTTGTAACTCCAGCCTATGTCAAGTTGATACGCAAAACCAGCCAGTAAATCAGTCTTGTGATTCTTGGCATCCAAAGTGACTTAAACAATAATGAGGACAGCAGCGGCTGCCATGGCAGCGGCAGCTGGTCCAGCGGAAGGGCCATCAGCAGTGGAACCAAGGTGACAGGGTCTAGGCAGGCCTTGTGCCCTCTACCACTGACCTTCGCTGGCTAGCCGGGCTGCAAGTGGTGGCAGATTTACAGCGACTTTCACACCACAGAAGCCACATCAGAAATCTGCCTCCTGCCAGTCAGTTAGGAGAGTCTCTCCGCCATCTTGGATCTCGGGCGCCAGAGAGAACAGACAGACTGAGGTACGCAAATATAACCCGAGGCCAACATCGTGGGGGTCTAAGCCCTACGGACGTTGGCCTGCACCCAGGCCCTGGGCTGTTGGGGGGGGGGGAGGGCATTGGTGTGTGAACCCAGCCAGGAGGTTGTTTGTCTGGCCCAGCTCCATTTTGACTACAGGACATAAGAGAGTTCTATCAGGCAAAGTCAGCTAAGAGTCATAGCCCGAGGCTAACATAGCGGGAATGGGGAGGGTGGGTGGGTCGGGAGGGTAGGGGGGTGGGGGAGTCTAAGACAGACAGGCCTTGGACTGCCCCCCCAGGCCCTGGGCTGCTCAGTGGGCCATCTGTGTGCCAACCTGGCCAGGAGGTTGTTAGCCTAGCAGACTCTCCTGGTACTTTCAGGGAGCACGCACACACTCCGCCATCCTGGCCACCTGACAGAACCAATTAACAGTCATAGCCCAAGGGGAACTTTGCTCAGGCCTTAGCCTGCCAGGCTTTTGCCTAGACTCAGGGCCTCAGCAGCTAGGCTAGCCTTGTGTGCACCAACCCAGTTGGGAGATAGGCTGCCCAGCAGAGTGACCAGAACTCGGAAAAGGTCCCGCAGCAGCATAGACCATCAGCACTCACTGGTTCACACAGATAACCTGGGGCAAAGTACACTAGGGCTGCAAGGGCACCCAAGAGGAGGGCAGCGCATTAGCAATCTGTACCAGGGGAAACCCAGCCATCCAGTGTTGCAGAAATATCCCTATACCCTCACAGGAGGCACAAATACCAGCCAGAGACAAGACCAACTAATGCTAGAAATAACAAGATGGCAAAGGGCAAACGCAGGAACGCTACTAACAGAAATCTAGGCAATATGGCAGCATCTCAACCAAACTCTCCAACATCAGCAAGTTCTGATTACACAAACACACCAGAAAAACAAGATTTGGATTTAAAATCACTGTTCATGATGCTGCTAGAAGAACACAAAAAGGACATAAATGAATCTCTTAAAGAAATATAGGGGAACATGAATAAGCTAGAAACCTGTATAATGGAAACACAAAAATCACTTAAAGAAATTCAGGAGAATAAGGCTGAAGAGATAGAAGCCAATAAAGAAGAAACACACACACACACACACACACACACACACACACACAAAACTAAAGAAATGCAGGAGAAAGTGAGTCAAACAGCAGAAATCATGAAAGAGGAAACACAAAAATCTCTTAAAGAATTACAGAAAAACACAAACAAGCAAGTGAAGGAGCTAAGCAAAACCATCCAGGATCTAAAATCAGAAGTAGAAACAACTAAGAAATCACAAAGGGAGACAACTTTGGAGATAGAAAACCTTGAGAAGAAAGCAGGGGGCATAGATCCAAATATCAACAACAGAATACGAGAGATGGAAGAAAGAATCTCAGATGCCAAAGATACCATAGAAACCATTGACTCAACAGTTAAAGAAAATGCAAAATGCAAAAAGCTTGTATCCCAGAACATCCAGGAAATCCAGGACACAGTGAGAAGACCAAACCTAGGGATTATAGGTGTAGATGAGAGTGAAGATTTACAGCTGAAAGGGCCAGCAAATATCTTCAAAAAATGATGGAAGGAAACTTTCCCAACTTAAAGAGAGAGATGCCCATGAATATACAAGAAGGCTACAGAACCAAACAGACTGGACCTGAGCAGAAATACCTCTCGTCACATAATAATCAAAACCTCAAATGTACTAAACAAAGAAAGAATATTAAAGGCAGCAAGAGAGAAAGGCCAAGTAACATACAAAGCAATACCTATCAGAATCACACCAGACTTCTCACCAGAGACCATGAAAGCTAGAGGATCCCGGGCAGATCTCATGCAGACTCTAGGAGAACACAAATGTCAGCCAAGACTACTATACCCAGCAAAACTCTCAATCACCATAGATGGAGAAACCAAGATATTCCATTACAAAACCAAATTTACACAATATCTTTCTACAAACCCAGCTCTACAAAGAATAATAGGAGGAAATCTCCAATACAAGGAGGGAAACGACACCCTGGAAAAAGCAAGATAGTTACCTTCTTTAATCAAACCCAAAAGAAGATAACCACTCAAATATAAAATAACATCGAAAATGACAGGAAGTAATAATCACTGTTCCTTAATATCTCTTAACGTCAATGGACTCAATTCCCCAATAAAAAACATAGACTAACAGACTGGATAAGGAATCAGGACCCTACATTTTGCTGCATACAGGAAACACCTCAGTGTCAAATACAAAAACTACCTTAGAGTAAAAGGCTGGAAGACAATTTTACAAGCAAATGGTCTCAGGAAACAAGCAGGAGTAGCCATTCTAATATCAGATAAAATTGACTTTCAACCTAAAGTCATCAAAAGAGATACAGAAGGACACTTCTTGCTGGTCAAAGGAAAACTCCACCAAGAAGAACTTTCAATTCTGAACATCTATGCACCAAATGCAAGGGCACCCTCATTCATAAAAGAAACTTTACTAAAGCTCAAAGCACACATTGCACCTAACACAACAATTGTGGGTGACTTCAACACTCCACTCTCCTCAATTGACTGATAAGGAAAACAGAAACTAAACAGGGACACAATAAAACTAATGGAAGCTTTGGACCAATTGGACTTGACTGATATTTATAGAACATTTCACCCGAAAACAAAAGAATATACCTTTTTCTCAGCACCTCGTGCTACCTTCACCAAAATCGATTATATAATTGGTCACAAGACAGACCTCAACAAATATAAAAAGATTGAACTAATGCCATGCCATTTATGGGATCACTATGGAGTAAGAGTGGTCTTCAATGGCAACAAAAACATCAGAAAGCCCACATACACATGCAGGCTGAACAATACTCAATGACACCTTGGACAAAGAAGAAATAAAGAAAGAAATCAGAGACTTTTTAGAATTTAATGAAAATGAAGGCACAACATACCCAAATCTTTGGGACACAATGAAAGCAGTGCTAAGAGGAAAACTCATAGCCCTGAGTGCCTCCAAAAAGAAAATGGAGAGTGCATACACTAGCAGATTAACAACACACCTGAAAGCCCTGGAACAAAAAGAAGCCAATTCACACAGGAGGAGTAGAAGACAGGAAATCATCAAACTCAGGGCTGAAATCAGTCAAGTGGAAACAAAGAGAACCATACAAAGAATTGATCCAGGAGCTGGTTTTTTGAGAAAATCAACAGTATAGATAGACCCTTAGCCAGACTGAGCAAAGGGCAGAGAGAAAGTATCCAAATTAACAAAATTAGAAATGAAAAGGGAGATATAACAACAGAAACTGAGGAAATTCAAAAAATCATCAGATCCTACTACAAAAGCCTATACTCAACACAACTGGAGAATCTGGAGGAAATGGACAATTTCCCAGACAGATACCAAATACCAAAATTAAATCATGACCAAATATATCATCTAAACAGTTCCATAACCCCTAAAGAAATAGAAGGGGTCATAGAAAGCCTTCCCACCAAAAAAAGCTTCAGTGCAGAATTCTATCAGACCTTCAAGGAAGACCTAACACCAATATTCTTCAAACTATTCCACAAAATAGAAACAGAAGGAACACTACCCAATTCCTTCTATGAAGCTACAATTACACTGATACCAAAACCACACAAAGATCCAACAAAGAAAGAGAACTTCAGACCAATTTCCCTTATGACCATCGATGCAAAAATACTCGATAAAATTCTTGCCAACCGAATTCAAAAACACATAAAAACTGATCATCCACCATGATCAAGTAGGGTTTATTCCAGGGATGCAGGGTTGGTTCAATATACAGAAATCCATCAATGCAATCCATTACATAAACAAACTCAAAGAAAAAAACCACATGGTCATTTCATTGGATGCTGAAAAAGCATTTGACAAAATTCAGCATCTTTTCATGCTTAAAGTCTTGGAAAGAACAGGAATTCAAGGCCCATACCTAAACATAGTAAAAGCAATATACAGCAAACCAGTAGCCAGCATCAAACTAAATGGAGAGAAACTTGAAGCAATCCCACTAAAATCAGGGACTAGACAGGGCTGCCCCCTTTCTCCTTATCTTTTCAATATTGTACTTGAGGTACTAGCTCGGGCAATTAGACAACATAAGGAGGTCAAAGGGATACAAATTGGAAAGGAAGAAGTCAAGCAATCATTGTTTGCAGATGATATGATAGTCTACCCAAGTGACCCAAAAAAACTCCACCAGAGAACTCCTACAGCTGATAAACAACTTCAGCAAAGTGGCAGGTTATAAAATCAACTCAAGCAAATCAGTAGCCTTCCTATACTCAAAGGATAAGCAGGCTGAGAAAGAAATTAGGAAACTGACACCCTTCACAATAGCCACAAACAATATAAAGTATCTTGGGGTGACTCTTACCAAACATGTGAAATATCTGTATGACAATAACTTCAAGACTCTGAAGAAGGAAATGGACGGACTCAAAAAAATGAAAAAACCTCCCATGCTCATGGATCAGCAGGATTAATATAGTTAAAATGGCCATTTTGCCAAAAGCAATATACAAATTCAACACAATACCCATCAAAATCCCAACTCAGTTCTTCATAGAGTTAGAAAGAGCAATTCTCAAATTCATCTGGAATAACAAAATAGTCAGGATAGCTAAAACTATTCTCAACAACAAAAGAAATTCTGGGGGAATCAGTGTCCCTGACCTCAAGCAATACTACTGAGAAATAGTGTTAAAAACTGCATGGTATTGGTACAATGACAGGCACGCGGATCAGTGGAATAGGATTGAAGATCCAGAAATGAACTCACACACCTATTTTCACTTGATCCTTGACAAAGGGGCTGAAAACATCCAATGGAATAAAGATAGCCTTTTCAACAAATGGTGATGGGTCAACTGGAGGTCAGCATGCAGAAGAATATGAATTGATCCATCCTTGTCTCCTTTTACTAACCTCAACTCCAAATGGATCAAGGACCTCCACATAAAGCCAGACACTCTGAAGCTAATAGAAAAGAAACTGGGGAAGACCCTTGAGGACATCGGTACAGGGGGAAAGTTCCTGAACAGAACATCAATAGTGTATGCTCTAAGATCAAGAATTGACAAATAGGACCTCATAAAATTACAAAGTTTTTATAAAGCAAAGGACACCATCAAAAGGACAAATCTCGGCAACCAACAAATTGGGAAAAGATCTTCACCAACCCTACATCAGATAGAGGGCTAATATCGAATATTTACAAAGAACTCAAGAAGTTAGACCCCAGAAAACCAAATAACCCTATTAAAAAATGGGGTACAAAGTTAAACAAAGAATTCTCACCTGAAGAACCTCGGATGGTGAAGAAACATCTTAAAAAATGTTCAACTTCATTAGTCATCAGGGAAATGCAAATCAAAACAACCCTGAGATTTCACCTTACACCAGTCAGAATGGCTAACATTAAAAACTCAGGAGACAGCAGGTGTTGGCAAGGATGTGGAGAAAGAGGAACACTCCTCCACTGCTGGTGGGGTTGCAAATTGGTACAACCACTCTGGAAATCAGTCTGGTGCTTCCTCAGAAAATTGGGCATGTCACTTCCAAAAGATCCTGCTACACCACTCCTGGGCATATACCCAGAGGATTCCCCAGCATGTAATAAGTATATATGCTCCACTATGTTCATAGCAGCCCTATTTATAACAGCCAGAAGCTGGAAAGAACCCAGGTATCCCTCAACAGAAGAATGGATGCAAAAAAATGTGGTATATCTACACAATGGAGTACTATTCAGCCATTAGAAACAATGAATTCATGAAATTCTTAGGCAAATGGACGGAGCTGGAGAACATCATACTAAGTGAGGTAACCCAGTCTAAAAAGATCAATAATCATGGTATGCACTCACTAATAAGTGGATATTAGCCTAGAAAACTGGAATACCCAAAACATAATCCACACATCAAATGAGGTACAAGAAGAACGGAGTAGTGGCCCCTGGTTCTGGAAAGACTCAGTGTAGCAGTATAAGGCAAAACCAGAACAGGGAAGTAGGAAGGGGTGTGTGGGAGAATAGGGGGAGGCAAGGGGCTTATGTGACTTTCGGGGAGTGGGGGACCAGAAAAGGGGAAATCATTTGAAATGTAAATAAAAAATATATCGAATGAAATTTAAAAAAAAAAAGAAAAACCAAACCAAAAAATAATAATAATGACAAAAAAAAAAAAGTTAAAGATGGTAACACAGAGGCAGAGAGGGCTAAGATAGAGCTCCGATGGTGACAATTGTCTTCCTCCTTCTATAGGAAGACAACTAACTGACTATGATGTGCACTTTTTATTTTGAGGCTGTGGTATACATACTACTCCCATTAGAGAGACACCCTGAAAGTGTATATAAGAGACTGTGACTTTTTAAGGTCAGTCTTACACCATTAGCTCTTCCAATTCATATGGAGCAGTGAGTTGGAATCTCACTTTCTTTTCTTCTGGGCACTATTTTACATGTCTAATTAGACTATCTGTAGCAATGAAGAGACATAAACATTATAACATTCATTTCATATGAACAAGTGTGCTAGTGGGAGTGACACCATTTGCCTGATGGTCATCTACAGCAATGATGAACCTTATCTTGTATATCTTATGTGTTAGGCATATACCTTACCACTGAGCTATAGCTACAGCCTCCTGCTGTCATCCTGACATCTAAATGTTCCTGGGCAAAATGATTACAGTTCGCACAGTGCCAGTCCAAGTGTGCAGCTCATGTCCTGACATATTCCCCACCTCATCCACCAGCGCACTTCTTCCTCCTCAGCTTACCAGAGACTATCTGCTCCAGTGAGTTCTCCCTTGTTTTGATGCATTCCTAGTTTCATCTTTTTCTATGGTTCCCCATCTATTGGGGATTCAGTTGGCATCTGCGTACATTTCTGACCCTGCCTCCTCCTACATGCGGCTCACTCTCTACTCTGTCCAAAGCTATCTTCTGACTGTGCCCTTTGTCTCTTTCACCCACTCCCAAGCTACAGCCCTTGTTTATTGTTGACCTTTATGCTCAGCACTGCTTCCCACAAACATTCATAAACTTCCTTACTTCACTGCCTGAAAATGCTATTCCCAGATGGACTTTCGAGTCAGTAAGGGGGTTGGCTTTGTGTCTACGTGTTACACTGTCAGCTTATTCAACTTTATATATATTCACTTTTTTCCTTGAAATTATTTTTTCAGAATCATTTTTTAGTTATTATAAAACTATTTGCAGCAATGTATGTTGAATCAGCATGTACCTTTAAATTTTTGTTATACTTTTATTCCCCCCTCACTGTGTGTATATGTGTATGCAGGTATGTATGTGTGTGTTTGTATGTGTGTGTGCAAAAACAAAATGCATGAATTAGTCTTCTCCTTCCCTGGACCTGACTATCAACTCAAGTGTGTAGCCTTGGTGGCTAGCACCTCTATCTGCTGAGCCATGTTGCTAGCCCTGATATAACTTTTATTTTCATGTAAATGAGCCAGATAGGTGAGCTGGAGGGACATCATTAGGTGGATGACAAATCCAATGCATCCAAATGAAGCCTACATGTTTGCTGAAGTACACACATACACGCAACCTTAAAGAACCATGTTTTTCATAGGCATAGAAACAATGAATTCATGAAATTCTTAGGCAAATGGATGGAGCTGGAGAACATCATACTAAGTGAGGAAACCCAGTCTCAAAAGATCAATCATGGTATGCACTCACTAATAAGTGGATATTAGCCTAAAAAACTGGAATACCCAAAACATAATCCACACATCAAATGAGGTACAAGAAGAACGGAGTAGTGGCCCCTGGTTGACATTCTAAAAACCTGTCTTTATTCCGATATAAGAGCATCTAATTCTTAGAAGTCACCTTACAGGTCTCTAAAACATCAGTGCAACTGTGTATCTTTAAATATCTTTGAAATCAAACACCATGCTGTATTATTCAAGTGGGGAAATTTCTAAACTAGCTTTCTGAGGAAGGTTTTTGTCATTACTTAGAAATACTGAAATTATATATTTTCTATTCAACTTGACCAGCTATGAGCTAAATGAAAAATAGCGGCAATCAATAGGATGCACGCTATTGGACTTGTTGGAAACGAAGGTCATGGGGCAATCTGCCAAGCTTCTTTTTGGAGCAATCACTCCCAGTTTTGAAAGGGACTATTGCTAAATACACCATTCTCTGCCTTGCCTAGGGGTGGAAATGCCCTTCGTCCTGAACTATAAATATGTTCAAGAGGAACTGGGGCGCTTCAAAGCTTCACTTCCTGAAATGCTCTGCACCCTCTCTCAACTTATTTCCAATTTTATTGTCAAAGATAACTAACTGCATTTGCTTTCTTCACATTCCCTCACTGCCACATTTTATGTGGGATTGTGAGAGGCATGAGAATGCTGTCTTTCCTGTGACTTTACCATTATTACAAGAAAATGAACATTTGTCAGGTATTTGTTACCTATAAAAATGATGTTCCAATAACTGAGTAAGATTCCTAGAGACACAGAGGCAAAAATATCCCGTAATGTCTTTAGTGAGCTGAGGTATGGTAGGAGAGAAATAAAGGACTGGAAATGTATGGAGTCCAGATGTCAGACACATGTTCAACATGTATAAGGCCCTGGGTTCAATTGCCTGTGCCTGTTTATACCCTACATATACATGACTGTACACACATACACACACAAGACAGGCAATAAAAAAGACATGCATCATGAGATAGCCATAATACTGAAATCATTGAAGTGAACCAGTTGTGGTAGCATATACCTTTCATATATGAATGGGAGGATCAGTAGCTCAATATTATCCTTAGCTACATAGTAAAGTTGAGGCCAGCCTGAGCTATATGAAACTATGTTAAAAATAAACTAATAAATATATTCTGTATATATTTATATATATTCTATATATACTTACATATAGTATATATGTATATGGTATATACTTACTTATAGTATATATAAAATATATATTATATAGTTATATATAGAGACATTATTATATTCTCTATTGCTCCATGACCTTTGTTTCCAACAAATCCAATAGCTTGTATATAATATTATATAGTTATATATATATAGAATATATATTTTATATATAACTATATAGATATATATATATACTCTATATATAGAGAGAGAAGGGGGGAGGCAAGGTGAATTTTTTTTTTAATCCAAGGTTAGGGGTTCTGAAAGCATCTTTGGAGAAGCTGTAACTGGCGTGAAGAATGGAGGATGAAATGACTCCTAGCCTCAACCAGAAGAGGTATGAGACCTGCAATAGTAACTAGGACAGTGATAGGCAGAGGAGTTGTCCAGACAGCTTTGAGGGCATTTTCAGAGAAAAAGGAAAGAGCACATTAAAAGAGGCACAGGCCGCTCTGTGTATCCAGTTTATGACGATGTGTGCTGGGATACAGGAGGAGATGCTGTGCTGACAAGAATGCAGCTCTAATGATAAGCAGAGACTGACAGACACAAGTTTGCTTTTGTCAGTGTCAGGGATGTGGAGACAGAGACAGGTTGGTGTTGCTGTCAGCAGCAGTCTGAGTTCTTTCCACAGATCTCTGCTCAGGTGGAGCCAGGAGCCTTGACTGGGCCACCAAAAGTATGTCATCTAGAAGAGGCCGGAGTGTATGGGAGAGAGGTGTTAGCACAGAGTTAAGCATGAGGGATAATAGAAAGGGAGACCCTCCAGGGTTGTGAGAGGGGATGAGACACAGGCCTGGGGCCTAGGGCTTCGCAAGAGGTTTTAGCCTCGCGAGTCTCAGCCGCTAGCTTTATAAAACTGTTGCTGAATCTATCTAGACAATGTTGGTGGCTCTCAAGTTGCCTTTGAAAGAATTTCTCAAAACCTCTTTTATTTGCCTGTCACTTTTCTTCCTCTTTAGTTTTGATAAATGAGATTATAGCGTGATTCCTAAGGTGCCTTGGATGGGATTATAATTTAGAAAAGTAAAGGAAGTAACTTCCTGTGTTTCAAAGGAAGTTAGAGCATGTCTTTTTTTTTTTTAATGAAAAGAAGGTTTTTTTTTTTTAATTATATATTTTGTAAGTGTGCTAAAAAAAAAAAAAAACTTGCTTGCTTACAGCTGGGAAAGGAGAAAGGCTGTGCTGAATGTCACAAACACTGAGACCTTAAGCATGACTGCTGTGTTAGCGCTCGCCTTTAAAGCATCTCTAGGTAAAAGGAAACATCACGTCTGCTGGAATTATTAACACACTGCTTGAGGAGCATCAACCTCAAGGGTGAGGGCCCAGTTCCTTTACGACGTTCCTTAATTTTCCATGTTTTTCCATTCCCACCCAGCAATGCTTACTGTCTGTGTTTGCAGTTGAACAAGGAGTAGTTACATCATGTTAGGTGTTATTTCCTGGTTGTTGTTTGCATTTGGACTTTTAATCTGGAATGAACTATAATCCAGAAACGAAGGATACGTGCTATAGCCATCCAGATCTTGAGGCTGGAAGACGCAGGCTTTTGATCCATATCTTGAGGAATAGTGGTCATGATAGCTTTGGCCTAGAAGTGGTGGTGTATACTTTAAATCCCAGGAGACAGAGCAAGCAGATGTCACACTTCAAGGCTAACCTGGGACAGATCCAGTTCTAGGTGACAAGTCCAAGCATGGTGGTGCATGCCTTTAATCCCAGCATTCAGGAGACAGAGCCATGCAGATCAAGGTCAATCTATAGAGTAACTTCTAGGACCGCCGAGCTTAGGCAGTGAAGGAGTTGGAAAACACAAAGCTGCTGATAATATAATAGAACAAGTGGGCCTTGTTCCAGCTCCAGCAGGCAGCAGAACTCAGCAGCTTCAGCCATGTGGCTCTGGCTTTAGAGTCAAGAATAGAAGGGACTATTGGGACAATTGATGCTGGTTAACTGGAGATAATTGTTGGGATTCAGGAAAATGCTACTCAAACCATATGTACACCATCTCAGTTAAGCAAGAGTAGTTTATTGAATGCATACTATAATCCTGGGCATCCAGGTCCACAAGAAGGAAAAACTGTGGCATTAGTCTGTTCTCGGTATAGAATTTTTAAAGGCAAAAGCACATTCAAAAGTTTAAAGAGTAAGGAGGGGAGCGATTGGCTTACTAGACAAAGTATTATTATCTAATCTTTAGGCTGATTGGTCCTCAGTAAGGTGGTTGGTGGATGAGTAGTGAACGGGGGAATTTCAGGATATTGTGATAACAAAGCATGAATATTATAACCATAACTTTTTAGCTCATTAGTAACATTCTTCAGTCACATCCACAAAAAAACACAGTGAGCTCATATGTTGGTCCAGGAAGGGCTGCCCAATGGTCATTGTTAAGTTAAGATATTTTAGACATAACAGTTCATATTGCCCTTTGATTTGGTGGGTTCTATGTAAAGGTTTGTGAAATTTTTTACTTAGATGAGTATAGTGTAGCTGTCTCCAGACATATCAGAAGAGGGCATTGGATCCCATTACTGATGGTTGTGAGCCATCATGTGGTTGCTGGGAATTGAACTCGGGACCTCTGGAAGAGCAGTTAGTGCTCTTAACCACTGAGCCCTCTCTCCAGCAGTTTGTGAAATATTTTAAGATTAGACAACCTCATATAGAATATTCAGAACATATAGAACAAAACAGGGTCAACGTGTTCTTGAGCCAAGTCACTCCTCTGTGTCAATGATTGGCAGACATGTTACAACAGCAATATGAAATAGCTGGCATGCATGGAACAAAATGGCTACAGCTATTCTGGCAGGGGCAGGGGGGAGTATCAGAGCATAACAGAAATTAGCACTGATTTAGAAGAGACCACCATCACTGAGGTGAAATATTCTGAAAAGTTTTTTCTGAGAGAATAAAGAAGCTGTGTTCCAGAGATAGGCAGGATTGTACCTCATGCTGCAGCTGGACTTGGTTAACGTGTAGGAATCACCCAGGTGATACAGGTTTCGATGGCATGCAGGGCCCATGAAAAGCAGCTGAGGCTTGGCACTGTGAGAGGCCAGGAAAGGCCATAGGTGAGGGTATAGTCTCAGTTGCAATTGATGGCCAAGGACTGAAGGAATTATACAAAGAAGTTGATGATTGGCACCACAAAGGGAGCCTATGAGAGGCTATTGGTGAAGCCTAGGTGTAGTGAAAAACCCCAGCATGATGAAAATACAAGTACCACAGGATGACCACCAAAACCAGCAACAGCAATGGAGTGGAACCAGCTATACCCTGGAGTGCTGCAGAGGACAGAGCTGGAGAAGTGACCCAAGCCCTTTAGAGGAACCCAGATCATATGTGTATCTCAGACACTGGATCAAGAAGCTGTAACACTGAAGTTGCTTGGAGATCACAAGATTCCAGAGCCATTGATTACCTGATGAAGAAAGCTACTAACACGAAGTGGAACCAACCAAAAAGAAAGAATTGTGCTGCAGTCAACAAAGCAGAACAATGTTGGAGATCTGAAGGGATTTTTTTGTTGGACATAAACCTGTGGCCATCAGTCACATAGGGCCATGCCCCAGGACCCTAGTGTTCTGGCTGGACTCCCAGTCCACAGTCACCTGGCCATAGCCAGGTTTTTCCAGCCCCATAGTTACCTGGCAACAGCCAGGTAGCCCAGCCCACTATAAGAGGGGATGCTTGCCCCCCATCTCCTCTCTCGCCCCTCTCTTTTGCCCTTCTCTCTTACCTTCTTTTCTTTTCATCTCTCTTGATTTCCCTTTCTTTTATCTTTCTCTTTCTCTATTCTCCTCTCCCTCTTTCCACTTGGTCATGGCCAGCTTTCATTTCTCTGCCTCCCCCTTTTCTCACTCTACTCTTCTATAATAAAGCTTGAAAACCATGGGCTGTCTCTTCTTATCTACACCCGCCATCTTGGAACAACAGAAAAGGCCTCACAGAGTCTCTAGCTGCCAGACTCCACCAAGGACTACCCCTGCTAGCTGGTCAGACACCTCCACAGGTACACGCCCCTCTCCGGGCTTACAATTTTTAATAATTTCTACTACAAGTGTTTTAACAACTGACATGGAGATGCAGAATTTAGAGTTTGCCCAGCTGGATTTTGGTCTTGCTTTGGAGATTACAGTTACATGACTATTAGAACATCAGAACAGATTTTGAACTTAGAACTTTTAACATTGTTGAGACCTGTTATAGACTATGGGGACTTTTGAAGTTAAAATTTGGTTTTAGCATTATACTATGCATGGGTATGGTCCCCGTAGACTCATGTTTTTGAACAAGCCTATGGGGGATAGGGAATGGATTATGGTGGTTTGAATATACTTGGTTCAGGGTGTGGCCCTAGTAGGAGATATGGCCATGTTGGAATAGATGTGGAGGAAGTGTATCATTGTAGGGGTAGTCTTCGAGACCTTCATCCTAGCTTCCTGGAAGACAGTCTGTCCTGGCTTCCTTTCCATGAAGATGTAGACCTCTCTGCTCCTCCACCACCATGTCTGCCATGATGATAATGTACTGAACCTCTGAAAGTGTAAGCAAGACCCAATTAAATATTGTTCTTTATAAGAGTTGCCTTGATCATGGCTTCTCTTCACAGCAATGGAAACCCTAACTATGGTACACTCCCTGGATTCATATCTGTGCAATGGAGGGTACTTTATGTAGATAGATAATGTGTTTTGATCATAGGCCTCTCCCATTTCTACCCTCCAATGCATCCCACAAATCTTGGACTAACTTCATCAGTATCTGCTCCTAGTCCTCCAGCTCCTGCTGGTGCTGTTCTTCTAAAATAACCCACTGAATCCAATACATGCTGCCTCCACATGCTTGGATACAGATGAATCCATTGGGTCATGGACAACCTCCCAAGGTCAGTGACACAGGAGAGAACTGACTCTTGTTCTCATCAGCCAGGAAATGCCAATAACCCTACAGGCAGGAGAGGCCTTGGGAGTCCCTCCCTGAAATGATCCATTGTTTAATCTGCTTTCTATGTGATTTTCATTGCACACTACTTTGAAAAATCAATGTCCTTGTACATGAATCTTCAAAGAACTTTGATTAGTACCACAAATGATATTTTTAAAAAACAATTTTGAAGGAAAGAGAGGACAATGGGGAAACTATGATCAAAGAATAAAAAAATAAAATATGTAACATTTACACCTTTAAATTAGACATCTAAATGACTTTGTAAGTATAAATACAAATAATACAGATTTAAGTAAAATAATGTATACATAAATTATTTAATTAGTATATATATTTTAAATACACACCCACCCCCCCCACACACACACACACACTTATATATATAGTCTCTTGCCTGATAGACGAGTGTTAAACCACTGAGCCCAGATTCAGTTAATCACACTCAAATGCAAACAGAGATTCCATGCTGAGGAAAAAGGATTAGGGTTTGTTGCACCTAAAAATGATAGCAAACAGCAAACAAGCAAGAGACACCTGGATTCAAGAGCTCTGCTTACGCACATTTTTCACTGGATATACTGATATACCGAGTTCTAAAGAGACTCTTCTGCTCCCCCTTCAACTCTCAGATGACTGTTTGTCTCAGACTGTGTCATAGTCACTATCGTTGTGTTCTTCACCCCTGGTTCTGCATAATGTGGATCACAGGAGCCTGGTCTCTAAGCAGAACCCCAAAGAAAAGATACAAAAGCTTCTGTCCTATGCCCACCGAAGGCCCAGGCACACAAGTGTATTTACACTGATCTTGCCTTAACTACATCATAGAAGATCTAGAAAGGTTTCTTTAAAAACAAAACCCCCAAACCAAGTGAAATGAAGCCAAAACAAAACAAAAATACATTTCGGGTCAGAAATGAGAGAAGATAAAAAGCCTTTAGAAGCTAGAAAAGATAGAAGAAGGGGCTCCTGACAGATGTCTCAGAGGGTAGATATTTATGTCTGACAGCCTGTGTTTAATACCAAGAACTCACAGAGAGCCAGATGTGATGATACATCCCTGTAACCCCAACACTCATACAAGATAGGGGACAGAGACTAGAAACACCTGAATCCCTCTGCCCAGCTAGCCTGGATTTGAGTCAATTCTTTTGGTTTATCCCCAACTACTCTACAGTGGTAATGGTAAACATACTAGATTCAGCAAAACTGGTCAAATGCTAGCACCAAAAGAGCTTCCAGTTCAGTGAGACTGTCTCAAGAAAAAAAAAATAATAAAATAAAATAAAATAAAATAAAATAAAAGGGCAGAGGGCTTAAGAACAGTCACCAACACAAGACCTTTACATTCACAACCATGTTAACATGCATCCTGATGAAGGCATGGGGGCAACATGTGGGCAGGAAAAAGGACCAGCAAGATAGGAAGAGGAGGGATTGAGGGAAGTAACAGAGAGTAAACACAGCTAGGTACGTTGATAGATTGATGTGTGTGTGTGTGTGTGTGTGTGTGTGTGTGTATGTGTGTGTGTTGCTTACCTCAATACCCATGTTTGTGAGTCAAAGAGCTTTTTCCTCATTAATATGCTCTAATTGTATTAAATCAGTATGTGCTAATTATATTAAGCAAGATGATTCATTATGATATTTCTATATATGCACATAAATTACTTTTGAAATAGTATAGAAAGACAAGGGAAGTCAAGAGATCAGAAAGAGGAAAGAAACTCTTCACCCTAGGGTCTGATTCACATTTCCCTCTCAGAAAGAATCAAAACTATTGACTCAACTGAAACGATTAAGATTGCAACTGGTTGTGGCATAACACACCTATAATCCTAGCACTTGGGAGTTAAAGGTAATAAAATCAGGTGTTTAAGCCCAACCTCAGCTATGTAGGGAGCTTAGGACCAGCCTGGGCTACAAAATACATCTCTGAAAACAAACAAACAAACAAACAAACAAACAAAATTTTAAAAAGAAGAAAAAAAAGATTGCTTATAGAGGGTTTAGGATGCTACTCAATGGTAGAGAGGCAGAGACATATAGAGACTGCCTACAGAGATAACATTCTCCTTTCTTTTCTTTCTTTCTTTTGTTCTTTCTTTCTACCTTTCTATCTATCTATCTATCTATCTATCTATCTATCTATCTATCTATCTATCTGTTTTTTGTATGTATGTGCAAAGAGTGTTTTATTCTGCAGAAGTCCAGCAAGCTGGAGTCTCTCCATTCCCAAGATAGTCTGATATTCTCTTTTCTAAGAGATATTTCAAACAAGGATGTTTGAAAACATTTCAAAACAAACAAACAAACAACAAATAAACAAAACAGAGCCATGCTTGCTTGTGTCCACATTGTTCTGATCTTTGAGTTTTACCTTATCAATGCTGCTCTTCCATCCCTAAACCTAAACAGTACGCCTCATGACACTATCCTGTAACTTCATTTGCAGAAACAGAATCCTTAGCCTGGGAGTGTTGGCACAGGCTTTTAAGCCTTCAATCCCAGCACTTGGGAGGCAGAGGCAGGCAAATTCAAGGCCACCCTGTTCTACAGAGTGAGTTCCAGGAGAGCCAGGGCTACACAGAGAAACCCTGATTCAAAAAAAAAACAAACCAAAAATTCTTAAAAAAAAAAAAAAAGACTTCCTACATGTATTTATTCTGTGTATTTCTTTGTGCTATATTTTAAGATAAGAGAAATATGTTATATATATATATATATATATATATACATATATATATATATATATGTGTGTGTGTGTGTGTGTGTGTGTGTGTGTGTGTGTGTGTATTTTCTAAGACAGTGATAGAACTCTCTTAAGAAGCTTAGCTCTCCCATTCTGTCTCCCTGCCCATCTTCTCTTCTCCTTCTTTCTCTCTCTGTGTTCAAGCTTAACTCTAAAATGTCTACTATTTCTTAATAAATTTAATACTTAAGAAATTCACTAGCTGCTTCACTCTGACTTGCCCTGAAATGCTTTTGGGTGAGTATCCTCAAGGGCTAGCTTGACCTTCCTGGAGGTCCCTAGGCAGGAAAACTCCTGGGCTGCAGGAGGCAGTCCTGTCTCTCTCCCAGCTGATGCTGCTCACTGGGGTGGGGGTGGGGTGTCACATTTGTCCCCATTACTCTTTATAGTCCCTCACCTCCTTCCCATTCCCCTTCCACAGTCCCTAATGCTTCTTCAACTACTTTTGTGACCTTATAATAGAGCTCTGTCAACTCTGACCTGCCCCTGAAAGGTCACCTATTCTCCCACATTCAAAGGACTTGGAAAAAAAAAAAAATCCTGTTTTCTTACTGCCTCTTTTCTTATAGCTCTCTGTCCTCCCCTCCCCCTTTGTCTCCTGAAACTCCTTGGGTATATCACAGAAGAAAACAGCAAATAGGTCTGAATCAAAGTTGCTTTGGTAGAGAAAGAGCTAGAACCGCGTCAAAGTACCTCAGTAGGTGGCATTCAAAGAGGCTGAGAGAATTCTAGTGGCCCACAGGCAAAGCGTGCCTTGGGGGCAGCCTGTATTCTAGAAGAGAGGAGCCAATAGTCTTGTGAAAGAGGTGAAAGAAAGGCTTTTCAGGCTCTCGGGATCCCTTGGAGACTGGGATATTACCCTGGCACAGTTATTGTTAAAGCTGAGTTCTTCAAACTGTTTACTTAAAAAAGGCCACATAAGGACATCAGTCCACCTGCTCCAGTGAACACTTGTTTTAAAGATCATAGTTTGAGAAAGGCTGGTAATCACCGTCTGGATTTCCAACAAAGAGTAACATTTTTCACAAATGCTACTTTGATGATTTTTTTTTTTTTTTGCTTTTGCTCTTTGCAGCCTTTTAAAATACTAACGATGCTTTAGAACACTTAGCAAAAACCACAGCTTAATGTCATTAAAATAAAGACAACAACTCACAATAAGGAAAAGTGTTTGTTATAATAGGTCTGAAACTTAGGAAGCCCTGGTCCTGGACAACGTGTGCTTGGATTTGCTTGAGAAATTGGTCATCCTTTATAGCACAATGTCTAATTTCCTGTGTTTGTACCAAGGACATTTTTTTTTCTTTTCCCTTTTTATAGGGGATCACTTTGTGACATGTTTAATATTGATGAGTTTGACCTCCTGGGAGTTATAATACATGCACCCCTTTTAAATACAAATGCTGTCTAATTTATATGGTAAACACATAGAATTTTGGAGATTAGCATTTTAATCAGCTTTAATCTTACTATTTTCAGCATCTCCTACCTCTCTTTTCTCTGTCCAGAAAGGTCTCACAAACCCACTTTGAAAATGACAGTTACAGTTCTGTTCTTGAAGAGGCTTGTGTATCAGGCACAGAGTCTGGGGCAGGAACCTTTCCCTGAGTGCCATGCTCACAAACCTTAGAGTGTGCAAAGCGGTGGTCAAGTGTTTACGGGACAGAACAGTCCATCCATTCAACAAGTATTTGAACCGGAGCCACGCACAAGTAGGCAGACTCAGTGTGTGTGTGTGTGTGTGCGTGTGTGTTCCTTATGTTAGGGTACTTCTGACCTTGAATTTGGCTTCGATGTTTCTCTTGGGTTTTTCTCTTTGGAGGTCTGTGAGCTTTAAAGTTTCATAAAAATGTCCCAACATACCAGTTCTTGAAAAGAGGGCAACATGTTTTATTTTCAAGGTGGAGATTTAAGGTCCCAGAGATAACCTGCCAGGGAGATTCTAAGTTCGATCTAGTCTGGGCTACATAAAGACAGCTCCTGCTGTCCCCCGCCCCCACCCCCAATTATGAAGTCCTAGAGATAGACGGGTTTTCCTATTTGGTTGCAGGAGGAGCCAAAGGGGGCACTGAGGGGGCGGCGGCGGTGGGCGGGGAGCCAGGCCAAGGCTGAGTCCTGTGCAGCCATTGGTGGGGAGTGCGCGCTGAACTGAGCATGTTCGCGCCCGCCAGCCAGGGCCGCAGCCACAGCCGCAGGGACGGCAGCCGGGAGAGCCACCGCGCATTATGCAAAGCGGCAGCAGATGTGAGCGGGGCCAGCTGGGCGCTCCTCGGCCTCCCCTCCCAACGGCCGGCCCAGCTGCCTGAATTGTCCCGGACACTCCCCTGGCCCTCTCCAGGGCAGAGATGGCCTGAGTACCCCAAGGCGCGGCAGCGCAGCATTGGGGTTGAAACATGGGGAACCAGGATGGGAAGCTGAAGAGAAGCGCAGGTGATGCCTCCCACGAAGGCGGAGGAGCAGAGGATGCAGCGGGGCCCAGGGATGCGGAAACCACAAAGAAGGCGAGCGGGAGCAAAAAGGCGCTCGGCAAGCACGGCAAGGGGGGAGGGGGCAGCGGGGAGACCAGCAAGAAGAAGAGCAAGTCGGATTCTAGAGCCTCGGTGTTTTCCAACCTGCGGATCAGAAAGAACCTGACCAAGGGGAAAGGTGCCGGCGACTCGCGGGAGGATGTGCTGGACTCGCAGGCCCTGCCGATCGGGGAGCTGGACAGCGCTCACTCTATAGTCACCAAGACCCCGGACCTCAGCCTCTCCGCTGAGGACACGGGCCTATCGGATGCTGAGTGTGCTGACCCTTTCGAGGTGATCCATCCCGGTGGTTCTAGGCCTGCCGAGGAGGCTCGGGTAGGGATCCAGGCGACCGCGGAGGATTTGGAAACTGCGGCTGGAGCGCAGGATGGACAAAGGACCAGTTCTGGTTCAGACACGGACATCTACAGCTTCCACTCCGCTACGGAGCAGGAGGATTTGCTCTCAGACATCCAGCAGGCAATTCGCCTGCAGCAGCAGCAGCAGAAGCTGCTACTCCAGGACTCCGAGGAGCCTGCAGCGCCCCCCACTGCCATCTCCCCTCAGCCTGGGGCCTTTCTGGGCCTGGACCAGTTCTTGCTGGGACCTAGCAAAGAGGCTGAAAAGGACACAGTGCAAGCACAACCGGTGAGACCTGACTTGCCCGAGACCACCAAGTCTCCGGTGCCTGAGCATCCTCCGCCCTCCGTAAGCCACTTGGCCTCTGAGACACCCGGCTATGCGACCGCCCACTCCGCTGTCACAGACTCGCTCTCATCACCAGCCTTCACCTTTCCGGAGGCTGGGCCAGGCGAGGGAGCCGCCGGAGTTCCCGTGGATGGAACTGGGGACACAGATGAGGAGTGCGAGGAGGATGCCTTTGAGGATGCCCCCCGCGGCTCTCCAGGGGAGGAATGGGTCCCAGAGGTGGAAGAAGCCTCATCTAGGCTGGAGGAAGAGCCGGAAGAGGAAGAGGGGATGCGAGAACCTATTATCTCTGCAGTCGCGTCTTTGCCTGGCAGCCCTGCACCCAGCCCACGCTGCTTCAAACCTTACCCACTCATCACCCCCTGCTACATCAAGACCACCACTCGGCAGCTCAGCTCGCCCAATCACTCCCCGTCCCAGTCCCCCAACCAGAGTCCTAGGATCAAAAAGCGACCGGACCCTTCCGTGAGCCGGAGCCCCAGAACCGCCTTGGCCTCTACTGCGGCCCCGGCCAAGAAGCACCGGTTGGAGGGTGGCCTCGCGGGCGGCCTCAGCCGCTCAGCCGACTGGACTGAAGAGCTAGGCGTCCGTACGCCTGGGCCAGGAGGCTCGGTGCACCTGCTGGGGCGCGGGGCTACTGCGGATGACAGTGGTGGCGGGTCCCCTGTGCTGGCCGCCAAGGCACCTGGGGCTCCAGCGACAGCTGATGGCTTTCAGAACGTGTTCACAGGTGAGCGCGCCAGCCACGTATCTCCGGGTGGCAGGTCGCCTGCCAATCAGGTCCTTCCTTTATCACCCCGCCCCCTCCACGTTCTGAAAGGCTCTGGCCTGTTATTTACCGCCAGGCATGTCTTCTCAGTTAAAAGCCTACAGTGTGCTTAGTTTTCTATTTTCTTCTCAGGAGAGTAAAGGGAAAAAGATGTACTTGACTGTCTTATGTCAACTCAAGAGAGGACTGATATGCTCTCTGCCCTACCCCCTTTCCTCTAAGAATATTAACCCCTTTTGTGTCTTGTTACCTCAGTCATCTTTCATGTTATTCCTTTTCCTTTTGTATTTTCACAGTTTTCAAAGATTAAAACTGTACATAGACCTTCCCAAGGGTTTGTATTGCAGGCACACAACATTTATTCTAGTACATTCTAAAGATTATGTCTGACCACCTCGAAGATAGTTTCTATCATGTAGTGATCTGGGTACTATACAGGTAATTTGCGAAGTTAAGCGATTACTCCTTTTTGCTAATGCAAGCAAGTATGATATATGCTCTTAGAAAATGAATAAATAATAGACCATTAGTAATGTGTTATTTATTTATGATTCTAAGGATTGAAATGAGGGCCTTTTGCTTGCTGGGCAGGTACTGTGCTACTGAGCTATGTCTTCAGATTCTCGAGATGCTTCTTGTTCTGGTAAAGTGCTTCACTAAGTTGCCTAGGCAGGCTTTGAGCTTAACTTGCTGATGTTCTGTGAGTCAGTGAGAGGAAGCTGGGATATGGAAATATTGAAGATGGGAAACTGAAAGCACAGGGCTCCCGCTGCTACCGTCTTCCTTAGATGTCTGCACCTGTGATAGGCTCAGTCTGTGTGATAGGCCGCAGCCAGCCCAGCTTCCTGGGCTGAAATTCAGTCTGTTAATTTCTGCTCATAGGTGCAGAGAATCTCTTGAGGAGTTCACTGCTAATGCCAATTGGTTTCCTGTTGAACATATTATTATTGAAGAAGTACTGTTCAAATATAAAGAGCAGAGAGAAAAGTAGCATTTAATACCAGTACTGATGGGTTTCAGATAAATACACAAAAAGTTAAAAGATTTAAATGCAATTTAAAGTGTGTTATATCATTATTATTGTACTAAACAGGTTATCATTTAGACGTGTAGCAAGTGCCTGCAGTCTCAGCACTTGAGAGGCAGGGATGGAATCTTGGGCAGATGGGTTCTTGGTAGGCTAGAAGCTGTAGTAACTATGTTTCTTAAGTACACTTATTTTATTTTTTTATGTGTATGTGTTTTACATGCATCTATGTTTATGCACCATATCTGTGCAGTGCCTGCAAAGGCCAAGATAGGGGAGTGGTACTGGGTTACAGATGACTGTGAGCTGTCATGTATGCACAGGGACTCTAACTCAGGTCCTCTGGAAGGGCAGCCTGTGTTCTTAACCAATAATCCAGTCTCCAGACCCCTTAGTACGTTTCTTTCTTTAACATACTTTTAGTTTACTTTTATGAGAGACTTTATTTTGATTTGGACTTAAGATCAGAATCTTAACAGTGATTTTTTATTTCCTTTATAGACTATATTACCATTTTATTTCCTCCATGTTCTCTACTGTGCAGATTTACTGAAAGGGGAAGTTTGGAGTCATGGATCTACTAGATGTGTTGTAAAGTAAAACTAACATATTCAGCACTGAAATGTCATATTTTTATGGATGGTGATTGAACAGTTCTTGGGATCATGTTTTTGTTGTTTGGATTTGGGTCTTTGAGAGAGGGTCTTATGTAACTCAGGCTGGTTTCAAACTTCTTATGTATTTGGGGATGACCCTGAATGCCTGATTCTCCTACCTCAGTTCTCCAACTGCTGGGAGTATAAGTATGTGCTATCAAGCCTGGCTTTTAAGATGATTTGTGTGTGTTTGTGTGTGTGTGTGTGTGTGAACTTGTTTTGTGTTGACAATGGAACCTAGATAAAGTCTTGACTTTCTAGACAAACAAAACAAAAAAGTGAGCTTAGCCTGGCACACAGACTACTGAATCACAGCACTGACTTTCCAAATTTTACTAGCTGAAAGTCACTGACAAGTAGAGAGAATGGGGTGGGGTGGGGCAGGGCAGCTCTGTGGGAAAGCAGTTGTCTAGCACAAACAAGGACCCCGGCTTCAGTATCAGCACTGAAAAGAAGTACAGTGCTCTAGAACCTACCATCTATCACCTATCCCCTGTCTATCTCCTATGATCTATCTATCTATCTATCTATCTATCTATCTATCTATCTATCTATCTATCTATCTTACCATCTATCATTTATCACTTATGATCTATTTTACACTCTGTCTATCTATTTATCTATCAACTATTCATCATCTATCAAATATATACATACATATATACACACATATATACATACATTCATATATATACATATATACATATATATGTAAAGTCTATCCAGCAATTATACTAATGAAAGATAGTTCCTCAGGATTTATCAAGTATAAAGCAAAAATTGAGGTAATAGAAGTTATTAAAGGAGAATTGAAGAGAGTCCTGAAAGATCACAAGACCTTAAATTTGAGGTTTTATTTACCACAGAAAAAGAGTGTTCTTAAGTCTTGGGTTTCATTGCTATTATTTTCAAATTTCAAATGTGTAACTCTTGAAGGAGCTATCTTTGAAGTGTGTGAGTTTTGTTGGCTTCTTCAGGAAGACTTCTGTTATTATACTGCCATTTTTGTGTGGCAGTCATCTGCCTAGATGGTTGGAAATTGCTGTCGATGGACTACAGGTTGAGTTTTGTGTTATAGCGTTCATATAGTTATGCCATTCACTCTTATGTTTCTCGGAAAAAGAAAGCAATGAGTAGATTTAACTTAACCTGTGACGGGTGGGGAAATGGAGATTAAGTCTCTCAAGGTCATACTGTGTAATTCATTCCAAGCCAAAGCTAGAAGAAGAGACGCTGTCCACTGAGTCATCCTTATTTATTACTAGTGTTTGTATCTGGCACTGGATGATAACGTACAGAGAAGGAGTCTTTGAAAGGCATTTCCCTATCTAATGCTTTCACTGATGAGATTCTTCTGGATTCTGTTAATAGAGGTTGAATATCTGACCTTCCTTGGGACAAATGATGGGTGAATTTGAAGTGAGAGAAAACTGGATTTTTTTTTTTTTTTGAGACAGCTGTCCTGGAGACTTTTGTGTCAGAGTGTTACCAGATTGGCCCTCTCTTTGTCATCTGATACTTTTCTCAGCTTTACAATCCTCTGTGGTGGTTTTATAGACATCACGGAAGTTACCCAGGGCTCAGCGAGCACTAGTGTTATCCTTAAGGAGCTAGATTTTTGGTCTTAATTGTGGCATTATTTAGATCAGTTAATTTCCCAGATGCCTTTGAATCCAGAAGGGCATTATATATCTTTACTTTCCTCAACATTCTTTAGCTTTATAGCACTGGAGAGAGAGGAAGGCAATTCTTTTTACGACACTGTAAACAGGGAAAATCATGCAAGTGAAAACAGACCCTCAGGCCCAGGCTTTTGTCTCTGGTGAGTATGAAAAGGCTTAGTGATGAGATATTCATCTTTTAGATATGGAGAAATTGGTGGTATTGTAGGCCACTCCATTTCAAAATTTCACAGTTAATTTATTGGAAACATGGCCCTTTCAGTATTTAATAGGAAGAATTTGAGAGGTTCCCTTCTGAAAAGTGGTCTTAGTCTCAAACTCTGGGCCTCTTGTATGCTAAGCAATTGCTTTATAACTGAATTACATTCCTAGCCTGGTAATAGGGTGCAGTTAATTTAAGTTTGGACATCTAATATATTGAATTTGTGATGCCAAATCACTTTTGATAGGAATCTTTCCAGTCAATTATGCACTTAATCTATCTCCCTTTTAAACACATGGGATGAAAGTTCCATCTGTTTTAAAAGGCTCGCTGTCATCCTCAGGCTCCTCATTGTCTTGTGGAAGCACTGGTGTGACCCCGGGAGTTGGTTTACGTGTGTGGGCTAGAGGTCTTGGTCACTGTCACTTAGGATTTTGTATCTGTACAGTTTCTAGACTCTCTCTTTTGGCTATCACTTCTTTCATTCTTAGCGCTATCCACACTTTCCCAAATTCTTTATAATTTGATTTTACTCATTAATTTGTTATTAGCTTGTAAAAGCCTACAACTATAATGTTACCTACATTTATTATGCTGGGTGTCAGATGGCTTTGGGGTAGTGCTTTACTTAAGAATATGTAATCTTTACCATAGCTTGAGGTACAGCGATGCCTAATCATGTCTATGAGGAACCAAGGTTCAGATAAGTCAAAGAACCTAAGATCACTAAGTTAGTAATCCTCATCTACTGTATGACCTCAAAAATCCAAAGCAGTTGTTACTGTGCTAGGAACAAAGTCAATGGACTTCTGAGTTTCTCAGGCTAATTGACAAAGCTTGCATCAATAGCTTATAACTCTTTGACTCTCATTTTGGCTTTTCTAAAATTTACCTTATTTGTTGTATTAGTAGAAAGGAAGACCACTCTAGGAGTGTGTATTTTTGCACAGAGCTCTTAAGAAAAAAAAATTGGAGACTGTATCTTATGTACCTAGCTTTGAACCCTCTAATAATAGATGCTAGCCTTAACTCCTGGTCCCCCTGTCTCCCAAGTGTTACAAATACAGGCATGTGCCACCATACCTGGCTCCAATCTGGGCTTCAATGTATAGCTGTTTAAATAATCACACTGAAAATTTTATAGGCCAAATAGCAGTAGCTCCTGACAGAGTACAGGTGTAAATAGATGAAGAAGGTGTCTCTGAAAGTTATGTTGTTAGTGTGGGCATGGTAGCACATTCCTTTAATTAGCACTTGGGAAGGACGGAGGGCAGATCTCTCTGAGTTCAGTTCTAGCTTGTCCATACAAAAGCAAAAGCAAAATTAAAAACAAAAACACCCCATACGCCAAATAAAGACTATGTCATTTGTATAAACAAGGAAACAGGGATGCCTAGATATTGTGGTTTTCAGGTTCCAGACATTACACACAATTTGACAAGAGAACATGTGACTGAGACTATTCTTTAGGTCATTTTAGTTTTGTCTGAAAGATATTGTAGGACTGTGGCTTGGATCAGAGTTAAACATCCCAGTGGCTTCAGTGATGCACAAAATGACTGCCTTATGACCTGATGGTTGGCCTGGTTTTAAGTGCATTCGAGCACTTGGCTCTCAGCCATGCACATTTGAAATAGAGCAGGTGCCTTCGCTGAGTTCCCTTTGGGTTCTATTAAAAAATTTGCTGAAACTGTGTTAGATAGTGATTTTTTTTATATACTGTTATCCTGGTTGTTTGCTTCCTCACTTTATTCTTTAGCTAAATGACTCACCGATAATTGTTCCTCATATATATGAACATGGAGAAACAGTTTCACACCAAGAATGGTCGGATTCAGTGATGTAATGAAATACAGTGCCTGCCACTGTGTCTGGCAAGGAGCAGGTGTTTAATTGGTGTTGATTGATTTCCACAACTGATTTGTTTTCTCAGTAAATTTTATTGTTTGAAGTGGACAGAGCCAAATGTGTGAAACCAGAACCAAACAGTTCTGAAACTATTATAAAATCTTGGCATGCTATAAATTATTCAGATACTTAATGAAATTATTTCTTAAACATAGGGGTTTTGTTTTTTGGTTGTTGTTGTTTTGTTTTGTTTTGCATAGCATTTCTATTTCTTTCTCTTTCTCTCATTTTTTTTTCTATAATTATAAACATTTTCATCACTTCAGGTTTCTGCAGGCCCAGATAAGGATGGTGAGGGTTTGGTTGTGAGAAATGGGGATACTGTAGTTTACTAAAGGAGGTGTGGGAATTCAGCATGATAACTTAGACCTGTAATCAGGAAACTGAAGGAGAAGGATTGCCACAAGTTCGGTGCCAGTCTTTCCAGGCTAGGGTAGGCTATGTGTCAGACATTCTCTATGAAAAACACCAAAGCAACAAGTAGCAACAGCAGGGAACAGGGGTCTGGACAGAGGGGAGAGAGCACTGACACCCTATCAGTGTTTGTTCTGTACAATGTCTGCCATAGCATCTGAATTTTTAAGCTTCTTCCCTGATTCTCTCATAAGATAGTGGTTGAGACAGACCAATGTATTTGCTGTTCTGTAAATATGAGTTCATATTTCAGACCCTGGGCCTTTGTCCCACAAACACCCTTTCTTAGAAGCATCGTTTGCTTTTCTTGGGAAGCATGGAAAAAGGGCCAAGGGAAGGCCACATCTTCTGCGTCCCGTCAGCCTGCCCTGGCTGTTATGTCACTCTTTGTGTGTTCTATCTGCTTCCTGCTGCTTTTTGGATTTAGAATTTCTTCTTCTTTGCCTTGCCTACAAGGCACTGTCTACCCATCACATGCTTTTCCTTTCTGCCTGCCCACTCATGTCTGCTGTGTGTCTTACAGGGTGCCAACCTCACAAGCACTGAGTATGTGAGTTCTTGGTAAACACTTGTCCATTATGTGTTCCTGGGGATTGACACAAGGAAGTTAGGGTGTTTAGGCTTCCTGATTCGAACTAAAACCTTAGTTTGAGAATTACACCAGACTTTTGGTCAGTTGAAGTAGTTATATTCACTGAAGTAAAGATAGCAGGATAATTGTTTGGTCTCTTGAGAGCGTATACCATCTATATTGGATCACAGAGGTTAGGATTAAAATGGTAACCATACTACAGAAATTAAAGCTTTCATATATGTATATACTCATATGTATACATATGTATGTATATATTAATTTTAATATGTGTGTGTGAGTGTGTGTATGCAAGCACTCACTCCATGTCACACATGTAGAGGTTGGAGGACAGCTTGCTGAGTCATTGCTTTCCCCCATGTGCTTCTCTTGGATCAAAGTCTGGCCTTTAGACTTGGTAGCAAGCACTTGTACCTGCTGTGCCATATTGCAAGCTCTATACACATACACAGCATACACATACACAATACATATATGTTCGGGGATAGGAGTCCTGGGATTCAAAGTCAGGGCCTCACATATGCTAAGCAGACTATCTTCTCTACCTGAGCTCTAGCACCAAGCTGCACCTCTATCCTTCAATACATGCTTAATAAAAAATGACTGGAGGAGTTTTAGGGAAATATTTTAGGTGGTAAAGTAACTGATATGCAAGGATGAGAAACTGAGTTTTATCCGCAGAGCCCACATTTAAAAAGTCAGGTGTGATGACACTTTGGAAATTTTAGTTCCGAAAAGGCACAGATATAGAGATCCTTAGATTGGGCAATCTAGCTTAATCAGAGAGCACTATACCAGGAAAGACCCTGGTTCGAAAACATAAGGTGGTTAGTACTTGTGCAATGACACCAGTGTTGATCTCTGCCCCCCGCCCCACCCCCACATCCATACCTATGGGTACACCTTCTCACAAGGTAAAGAGAATAGACAAACTTTTATTTCCGTTCATTCTAACTTTTTTTATTAGAAATAGTAATAGAATTCAGCATTAAGGATTGTTGAGGAGAAATAAAGTTTTATCTGTGATAAAAAGTTGATATAAATTTGCCAAATGTGAAAGCTTTATGATGCTTTTTACTTTCATTTAATTTCTACTTATGTGTGTATCTGCATGTGTGTATGTGAATATGTAGGCATGTGTCTTTTCAGATCAGAAGTGGATGTTGGATGCCCTGGAGCTGGAGTTACAGGCAGTTGTGAGTTGCTAAATGTAGGTTCTTGGAAATGAATTTCAGTCTTCTACAAGAACAGCAAGCATTCTTAACTGCTGAGTTATCACTCCAGTTCTTACAAGGCTCAAAAAATATTAAAATATAAACAATGGGAAATATAATTTCTAATAATTTAGAATAATTCAAAGCAGCTACTAAAAACTATAAGATGAAATACCATTTATTGGATGCCACAAGAGGATGCCAACTATGACAGGCAGCTATTATCCCTTCGACACCTGTTCCACTGTTGGTGAGGAAGAGAAAATGGATGGCTTGCTCCTTTACAAAGATGAGGTTGGAAGTGTTAGATGATCAGGAAAATGCCTGCTGTTCCTTAGTAGTCCCGTCAGGTTACAGCACACTGTGGAGGCCCCAGGCACTTTGTTACCTGAAGTTGGAGCAGGGCTGAGCTAACTGCAGATCTTGTATATTCAGCAAGAATGAGATTCATAGCTTGAGAAATTCCACGCTTTAGTGTGGTGGAGTGCTGTGCTGAAACCGTTCACACTGCCTAATTGGGGCCCTGTACATATCAGGGAGAAGGCTTCTTTGTGTCATTTACATCATTTCTTTAAGTCACCAGGAAGAAAACAAATATTTATCAGCCATCCACTGCAGGACTATGGCAGAAGTAGTCATCAGTTTCCCTTTGAACATTTTCTCCCTTTTTCCTGTCTTTTCCGTCTCTTCATCCCTCCCTCTTCCCCACTTCCCTTCCCCTTCACTTCCTCCATCACCCCTTCTCTCCCTACCTTCTTTCCTTCCTGTTTCTTCCTTCTCATCTCTTCCTAATAATCTGTTTTCTCAGTTAACCAAAGCAAAGGCAGGACTAAGGATGCTGCCAGATGATAAGGTTTGTCTAGCAGGTATGAGGTCTTCAGTCTGACCTCAGGCACATTCTAGTCCTCTAGGACATCATGGAGGCCATCTTGTTGAGAGGAGGTAGTTTATTCCATTTTGTTAACCCTATAATTACTTAGAAGGGGCCTAGTAGGAGCCTCTGAAATTATGCATCGCATAGACACAGTTTGTTGAAGTTTTTCCAATGTTGGAGCTGAAGCGAATCCTTATGCCCAGGAGAACCATTTACACGCCACACTAATAGCTTAGAAGCATCTGCAGAGGTGGTGAGATGTCCTGATGTTTTGATTTAGAGGGTGTTGACTGATTTTTGTTTTTATATTTATGTGTATATGTGTGTCTGTCCTCAAGGAGGCCAAAAAGAGGCATCAGATGTCTTGTAGCTGGAGTTACAAGCAGTGTGAGCTGCCCCAAGTGGGTGCTGGGAACTTAACTTTATTCCCATGCAAAACCAGCAAGTGCTCTTAACTGCTGAGCTGTCACTCCAGAACCTTGAAGATTTGAAATGGACGGGCTACCTTTATCTAGCATGAATGTCAGATTCTGTGGTTTTGCATATTGAGCTTAATGATTGTATGTAGTAGATGATATTGCTTTGTGAAAACATGAAAATTCATGTTGTATAATGTTTAACCAAAACTTAAACCCACCTGTCTTTCTAATGTGGGCCCATGCTCACTGAGTAAAACCATTTAGATCTACCACCAGCAGGTGACTCATCTCCTATTGAATGAATTCCAGACTCTGCCATTTTCCTTGTCCTCTGAACTGCCCAACAAGAGGAGTGAATTAAGTCTTTCCTTCAGTATACTTGGGTATATTGGATTCTCTTGTTTTAGTTTCTCAGTCTTTGATACATTCTGGTTCAACAATCTCACAGCTCTGTGGTATTCTCTTTATACGTCGGTATAGACATAACTCCCACCCCAATCGGGGCCTCACTGTGTAGCCTTGAACTACATTATGAGGACTAGGTGATCTCAGATTCACAGAGACCAACCTGCTTCTGTCTGAGTGCTGGGATTAAGGTCCACACCACAGCGTCTGGCTCTGACATCAAAGTTCTGTAGAGAAAAAACACAGCGTAACTGTGGCTTCGTAGAAGGAATTGGGTAATGTTCCTTCTGTTTCTATTTTGTGGAATAGTTTGAAGAGTATTGGTGTTAACTCTTCTTTGAAGGTCTGATAGAATTCTGCACTGAAACCATCCTGTGCTTTTTTTGGTTGGAAGACTTTCTATGACTCCTTCTATTTCTTTAGGCATTATGGGACTGTTTAGATGGTCTAGTTGGTCCTGATTTAATTTTGGTATTTGGTATCTGTCAAGGAAACTGTCCATTTTCTCCAGATTCTCCAGTTGTGTTGAATACAGTCCCTTGTAGTAGGATCTGATGATTTTTTGGATTTCCTCAGTTTCCGTTGTTATATCTCCCTTTTCATTTCTATGTTTGTTAATTTGGATACTTTCTCTGTGCCCTTTGGTCAGTCTGGCTAAGGGTTTATCTATCTTGTTGATTTTCTCAAAGAACCAGCTCTTAGTTTTGTTGATTTTTTGTATGGTTCTCTTTGTTTCTACTTGATTGGTTTCGGCCCTGAGCTTGATGATTTCCTGCCTTCTACTCCTCCTGGGTGAAATAGCTTCTTTTTGTTCCAGGGCTTTCAGGTGTGTCATTAAGCTGGTAATGTATGCTCTCTCCATTTTCTTTTTGGAGGCACTCAGGGCTATGAGTTTTCCTCTTAGCACTGCTTTCATTGTGTCCCATAGGTTTGGGTATGTTGTGTTTTCATTTTCACGGGCAATTCAACAACATAAGGAGGTCAAAGGGATACAAATTGGAAAGGAAGAAGTCAAACTATCATTATTTGCAGACGACATGATAGTCTACCTAAGTGACCCAAAAAACTCCACTAGAGAGCTCCTACAGCTGATAAACAACTTCAGCAAAGTGGCAGGTTATAAAATCAACACAAGCAAATCAGTGGCCTTCCTATACTCAAAGGATAAGCAGGCTGAGAAAGAAATTAGGGAAATGACCCCCTTCACAATAGCCACAAACAGTATAAAGTATCTTGGGGTGACTCTTACCAAACATGTGAAAGATCTGTATGACAAGAACTTCAAGACTCTGAAGAAGGAAATGGAAGAAGACCTCAAAAAATGGGAAAACCTCCCATGCTCATGGATCGGTAGAATCAATATAGTTAAAATGGCCATTTTGCCAAAAGCAATATACAGATTCAATGCAATACCCATCAAAATCCCAACTCAATTCTTCACAGAGTTAGAAAGAGCAATTATCAAATTCATCTGGAACAACAAAAAAACCCAGGATAGCTAAAACTATTCTCAGCAACAAAAGAAAATCTGGGGGAATCAGTATCCCTGACCTCAAGCAATACTACAGAGCAATAGTGTTAAAAACTGCATGGTATTGGTACAGTGACAGGCAGGAGGATCAATGGAACAGGATTGAAGATCCAGAAATGAACCCATACACCTATGGCCACTTGATCCTCGACAAAGAGGCTAAAAACATCCAATGGAAAAAAGATAGCCTTTTCAACAAATGGTGCTGGTTCAACTGGAGGGCAGCATGCAGAAGAATGCGAATTGATCCATTCTTGTCTTCTTGTACTAAGCTCAAATCCAAATGGATCAAGGACCTCCACATAAAGCCAGACACTCTGAAGCTAATAGAAAAGAAACTGGGGAAGACCCTTGAGGACATCGGTACAGGGAGAAAGTTTCTGAACAGAACACCAATAGCGTATGCTCTAAGAGCAAGAATTGACAAATGGGACCTCATAAAATTACAAAGTTTCTGTAAGGCAAAGGACACCATCAAGAGGACAAATCGGCAACCAACAAATTGGGAAAAGATCTTCACCAATCCTACATCAGATAGAGGGCTAATATCCAATATATATAAAGAACTCAAGAAGTTAGACTCCAGAAAACCAAACAACCCTATTAAAAAATGGGGTACAGAGTTAAACAAAGAATTCTCACCTGAGGAACTTCGGATGGCGGAGAAGCATCTTAAAAAATGCTCAACTTCATTAGTCATTAGGGAAATGCAAATCAAAACAACCCTGAGATTTCATCTTACACCAGTCAGAATGGCTAAGATTAAAAATTCAGGAGACAGCAGGTGTTGGAGAGGGTGTGGAGAAAGAGGAACACTCCTCCACTGCTGGTGGGGTTGCAAATTGGTACAACCACTCTGGAAATCAGTCTGGCGGTTCCTCCGAAAACTGGGCACCTCACTTCCAGAAGATCCTGCTATACCACTCCTGGGCATATACCCAGAGGATTCCTCACCATGTAATAAGGATACATGCTCTACTATGTTCATAGCAGCCCTATTTATAATTGCCAGATGCTGGAAAGAACCCAGGTATCCCTCAACAGAAGAGTGGATGCAAAAAATGTGGTATATCTACACAATGGAGTACTATTCAGCCATTAGAAACAATGAATTCATGAAATTCTTAGGCAAATGAATGGAGCTAGAGAACATCATACTAAGTGAGGTAACCCAGACTCAAAAGGTGAATCATGGTATGCACTCACTAATAAGTGGATATTAACCTAGAAAACTGGAATACCCAAAACATAATCCACACATCAAATGAGATACAAGAAGAAAGGAGGAGTGGCCCCTGGTTCTGGAAAGACTCAGTGAAGCAGTATTCGACAAAACCAGAACTGGGAAGTGGGAAGGGGTGGGTGGGAGGACAGGGGAAGAGAAGGGGGCTTACGGGACTTTCGGGGAGTGGGGGGCTAGAAAAGGGGAAATCATTTGAAATGTAAATAAATTATATCGAATAAAAAAAATTAAAAAAAAAAAAACAACAGGCTTTTACAGGATCCCATGTAAATATGGCGGAACACACTGTTGAAGGGCTTTGTATGTAGTAAGCCATTTCATTGCTAAAATATAAATTTTTTCTCTGAAACAGTAACAGATGGAATGACAATAAAGATTATCTTTTGCAACTGATGCATAAACTTAGGAGTTCTTTTTCCCACAGACCAACACACGTGTGACTGGAGATGGTTACTGACATGCACTCTCTGTGGGAGGTATTGCATTTTACAGCGACCAAGATGTTCTGCAAGGCAATTATGCCTTCCTGTCTGTGCAGTGCTTCTTCAGTTAAATGGCTGGGAGGATGCTAGATGGCTGTGAAACATCCTGGCTGTTTATTTTTAGACATCAACTTGTATGTTCTATTTTTAGAAAAAAAAAATCCAGAAGTTTGTTGAGTGTTTCAGAGTCAGCGTCTTTCGAGGAGGGATGGATGGAACAGTAAGAACTGTCATGATTTAGAGAGACATACGGCTGGGCTGTAAAATATGACAGAAGTGAGAAGGTATCCTAGGAGCCTTAGTTTCTGGCTTGGATGATTTATTTCTCGAATATGCTTTAGTTGGTTATGACTGCTTTCCTGTCACAGGATTATGTCCTTTGCCTTGTGATAACAAAGGGTAGGTGTATGGCTTCTGATTTAGTTTCAAGATTCACTACTGAGGTTTGCCCCCAGTTTCCTTTTCTAAGTTTTCTCTAGGCTTCTTTCCCAACTTTACTGGAGAATAGACTCCTGGATATGAGTCATTCGTTGATGTTTCTCTCCTGGGTACCAGTCACCTCTCACTTAAACATTACAAGTCTCTAAGAGTCACAGTCTAAGACCACACTTTTCTTCTCCATCTCCCGGATATTGTCAGCTGGATCTTCTCACCAATGTACTGCTGTCTGGTCTGCCCTTATTCCTTCATTCCTTAAGCCTTCTATAACCCATTAATCTTTCCATTAAAAACATCCCAGTAAACACTCTTCTCCTTTACATTTCTTTGTATCTACTTTTTCAAGTTCCAATCACAATCACTGACTTCCCTGCTTTCTCCTATTCAAAGTCTGGGTGGTCCCACAAGGCATGAGACCAAACTATTTAGTATACACATTTGATATCTGGAAGTGTGGCTCAGTATCAGGACATGTTGAGCACCCATGAATCTCTGTGTTACACAGTACAAGAGAATACACTTTTACATTGTCAAGTCTCTTACTCATCATATTTTATACCAAGGATTGTTGGGGGAAATATTAAAAAGGTAGAACTGGCACATTATCCTGTGCCTCTGCCCCAGTGGCCTGGCTAGTCATGCACTGGCCCACAATGGCCCACCTGGTTTTAATCTCTTGGAGATTCTGATTGGAACTCTACATCTTTCCACGCAGCTCACTAGGTTCCTACTATCGAGTTGCTACCATGCCAACCCCGTACTTCAAATCCCCCATGACCTTTGTGGAGCACCTCAGGAAAACTCACATTTGGCTGCTGTACCTTTCTCTCTTGAATGCAGATGAGTGTGAGGGAAAATGCAACACAAACTTAATTCAGAAACAATGGTAACTCAATCTTGGGCACAACAACTAAAACCTAATTTTGTAAGCCTTATTAAAATCTGATTTCTCCTTGTGGATCTGCCATGATACCAGGAAACTCTAGCAGCTACATCTTACCCCTCTGCTGTCCTGGTTCCAAAAGGAAGCACACTCTCCTGCTTCCTCTCTTCCTCTATCCAACATGGAAGTCCCGCCTACTCACCCAGTGATTGGCTCCTTTATTCATTAGGGATTGGTTCACAAGAAGAGCACCAGGTCCATCCACAACAAAAGATAAAGTTTAAAATCATGTGTTTCTATACATTTTGCATGTAGTATGTTTTGTATCATATTGGCAAAAAGAAAAACCTTAGAAAAATTAACAGGTCTTCAGCAGAAAAGATGAAGGATTCACAGAGTAGCACTAAAGATAAAAGGCAGTTTACAACTTGTTGGTAGGGGATACAGAAGTGACATACAGAAATAGTCTGATGTGTTACTTTTATGCAGATGCCTTACTTGGTCATTTTGACAACATGTAGCCTATAATTGTCTACATCGTCAGCCTGTATGACTGGGGGAAGACTTAATTATAGGAAACTCTTGTTAGGTTTCAGTTTGCTTGCCTACTAGATTACCTTAGATTTCCCCACATATGGAAGCTACTTCAGGATGACTTTAATGTAAAGATATGTAAATTATTATGCAGTGCATTATGCATGTGATATGTAATAAGCATCACATGCAGTTTACCATGTTAATGCTTTTCATCCCGATACCATTGCTGCTTAGTGTTATCCATCCTGTCCCAAACGCTCTGGTCAAAGATGACTCATGTTCTCTTTGTTCATTCTAGGTGGACTTGACATCATTTCAGGGGAAGAATCCAATGGATCATGTTTTTTTTTTTATATATATAATAATACACTGCTAGACAAACCCTTCATTTAAAAAAATGGGCTTAATATTTCTGTTTAGGTGAAGTATCCCCTGCACTTCCTAACGAGTGAAAGCTCCTAAAGGTTGGACAGCACCAGGGGGACTGTTCTTTTTTTCTCCTGTGGCCTCAATGTTCCTCTGGAGCTCTGAGTGTCAGTTCCGGTGCATTCCCTAGGTCAAGGCTTTGCACAGTGAGGATCTCGAGTCCTCACATCTTTGGTGACTACAGAGAACACTGGTGAATCCCACCCAGGGGGCTGTGTGAGAATCCCCCTGTCATGTATGACACGGAGTGGGACTGCTTGGCTATGCAGAAATGGCACACATCATTTGCTCAGGTATCATTAGCACAGCGCTTTGCTATTTGCTGTGCTTTTACTATGGGTGAGTAGTCATGGAATAGCTTTTTCCTTAGTTAACATTTTTAATTTTATAGAGTCAATTGTGAAAACTTTACAAATAAATAAAACATTACACACCCAAATTAACCCAAACTCTATCTTTAATACACATTATGTTTTTACTTTATTATACTTTCTCTCCAACGGAGTCTAAGTGTTCCTTCCTGAGTTAGTTAGTTTCTTCTCTGATGCTGTAATGATGCCATGGGCAATGGCAACTTAAGGGAGAAAGGGTTGATTTTGGCTTATGTTTCCACAGTCATGGAGTCTGTCCCAGGAGCAGTTGGGGATCCTGGCAGAAACAGGAAGCTAGCTGATCACATTTTTATATTTACACAGGAGGGGAGAGAGATAGAGATAGAGAGAGAGAGAGAGAGAGAGAGAGAGAGAGAGAGAGAGAGAGAGAGAGAGAGAGAGAGTGGACCATCTGCTCTCAAAGCTTACAGTGATACTTCTCTAACCTCCTGAATGTTCTAGAACCTCTCCAAACAGTACAGGAAGCTTGAAGCCAAATGTTCTAATCCATGAGCCTACAGAGACATTGCTTTCAAACCACCACACACCCCATCATGCATCCTCAGCAATGCTCATTAGTTTTTGTTTTTTCAATAGCAACCACGCTGTCTGTGGTGAGACAGAATCTTAATGTGGTTTTGATTTGTATGTCTCTGAATGTTTCTGCAAATATTTTTTGTTAGCTATTTGTATTTCTTTTCTTTCTTAAAGGTTTATTTATTTTTATGTGAATAAGCACTTTGCTTGCATGGCTCTCCAAAAGTTCAGAATAGGGCGCTCAATTCCTTGGAATTAGAGTTACGAATGGCTGCGAGCTACTATGTGGGTGCTGGAAATGGAACCTGGGTCCTCTGCAAGAGGAAGTGCTTTAAGCCTCTGAGATTTCTCTCCGTCCCCTGTATTTTGTTTCTCAAAACCTATCTACTCAGTTTATTTGCCCATTTCAGGTTAGATTATTTGTTCATTTCATGTTTGTTTGTGAGTTCTTCATTTCCTTCATCATCATGACCCAGCATCTGCTTCTTTCTGCCTCTCCCATGCTGGGGTTAGAAGTGTGTTCTTTATATATATATATATATATACATCTATATTCTTTGTTTACAATCCAAAAGCTTTCCCCTTCCCCAGTTTCCCCCTCCCCATATGTCCCATAAGTCCTCTTCTCTCCATCCATTCTCCTATCTTTCCCCCTCCCTTTTCTCTGTCCTGGTACTCCCCTACAATGCTGGATCAAGCCTTTCCAAGATTAGGGCCCTCTTCTTCCTTCTTCATGGGAATCATTTGATATGCTAATTGTATCTTCAGTATTCAGAGCTTCAGGGCTAATTAATATCCACTTATCAGTTCTATTGAGCTCTGCTTTTTGCTTAGGTTGTCAGGTGCTTTAAGTCTTCATGCTCACATGGCAGGTATTTTCCCGACTGAACCATTTTGCTTAGGTTGTCAGGTGCTTTAAGTCTTCATGCTCACATGGCAGGTATTTTCCCGACTGAACCATCTCCCATTTCCACAGTTTTGAATCTATTTGCATTGATTTTTCTGGAGGACAAAATGGAGATCTGGTTCCATTTTTCTACAGGGACTATCCAGTTTTCCCATTGCCATTTGTTAAAAGGGCTACCTTTTCTCCTGGCAAATGCTTATTATATTAATATTTATTTATTTATTTATTTATTTATTTATTCATCTGTTTGTTTGTCTCTTTGGTTATTTAGGTTTTTTGAGACAGGGCTTCTCTGTGCAACAGCTCTGGCTGTCCCAGAAGGTGCTTTGTAGACTAGACTGACCTCAAACATGCAACCATACTTGGCTCCAGTTAACTTTTAAACATTCTGTTGAGCATCATGTGTCTGAGTCTGTGGCTATGTGTGAGCTCAGGATTTAGATCACAGTGGAGATTGCTGCTTGTTTTGTGGCCTGGTCCAACACTACAGCTTTGTGAATATTTTTTTCTAAAGAGATCATAGAACCTTTTTATTCAGTCTCTCCAAGTACTTCTAAGCCAAGTCAGGTCCTATTGAGAACCCCTTTCTATTTAGAAGAGAGCATAGATTGAGTTTACGTAATTATCAATCTTGAGATACAAAAGCAGGTTTGATTGGCAAATATATCTTCTCTTTTTATCCTTATTTTAAATTTCTGTATTTAATTTTTGCTTTGTGCTATTTTCTCATTGAGAAAAATTTCTCTTCCTCCAGGCTTGCAAAATTTCTCATCTCCTAATTTTATCACCCTGCCCTTAACTTCTTTGATCTAGAATCCCCTTGTGTGTTTCAAGTGTGATGTGTAGATTCACTGTTTTTTTTTAGTTTTATTTTTTTCTCCACATAAAAAGTCTGGTTTTCCAGTTTCACTTGCTAAATAGTTGATTAGTTGACCTTTGACACCACTTTTTATATCATCACATATCTTTGTAATCTATATATCTGTTTCTGAGGTTTCTATTTTTTCCTTTTATGTGTTTCCTTTTCTTAGCAAGTGCCATATGGCTTGTATAAATGTGACTTTGCAGAATGTCTGATTCCTGATTCTAGAGAAATATCTGCTTTTTTCAGGGTTGACCATCTGTCTGTATGTAGGTTCTATATATTGTTCCATGTAAATCCGAACAAGTGATTGCAATTCTGACGTAAAGTTGTGTGTGTGTGTGTGTGTGTGTGTGTAAAATCAAGAGTCACCCGTGCACACCTTTAATCCCAGCACTTGGGAGGCAGAGTCAGGCGGATTTCTGAGTTTGAGGCCAGCCTGGTCTACAAAGTGAGTTCCAGGCTCATGTCCTCTACAAATAGGAGCAACTTGACTTCTATCTTTTGTATTTGTGTCATGCTATTTCTTTTTCTTTCCTTATTGCTCTGGCTAGCACATCAAGAACTATATTATTAAGGCAGAGAGCTCTCCAGCACCCTTATTGGTTCCTCATCTTAGGGAACTAGCTTTCATGAATTACTCCATTTAGTCTAACACTGGATGTAGATGCAGAGAAATAATCCTCCCTGGTTTTGTTTCTTCAGAGCATTCTTTTTAGGAATGGATGATGAACTTTATCAGAAGGCATTTCTGCATCTACTCAGAGCATTGTGTGATGTCGTCCCTCAGTCCATTTCTGTCCTTTATCACTTTTGCTTGTTATGCTGAATTGCCCTTGCATTCCTGGAATGAAGTCAACTTAATATTAGCATAAGATATTGGAAATGTGTGGTTGAATTTGGTTTACTAATATTTTATAAAGTTTTAGCCATGTTCACATGGTTCATCAAGGAAAGTGTTTTATAGTTCACTTTATTTCTTTTTGTTGATTGATTGACTGTTATATATAGTAGCAAGTTTTATCTGGTTTACTAAAGAAGCAATCCTGGTTTCAAAAGAGGGTTTTGGTAGATTCTTTTCCCTTCTATTTTATGAACTATATTTGAGTCCAGAGATTTTAATTTTTAGTTAAACTCTGGTAGAATCTACCTGACTTAAGGCTGTGGCTTTATCTTTGAGATTCCTTATGAATTGAGGTTTTCTCTCTGTTGGTTAGTTTGGCTAAGGGCTTGTGGATCTTGTGCTTTCAACAACCTTACTCTTGGTGCCGTTGATTCTTTATATCATTTTAGTTTCATTAGTTTATGTAAAATGTTTATACTTTGTTTTATAACACCTAGTTTTTTCTTGTCTCTCTAAAATCTTGAGGTACATATTTATTTACACAGGATAATAACACTTTTTTAATGTAATTACTCATAGCCATAACCTTTCTCCTTAGAATTGCTTTTGCTGTGTTTCTAATGTTCCTGTGCTTTCCTTTTCATTTGACTCTAAGAATTTTATATTTTTCACATTACTTTTTTAAAATTGCCCACCAGTCATTGAAAACTCCATGATTCTGGGCCTGTGAAATGGCTCAGTTGGGAAAAGCACTTACTGCTAACCCCAATAGCCCAAGGTCCCTGAGGTTCACATGATAGAAACAGAGATTGGGCTTCCACAAGCTGCCCTCTGACCTCCACACGCACTCCTTAGCATGTGTGCATCTACATGCACAAATCAAAGGAAAATGTTAAAGAAAGGAGTAGATTCCTTTGCCAGCTGCGTAGCTCACACTTGTGAGCATATCATTTGGAAGGCTGACGCAGAAGAATCACTCTGAGTCTGAAGCTCTTTGGGCCTATCTAGAGAGTAACTCCTGACGATAGAGTAAGAAACCCCTTGTAAAATGAAGTGCAGTATTTCACCTCCCTGTATTTATGTAACTAATTTTTGTAAAAAAAAACAAACTACTTTTATTATTATATCTACATGTGGGTATAAGTATGTCTGTTCATGCAAGCGCACATAAAGGCCAGGCAAAGATGTTGGACTCTCCAGAGCTGGAGTTACAGGCAGTTGTGAGCCATTCAATGTAAGTATTTGACCTCTAGCACTCCAGAAAGCAGGAAACACTCTTAACTACTGGGTTGTCCCCCAGCCCCTATTTGTATATCTTTAGATAGATGGTCTGATAAACTATGCTTTTTTTCTGCCCATATTTGATTTGATTCCAGAAAGCAGTTGATTCCAGTAGTTGTTATTCTCTTGCTTCTCTAATCTGCATCTTACACTGGAAGTCCTCTCACTCAGTCCCACCCACATCCCCTTTTGAACCTAGGCTACCTTTTCTGCCTCTCTGAAGAGGAGGTTCCTCTAATGTAATGGCTCTTTGCCTTTCTAATAATGTCACAATCATTTAATGCATGTTCTGTTGACTTCAGACCATAAAATTATTTCATGCTACTCTACAGCTGTACTTTTGCTACTGTTGTGACTCATAATGTAAATATCTAATATTCAGGATCTCTAACTCTAGACCCCCCAGATGGGTCATGACCCAAAGGTTGAGAACAGCTCTCTATTGTCATGTGTTCTATTTAAACAACAGCACCAAAACAAAGCAGATAAATGAAGGTAACCTGGTCTGGCGATGCCCATCAGTATTCCTAGCACTCAGAAGGCTGAGAACAGAAGGTCTTGAGTTCAAGTATCGGTGGCTGTAAACAGGTTTAACAAGGAGAGAAAGGGAAAGAGGCAAGAGTTAATTGTATCACTTAGGGTAATGGAAGCCAGATAAATAAGAAACTGCCTATTGTCACTGAGGGGAGGGTACCAGTAAGGAAAGTCAGAGACTTTTGACTTTGTGTGCTTATTCCAGCTAAGAGCCCATGCCCTGCATCTTGTCTCTAAGATTCCGGCTCTTGTGTGACCTGAGTGTGTTCTCACTGGTTAAAACAAACAGCATGCTTTCTTCCTGATTATCCTCTGGGGCTACATAGTCCTTAACACACAGTACATTATTAAGGATTTGACTGTATCTGGTTTTCAACCTCTTCCTCTCAGTTCCTCTGAAGGCATTTAACAACTTGACTGCATTTTGTAACTGGTTTTAAACAGACTACTTTAAAATCTGTTCCTCTTTGGGCTCCCGTGACTTGAACTAGGTTGCAAGCCTCTGTAGGGTGCAGACCACATGGTCTTTTTCTTTTATATTTTACTGCAGAACTTTTGTCAAAAGCTTTCCCCAGAGCTGTTGGCTGACTCAGAAGCAGGAGGTCCTTGGAATAAGAATGAGGGTAGCAAAGCTGATATCCAGCTTTGGCATTGCTGCTGCCCAGTCTTATGATGTTGGCAGATTCTGGAAGCTTCGCATTGCTTAGCTAGCTCTTTGAAACTTTGATGATAATGCCTGCTCTGCTGGGACTAGGGATGTGGCTCAGTGGCTAAGTACCCTAATTGGCATGCCCTGGGTTTAGCTTGCCTAAAGCCAAGGGTTAATGCTCAATGGCATTTTTTTTTAAATCCTTGTTCTGCCTGTTTTTAAAGATACTGACAGACGTCAAATGTCTTTTATCCCTAGTAGGTCTGTCCACAAGAAGGCTTTCTTAAGGTTGTGGTACCTGGATATACTAACAAGTACTCAAGAAGTTGAGGATTGGAGATTGCTTGAGTGCTTGCATTCATTAATGATGTTGTTGACAATTCCTCTAGGCTCCACTCAACAGCTGCCTAGCAACAGCTTGCATCTTGGCCCTCCAGGTACTAGCCAGGTTCTAAGCACTATAGCATGCGTCCATAGTACCTCGCCCCTTCCTTTCTCTCTGACTTCATCTCTATTTCTTTCCATCTCCCCCTCTCTTTACCTCACATCTCCCCTGCCAGATTTTTCTCTTTTTCTTTTCCTCTCTCCTCTTTTTCTGTTCTTCATTGTCCCCCTTACTCTGTCTCTACCCCTTTCTCCAGGTTCCCCTTTCTTCCCCCAGTAAACTTTCTTCTGCACTAGACCAGTCCTATGGTGGTGATTCTTCAGGAGAACGGCTTGACCAGCCTGCCGAGATGCTTTCTCCTATTGCAATATGCCACTCCATTTCATAAAACACAAGAGATATTTTTTTTCCTCAAGGGTCTGTGTGTGTTTGTCCACATTTTACATTGTTGCTCGTCAAGGACCTAGCAGCTCTCAAGTACTGAGATGAGGATTTTGATTCTTCCTTACATTGGAGGATTAGTCTTTCAGTGTGATGATAAATAGTTCTTTCTTCTTTTACCCTAGCAGCTGTTCCTCTGTTTATCTAGCTCTTTGAGTTTTGTTTATTGAGGTAAGAGGGACATTTGCAGCTAGTACTTGAAAGTAAATTCTATATGCATAAACCTGTGTTTGTTGCCCTATAAAGCTGTGTGTGGAGAGGGAAGGAGGGAGGGCTGGGAGAGAAAGAAGCTGACAGAGAGAGAGAGAGAGAGAGAGAGAGAGAGAGAGAGAGAGACAGAGAGAGAGACAGAGAGAGAGAATCGGTTAGAGTTTAGAGTTACTGGGGAACATTAATGGATAGTGAGTCTCCAGGCTGTCATCAAATGAATTGTTTTCAACATGGGTCTCATAAATATAGTTAAATAAATAATTTAACTATATTAATTATTTATATGTATGCTTTTTTAATAAAAAAATTATCTGAAGTTAGGAATTCTAACAAGCAGGTCCTATGTGCTCTTAGTTGCTTTAGTTTTAGTTTAATTTTGTTTTCTTTTTTAAGACAGTGTCTTGCTAAGTAGCACAGGCTTTCTTGGCATTCACTATGTACCCCAGGCTGTCTCTGAAATTGTTGTCTCCTTATTCCTGGGATGATAGGCATGACAGGCACATGTTACCATGTCCCCCACTAAACTTTGCCTTTTAAATTAAAGTTTACTGGATGTAAAAGTAGGTGAATATAATTTGATCTGGGCTTTTTCTTTGTCCTTTCAAGTGAATTTTACAATAAATTTGTAATTTCCTTCTTTTAAGTTGAACCAAATACTTATTGACCACATTTACCAGGACAAAGTATATGATTTGTATTTTAAAAACAACTATTTGGGTGTGTGTGTATATAAGTGTTTTGTCTGCATGTATGTATGCATGTGTGCCATATGTATGTATATGAGTGTTTTGTCTGCATGTATGTATGCATGTGTGCCACATGTATATCAATGCTCTTTGAGGCCATAATAGGGTATTAGATATTCTGGAGGTGGGTTACAGTTGGATGATTGTGGGCTGCCATGCAATGCTGGAAGCTGAACCAAGGTTTTCTCTAAGAGCTGTAAGTGGTCTTAATCACTGAGTCATTTCTCCATCCTTAGCATAAAAAAAAAAGGTGTATCTTAGGAATTCCATTGTTGTGAACAGACACAAAGACACCATTACCATGACAACTCTTATAGGGACAACATTTAATTGGGGCTGGATTACTGGTTCTGAGGTTCAGTCCATTATCATCATGGCAGGAAACATGGCAGTGTCCAGGCAGGCATGACACTGGAGGAGCTGAGAGTTCTGCATCTTGATCCAAAGATCAAACAGGTCTGGGCAGCTAGGAGGAGTGTTTCAAAGCCCACCCCCACAATGACACATGTCCTCCAACAAGGCCACACCTCCTAATGGACCACCACAAAGTGTGTGTGTGTGTGTGTGTGTGTGTGCCATTTGCGTATATGAGTACCTGGTAAGTTTGAAAGAAGTCATTGGGGTTTTTGGAACTACGGTTATAGGTAGTTGATGAGCTGTCCACAGTAGCTGGTATGAACTGAACTCAGGTACTCTAGAATAACAGAAACTATTTTTAACCATTGACTAACGCAAATTTTAATAGTGGTGGTAGTAGTAGTAGTAGTAGATATTATTTACTTGGTATTATTTCAAACTCATTATCAAGGTATTAACGAAAGGGATTATTAAGGATGTCTATTTCAAGCATGAGAATGAAGAAACTAGGTTAGGGTTGTAACATAGGATTATAAGAGGTTGTAACATAGGATTATATTATATAGCATTCTACATGCCTTTGGCTAGCACTGTAGGCTTTTGCAGGTGCAAGTGGCAGAGGCAACATCTATACCAGCCCTCCATGATAGACTGTTACCCACTGCAGTGCTGTGCATATTGCCCATTCAATAGATGTGCCTTTGCCCAGTTGGCTTGTTTTTGGTACTCTGTACCAAACAAATACAGAGTATACCTCGGCTGATATGAAACAAAGATACGAATAGTTGTGTTAAATGTATAGGATAACTATTTTTTTTAGTATGATTAACATGTTTTCATCTTCCTGCTATACCACTCCTGGGCATATACTCAAAAGATTCCCCAGCCTGTAATAAGGATACATGTTCTACTATGTTCATAGCAGCCCTATTTATAATAGCCAGAAGTTGGAAAGAACCCAGGTATCCCTCAACAGAAGAGTGGATGCAAAAAATGTGGTATATTTACACAATGGAGTACTATTCAGCCATTAGAAACAATGAATTCATGAAATTCTTAGGCAAATGGATGGAGCTAGAGAACATCATACTAAGTGAGGTAACCCAGACTCAAAAGATGAATCATGGTATGCACTCACTAATAAGTGGATATTAACCTAGAAAACTGGAATACCCAAAACATAATCCACACATCAAATGAGGTACAAGAAGAACGGAGGAGTGGCCCCTTGTTCTGGAAAGACTCAGTGAAGCAGTATTGAACAAAATCAGAACAGGGAAGTGGGAAGTGTTGGGTGGGAAAACAGGGGGAGGGAAGGGGACTGATGGGACTTTTGGGGAGTGGGGGTCCAGAAAGGGGGAAATCATTTGAAATGTAAATAAATATATCAATAAAAAACATGTTTTCATTTAATAAGAGGAAAAATGAAAGAAATATGAATCCTTTTAAGTGTAAGTTCATGTATTTGGGGGTGGAACACAAAAATGCACCCTCATGGACTACTGGTTTCCCGTCTCAGTCAGCCAATTTGTACAGCTTGAATTTAAATGGTTCCTCCACTTTTATTTATTATGTAGTTTAGGTTGGTTTAGATTTACTCTATGCTCAAGGTTGACCTTGAATTCACAATCTTCAGCCTCAGTCTCCCAAGTACTGTGTGTATCATCATGTCCTGCTCTCTAAGGAATGCTGCAGGTATGAGAGTGTGTTCTCACTGAATCCTCTATCCTCAGCTTCTGCAAGGGACACAGAAGTTCATGCCTCTGCCCACATCCCTTGATTTGACAGATTGCTTTCTCTAGACAGAAGAGGAGTGATCAATATTTTTCACTAGAAACCAGCTGGCAAAGACAAAAGTTCTCTATTTCTCATCACAAAGACTTTATTCTTTAATAAACTTAAACTGGGTTCTTTATTGCAAAATCAAGGGTTTACAATTGTTTAATTTTATTATTTTGAAAATATTTGAGACATATAATTTATATAATCTAATAATATTTTATGTGGTACTTGGAATTTAACCTGAATATTGACAAATATTAGCAGTTGTCTACCCCTGAGTGACTTCCCTTACCCTTCTGAGAAATCTACATACATATAATGTATAATACAGCTGGTCTGGAGCTCACTGTATAGACCAGGCTGGTTTCAAACTTGAGATAATCTTGCTTCTATTTTACTATGAAAATCTGCCCCTCTCTGTTTCATGAAGTTTTAAGCTCAACCTGCCCTTAGCTCCAGGAAGTGACCCCAACCCAGCTTCCCTTATAACCTCAGACAAAAGACACACTCACACAGTTTGTTCCTTTTCAACTTGCCTTAGGACACAATTGCTGGGCACTACAATCTCCTATCTGGAAAAATATGCCCTTGATAATATTTTTATCTCTACTCCTCCCACCTGCCCTAAACTTCAGAGGCTAGTCCTCTGCCAACCATCCCTGACAACCCTCCTGTAGTGGTGGTCATAGCTCCAGCTCCTCCCAAGACCTCACATGGCTGCTAGCCTTTTCTCCCTCCAAAACATGTCAAAAATTCCTCATCTTCTTCCTTTCATCTGTCTTTTGCTCCTGGGACCTGGAAGACCCACGTTAACCTTCTGCCCAGCAGTTGGCTTCCCAGATTTCTTTACTGATAGATCAATAACCAATTGGGGAAGATGACCTTAGCAGCAGAACTGCTCCCTACACCCCTCCCTGTAGAAATCTAATGGGATCCTACAAGCCCATTTCTCAGCTTTATATGCCATAGTATTTTCATCCTCCTTTCCTTAACTCTATTATGGCCTTTTAATAAAATAGTATAAAAGAAACTCCAGAAATATTGTTTTAGCATCAGATACTTCATAATACTTCTTAAAAAAACAATTCTAAGCTATACCTCATTCTTCTGTATTCAGGGTCCATTAAATAATTTTGAAATCAACACCTCAGATCAGATATTAAAAACAAACACTGTGAATGTAATGAAAATTTGTGAACTCTTCTCCTTATTCCCTAGACAATATGTTATCACATCTATTCATGTTGTGGTGGGAATTATAATTAATATAGAGATATTTTTGAGTATTTGAGGAGATGTGTGGATGTTATATGAAAGCATGGTACATTGAGCATCATTGGACCTTGATGTCTATGGTCCAAGGCAGGGCCCCTGGCACTATTTCTCCATGGATATTGAAGGACAGCTATAGGCTATAATGGGATCAATTGGATATAAACAAACTTGACTATTTGGAGTACCTAGTCACTTTCAGCAGTCTGTGTTACGTAAAATGTACAATAAGGTGCATTCTAACACAGGATTAGGTTTTGGGATCAGCATGTATTCATTCATGATTGGTGGAATTTTTGATTCAAAATCTCCAACATCAGTAGGCTGCATGTGTAGCTTTTTCATTTCTATTACAGATATGAACAATCTCTGGGTGTGGAGATAACAGCTTTCCTGCCTCTATTTTTCAAAAATCCCAGTTTATTTTCCCCCCTACAATGAATTTTCTATGCCTTTGATATTCTCTAAGTGTACATTATCCTACTGAGGACCTCAGAATGACATTTTTCTAATTCTGTCACTTATTTTGCACCCTTGGGTTGATGTTTTTCTTTTCTGAATACCTTTCATTATTCATTAGGTACTTTTTTTTTGCACCTCAAAATAAAATTTAATACAGGAAAAGGCAGGATAAATGCTCCCTTATTTTTATCATTAATTCTCTGCTTAGCCGGGCAGTAGTGGCACACGCCTCTAATCCCAGCACTTTGGGAGGCAGAGGCAAGCGGATTTCTGAGTTCGAGGCCAGCCTGGTCTACAGAGTGAGTTCCAGGACAGCCAGGGCTATACAGAGAAATCCTGTCTCGAAAAAAGCAAAAAAAAAAAAAAAAAAAAAAAAAAAAAAAAAAAAACACCCAAAAATAAATAAATAAATAAATAGATAGATAGATAAAAATAAAAAAATAAAAGAACAATTCTCTGCTATTGTATATTTGGTTCCTAGCATTGTCTAACTATGAGAGTTTTTTTTATTTTTCCCAATCCTTTTAATATCTTCAATGTGACTTGAATATACTGAATTCAGGTATTTTTATTTCTGGAATAGAATGATACTTAATAGTTATATAACTTCCTGTCATGTTATATGAGGGCATCTGTACAATCTACTAAAAATTGCCAGCAGAGTGACAGCTGCCTGTAATTCTAGCACTTAAGGGGATAAAGCTGGAGGATATTTACAAGTTTGATACCAGCCTAATCTACATACTGAGTTCCAGTTTAGTGAAGGCTTCATAGTGAGAAACTGTCTCAGGAAAATGCAAATTAGACCCATAAAATGGCTTCGTGGGTAAAGGTGTCTGACATCAAGCCAGACTGAATTTCATATTTAGGGCATAGTGTGTATTAGTTGAGAACTGACTGTTCACATTCACTGTGGCAATGTATAGTTGCATGTGTGTGTGTGTGTGTGTGTGTGTGTGTGCGCGCGCGCGCTCATGCATGCGCGAACACACACACACACACAAATAAATAAATAAGTGTAATGAAATTTAAAATACCCTTTAAAACAAAATGCAAACAAGTGTGTTCTATTGTTGGACACTTTAGATTTGCCTTGTTCCTAAGGTGCCACTAATCCATACTCTATTATTTCAGAGTTTATGCTAAATGTTTTACATAAATTTTCTTATCTAATACTCTTACTAATCCTATGATAGATATATCACTCTTAAATTAGACATTTGTGGTTGATGAATCGACTCCTTAAAATTTCCCTGGCCATAAGATGGGTGACACTTCTGGTTTTCAGGTTGTTTTAGGTTTAGAAATACCAGGAAGAAACTTAGTAAGGGCACTGATTCAATGACTTTTTTGAGTTCTCATCATCTTCCCAAGTCTTCCCTCCTATTTTATACCCTTCACAGTTTTCAGTACCTGTCTTTACCTTCTGTCTAGTTATAGTGATACTTATGTCCATATGACTAGTCCAAGTATAACTTTAACTTTTTCAATGCCTATGTTTAATGACTGTTCTTAAATGCTTTAGCCTCTCTTTTAGCCCACCATGCACCAGAGGTAGTAGAAAAGAAAGGATAGAGGGTTTTAAGATTGATTACTTAATGTTGTTATTCTTTTTATTTATTTATAAAGAAAGGATGAATCTGTTTAGAAAGGTTCTTTGGACCAACTCCCATCTGTGTGGTCTAGAAGTCAGCAGTTCAGTTCACAGGTCAACTGTGGCAGCTATATCAGCAGTTGAGTTTGGTAGAGTCAGGATAGCATACAAAAATCAGCAGCTGTGACATGACCTACCAAAGAGAGCCAGACCTCACCCTGGGCATAAGTCAAGTGGAGGAACCAGCAGGAATGCAAGAAGTTCTAGGCTTTGCCTCTCTCAGAGAAGCAAAGATCATCAAAATCAAGAAACCAGTCAAGCAGTACACAGCTAGCTCTATAAATTAGCCAAGCTTTGCCTTTTTCACTGTCATTCCAGTTCTTTTTATGCTCTTTCCAAACATCATGTGCCCTCCACTCATCCTCAGCATGCATCTTGAGCGTTTGTCTCAGCTGATATCACTCTGCCAATCAGTCTGAGTCTGCAGAAGTAGCAAGAAACTGCAGCTTATCACCAGAAGTTTTTTTTGGGCTTGTTTCTCTCTATGGAGTCCCAATAAATGGAGCTCAACTATGCAACATGAGGCAGACCAATACATGCCTCAGCAGGTTAGCAAAGACTCTTTCATTATGTGTCCTTTCCCCTGCTTGCTTTAGCTTGCTTTCTCCTGTCTCTGTTTCAGGAAACTTCCTTCACATGTTTTCCTTAGCAAAACACCATCCAACACAACTGACTTTTCAAAGAACCCTTAAGTTTCCACTTCAAGCAAGGCTGGACAATTTCATAAAAAGGAGTGTATGTATATGCACAGAATTATAAGAGGCACTATGAAAGAGTGATGTCTGTAGCATTTGGCAGAACATATAAGCATGTTGATAGGGAATCCAGAAAAGAAAAAATTGAGGGAAAGTAGGCAGCAAAGTAGAGAAAATAGAATGGGTACACATGGGAAGAAAGCAGCAACCGGAAAAAATAATGTCTTAAGGAGCAATTGGAAAAAAAAGTAGTATGTTCAATGAAAGATACTTTATAGTACTAAAAGGATTACAGAGATACGTAAATTCCTCCCTATCTCCTCCCTTCTGTGCTTCTGACTACACAGAGGTGATTATTGTTAATGTTTTTCCTGATATTGTCTATATGGTTTTAAAATTGATTACTTAATGTTGTTATTCTTTTTATTTATTTATTTTTATTAGGTATATTCTTTATTTACACTTCAAATGTCAGGGATGCTGCCAGGGCCAACAAAAGTGACTTCAACTGGTCCTAAGAAATAGTAGTGAGGACAGCAAGAAAGTCAGCTGACTCACTAATGCAGAATGAATGAATGTGTGAGAAGAGAGCAGGTCAGTGAGTATCTCTCTCATCTCAGAAATAAAACTAATGGTTTCTCTAATACAAGAGTAGATAGTACTTTAGCATTTTCTTCATTTTTATTCTGGGCAAATAATTTTTTCAGTGAAATCTTGCATAAATATTGCTCTTATTCATGTAAATAACCATGGCTCAGGATAATAACCAAATGGTTAAAAAGGAGCAATTGGAAAAAATGTCATTTGTTGTGTTTTAGTTTGAGTGTGGAATGTACACTCCTCATTCGTGTGTTGAAGCCAGCTGATTGTGATATTTGGGGCAATGATACAAACCTTAGTAGGTGGTGTCTAGCTGGAGATGGCCTCATGGGGATGTTTTGTCTCTGGATTTTCCTCTCTGCATTCTGCTCACTGTCAGGTGAGTTGTCTCTTCTATATACCTCATCTGCTATAATCTTGAGATGAATCCTACATCTGGAGTTACTCATGAACTATGGACTGTAATAGGGAACCAAAATAATAAATCTTTCATTTAAGTTGTTTTCCACAAGTGCTTGGTATCATAATGGAAAGTCTGACTTGAAGGTTCTACATTGCTTAGCAGTTTCTGTTTCATAGCACAGATGAAAGACAAATTAGAATCTACTGAGCCATAACTAAAGGGATATAGTCAATGACTATCCTGTAGGCTTATGTTTTCAAAACCTAGTTTAATAAGGGAACTTAAACTCTTTAACCTCCCTTCAAGCCTACCACCCACCAGGTAGTGGAGAGGAAATGTTAGTAAGGCAAAAAGACCTGTTTAGAAATAGTTCTTTGGGGTGATTCCAATCTTTACTGTGAGAACAGCAGCAGGTCAGTTCACATGAATCAGCAGTGGTGGCTCCATCTACCTGCAAACGCCATTCCCTAATCAGCAACAACAGTTCAATCCAGAAGAAACTGCGAGGCTCTGCCTGTAGGACCAAGTCCATAGAAGTGTCAAGACACCACCAAAAAACTTCCAGAAGTTCTCTGGTGCATTTCTCTTTATGAAGTCATGACAAGCAATGATGAAGGAAGAAGGCAAGGCAAACCAATTCCACAGCATCAGCAAAGCCCAGTGAAGATCAGCAAAGAGTGGCAAGGCAGCATTGGGCATTGTCTGTTGGGTTATTTTTATACCCTTTCCAAACATCATGTGTTGTCTCAAGCAACTGGTCTAGCAAAATATCACATGCCCTTTTTCCAGGCAGCTTCCAGCAAAACATCACATGTCTGTTCTCAGCAAAACATCCTATTGCATGTCTGCTTCAGCAAAAATATCCTCATATCCTCTTTTTTTTAATCTGTTATTCTTTTTTTTTTTTTGTGGGGTCCAGTCTAGATTCTTATACATACTTGGTTAGACATCTTCTAGTGAGCTACATCCCTAGTCTGGACTTTCTCTGGAAAATAGGAGTTAAAGGATGTAATACTTATTGAATGTTAGGGTTGAAGAGGACATGTTAAGAGGTTAAAGGAGAGTAGAAAGGAATCAGAGTAGCAGGTGATACAGTAGCTTATGCTTTTGAAGGATATTAAATCATTTGAAAATGTTTGTCTGGCTCAAGGACAATACCCACCTACTTTCTTATCCCTCAAATATGTATACATTGAAGTTAAGATCCTTCTTGTGAGGTCCTCAAGGGGCAGCCAAAATAGCATTGTTTGAACAGGTAGAGAATTTCTCTGGGCATGGTTGGCTTGAGCATATTTGTTTGGAGATATTTCTTTGATGTTACAACTGGGAACAGGGTTCCTGTGCTACTGGCATCCAGTGATAGTGACCTGGGCTGCTGCTCCAGGCATGGGTCAGCGACCTCACTCACAACACTGAATTATTACACACAGCGTTTAAAGAGTTCCCAGCTGAACTGAAGTTCCCAGTCAAAAGGTAGACTGTGTTAAAGATTAGAAAAGGCTGACTCACTGCGTGTAGTACCTTCTATATTTAACCTAATATCCCTGTGATCATCACCAGCCCACAGGCTAAGAATGTTATCAATCAGATGTCATTATAGCATGTGAAGTCTGTAACAGATTTCCTTGCTTGGTTGTAACCTGCCTACCTGATTGTCCCTCTTATGTAGGTTCATTGTTGTCATTGTTTGTTTTATCTTTGTTTGTTTGTTTGTTTGTTTTGATTGAATTTTTTTTTTTTTAAATCTGGAGACTTGGTCTCACTATGTGGTATGGCCTGGAACTTGCCAATGTAGCCCTGGCTGGGCTAGAACTCAACTTGCTTCTTTCTCATGAGTACTAGGATTGAAGTGTGTACCATAACACCCCAGTAAAAGCCTTGATTTATGACTTTCTTTGTTTTATTACTGTAAAAACTTAATGAAATTATTAACATGTTGGAACAAGGCATATGAGGTAACCAGAATCTGTTGGAACATAGTCACTCATAAATGCTCCAGAGTAAGCCATCTTGTTCCGTTTGACTTGAGAGCTATGGTTTGCATAAATACATAATTGTAGGTGGGAAATTACAGATAAATAACTTAGGACTTATTTTGCATCATCCAACCAGAGTTAAGAGAGCTTTAGTGCCCTCTCTTGCGCTCCCTTTGATTACTGGTATTATTTGGGCACCTGCTTATTTACTCTGCTACGTTCACACAGACACCAAGTCCTGTTTCCTGGCTTTCTGTTGTCACTGTTGCTGCACAGTGTCATACAAAAGAATCATAGTCATATTAGAGCTGTTTTCAACCACTTTGTATCCTGTGCACAATGGGTGTGCTCTGATAATTAACCACTTGAGATTTGGGGTGCACTTTCCTAGGTAGTAATTCTAGTTAGGTACAGATAAGCTTCAGGTCTGTAAAGAAGAAATCTTTTATTAAACTTAAAATGCATTGGGAGATCAAAGGATGTCCTAATGACTGAGAGAGGGCAAAATAAACATTATTTTTGCTTGCCTTGTTGTGCTGCATTTTGAAGTCACATTTTGAGACTAGTTTTGTTTAATAGACAGAAATAGGAAGAGACGTGAACATTCATGTCTAGTGCTTTGACAGAATTTTATGTTATGATTGAAATTTAGGAGTAGACTCTGTAGCTCAGTGGTAAGGGGACTTCTCTACCTTATGGGAGGCCTTGGGTTGACTTATAAATCACACAGCAAGCAACACAAAATTTACTTCTCATATCCAACGTGTAGATTAGAGTCTAGTTTTATAAAACTCTGAGCTGAGAACCCATGCTCTATTTTCAAAAGTGTTTTCCAACAATCCAATCAGGCAAGAATATATGGCAGCCACTCATGCTGCCCCAAAGCTACAAACATAGACTGTTTGGTTCTTTATAGAACAGATTGTCTGGAGCAGTCTTGTCACTCGGCTGTCGCTCAGGACTCTTCTTGGTTCCCTGTTTCTATTCAATACTGTTGAGAGAATTCAAATGATACACACGAATAACAGCATAGAAGCCTTTAATACAGAAGATGGTACCCCTCTCTCATCAGATGGCTGAAGAAACTATTGTGTTAATCTGCATCTTAGGTAGTAGTCATATTGCTTTCTTCTTCTTCCCTCAGGCTTTTTCTTTCTGTTAAGACAGGGGCTCATGTAGACTACGCTGGCCTTGAACATGCTTTGAACCAAAACAACCCTGAATGTCTGACTCTTCTACCATCACCTTTCAAAACTGGAATTATAGGCATGTTGCACCATGCCTCATTTTGTGGTGTGCTATTTCTAAAGTCTCTTAAACAGGAAGCTTTTTCCTAAGGGATGTTTTCCTGGCCAGGTGATTGATAGATCAATTTGAATTGATTCTTAAGGAGAGACAGTACCAGAAAGCCCTGGGATTGAAAAAGAGTGATCTTATAAGGTTTAAATAGTTAACAGCAGATGATATATAGTTGAGGAAATTAGGTCTGAACCCAAATCAGGGATGTTAGTAAGACTTCATCCATTTGGCCAGTAATCAGAACCCTGCATTTTTATATTTTGGTTATATAAGCTGGCAATTAGGAGAGAAAAGTCCATTCTTGGTGACCTCCAAGCCCTCTAATATCTAAGTAGCTACAGTGGCATTTCATTTCTGGAATTAAAGTCTGGCTGCTGAAGTTGAGAGACAAAATGTTGAGAAACAGAGGTGACTGGATTAAAAAAGCAGGTTCAGAAAGGGGAAAGGGATCTTCGCTGTGCCACAATTCTTGAACGGAAGGATCGTCTAGGAGCTGATATCTTTGGGAGGTCTTTCTCAGTTGGCCTCTGTGTGTCTTTGTCAGAGGGCTACAAAGGGCCTCTATCTCTGCTCAGCTCCCGCTTTGCATTTTTCTTCAGATGTATTACTTCTCCACTCAATGAGTGTGTTCTGTGGTAGCTCGTGGCACAATAAATGCTGTTTAACCATAGAACTTTAGAAAGGAGTGAGTACTTCAGAGGGTATCAGGTGCTATGACTTATAAAGCAAGACCATTTAGCAGTTAATGTCTTTGTTATTAAGTTGAAGCCTCTCTTTCAAATTTAGAATGCCAAGCAATAGAAAGGTGATGTCTTAAAGAATTACAGTAGGGCAGAAGGGCAAAAGAAAGTGTGTGTGTGTGTGTGTGTGTGTGTGTGTACAATTCTTTTCTATATTCTGACTAGAATATTAATAAATATGCCTTATTCAATAGCATCATAATATTTGATGCATTCTCCAAATATTTAATTTTCCCTTTCTATAAATGATCATATTTTCAAGCTGTGTGCTCTAAGGAAATGTATCACTTAAGTGCAGGATTAGATATTAAAAATAATACACAATCCAAATAATACACAATCCTTTAAGTAAAATCATTTATGTAAAAGAGTTCATAGAGGGATCTACAATGGTTTGGAAGGGACTCATAGAGGTTTTCAGGATTCTTGATTTTGGTTTAAAGTGGAAAGATGAACTCACGAGAGGGAGAAATTATAGGAATCAAGAATAGAGGAGACTTGTGATGTGGAAAGGACCCAAAAGTTTTTTTCTTTTTCTTCTGATTTAGTTTGTGGATGTAGAAAAAATATTATACAAATTTCTGAATTTATGAGTGTTGGAATATTAGTAGTTTATATCAAATTTTCACCTGAAACTGGGTATCCCAATTTTACTTTATTTCCCAGAATTGTGGAGCTTATAACAAGACCATGTACCCATTGGGCATCAAGGGAAACTTTTACTTTTGACCAAGATTAGAAATGGGAAATAATGTTTCAAGTTAAATTCTCAAACCATGGGAAAAAGCAGTTTTAGTTAAGTTGTAAAAGATGTGAGGGGGAAGGCATAGGCAAATAGAGGATTTCATGTTAGAGTCTTGTTAGAAATATACCAGGAGTTGGATGTTAACTCTTTTCTCTCCCTTTATAATACCTTTAGTCATTGTATGGCCGTAGTCAACTGTCATGCTTCTAGAGGGTGTGTCATTTAGCACACAATGGGAGTTTGTAAAGTTTGAGTTGGTCTCAGACTGTTGATCACTTAGGCTGTGATCTTCAGTTGAACCAGTTTCATGGCCATCTAAAGAGGAACTTCTGGTCAACCTGCAGCCTGTCCTCAATAATACATAAGATTAGTAGTGTAGGACAGAAATTCAGTGAGGTCACCAGAACAATGCTCTAGGTAGTCACTAAAAATAGATTAGAGACTGGATCCTTGACTTTCATGTCTGTCTATCTTTAGAATCAGTGACCAGTGGAGTAGAGGTGCCCAAGGTGCCCATCACTCTGTTCCTCCAAGATGATTCTAAGGCATAAGGAAGGTTGAGGCATGGGCCAGCAAGACCTAGTCTTCTAGTGTCTGTCTCTCTTAGCAGCCATCAATTGGCAGCAGCTTCTAGGCTCTGGGTGGGGCATGGGGTGTCCCTCCTTTTTCAGTACAGCAGTCCTTTACTGCCACACCTAGAAGTCACTGATTTACCCCTGTCCTCCAGATCTCTTACTCGGTTTTGTTTTTGTTTTTGTTTTTCTCTGTATAGCCCAGACTGTCCTGGAACTCACTCTGTAGACTGGCCTTGAACTTAGAAATCCACCTGCCTCTGCCTCCCAAGTGTTGGGATTAAAGGCCACCGCCGCCTGGCCAGATCTCTGACTCTTACAGTCCTCCTGCCCCTCTCTTTTGATGTTCCCCAAGCCTTGCATAGAGGAGTTATAACACATATGTCCAGTCTATTTCTGAGCAGTCCACATTTGTTCTCTGTATCTTGCCATTTTTCTGTCTTGATTTCTGTGGAACCTCCCTCTCTGCTGTATCCTTCCTTCTTAATGATTCTTCTCTGGAGAAATAACAAAATATTTTAACTTTAGATGCTCAATATAAAGCTGTTTCTTGTGTTAAAAATGATTTGGACTTTGACTTTATTGTATTCTGTGTATGAGTGTTTTGCCTGTATGTGTGTTTGTGTGTCTCATGTATGTGATGGGTGCCTGCAGAAGCCAGAAAAGGATCTCGTCTAACTGGAGCCATAGCTGAATGTGGGTCACCATGTAGATTCTGGGAACAGAACCAGGGTTCTCTGTAAAAGGAGCCAGTTCTCTTAATGGCCGAGCCATCTTTCCAGACCCCACACACAGCTGTTTCTATGGAGCAACTGAAAACATTTAAATCTTTTTCTTCTTCAGGATGACTTTTATTTCCTAGCCAGCTCTCTTGGCTGTTTTATGGGCTGATACCTTTGTCTGTGCCTCACTCTCTTCCTTTCCCTAGTGCTGGGTCTGAGATTGTGAATGTCAGTCAGTCTCTGACATTTCGAGGCCCCAAATGGTGGCAGTTTGAGTTACTGCTTCCTCAAAGAATACTCTGAAGGCAGGGGAAAAATATATACACATGGAGAATTGCTTAATTAAATCCCAAAGGGATGGAGGTTCTTTTCAGATGGAGAATATATAGTCAGTAATAGAGACCATTGTTTTTTGAGGCAAGATGTGTTTGGGAGCCTGGGAGAACATACCTTCTTGCCTTTTCCTATGTGGTGTTTGGCCTCACACTGCCGTTTTGTTCATTGGGCTCCTTTCTGCACACAAGTAGCCTTGGAGACCGTTGCTCACTAGTGATGTTTACTATCCTCTCGGGAGAGTTCCTTGCCAGGTGATCTGCCAAGCTCCCCTCTAATGACTGTGTTTCCTCTTCAGGGCGAACACTGTTGGAGAAGCTGTTTAGCCAGCAGGAGAACGGGCCTCCAGAAGAAGCAGAAAAGTTTTGCTCCCGGATCATTGCCATGGGTCTTCTACTTCCGTTTAGTGACTGCTTCAGGGAACCCTGCAATCAGAACGCTGGGTCAAGTTCAGCTCCTTTTGATGTAAGTAGGAGAATCCATTTCTGTCTGGAGGGTGGACTGCAGTTGGAGTAGCAGCTGTGATGTGTGTCTGCCCAATCACCTGACAATTTAAAAACAACATGTGATGCAAGCTTCCTCTCCCCTGGGCCACTCAAGGGAGCAGATTGTCTTTTCTATATTTTTCTTTGGACTAGGGCATTCAATGTAGTTTGCAAATCCCCTTTTCAAAAAACTAAACAAAACAAAGAAACAAAAGAAACCCAGTCCCTTAGTTTTCTAGCCTGCTTTAATTAGGCTTATAAAGATCGTTCAGAATTCTTCTTTCTGGTAGAGACTGAAGATACATAGGCAAAGGGTACTCCCTGGACCATACCATACACATCAGTATTTCTGTGTTGGTCACAGAGACATTCCTTCAGAAGCGGTACCAAAGGGCAAATATACTAGTCCCCGTGGATCACAGGTTTCCATGGGCACTAGAATGCTATGTGTTTTCCCAGATCATTTGTGCACTAATCATTGGCAAGAAGAAGCAATCGCATCTGCCCTTACCGGTGCCCTGACTCAGTAAGGGTTAATAGTGAGGAACTCAAAAGGCATGATTGGAAGGCATCATGAACATCAGCACTCCCGGATTAGCACCTTCCAACCAGAGTAGTGTTAACTTCCTCAGGTATGTGGTGCATGCATAGCATGTTTTCAAGGATGCACCTAAATCTGAGAATTCTCATATGTGCATCTTTCATGAGAAGCTGGGTGGTCTGGGTGGATCTCTTTTGCAGAGCCCAAAAATTGAATGATTGAGGACATTGAATTCTGATTACATAGGTAATTACATTTTTTTCTTCATATTTGCTAAATCTACCTCTAAAGACAGTGAATGTGAACAGAGGCTGAGGTCAAAAGCTAGTTATAGAGCCAGGTTTGGTGGCTCATGGCCATAATCCCAACTCCTGGAAGGAATGCAGGAAGAACAAGAGTTTCAGTTTGAGCTATACAGTGAGGCTATCTTTGTTCCCAGAATCAAAGAACAATGTCCATGCTTGGCCACTCTTCTTCCTGCTAACCAATCCTAACTGGTGATCTTTCCCACGCCCTTTTAGTAGTGCAGAAGAAATCTCATAAATTATTTTGAGATTTTAGTTCTGACTTGTGAGAAAATTTCTAGATAACTCCATGACTTGTGAACCTTCTTTGTTTTTGCATATTTTTTATCTTTTATTTATTTTATTTATTTTTGTACACTCCAGATTTTAGTGCCCTCCTGGTCCACCCTCTGACTGTCCCACATCCCATACCTCTTCTCTGCCCCCCTGTCTCTACAAGAATGTCCCCATCCCCAACCCCAACAGACCTCTAAACTCCCTGGGGCTTCCAGTCTCTTGAGGGTTAGGTGCATCTTCTCTGACTAAAGCCAGACCCGGCAGTCCTCTGCTGTATATGTGTTGGGGGCTTCATATCAGCTGGTATATGCTGCCTGGTTGGTGGTCCAGTGTTTGAGAGATCCCGGGGGTCCAGATTAATTGAGACTGCTGGTCCTTCAATAGGGTCGCCCTCCTCCTCAGCTTCTTCCAGCTTTTCCCTAATTCAACCACAGGAGTAGGCAGTTTCTGTCCATTGGTTGGGTGGAAATATCTGCATCTGACTCTTTCAGCTGCATGTTGTGTCTATCAGAGGGCAGTCATGATAGGCCCCTTTTTGTGAGTGCTTCATAGTCTCAGTAATAGTGTCAGGCCTTGGAGCCTCCCCTTGAGCTGCATCCCACTTTGGGCCTGTCTCAGAACTTTCTTTTCCTCAGGCTTCTCTCCATTTCCATCTCTGCAGTTCTTTCAGACAAGAACAATTATGGATCAGAGTTTTGACTGTGGGATGGCAACCCCCTCCCTCACTTAATGCCCTGACTTTCTTCTGGAGGTGGCTTCTACAAGTTCCCTCTCCCTACTGTAGGGCATTTTGTCTAAGGTCCTTCCCTTTGATTCCTGAGGATCTCTCACCTGGTTCATTCTGGAGGGTCCCCCAACCTCCTACCTCCCAAGTTTACCTTTTTCCATTTTTTCTGCTGGCCCTCAGGGCTTCAGGCCTTTTCGCCCACCCAATACCACATCATGTTCCCCTCTTCCAAACCTCCCCCACTACTTTCCCTCCCAGGTCCATCCCTCCCTCCCCCCTTGTGATTTCTTTTTTCTCCCACCCAAGTGGGACTGGGGCATCCTCTCTTCAGCCTGTCAGCTTGTTGACCTTTTTTGAGATCTGCAGGCTGTATCTTGGGTATTCCTATACTTATTTTTTGGCTAATATCCACTTATTAGTGAGTACATACTATGTCCTTTTGTGTCTTACCTCACTCAGGATGATATTTTCTAGTTCCATCCATTTGCCTGCAAAAGTCAGGATGTCCTTGTTCTTAATAGCTGAGTAGTATTCCATTGTGTAAATGAACCACGTTTTCTGTATCCATTCTTCTGTCCTTGGACGTCTGGGTTGTTTCCAGTTTCTGGCTATCACAAACAAGGCCACTATCAACATAGTGCAACACGTGCCCCTGTGGCATGGTAGGTCATCTTTTGGCTATATTCCTAAGAGTGGTATAGCTGGGTCTTCAGGTATATCTATTTCCAATTTTCTGAGGAACATCCAGATTGATTTCCAGAGTGGTTGTACCAGTTTGTAATCCCACCAGCAATAGAGTGTTCTTCTTTCTCCATGACCTTGCCAACACATGCTGCCACCTGAGGTTTTGATCTTAGCCATTCTGATTGGTGTGAGGTAGAATCTCAGGGTCATTTTAATTTGCATTTCTCTGATGACTAAGGACTTTGAACATTTCTTTAGATGTTTCTCAGCCATTCAATATTCCTCTGTTGTGAATTTTTGGTTTAGTTCTATACTCCATTTTTTGATTGGGTTGTTTGTTTTTTTGGTGGCTTCTTGAGTTCTTTATATATTTTGGATATGAGGATAGGATGTGGGGTTAGTGACCATTTTTTCCCAATCTGTAGGTTGTTGATTTGTCTTATTGACTCTGTCCTTTGCCTTACAGAAGCTTTCCAGTTTCAAGAGGTCCCATTTATCAATTCTTGATCTTAGAAAGTGAGCCTTTATGGTTCTGTTTAGAAAATTTCCCCTGTGAACCTTATTTTAAGTTCTCTCTCTCTCTCTCTCCCTCCCTCCACTCTCCCTCCCTCTGTCCTTCTTTTCTTTGCTTTCTGTCTATCTTTCTTTCTTTCCTTCTTTCTTCCTTCCTTCCTTCTTTCTTCCTTCCTTCCTTCTTTTCTTTTTTTTCTTTCTTTTCTTTCTTTCTTTCTTTTCTTTCTTTCTTTCTTTCTTTCTTTTTCTTTCTTTCTTTCTTTCTTTCTTTCTTTCTTTCTTTCTTTCTTTCTTTCTTTCTTTCTTTCTTTCTTTCTTTCTTCCTTCCTTCCTTCCTTCCTTCCTTTCTTTCTTTCTTTCTTTCTTTCTTTCTTTCTTTCTTTCTTTCTTTCTTTCTTTCTTTCTTTCTTTCTTTCTTTTGAAAGTTATTAAATAGCATAGCAGCTAATCACTGCTAGGTAAATCTTTTTCTCTTGTGGAAAGAATGAGATAGTTTTAAAAGTTTCTGCTTATCTCTTTGGGAGCTGATTCTGGAGACAGAACTAGGGGACTACTGTGTGGATTATTATAGAACTAGATTCAGGTAGCTATCAATACAGAATTTAGAGATATAGTAAACACAATACAGGTAGAGGGAAACACTAGCTGTGTCTATATTGCATGCTATTATCTAATTATAACAGCCTTTGCCATCTTCATGAGAGCAGTTGTGATTCTTTGCAAGGTACTCTCAAAATCTAGCCCCCATAGAAGAAGGGGGTCAGAGTGGGGTCATTCAGATTCCAGCTACTCTTCTCAGCTGTATGTAACTCTGTCCAAATTTCGGGTGGCCTTGGGGTCTTGGAAGGTGATAGAATATATGGTGTGTGCAAGATTAACTGAAGGGGCATGGAACTTTGTCTCTGCAGTTGAAGGGACATTGTCAGCCAAGCTGGAATGAGAGTTTTCATCGATGTAGCTGTTTAGGGAGTTCACCCCACTGTAGCATCCCTCCCCTTGCTATGTAAGCAAGCATGATAAGGCTGTTGGTTTGACATGTTGGATTTCCACAGAATTGTTATTTTGAATGTCATTGTTGCCCTAGCTGGGATGAGTAGATCTGTGAATGAGTTCCTTCATATTGTCCAGAAGTTCACATGACAGTCTAGCACTTGCTTTTTTTTCTGAAAGCTACTACCAAATTAATTTTATTTCCCTCAATAAAGCTCAGAATTAAAAGGCCTTTTCATTTAGTAAATATGAAACTGGAATAAACCGAAAAAAAAAAAACCCAGGATATCTCATTCCCCTATTTACATTTTTTAAATTATTAATTTATTATTGAGATGCTAGAGGATGAACTCAGGTCCCAGACATGTGAGGAAAGGATTCTACCAATGAACCTTTCTCTTTCTCTTTTTAAGTTAATCTGGTTATTTCTCATGTGTCACCTTACTTACCCTAGTGATAGAGACTAGAGCCAGCCATGTTATCTTGGAAGATGGTTAATTGTCACTTGGAATTAAAAAACAAACACACAAAATAGGAATTTCATTTCCCAGCTAGAAGTGATTTTTTTCCTCCTTGCCATATTCATTGGCTGTATACTACCTCTCTAGTGCCTCTACCAACTGAATATAAAACAGAGGCAACTAAAGGGACTCTCATGGGAAGTGTTGTTCCATACTCTAAAATACCAGATCATAAACAGTTTCAGGGTTTACTGAATACAGAGATAAGGATTTTTTTTTCTCAAACTATTTTTCTCAAAATACTTTGATATTTTGAGATTTGAAAGACCGGGGAACGGAGATGAATGTGCTCATCTCCAAGGAGAGACTTTTCTCATAATTAGTCTATTGATTTCCAGAAAAGAATTGTGTGTATTTCCAACCAACAATTCTCCTAGGGATAGTTCTTTATATGATGGAACCCAGTAGGATTCAGGTTGTAACCAGTACTCTTTTTGTCTCCTGATTTTGTGAAGCATCCTACCTGCCTCTATTTATATATGTCAATAAAAATATCTATAGTTTTTAATATATGGAATCTTACTGATGCAGTTTATAAATTGACTTACTTCAGCTAAAGTTTTCAGATTTATCTTGTATCTTCTTAGGGCTTACCATTTTGATTCCTCCTGCTATAGAAAATATAGAAAATATAAAATATAGAAAAAATTCCCCTCATATTACTTGATAAAGGGCTTATGAACTTTAAAGTTTACGTGTAGTTTTGAGTGTTCATGTTAATTCTTCCACAAATGCAAAGGAAATTTATCCTATTTACCAAGTGTCAACAAAATTCATGATAAAATAATTCAAGTAAAAAGAAATGCTTTATTAAAATAACATCCAAAAAGGAGGGGAAAGCAATAAATATAGGTCAATGGTCTGGGCATTGGTTTTAGTGAAGATGGTCCCCTTAGATTCATAGATTGAATGCTTGATCCCTAGACAGTGAAGCTGTTTAGGAATGACAAGAAGATATGGGTCACTTGGGGGTGGGTTTCCTGGCTTTGAAGACCCAAGCCATTCTTTGTTGTTCTGCCTCTGTCTGTCTGTCTCTCTCTGTGGGCATCCCCCCTCCCTGTCTCCATTTCTCTCTCTGTGGCTCACTGTTGTTTTCTCAGTATGCAAGCCCTCCACTGCTGCTCCAACCCTATGCTTGCTTGGCCTGCTACCCCATTTCCTGCTGAGATGATGATGATGATCATTGACTCACTCCCTGAAACTATAAACAAACCCTCAATTAAATGCTTTCTCTTATAACTTGCCTTGCTTGTAGTGTGTTTATGGCAATAGAAAGTAACTAAAACATTCTGCAATTTTGGGACTTCAAAGGCTGAGATAGGGCATGCATGAGTTTAAGGCCAGTTATGGGCTATAGTAAGACCGTGTCTTAAGATTAAATAACAGGGGTTGGTTGGAGAGATGACTTAGCAGTTAAGAATACTGACTGTTCTTCCTGGGGTCGTAATTTCAATTCCCAGTAACCGCATGGTGGCTCACAACCATTTGCAATGGGATCCATGCCTTCTTCTGGTGTGTCTGAAGACAACAATGTGCTCACATATTATAATTAAATAAGTAAAACTATGAAGGAAAGAAAGCAAAGTGTACAAGTCAGAAAGAGGTGACCTTTGGTACAAAAGGTCACAAGCAAGGGTAGATGAAACAAAGAGATCACCTAGGTTTCTACTCATGACTACTTATGGAAGTGATGTGTACAAGTGTGCTTGAACATAGGTTCAGTTTGAACAGTTTTATGTACATGAAGGAATTCAGCCATGCCCATTCCTGATTGGTTGATATTTACAAATGACAACAAGTCATGGTTCATTGATAAGTCCTGAAGACAAAATGAGACTTTCCAGAGGATAGGGAGTTGCTTATTGGAGCTTAATTGTGATTCAGAAGTTTTATATAATTTCATTGAAAGGATTTTCTCAGTTTTCATTTTTTACTACTGGGGATAGAACTTAGGGCCATCTAATGCCCTGAACTATATCTTCAACTCTTGTTTCTTGTGTTTCTGAGGGGGTGATTTGTGTATCAGTTGACTTGAATACCACTTCCACTTTTATTTGGGGAGCTTCTTTGTGAACAGCCTTCTCTTGAGGGCTGAGTCCCTAGCACCATTGGGAGGGAAGCATGAAAACCACTGAAATGAGGAAAACACAAGACTAAATAAGATAGAGAAGTACATTTATATTGATAGCCAATCAATATACTATGATTGACCATGGGACAGAAAACAGCAAACGTGTGTAAGAGGAATCTCTGATGGTCATACTTAGCTTGCAACCCCAAAGATCATGGAAGACAGTTGGCTTTAAGGACTGGCCCAACACTGACGCCATTCTGAGTACAATGAGGCTCCACAGTGATGCATTCGGCTCTTATCTCCCAACAGTGGGACTAACGAGCCCCTATGTTTATGTGCTGGCATGCTCACTCACCTTCTAACACCTGGATGTCTGAACATCCTTCTCTTAGAGACTTCTCTTCAGCTGTCTATCACTCTGGAGTTGTGGCACAATGACTTCTTTGACTTCTGATCTCTTCTTGTTAGGAGGCCCCTAGGGTAGATCAGACTTCAGCAACAGGTTGTATCACAATTTGTTATCTAGCCATAGCCCCAGGAGTCATGGACAATGATAACAGGGATCTGTTTTTAAATGCTGACATTTGTGTGAGAACACAAGAGGGGCCACTGGTTCAATATATCCTCAAAGTTCTTATCCTTGGATAGGACTGCCAGCCTTTTAGGTAGGTGGGCCACTGAAATTTTCTTTTGATAATGCTTCTGTGTCTTCTCCCCTGACAGGGAAGCTATGGCTGCATCTCCTTGCTGGAGCCATGTGCTGCCCACTCTTTGTTTGTTTGTTTGTTTGTTTGTTTGTTTTGCTGCATCTGTCTTCTGTTTCTCTGCAAGTTTTAGTTGTTCCACTAGTTTCTGTATGGTTTCTGATATCCTTCTAGTCTTCTTGTCTTGAATTTGTGTCAATTATTTTTTTTTTTTTTTTTTTTTTTTTTTTTTTTTTTTTTTTGGTTTTTCGAGACAGGGTTTCTCTGTGTAGCCCTGGCTGTCCTGGAACTCACTCTGTAGCCCAGGCTGGCCACAAACTCAGAAATCCACCTGCCTCTGCCTCCCAAGTGCTGGGATTATAGGTGTGTGCCACCACTGCCACTGCCTGGCTAGGTTCTTATTTTAAGCTGAACTTGTACATGAAATTTTACTGTTTTAAAAAGATTTTATTGAGAGAGAAGTCAAGATCCCACTAAACCTAGTCTGAGTAAGGCATTTTTCAGTATAATGAACTCTACAGGCAGAAGCCCTGCCTTTTAAACCAGTGAAATGTTACTTTCGGACTGTTGCTACTTCTCTTAAATGCAGCATGTTATAACCATTTATTCCAAAAGAAAAATAAATTTAATGGCAAAATTCTACAATGTGGTCGGTATTTTAAAGTGAATTTCAATGCAGCAATAAGCTTCCATACACATTGAAGTCCCATTACAGGAAATTGATATTTATTTATTTATTTATTTATTTATTTATTTATTTATTTATTATTTAAATATTGATATTTATTTATTTATTTTATTCAATATATTCTTTATTTACATTTCAAATGATATCCCCTTTCCTGGATCCCCCCTCCCTGAAAGTCTCATAAGCTCTCTTACCTTCCCCCTTTCCCCAGTCACCCCCCTTCCAGCAAGAGCATGTGGGTGAATATATGTGCAGTGGTATATTGTTAAGTTGAACTTCCTGGCTTTTGATTTGAGGTTTGTAGGAGTCCTGAAATGGTTGGCTTAAAGTGAGAATGCAGATGACTTGGATTGATTATGAACACAGGAATGAAAATAATATCTTTTATAGACAATGGGAGGCATTTATTTTGCAAACGCCAGTTTCTCTCTGAAGTGAACTCATCTAGGCAATGGCTAATAACTATTTTACAAATGTGTATAAGATGCAATCAATATTGTTCATTAAGTGCTAACAATGTATATTTGAGTGCAGGTGTATTTCACCCCAGAAGGAGATGTCAGAATTCCTGGAGCTGAAGTAATAGGTGGTTGTGAGTTGGGGGGAGTGAACTTTGGTCTTCTGTGAGAGAAGTACCCTCTTAACTCTCTCTCTCCAGTCCCTGTTCGATTCCTTCTCTTGGGACAGAATGCAGAATTATATTCCACTCCTGTAGTCACTATGTTTGAACACCCACCTCTGCACCTGTCCTATAACATTATATATGTTAAATTGACTACTCACCCAGTATTGTCTAAATGCAGCTGTCCTATAACATTATATATGTTAAATTGACTACTCACCCAGTATTGTCTAAATGCAGCTGTCCTATAACATTATATATGTTAAATTGACTACTCACCCAGTATTGTCTAAATGCAAGTCAAGATTTGTTTGAAGGCATTCCCTAGAAAAAGTCAGATGGAAAAGTGGTTCTTGAGGAAAACAGTAAGGAACTTTCTTCTTGTGTATTTTTCTCACTACTCCTTCCCACTGGCAATCCTGCCCATCTCTTCTCATTAGAGTTCCTTACTGTTTTCCTCAAGAACAACTTTTCCATCTGACTTCATATTTTATTTAAGAAATATGTTTATTTCTTAAGGAATAATATATGGATATGTATTAAGATATTCCAGTTTAGCTTCATTCTTTGAAGTACACATACTTTGACTTTAGAAAATCTTCCCAGTATTAGTAACTTTTTATGATCACAAGATATATTGAGGTATCAAATTATGTCTCATGCTTGTATTAGTGATCATATCAGAGTAAAGTAGAAGATCTTTATTATATGTTTTATTATACAAATACAGAGAGAGAGAGAGAGAGAGAGAGTCTTTTAGCTTGGAGTTCACTATATATATTCCAGGTTGTCCTGGAACTTGTGACAATCCTCCTGCTTCAGGAGCCGTTTATAGGCTTGAGCTGCCACACCTACTTTTTATATATTGTCACTTTTCTGATTCATTTGAGTTTGGGAAAGAGTGGTGTTAGATTTCTATAATTCATTCTACTACCTCTCAGTGGAGATGATGCTTTCAGCATTGGTGTGGACAGAGAAATATTCCCTACTATGTGCTTTAAAAATGTCATTGCATGAATTTCATGAAAGTTAGTGTATGCACAGAGAAAGGAGTATAAAGGACAGAGAGGGCTGACAAGCGAGAGTAACATGGGAGAGAAAGACATCATATTGTCTCCCATGTGAGATATGTATATAAAGAAAATATAGGTATTATATTATATTATATTATATTATATTATATTATATTATATTATATTATATATATTATATTAATACATGAGATGCAGAAGCAGAAGGGGACTCTGTGTGGAGTGAGGAAGGGTAACAGGGAGAGTGGGAAGGAAGATTCTACAGAGGAAAAGTGACAAGGGGTCGATTTGAGCAAAGTACATGTGTGGCTCAAAGATGTTTGGCGCCTTCATAAAGGAGCTCCTTATTCTGGATGCTAACTAAACATTTTTTTAAAGCGGAAATCTTTTTAAAAGACACATTTGGGATGCACTTTTTAAGGCAGTGACAAGCGTTCTTTGTGTTTGCTCATTTGAGAGGATCATGCTGCTTCGGACACACATTTGGGCTTCCGGAACTTGGAATCACCCATTTGGCACACAGTGAGTGGTGGTTCCCAGTTCATCTTGACTGTAGGTGATAGGCATTTTAAAATGAGTGATTCAGCCCAAAGCTTCTGTCCTGACTTTCTTTTCCTTTCCTATGCCCAAGTAGTCATCATTTCTGTTTAAAGGAAGTATATATTGTGCAAGTATTCATTGCATCTTCATAATGAGCTTGATGAAGGGTTGTATTATTTATAGAAGAAATCAAAGCACAGGAAAGTTATGTTCCTGGCTGCTCCTACATGAAGACTCATGTTCTTCTCTTTTGAACAGTATGTCTACCACTGGCTTTCACTGATGGGTAGAATCAGGACACAGTGACCAAGTGAAGGTGCTTTGTGCTGAGAATACAACCAAACCAGTCAGGAGCTTGTAAGATCCCCTTCCCAGCCCTTATTAGACTTTGGACACTGGAGGATTTATTACATTTTTCATTGTGTAGATCAGAGAATAGCAAAGGTATTCTGTAAAGATCCAGTAGACAGTATATTGGAATCCAGTAACTGTCTTAGAGGCTTTGTGAAATCACTCGGAACATTGGGGAGAGTCTCGAGGAACCATTGAACTGTTTTAGGCGTATCAAAATATAAAGGTTGTATGTCTTTCATTTGTTATTTTGATATGCCTAAAACAGCTCAATGGGTGGGCCACTTCCTAACCTCCATGTGGCTCATCTACCACACTCAGATATTCTTCATTACTTACTGAAGTCTATATTCCATCTTTGTTGCCCTAGACATAGTTAGGCAACTCTCTTGGGGCTCTCAGGCTCCTACGTGGTGGCTATGCTGACTCTACTCTCTGTCTTGCACCTTCTCCTGGCATGGTGGATCTCCTCCTTCCTTCTTCTTTCCTATCTCTTTCTCTAGCCCAGGAATCCTAAAAGTCCTGCCTCTCTCTACTCTGCTCAGCCATTAGCTGCCAGCAACTTTATTTACCAATCAGAACCAACTGGGGGCAGGGTCCTTCAGATTTTCACACAAACAATTTTGGGGACACAAATTAATATAACATAAGCAGTATTAGGCCAAGCCCACTATAGAGGACAGGGGAGCAGGAAGGTGAGGAGTAAAGGAGACCCAATAGGGAATGTGTCATATTAAAGATGGAGGACATTGACATTAAAGATCTTTAGCATCTAGTTCCAGAGAGCTGAAAAGGATGAGATTTAAATACAGGTGTACTCTTAGAAAGGAAGAAGATGAATTTGAGTGGGATGGGGGAGCAGAAAGAAGAGCTCAGATATATCCGGCCTTTTGATATTTATGGCTGGAAGTTTGGGGCGAGGTGCCTAGACTGATTCTCTGTGAATTTGGTGCTTATGGGGGCTTCTAAGGGGTGGATCACCTTATATAGAAGCACTTTCATTTGGGCACTGCACACTTTGGAATGAGGACTGAACAGAGTTTTTTTTTTAAACAACAACAACAACAATAACAACAACAAAAACACCTTTAAAAAAAGGTTGCTGTCGTAGAGCCAGCATGGATGGATGTCATCACTGGGCCTGGTGTCATCTGTATGTGGCAAAGGGGAATCATTCAACCGATTCCCAGTTGGTTTTCCTTGAGTGTATTGACCACTTTCCTTGTTGCTGTAGTAAAACACTTGTCAGGAAGTGACTTACAGGAAGAAAGGCTTCTTCCTGGCTGTAGGAGGAGTGTGTGGCCTGCTGGAGGTGTGGCAGGGGCATGGCTCAGAGCTTTGGCAGCAAGACTATAAGGCTGATGGATCACAACCAGGTATATAGAAGGAAGCTCAAAGGGTGTATCTACCTCCTCATGGTTTTTCTTCCTTCCTTAGAGTATGAGTTACTTGATAAGCTTGACTCAACTTTTCAGGCCATATCAGGATTCCAGTTGCTATCTGTTCTGAGTTTGGTGTTTGTTTGTTTGTCTTGAGTTCAGGGCTTCATGCTTGCTAATCTTGTACTGTACTGAAAGGCATCACTAGCCCTTGGTGCTTACAACAGCCTTCAGCCTTTAAAAGCATAGAAAGGCCATCACAGCAGATTCCCTGTAAATGCCTTGTAATGGGCAATGCATCTTCATAATGAACTTGTTGGTGAAGGGTTATATTCTTTACTAAAGAAATTGAAGCATAGGAAAGTCACGCTCCTGCCTGCTCCTACTTGAAGTCCATTGGCAGCACAAATCCCCCCAAAAGTATTTTTGTATTTCTGGCTATCTCCTGCTTTAACGTACTACTCATAGGTTCATGTGGTGCTGAAACAAAAATGTTTCTTCGCTCTGGGTGTTTAGTCTATAAATGACTGCGTAATGCAGGCTGTTTTCTTGAACATAGTGACTTCTCTGTTAGTTCTTTATTGGGGGGCGCTGGGGCTTGAACTCAAGGCCTTCCTTATCCTTAATATCTACTGTACTGTCAGCCCCACCCTCAGTACTATGAATCTTTCTGATATTTATAGGCTCTTATTTGTAAAAGAGGTGATGTAGAAGAGCTTCAGAGGTGCTGTTTTGGGAACATTTCCCCTCTGTGTTGCATACTGCTATGAGTGTGCTGTGTCAGAGGCATTAGTGGATTTATGCTTGTAACTTTTCATGAAGTCAGGATTTGGAGAAAACAATAAATTTCCAAGCCATGCCTGTTTCCTCGGTTTCTATCTAGTGTATAATCCCTCTTGGTACTTGATTGCTTGGCACTGGCCCTCACAGGGTCTTTCATTCCAATCTTAATTATGAATGCTAATTCTCAGAGCATATACTATACTTCACCCAGTAGTTGCTACACAATGGCTTCAAACAAGACAGAAATGCAGAGGCAATTCAGAGATGCCATAATGGAAGCCGAGGCGGTCAGCCAGTAAGATGCAGAGAGAGCTGCTGTGGGCTGGATGTCAGCTGTTTTCTTGAAAGTAGTGACTTCTCTGTTAGTTCTTTTGGGGAGGGTTCTGGGGCTTGAACTCAGGGCTTTTTCATTCTTAATATCTGCTGTACTGCCAACCACACCCGTAATACATTTATTAAAGAACCCACCTTGGGAGTGGCTAGAGATGTTCTGAGATGAGCCAGTTGAATGAAGATTGGTAGAAAGTTAAGTCCAGGTGAGGCTCATGAGGGATAGTTATCTGAGGGGCTCCATAAATCAATAGAGACCAAGTGGAGGTGAGGTTCGGGAGAAAATCAGGAGTCTTTTGCCTGTTAACCCTGTGGCACAACGTGATGGATGGATGACAGGTTCGTCAGTGATGCTGTACATAAGGTCAGGCTTGCGATTGGATAAAAGAGTTGCAACCTTTGGGGAACTAGTGTTTTTGTTAGTTTCATGGGCCTCACTTTGTTCCTGTGATCTTGATCCATTCTGACCCCCATGTGTTCCCCATTTACTTAAGTTCACAGGTGATAGTTTTCAGTTGCATGAGTAAAGTCCCAGCTGGCTCTGTGATGGACTGCTGTTGGTTGCTTTACTTGCACAGTGGGAGGTATAGAGTCCCACTTCCAGCATGTGCATGCACAGTGGAGTCCGTTGCTGCTTTGTGATATGAAATCATTGCATGGGTAAGCCACAGGCTGAAAAGCGTGTGTTTTAATGTACAAAGACACATGTGAATGAAAATACATAATGAAACTTGTTATTTCCTATGCTTAGATCAACAAGTGCTGAATTCCGGTCCCAAGCACTCATAGAAAGTTGGGTGTGGCAGTGTGTCTAAAACCCCAGAAATGGGGTGAGGGTGGGACAGTGAGATAGCCATTCCAGAACTGTGAAACTTACTGACTGGCCTAGCACTAGAGGTCAAACCCAGGCTGTGTGTGCTGACAAGTACTCTACCACTGACTTATTTCCCTAGATCCAACTAATTGATCTGAAAAGTATAGTCTGGGGAATTGAATGTTTTATTTGTTATTTAATAATTTAAGAAGTCACTCTAAATTTCAACTGTTTTGACAAATTTACGAATATACTTCTGACTTGCTGGATACCCATCTGATTTGTTTATGGTGCATGTGTCATTGACAACTCCTAGAGGCTATACCCTTGAAGGTGTTCTCTCTTTGAAGTCCCTGGTTGTGGGTACTTACTTGGTGAGGTGGAAGGTGTGCAAGTGGTTGCTATGGTGAATGCAGGTCAAGGAATGCAAGTGGGTGTGTTTTGTTCAGGTGGCAAAAAGGAGTGAAAGCGCCGAGAACCTGCACGCTTTTATTCCTAGTTTATGTCATGACCCTCAGTTCAGCCCGTACACTGGACAAGGGCAAGCATTTTTGCTGTACTTCGATTAGTTGCTTTGCAATTTAATTTTAACCTACTTTCATCTGTTAGTGTGGAAACTGAAACTCAGAAAGGATGAATGGCTTGGCCAGGGTCAAGCAGTTTTGGAAATGGCAGACTTGTAATTTCAGCTCAAGAAGCTGTTGCCTTCCACATCACACCCTCCACAACCACAGGGCACCTTTGGCTTCTGTTCTCTTCCTGCTGAGTCACCTTTGTCTTGGGCCAGAGCCTGCACAATAGGCTCTAATTAGTTTTATCTTTGCTATTTTTGTTCTCTCCAATTTCTTCTTCTCAATAAATGAATCTCCCCCCCCTCTCTCTCCCTTCTCTTCCCCCTCCCCCTTCCCCTCTCTTTCCCTCCCCCTCCCCTCCCCCTCCCCCTCTCTCCCTCCCCCTCCCCCTCCCCCTCCCTCTCCCTTTCCCTCTCCATCCGTCCCCTCTTCCTCCTCTCTCCTCCTCTCTCCCTCCTCTCACTTTCCTCCCTCCACCTCCTCCTCACTCTCCACCTCTCCACCTCCCTCTTGCGGTGGTACTGTGAGGCAACACCAGGACTGTGCTGGTTTTGTCAAGAGCTCTGCCACTGGCGTTCCAAACGATTAATTTTAGAACAAACAGTACTAGGCCTTGTTGGCTGTGGTGGGGATGTTTTAACTGCAGGATAACAAAACCTTTGTCTGTGCTCCTCAGTGGCTCCCTTAGATGCCTCCTTACTAGACCTACAGTCTCCGCTTCCTGGTCCCTGTGCCCTGGGAGTTTTCTAAAATGTTGATTGTTGGGGTCCCCTTTAGAAAACAACAACAACAACAACAACAACAACAATCAAAACATGGAGCAGCTCTGGGAACTTGGGTGTTTGATCATACAGGTTTGGGGAGACTGCACCCCAGAAAAATGTGTCCTGTAGATGTAAGTTGCTATTTAGGCATGGAAGCTGTTGTTGGCCCTCCCTTTGAATTCTCAAGGGCTATGTTCCAATGATGAGATACTGTGCTAGTAATGATGAAACATTTCCCCTTAATTGCTCATTCGTAACTTCTGGTGTATAATTGAGGAAATTTTCATCAGAGGGGGTGGCAGTGAAAGAGAGGAAGAAGGCTGAGGTAGGGAGGTGTAGCAGAGAGAGAGAGAGAGACAGACAGACAGACAGAGACAGAGACAGAAGGAGAGAGAGAGAGAGAGGGAAGGAGGGAGGAAAGGAGGGAGGGAGACAGCTGGGGGGGTCAAATCTTCAGTGGAATTAATACCACCTTTTATTACTTATAAGGATTTTCTGTTTAGTTCTTTCATTTTTCTTTTCTCTTTTTTCCCCATGTGATTTCATATTTACTTTTGAGACAGGATCTCATGTAGCCCAGGCTGGCCTGAAGCTTGCTGTGTAGCCAAGGCTGACCCGGAACTCCTGATCCTCCTAGCTTTGCCTCCTAAGAGCTGGATTCAAGGCGTGGGCCCCCAGGTCTGCCTTCTGTCTTACAAGGAATGAGCCTCAGGGATCTGTGCACACAAGGCGAGCTCACTCCTCTGGCTAAGCCTTCTGACAATTCCTTGCCTCTTTCATTTTTCTTATTTGAAAAACTACAAACCAAAACAACTTCAAGTATAAAATGCAAGTGTTCGAATCTAGAAACTTAACTGAATAAAAGTCCCATCTTTAAAAAATATTTTTTATGAATAATCTCTATTTAAATTTCAAATGTTTTCCCCTTTCCAGGTCTCCCCTTTGGAAAACCCATATCCCATCCAGACTCCCCCTGCCTCTATGAGGATGCTACCCCCATCCACCTACCCACTCCTGTCTTTCCACCCAGGCATTCACCTACTCTGGGGCATAGAACTCTCCCTGGTCCAAGGGCCTCTTCTCCCACTGATGTCCAACAAGGCCCTCCTCTGCCATATATGCGCCCAGCACTATGGATCCCTCCATGTGTATTCTTTGATTGGTGGTCCAGTCCTTGGGAGCTCCGCGGGAGTCTGGCCTGTTGACACTGCTGCTCCTTCCATGGGGCTGCAAACCCCTTCAGCTCCTTCAATTCCTTCTCCAACTCCTCCATCAGGGACCCTTGTGCTCAGTCCAATGGCTGGCTGCCAGCATCTGCCTCTGTATTTGTCAGACTCTGACAGAGCCTCTCAGGAGACGCCATATCAGGCTTCCATCAGCAATCACTTGTTAAAAAAATTTATTCCTGTTCAATATATACTGTCCTCATAGGCTTAACCCCTCATAGACTTTTTTATTTTTTTCTTTTCTTTTCTTTTTCTTTCTTTTTTTCAATAGGTTTTGGCATGACATGTTGAAATGTACTTTTACAATACAAAGTATTCCAAATAGTAAAATTTAAGGATATTAAAAATGCTAATAAAAGGATTGTTTGCCTATCAAACATTCAAACAAACCTTAAAAATGTTAAAGGCCTTTGTAATAACCTTGTTTATAGCATATATATCCTAGATTAAGAATTTTATATAATGTATATATGTGTAATTATATATTTTGCATATGTTTAAAGACCTGTATTATAAGTAATAAGTACAATTTTATTTGAAGTCATTTAATTGTACCTAAAGGTGTGCATAAAATTCAAAAGGGACTATTGATATTACATTATTCCATTCCTTTATTTTATGCATGCTTTTCCATTATTTTATTGCAATGCCCATTCCTATGTGTCCAGTTTGTGCTGAAAACAGGATTAAATTGAAAATTATTGCCTTGGCCGATCTCTAAGCTCTCTTGTGGCAACTGAGGTACTAAATTTCAAAAATAGAACTGGGCTTCATTTTGTGCGTTCCCTCATTTGTGTCCAGGGAGTCAGTTACCACAGCCGTAGCGTTGCCCTCTGCTGCTCATTTCAAATTCTGCAAGGAAATTCTCGATGCTGTTCAGTTTTCATTTACAAAATTGTCGAAAGACATTTAAAAATTTCTTCATGGTGAAGTTCACTAGAAACTAATAGTATTTTTTAAATAAAATACTTAAATCACTTGGTAAAATTGGAGAGAAATGAAACTCTACCCATTTCCCAAGATAACTTCTTTTTTTTCACCATGTACAGAACAAAACCAAGATATTGTTAAGGTTACAGCAACCCTAGGGGAAAACAATTTAAATGTTGAAAAAGTAGTCTCTGTCCATTCTGAGAGGTCACTTCACCAATGTCCTTTGGTAAGTTAAACTAACATTTTTTTTGTGAAGTGAGACACATTGTAAACCAAGTTGAATTTGCTACAGTATTGACCTCTACTTAGGTGTTTATCCTTTATAAGGAATCGCAGGACTTTATAGTTGGTGATATCAAGATTTAAAACAAAGGTCACTGATGTTCAGATAAAATAGGCTACAAGGGAAACTTTGAAGATAGCCAGTCATTACATTTGGTCAGCAAAAGTGCAAATGGGCACTGGCTAGTCTCTTACACATTCAGTGATAAAGTGAGTACCTTCTGTGATGGTTAGTCTTCCTTGTCACTTGACTAGAGATGGAATGAACCACAATCCCAGAATAAAGGGCGCTGTGACCTTGATCTTGGTCTAGAAGACTCAGGCTTTTGATCCAGATCTTGAGGTGGGAAGGCACAATTTTAATTTTGCTAGCAAGTCAGGGCTTGCTATTTCATCAGGATACCAGTATATATAGATGAACAGCTGAGGCATCCAGTCTTATGGGCCTTGGAAATTACTAGACTCTTGAACTTTCAGTCACGACTACTCGTTGTTGGATTAGTTGGCCTGTAGCATTTAAGTCATTTCAATAACTTCACTTCAATATAAACATATATATATATATATATATATATATATATATATATATATATATATATATCCATAATTGACTAACTCACACTGATAAGTCCTCAAACTGTCTTAGTTAGGGCTTTGCTGCTGTGAACAGACACCGTGACCAAAGCAACTCTTATATGAACAACATTTAATTGGGGCTGGCTTACAGGTTTAGAGGTTCAGTCCATAATCATCAAGAGGGAAACATGGCAGCATCCAGGCAGGCTTGGTGCAGAAGGAGCTGAAAGTTCTACATCTTCATCTGAAGGCTGCGAGTAGAATACTGGCTTCCAAGCAGGTAGCATGAGAGTCTTAAAGCCAACACTCACAGTGACGTACCTACTCCAACAGGGCCACACCTTCTAATTGTGCCATTCCATGGGCCAAGCATATACAAATCATAATAGTGCGCATCCCATATCCTCAGCTGTAACTGTTGGTAATCATGAGGGCAGTTTTATAAAGTTAAGGCTAAGCAAATTTTTAAAAAAGGTATATCTTGATTACAACATCATTGGATTGTTCAGTTTAAACTAGAATTAATCTCAACTTCAAAAATGGAGTGGTGCAGACATTCTTCAGCATGCTGGCTCCAGAACTGGCACTGTTTTTAAACTCCGTGGCTAACATTATTACCTCACTGGTCAAAAGTCAAGCTAACACATCTCAGATGACTCTGTTAGTGACTGTAAAAACCACTTCTCAATCTCTTACACCGGGATGAGTTGTACAGCCTTTGTGGCCTTATAGCACTTGTGGGAGGTGCTGATGAGTTCCTTGTAGAGGGGAGGAGACTGGGCATTAGGATTATCAGAAAAGTGACTGGATCTCAGGCTATTAAACTCTGCCATGCCTTACTTGCAGTAATCTTTGGGAGTCTTTTAGGATAATTGTTATAGGCTATGCATATCAATGTGTTAGGGTTTCAGAAGTCTGTCCAAAGGCCAAGAGACAAGTTCTAAAAGGAGTCTATCTTTTTCCATAGCTTTAGAAAGTAGTATAAGGTCAAAAAATATCATCTTAATAGCTGTCCACCCCCGATAGGATATGCATGGATATTACAACTTTGTACTCTGTTTACAGTGTTGGTTTAGAAGGAACTAGTTCACAGTTTCTGTTTTATTCTTTAAAGTTATATATGAGCTCTCTAAGTGAAATGCTTGCAGATAAGGGATTATCTTGTTTTTACCCTATGATGACAATTGTACTCATATGGTGCTAGGCTTCTCCCAACTATTGAAATAATTCCCCATCTAAGCATTCACTCTGTAGTTTGTTCTATAAGTAGCAGGTCTTAATCTTAGTTTCAGCTTGCTTCCTGAGCTATAAATACCCACTGATAAGCTTTAGTGCTAAGTTTTAATTTAAAGTTTTTCCTCCCTATGAAGACCCAAGAGTTAGCTTTAATGTATGCACTACTTCTCTTTCCCACACGTTATCCTGAACAAATTCTTAAACCTCATCTTTAGCTCACACCTTTGAGAAATGTCAGCACTGGAGTGTGAAGTCTGCATTTTGAGGAAGAGAGTCTTGGAAAATTGTGAATGCAGTTTCATTTGGTGTTTCCTTTGCTTAAGAAAATTGTTATAGGTATTCAGATATCCCATGCTTTTGCAAGGATCTTGAGGACAGAAGAAAGCTTGTCTGTCTCTTTTTTTTTTTTTTTTTTTTTTTAGGTGACATTTTTTTATATATATATATTTTTTATTCGATATAATTTATTTACATTTCAAATGATTTTCCCTTTTCTAGCCCCCCCTCCCCGAAAATCCCGTAAGCCCCCTTCTCTTCCCCTGTCCTCCCTCCCACCCCTTCCCAGTTCCCCGTTCTGGTTTTGCCAAATACTGTTTCACTGAGTCTTTCCAGAACCAGGGACCACTCCTGCTTTCTTCTTGTATCTCATTTGATGTGTGGATTATGTTTTGGGTATTCCAGTTTTCTAGGTTAATAACCACTTATTAGTGAGTGCATACCATGATTCACCTTTTGAGTCTGGGTTACCTCACTTAGTATGATGTTCTCTAGCTCCATCTATTTGCCTAAGAATTTCATGAATTCATTGTTTCTAATGGCTGAATAGTACTCCATTGTGTAGATATACCACATTTTTTGTATCCACTCTTCTGTTGAGGGATACCTGGGTTCTTTCCAGCATCTGACAATTATAAATAGGGCTGCTATGAACATAGTAGAGCATGTATCCTTATTACATGATGGGGGATCCTCTGGGTATATGCCCAGGAGTGGTATAGCAGGATCTTCTGGAAGTGAGGTGCCCAGTTTTCGGAGGAACCGCCAGACTGCATTCCAGAGTGGTTGTACCAATTTGCAACCCCACCAGCAGTGGAGGAGTGTTCCTCTTTCTCCGCACCCTCTCCAACACCTGCTGTCTCCTGAATTTTTAATCTTAGCCATTCTGACTGGTGTAAGATGAAATCTTAGGGTTGTTTTGATTTGCATTTCCCTAATGACTAATGAAGTTGAGCATTTTTTAAGATGCTTCTCCGCCATCCGAAGTTCTTCAGGTGAGAATTCTTTGTTTAACTCTGTACCCCATTTTTTAATAGGGTTGTTCGGTTTTCTGGAGTCTAACTTCTTGAGTTCTTTATATATACTGGATATTAGCCCTCTATCTGATGTAGGATTGGTGAAGATCTTTTCCCAATTTGTTGGTTGCCGATCTGTCCTCTTGATGGTGTCCTTTGCCTTACAGAAACTCTGTAACCTTATGAGGTCCCATTTGTCAATTCTTGCTCTTAGAGCATACGCTATTGGTGTTCTGTTCAGAAACTTTCTCCTTGTACCGATGTCCTCAAGGGTCTTCCCCAGTTTCTTTTCTATTAGCTTCAGAGTGTCTGGCTTTATGTGGAGGTCCTTGATCCATTTGGATTTGAGCTTAGTACAAGGAGACAAGGATGGATCAATTCGCATTCTTCTGCATGCTGACCTCCAGTTGAACCAGCACCATTTGTTGAAAAGGCTATCTTTTTTCCATTGGATGTTTTCAGCCTCTTTGTCGAGGATCAAGTGGCCATAGGTGTGTGGGTTCATTTCTGGATCTTCAATCCTGTTCCATTGATCCTCCTGCCTGTCACTGTACCAATACCATGCAGTTTTTAACACTATTGCTCTGTAGTATTGCTTGAGGTCAGGGATACTGATTCCCCCAGATTTTCTTTTGTTGCTGAGAATAGTTTTAGCTATCCTGGGTTTTTTGTTGTTCCAGATGAATTTGATAATTGCTCTTTCTAACTCTGTGAAGAATTGAGTTGGGATTTTGATGGGTATTGCATTGAATCTGTATAGTGCTTTAGGCAAAATGGCCATTTTAACTATATTGATTCTACCGATCCATGAGCATGGGAGGTTTTCCCATTTTTTGAGGTCTTCTTCCATTTCCTTCTTCAGAGTCTTGAAGTTCTTGTCATACAGATCTTTCGCATGTTTGGTAAGAGTCACCCCAAGATACTTTATACTGTTTGTGGCTATTGTGAAGGGGGTCATTTCCCTAATTTCTTTCTCAGCCTGCTTATCCTTTGAGTATAGGAAGGCCACTGATTTGCTTGAGTTGATTTTGTAACCTGCCATTTTGCTGAAGTTGTTTATCAGCTGTAGGAGCTCTCTAGTGGAGTTCTTTGGGTCACTTAGGTAGACGATCATGTCGTCTGCAAATAATGATAGTTTGACTTCCTCCTTTCCAATTTGTATCCCTTTGACCTCCTTATGTTGTCGAATTGCCCGAGCTAGTACCTCAAGTACATTATTGAAAAGATAAGGAGAAAGGGGGCAGCCTTGTCTGGTCCCTGATTTCAGTGGGATTGCTTCAAGTTTCTCTCCGTTTAGTTTGATGTTGGCTACCGGTTTGCTGTATATTGCTTTTACTATGTTTAGGTATGGGCCTTGAATTCCTGTTCTCTCCAAGACTTTAAGCATGAAAGGATGCTGAATTTTGTCAAATGCTTTTTCAGCATCCAATGAAATGACCATGTGGTTTTGTTCTTTGAGTTTGTTTATGTAGTGGATTGTATTGATGGATTTCCGTATATTGAACCAACCCTGCATTCCCGGGATAAAGCCTACTTGATCATGGTGGATGATCGTTTTGATGTGTTCTTGGATTCGGTTGGCAAGAATTTTATTGAGTATTTTTGCATCGATGTTCATAAGGGAAATTGGTCTGAAGTTCTCTTTCTTTGTTCGATCTTTGTGTGGCTTTGGTATCAGCGTAATTGTGGCTTCGTAGAAGGAATTGGGTAGTGTTCCTTCTGTTTCTATTTTGTGGAATAGTTTGAAGAGTATTGGTGTTAACTCTTCTTTGAAGGTCTGGTAGAATTCTGCACTGAAACCATCTGGTCCTGTGCTTTTTTTGGTTGGAAGACTTTCTATGACTCCTTCTATTTCTTTAGGCTTTATGGGACTGTTCAGATGGTCTAGTTGGTCCTGATTTAATTTTGGTATTTGGTATCTGTCAAGGAAATTGTCCATTTCCTCCAGATTCTCCAGTTGTGTTGAGTACAGGCTCTTGTAGTAGGATCTGATGATTTTTTGGATTTCCTCAGTTTCCGTTGTTATGTCTCCCTTTTCATTTCTAAGTTTGTTAATTTGGATACTTTCTCTGTGCCCTTTGGTCAGTCTGGCTAAGGGTTTATCTATCTTGTTGATTTTCTCAAAGAACCAGCTCCTGGTTTTGTTGATTTTTTGTATGGTTCTCTTTGTTTCTACTTGATTGATTTCGGCCCTGAGTTTGATGATTTCCTGCCTTCTACTCCTCCTGGGTGAAATAGCTTCTTTTTGTTCTAGGGCTTTCAGGTGTGTCATTAAGTTGGTAATGTATGCTCTCTCCATTTTCTTTTTGGAGGCACTCAGGGCTATGAGTTTTCCTCTTAGCACTGCTTTCATTGTGTCCCATAGATTTGGGTATGTTGTGTTTTCATTTTCATTGTGTTCTAAAAAGTCTTTAATTTCTTTCTTTATTTCTTCCTTGACCAAGGTATCATTGAGTAGAGTATTGTTCAATTTCCACGTGTATGTGGGTTTTCTGTTGTTTCTGTTGCTATTGAAGACCACTTTTATTCCATAGTGATCAGATAGGAGGCATGGGATTAGTTCTATCTTCTTATATTTGTTGAGGTCTGTCTTGTGACCAATTATATGGTCGATTTTGGAGAAGGTACCATGAGGTGCTGAAAAAAAGGTATATTCTTTTGTTTTAGGATAGAATGTTCTATATATATCAGTTAAATCTAATTGGTCCAAAGCTTCAATTAGTTTCATTGTGTCCTTGTTTAGTTTCTGTTTTCCTGATCGGTCCATTGAGGAAAGTGCAGTGTTGAAGTCACCCACAATTATTGTGTTAGGTGCAATGTGTGCTTTGAGTTTTAATAAAGTTTCTTTTATGAAAGAGGGTGCCCTTGCATTTGGAGCATAGATGTTCAGGATTGAGAGTTCTTCTTGTTGTATTTTTCCTTTGACCAGCAAGAAGTGTCCCTCAGAGTCTCTTTTGATGACTTTGGGTTGAAAGTCAATTTTATCTGATATTAAAATGGCTACTCCAGCTTGTTTCCTGAGACCATTTGCTTGTAAAATTGTCTTCCAGCCTTTTACTCTAAGGTAGTGTTTGTCTTTGACCCTGAGGTGTGTTTCCTATAAGCAGCAAAATGTAGGGTCCTGTTTACGTATCCAGTCAGTTAGTCTGTGTCTTTTTATTGGGGCATTGAGCCCATTGATGTTAAGAGATATTAAGGAATAGTGATTGTTACTTCCTATCATTTTTGACGTTATTTTTTAAATTTGATTGCTTAACTTCTTTTGGGTTTGATGAAAGGTTACTATCTTGCTTTTTTCAGGGTGAAGTTTCCCTCCTTGTATTGGTGTTGTCCTCCTATTATCCTTTTTAGGGCTGGGTTTGTGGATAGATATTGGGTGAACTTGGTTTTGTCGTGAAATATCTTAGTTTCTCCATCTATGGTGATTGAGAGTTTTGCTGGATATAGTAGTTTTGGTTGGCATTTGTGTTCTCTTAGAGTCTGCATGAGATCTGCCCAGGACCTTCTAGCCTTCATAGTCTCAGGTGAAAAGTCTGCTGTGATTCTGATAGGTCTTCCTTTATATGTTACTTGGCCTTTTTCTCTTACTGCCTTTAATATTCTTTCTTTGTTTAGAACATTTGGTGTTTTGATTATTATGTGACGGGAAGTATTTCTGTTCTGGTCCAGTCTGTTTGGAGTTCTGTAGGCTTCTTGTATATTCATGGGCATCTCTCTCTTTAGGTTAGGGAAGTTTTCTTCCATAATTTTATTGAAGATATTTGCTGGCCCTTTAAGTTGTAAATCTTCACTCTCATCTATGCCTATAATCCTTAGGTTTGGTCTTCTCATTGTGTCCTGGATTTCCTGGATATTTTGGGTTACAAGCTTTTTGCATTTTGCATTTTCTTTAACTGTTGAGTCCATGGTTTCTATGGAATCTTCAGCATCTGAGATTCTTTCTTCTATCTCTTGTATTCTGTTGTTGATATTTGCATCTCTGTCCCCTGATTTCTTCCCAAGGCTTTCTATCTCCAAAGTTGTCTCCTTTTGAGTTTTCTTAGTTGTTTCTACTTCTGTTTTTAGATCCTGGATGGTTTTGCTTAGCTCCTTCACTTGCTTGTTTGTGCTTTCCTGTAATTCTTTAAGAGATTTTTGTGTTTTTTCTTTCATGACCTCAGCCTGTTGACCAAAGTTCTCCTGTATTTCTTTAAGAGATTTTTGTGTTTCGTCTTTCATGACCTCAGCCTGTTGACCAAAGTTCTCCTGTATTTCTTTAAGTGTTTTTTGCATTTCCTCCTTGTTGGCTTTTGTATTCTCCTGGATTTCTTTCAATGATTTTTGTGTTTCCCTTGCAAGGGCTTCTAACTTTTGATCCATTTTCTCCTGAATGTCCTTCATGTGTTCCTGTACCAGCATCATGACCAGTGATTTTAAATCCAAATCTTGTTTTACTGGTGTGATGGGGTATCCAGGACTTGCTGGTAGAGGAGAATTTGGTTCAGATGTTGCCATATTGCCTTGATTTCTGTTAGTGACGTTCCTGCGTTTGCCTTTTGCCATCTAGCTCTCACTGGTGTTACTTGGTCTTGTCAGTGCTGGACTCACCAGTGCAAGCTGCCCCTTCCCCGTTGGCCTCTGGTGCACAGCTTACACTCTGCACTGCCTGTAGACAGGGTGCTGTTGTCCAGGCTGTTCAGATCCTGAAGCAGGCACCTGAAGGCTCCTGCTGGGGCCCGCAGGATTTATTGGAGCACACCGACTTCTCCCAGCTGGCCGCCCGGAAGCCCCCACTAGCCTCTTGAGGGACCTGGAGATGTGGCGGCCACCCAGGCTGATCTGAAGAGGAGAGCGTTGACCTAAGGGCTTCTGCCTGAGGCCTTGCCCCAGATTGTGTCTGTGGGCCAGATGGAACCCGTGTGCACCCCCAGGGAGCTCCGAAGGTGTATGTTGCTGTGACCTCCCCTGTGTTCCGCTCACTCCGCTGGGCAGCCGATTTCCCCAACCGGGCTGGCGCACACTAGGTTAGCCTTGTCGCCCGGGCCCTGAGTCCAGGCAAACGCCTGGGAGGCCAAGGTCCGAACAAAGTTCCCCTAGGGCTATGACTGTTATTTGGGTCCGCCAGGTGACCCGGATGGCGGGCGTGCGCATCCGCGCTCCCCGAAAGCACCGGGAGAGTCTGTTGTGCTAATAACCTCCTGGGCGGGTTGACACACAGATGGCCCACCAAGCTGCCCAGTTCTTGGGGTCAGTCCTGTGCCTTTTGGGGCCTAGACCCCCGTTTTGTTAGCCTCAGGCTACGCTTGTTAGCCATCTCGGCCCTCCCGAGCACTCTGGCTCCTGTAGGCAAAATGGCGGCGCGTGCGCTGGCCGGGGCAAAAAAAAACTCCTGGCTGGGTTGGCGCCCCGATGGCCACTCGAACAGCCCAGGGCCTGGGTGCAGGCCAACGCCCGTCTGGCTCAGACCCCTGCGGTGTTGGGCCTAGGATTATGTTTGTGTACCTCAGTCTGACCAATCTCTGGAGCCCGGGATCAAGATGGAGGTGAGTCTCTCCTGACTGGCGGGAAGCCGAGTTCTGAAGTGGCCTCCGTGCAGCGAAAGGCTCCGCAGAACCGCAGCTGCTTGCCGCCCGGCTGGTCAGCGAAGGTCAGTGGTCGTGGGCGCAGGGCCTAACTGGACCCTGTGTCGCCTTGGTTCCACCGCTGATGGCCCTTCAGCTGGAGCAGCCACTGCTACCGCCGCCGCCCGACATTTTTGCTTGTCTCTCTTAAATGGAGCATTTGGGCTACAAAAAGCCCAGGCCTTGGCACCACTGACAGAGTAGGTTCAGCCAGTTGCCTTCTGTCTGGATAGGAGTTTATTTATTGTGGTCACATTGGAAAAAGATAAACTAAACAGGACCTAAATCCATCTTCATTTTCGGGGTACTAACATGAGACATTACATATATATAGAATTAAGCGGCATCCTAGCCTATGTATGGTCCTGCCCACCACTGACCCTTCTTTGCCTAGCCTGTCTCTCCTGTAAGGTGGTCTAACAAGTCAAACTCTGTGAAATTTCTTCCAGGGAGTTATCACTCCCCCATGGCACCTGGGATTCAGATTTTCCCTTCTGTCAGCATGACACTCTTGAGGAAATTATAGTTACTTGGCATTCATTATTTCTACAATGTGATAACTGGAGGAAGGCTCCATCTCCAAGTGCACATCTCCTAGTGTTTGGTTGTCCTTTTTACAAATTGTCCCATCATGGTGAGCAAGATGGAGACAGACTGAGTATTTCCTCTGTTTTGGCTGAAAGAGTCCATAGCATCCTCTCTCTCTCTCTCTCTCTCTCTCTCTCTCTCTCTCTCTCTCTCTCTCTCTCTCTGTCTCTCTCTCTCCCTCTCTCCTCCCCCTCTCTCCTTCTCCCCCCCCCCCCCTCTGTTCTCTGTTGAGTTGGCAAGAGTTTAGAACCAGAGTCAGTTCTTACTATCAAGGTTCTGGTAGTTTGAAACAGTGTTCATGACATGTCTCCCTATGTTGCTCAACTTATCTCAGAACTCTAGGTGCTTTTGGCACCAGTGGTGGTGGGGTTTGCTACTCATGACTTCATTTGGAAAAAAAAAAAACCCAACAGTTAATGGTTTGAATGTGGAATGGTCTCATGTGGTGCTATTTTGAGAAGCTATGGAACCTTCTGGACGTGGCTTCATCGGACGGGTATGGTGCTGTGCATGTGGGGTTTGAAGATTGTAGATTGGCTTTTCTTCTGCTTCATGTTTCTGCACCACAAATAGGATCCGACCATGCCCCTGGACCTAAGCCATCAGTATACACTATGCCCTCTGAACTATTAGCCCAAATAATCCTTTTCCCTCTTCAACTGCTTGTCAGGTAGTTTGTTCACAGCAAAACAAAACACAATGATATTTACTGAGACTAAGATAAAGAGTCAGCTTTTATTCAAGTCAGAGTTAACATCCATTTCAAAGATCCCTCGTGTGTAAGGAAAAAAAAAGATTTCAGGCATAGTATGTGAACTGACTGGTTTTGTGTATCAACTTGACAGAAGTCATCAGAGTCATCAAAGAGGAAGGAGTCTCTGTTGAGAAAATGCCTTCATGAGATCCAACTATAAGGCCTTTCCTCAATTAATGATTAATGGGGGAGGGTCCAGCCCATAGTGGGCAGTGATATCCCTGGGCTGGTGGTTTGGGGTTCTATAAGAACACAGACTGAGTATGTCATGGGAGCAAGCCAGTAAGTAGCACCCGTTCATGGCCTCTGTATCAGATCCTGCCTTCAGGATACTGTTCTGATGTCCTCCCGTGAAACTCTTTCCTCCCCAACTTGCTTTTTGATCATGGTGTTTGTTGAAAAAATAAAAACTCTAAGGCATTATGGCATAGAAGTTGGAAAGTTCTAGTCTATAATTGTCTTCCACCCTTTGCTTTAGAATGATCTTTATCTCTGGGGCCTTTCCTTAGATACACATAGCAAGAAATCTGTGCTTTGATACTTAGGGTGGAAGCATTTTTATCTCCTTGTTGTAGAGTTCAGATCCCAGTTGGGGGTGCTTGGGTATAACATTGTATTTATCAAGTTGTCAGGTAGAAAAGGGGATCAATTGATGGGGGAGAGGATACAACATACCATTATAGAATTTATAATATCCAGTGACAATGGATAGACTAATAAAATTATTAACCCTCCCTCCCAGGTTCTTTCTTATCACAGATGCGTTCATTCTCTGTGTAGCCAGGGCTCCTGGTTAACTTTCAGCATGGGATCTCTTTTATATTAGATTGAAGGACTCTTACCTTAACAACCTTCTGTCATGATGCCCAGCTCATACCTAATTTCCAATAGGCTGTGCTATCTGTTTAAAAAGTGGGCAGCTCATCTATTTTGTATGGACCTGAATTCCTTCTCATCATTATGAAGGGAAATTCATGGCTGTTTCTAGTGTGATTCTGAAGGGACTGGGGCAGTGCCCAGCCTCCCAGGTCTTCAGTCATCTCCATCATGGTTGCTTCTTTTCATATGCATATCTAGGATTCTTGTGGGCAAAGTTCATGTTTAATCTTATTGTATCCCAATAAGTCACAAAACATTCTCTCAGAGATAACTTTATTTATTCCTGTTTCCATATTATCCAAAGAGGGCAAGGTTTCACATCTAGGTTTCCAGAACAACATGGGCTTGTTATTTAACTCACAAGCCTCTTGGTTTGAGATTCAAACACTGTCTCTTAATCATGATCAAGTTCACAAGAAGATGCACTAGATGTGCATCTCCACAAGGCCTACCCATTTAAGAATAATACATAGTTCAGGTCTTGAGAACTTATATTCCAGTGGGTGGGAGGAGAGAAACAGTTTCCACAGTGGAATAGCAGAGCAGATGCTACGAAGTACTATGTGACTTGACTGTTAAATAGAAGGCATATGGACTGCACCTGTACTTCCAGGTCAAATGGGAGCTTATAAGAGCATGAGCTTCTTTTCTGGTTACTATTAGACAAAGATAACTTAAGGAAGCATTTGTTTTGGATTAGGGTTTGAGAAAACAAGCCATCAAGCTAGGGAAGTCACAGTGGCAGAGGTATGTAGCAGCTGGTCACATTGTCATTGGTGGCACCTGAGAGCGGTGAACTCTGGTGCTCAGATTGCTGTCAAATTTATTTAGTTTACCTTCCTCCTCCATGGAATGATGCTATAGATATCTAGGGAGTGTCTTTCCACCTTAATTACTTTAATCTAGAAACTATTACAGACATGTTCAGAGATAATTTCCATGGACTCCCATCCCCATGACTCTGAGTATTCATCATTATGGCCAAGTTTTGTGAAGCAAAGCAAATTTTTTTAGGTTAAAAACAAAAACCCTTATTCATGTATATGTGTACTTGACAGTGTCTCTGTGTGGGTATGTCATGTGTGGTCCCTTTAGAGACCAAGGTATTGTGTTCTCTGGAACTGGAGTTACAGGTGGTTTTGAGCAACCCAACAGGGGTGCTGGGAGCCAAACCCCTATCTTCTGTATAAGCAGCTAGCATTATTAAATGCTGAGCCAACTCTCTATCCCCAAGAGTATATGGAGAGAGGCATAAGGCTCTGAAATATCTTAGTACATTCAAGAAATGATGAGCAATACTGGTGGCAGAAGCAGACTACAAAGGATGAGAGAACAGGGGTGCTAGAGGTCCATCACTGGGAGGCACTTTACATGCTCACCAGCCATCATGGTTCCCTCTCAGAATCTTTGGAGAACTCAGACTTTCTGTAGCAGGTATAAACAGATCTTTCTTTGCTTTTATGAAAACTATTTCCCATCTGATATAAAGAATGCTGTGGGGATGTGGTGACTGTGATGGCTATTCTTGATTGTCACTTCACTATATCTGGAATTAATTACAATAGAGAAATGGAGGGTGTCTTCATTAGGGTTTTACTGTTGTGAACAGACATCATGACCAAGGCAAGTCTTATAAGGACAGCATTTAATTAGGGCTGGCTTACAGGTTCAGAGGTTCCGTCCATTTTCATCAAAGCAGGAGCATAGCAGCATCCAGACAAGCAGGAGGAGCTGAGAATTCTACATTTTCATCTGAAGGCTGCTAGCAGAATACTGGCTTCCAGACCACTACGATGAGGGTCTTAAAGTCCACACCCACAGTGACACATCTATTCCAACAAAGCCACATCTCCAAATAGTACCACTCCTTGGGCCAAGCATAGTCAAACCCTGATAGAGGGCATCTATGAACCATATCTTGAGGCTGGAAGATGCAGGCTTTTCATCTGAATCTTAAAGTGGGATGATACATGCCTTTAATCCATATCTTGAAGTGGGGAAAGACACATCTTTAATCTAGGCCATACCTTCTATTGGAAGTCTATAAAAGGACAATGGAACATGGAAGGCTTTGCTCTTTGCCTGCTTGGCTCAATCTTGTTAGCACATTCACTCCTTCACTGTCATGGGAGCCTACTTCTTTGGGATTCTAGCATTTACAGAAGATCAGATAAGACACCCAACCTTGTAGGACTGAGCAACTACTAGATTCTTGGACTTTCCATTCACAGATAGCCATTGTTAGATCAGCTGGACTGCAATCTGCAATCTATAAGTCATTCCAATATACATATATATATATATATATATATATATATATATATATACATACACATACACATATACTTATACATGTGTGTGTGTGTGTGTGTGTGCGCGTGTGCGTGTGTGTGTGTGTGCATGTATGTGTGTGTGTGTGTGTGTGTGTGTGTATTCCATAACAGATTGTAGTGCCAGTAGTGGTTCTAGAGTAACAGAAGTATAAGAATGAATCTTTTAAGAACCTGGAAGAGGCATTTCAACTAATTTAGTACCTTCAAATGTGCCAGCACCTTCAGCTATTGAAGCTTCTCCAGTCATTCCCTCTCCTGGCAGGTCAGAGAGTACTGAAAGCCCATGGTGTGAACTATATTACAAACATAAAAGAATCAATGCATTTGATTTTCCTGATTGATTGATTGGAAGTGGCACTGGATTTGATAACCCCATATCCAAGACTTTTGGTAGTTTAAGGGAAAAAAAAATGTTACTGCTGGTTGGTTGCTCTTTAGCATGTCTGGATAAATTGATAAAGGATAGGGATGGGCTCTGTGATAAATTAACCAACTTCAGAATATAGTGAAGAACTGCAAAGAACCTAGTGAGTAAAGTGGACCAATTACAGATGTGCATAGAAAGTCTAAATGTTTCTAAGTGTGCCCTAAAAGAGAATCTTCTTTCTAGCAGCCACAGAGTTCAAGTTAGAGAAAATCAAACCATAGCCCTTACTATGTAATTCAGTTGGCTGAATTACAGCAAAAATTCAAGTCTCAACCTCAGAGGATGGTGGCAGTTATAGTAAGGGCATTTATTGGTAAAGAACTGGGCCCTGAAACTTGGGATGGGGATAAATGGGAGGATCCTATTGAAATGGGGAACTTTGAATCTTCAGATTCTCAAGGGTTTATTTCTTCTGAGGAAGTAGTACCATCAGCCCCACCCCTTGAAATATTGCACTTTTCATTTTTCACTGATGAGATTAATCCTGCATTGTCTGCTAAAACTATCAGTGAGTTTCTCTGAAGGCAATGCCAGGCTACACAGTACTGATGTCCCTCAAGGCCCACAAATAGTTAAGTTTAGACATATAGCCAGACTCAGGGCAAGCCAGGCTCCTAGAGGGGATGTAGAAAGTGTAGTCTGTGAAGAGGTGTACTATACCACTAGCTTGTTGAGTTTCTAATTCATTCAAGCAGAAGTCGGGAAAATATGTGCAGGAATAGATCTTAAGGGTATGGGATAATGGTGGAAGGAACATAAAACTAGATCAGGCTGAGTTTATTGTCATGGGCCTTCTGAGTGGAGAAGATTTTAGGTTTAATATGGAAGTTCACAAGGTTAAAAAAAAAAGGTGTCAAAATTTTGTCTAAATGTTTGACTGAAGCACTTATCAAAAGATGGCCTATTGAAAAGAAATTAAAAACACCTGATATCCCTTGGCTTAGTGTTGATGCAGGGATTTTAAGGCTCGGGGAAGTTGTAATGCTAAGAGTGGGCAGATACTCTGTGTAAAACCCAATCCTCCACAATGGGAAGGCCCAGAAGGTATGTCCTTCAGGAATCCTATAAGATGCAAAATGGTGAGAGGGTACCAGCACATTTGAACAGTTTTATTGTCACCCCTTTTCTTGTTCCAGACAGGGTTAGAGATGGTGCTGCTTAATTGGATTAATTAAATGTAATGGGTTTAACTAGGCCCAAAAGTAACAGAGGGCAGCTAGCAGCATTGATTTGCCAAAGGCTAGGTGATTGTAGTTATAATGGGCAGCATAGACACAGCAATGTTTATAATTCTGAACCCTTAATGGCCACCATAGTGAGTGAGTGAGCTCAGTTTTACAGGGCGTGGCATATGTGTAATGTTGGTACCAGCTGATCAATCATGCTCTTTCCAGGCAGAAAGTAGATAAGAATTTTGGTTTGACCTGCATACGCAGAAAAATTCTCAAATGAAAGAAGGGCTGCACTGGGTCATGGCCAAAAGCAATCTGGGCCAGTAAATCAATTTCTGGAGTTGATCCAGTTTGCAGATCTAGAACCCCTTGAATGAAGGCTTGGCAGGTTCCTCTGAAGAAGGACATTGATGGAATTCCTTAAAGTTTTACTGTTAGCCTTTCTTCATTTCTTCCCCAGAAAAATGTATAACCTTTTATAAAAGGGTAGCTGTACATTTGGGGAAAGGAAATGATCAGACTTTCCAGGGTCTATTGGATACTTGTTCTGAATTGACACCGATTCTGGGAGATCCCAAGAAACACTGTGGCCCTCCAGTTAAAGTAGGGGCTTGTGGAGGCCAGGCGATTAATGCAGTTTTGACTGATGTCCAACTCACAGTAAGTCCAGTAGGCCCTTATCCTGTATTTATTTCTCCAGTTCCAGAATGTATAATTGGGATAGATATTCTTAGGAGTTGGCAGAATTCTCATATTGGTTCCCTGACCTGTGGAGTGAGGGTTATTATGGTTGGAAAGGCTAAATGGAAGCCTTTAGTGTTGCCTCTGCCAAAGAAAATAGTGAATCAAAAATGCTGTCACATCCTTTGAACAATTGCAGAAATTACTCCAATCATCAAGGACTTGAAAGATATTCCTACCACATCTCCCTTTAATTCTCCTATCTGGCCAGTGCAGAAGACAGATGGATTATGGAGAATGACAGGTGATTATCAAAAATTCAATAAGGTAGTAACTGATTGCAGCTGCTATACCAGATGTACTGTCCTTACTTGAACAAATTAACACATCTCCTAGTACAGGATATGCAGCTATTGATCTTTTCCTCCAGCTGTTCCTGTCATTGCTCAATGAGCCTAGAACAAAGTAGCCATGATGGCAGAGATAAGGGTAATTCATGTGCTCAACAATATGGACTTCCACTCACCAAGGCCTACCTGATGGTAGCTGCTGTTGATTGCCAACAGATCAGACACCAACACTGAGCGCCAGATATGGCACCATTCCCCAGGGTGACCAGCCAGCAACCTGGTGGTAGGTTGACTACATTGAACCACTTCCTCCTTAGAAAGGGCAATACCTTATCCTTACTAAAGTAGACACTTATTCGGGTTATAGATTTGCCTTTCCTAAGCATAATGCTTTTGCTAAACCTTCCATTCATGGACTTACAGAATGCCTTATTGTTTCTGACCAAGGAACTCACTTCACAGCATGTGACAGTGGGCCCATGATCATGGAGTCCACTAGTATTACCATGTTCCTCACCATCTGGAAGCAGCTGGCCTGATCGAAAGATGGAACTGTCTTTTGAAGACCCAGTTACAGTACCAGTTAGGTGGTACCAGCGTGGAGAGCTGTGTCAGGGTTCTCCAGAAGGTGGTATATGCTTTGAATCAGCATCCAATGTATGGGTTGTTTCTTCCATAGCCAGGATCTAAGGGTTGAGGAATCAAGGGGTGGAAAGGGAATAGTTCTACTCCCTATCAGGCACCCCTAGTGACATACTGTGGACATTTTTGCTTTCTGTTCATGTAACCCTAAATTCTGCTGGCCTATGAGTTTTGGTTCCAGAGGGGAGAGTGTTCCTGCTAGGAGTCACAGCAAACATTCCATTGAACTGGAAGGTCAGACGTCTCCATGGTCACTCTGGACTTCTAATGTCCTTAAATCTACAGGCTAAGAAAAGAATAACAGTGTTATGAGGAGTGATTGATCTAGATTACCATGGGGAAATTTCATTGCTTCTCCATAATGGAGGTTAGAAAGACTATGTCTGGAGTACAGGAGATCCTTTAGGGCAACTCTTGATGCTACAATTTACTGTCATTAATGTCAGTGGAAAATTACAACAGCTGAATCCATGCATGCCCATGACAGGCAAAGACCCATTTTGTTAAGAATGCATTCGTATAGATATTTGTGTTTTCTTTCACTTTCTTTATCATATGTTGTAACATCAATAAAGAGACTCAGTAGTTATCATATTTAAGTTTGAGATACTAAAAGGATGTCCCCAAGGGGGACATTATTTCCTATCCCAGATTTATAATGTGTTTGTAGTTATATGAGGGACAGTTATATCATGTTAGGCATAATTATGATCTGGTTAAATATGCAATGCATTTGTGATTGTACATAGGATATTTATATTCTATTTAGGTGTTATAATGACCTGGATATTGTTTTCACTTGGAAATTAATCATGAAGTAAGTACAGGATTGTCTGTCAAGTGAGAAGGAGTGGATTTGTGATGGCTATTCTTGGTTGTTAACTTGACTATATCGGGAATGAACTACAATCCAGAAATGGAGGGTACACCTATAATCCAAATCTTGAGACTGAACGACACAGGCTTTTTTCATCTGGATCTTGAGTAGGGATGGCACATGTCTTTAATCCAGATCATGAGGCCAGAAGACACATTAATCTGGGACATACCTTCTGCTGGAAGCCTATGTAAGGACAATGGAAGAAGGAAGTTGTTTGTTCTTGTCTTTCTTGCCCCTGCCTTCCTAGCACATTCATTTCTTCATTGGCATCAGAGCCTACTTCTTTGGGATTTCAGCCTATACTGAAAAGCAGCAGCCACATAGCCTTGTGGGACTGAGCTATTGGATCCTTGGACTTTCTATTCATACCTAGCCACTGTTGGATTAGTTAGAGTATATATATATATATATACTCTACATATATATATATATATATATATATGTAGAGAGAGAGAGAGACAGACAGACAGAGAAATTAGGTCCATAAGTTCTGTGATTCTAGAGATATGACTAACATAGTAATCATGAAAAAGTCTTTTGCACTCAGTTTAAGAGTTCAAAACTACTGGGATGAATAGAAAGTGAATTCTAGTGCCATATCTAACATAAAAACAGTTGCTCTTGGTGATTTACAGAGAGTATAAGGAACAGACTTATCAGTGGTCATGGTTTCTAGTTTGGAAGATTGGATGGGCATAGTTTATATAGTAAGTATACTTTCTAATTCATATTCTTAATACTTTGACTAATAGTTTGTAATTCATTAGTTCATTAAAAACAAAAAACAACAACAACAAAAAAAAACCTTGGGCTGGGGAGATGGCTCAACAGTTAAGATCACTGACTGCTCTTCCAGAGGTCCTGAGTTCAATTCCCAGCAACCACATGGTGGCTCACAACCATCTATAATGGAATTTGATGCCCTCTTCTGGTGGATCTGAAGAGAGCAATGGTGAACTCGTATACATAAAATAAATAAATACATCTTTAAAAAAAAAAAAAAAAAAAACCCTTCAAAGCTAAAAGACTGATGGCTCGGTGGTTAAGAGTGCTTGCTGTTCTTGCAGACGACCTGAGTTTGATTACCAGCACAAAAGTCAGATGGCCCAGAGTTGGCTGTAACTCCAGCCTATGGGATCTGACTTCTTTCTCTGAACTCTGCAGACACTGCACTTAACACACTCAGAGGTAAATACAATCATATATAAATATACAAATAAAAGTAAACAAAATCCTTTGAATAGACCAACAACATAATAAACCTCAAAATGGAATGACTGCTTACTGATGTGTCAACCTCGACTTTTAAATAATAGCTAAAATTGAGTCTCTAAAAAAAGAAAGAAAAATGTGTGAGTATCTGAAAAGAAACTCATGTAGAATGAAATATTGAGGCATATCAAAACCTGTCTTCAAACACTTCTAAACTAGGAAACATTTATTTTAGGATACTGAAAAAAAAAATGCTGACCTGTTCAAAGCTGTGAACACCTGCAAAGCTGTTTCTCTTTAGTTTGTCCCAAGTTGCTCATCTTGCATTTCCAGAGGGCAGGAGCAGGAGGTGATGGATGCTGTGTCAGGATGATTCTTCTGCAGTGAAGTAGCAGACGGTAAAGTTCATCTCTGAAGCAGACAACTTTGCTTTGTGGGAGGGATTTTAGTTTATCAGGGCCAAGCTGCAAGACTAGAGATAGAACAGCAGATGTAAATGACTGTGTGGTCCTCAGGCTCCCTGCAAAGTAGGACTCATCTCTCGGGATTTGCCTCCAGAAATGATAAAACAAATTTTGAACAGCAATCTGAAATTAATCCATCTGTTGATTAGTGGGAATCATAGAGGTAGAGAGGTATGTTAGGTTAATAGATATATACATCAATTGATGCTTAAGTAATAGACAAGAAAAACATGAGGAAAATAAGGTATATACACACAGTAAGATTTGTTTTCCCTTTTGTAGTGCTGAACACGGAACCCAGGCCTTATGTGTGCTAGAAAAGCATTCTACTAATGAACTACCACTCCAGCCCTTTAAAATTCATTTATCTTGGGGCAGGAGAGATCGCCTAGTCCTTAAGAATGCTTATTTTCCCTTCAATCCTTCCTCTAACTTTTCCATATGGATCTCTGACCTCTGTCCGATGCTTGGCTGTGGGTATCTGCATCTGTCTCAGTCAACTGCTGGGTAGAGCCTCTCAGAGGACTCCATGTCTCTGAGAGGACATGTTTCCTGTCTGCAAACACAACATAGCAGTATTAATAGTGTCAGGGATTGGTGCCTGGTCAGCCACTCCTTCACTCTCTGAAGGGGGCAGGCAGCATTTGGGATATAAATAAACACAACAACAACAACAACAACAGCAACAACAACAACAACAATAATAATAATAATAAATCATAAAGAGTGCTTATTGCTTTATCATACCACTTGAATTGGGCTCCTAGCATCCCCTTCATATGGCCATGAATGCCTGTAACTCTCAGCTCCAGGGATCTAACACCTCCTCCTGGCCTCTGTGGAAACCTGAACACACAACTGTGCATACACATCACAGATTCACACACACACACATAAAGAAAATAATAAAAGAAATATTTAAAATTAACTTAGGCCGGGTGGTGGTGTCACACGCCTTTAATCCCAGCACTTGGGAGGCAGAGGCAGGTGAATTTCTGAGTTCGAGGCCAGTCTGGTCTACAGAGTGAGTTCCATGACAGCCAGGGCTACACAGAGAAACCCTGTCTCGAAAAAACCAAAAACCAAAGCAAAACAAATAAAATTCACTTAGTTTTAATTACATATGTAGAAAACTGGAAAATGAGAATTAATTTCTTTCTTTGAGTGATAAAAGGAATTTATACATTAATTATTTAGACAAAGCATCTTTTTTTTCTGCAGAAAACGAAACTTTTCCTGAAGCAATACTCGCATTTTTAACCTACAAAATTATGCCCCAGTTAATATGGCAGGAAAGAAATGTTTGCATTTGTTTATTTTTCCTGAGAACTAAAATGTACATGGGAAGGGCTTCACTTTTTGTGGTTACTGTTATTAGGTTAATGATTTCTTTGAAATGTCATGGGAAATCAACTTTTGCTATATGATGAATTATGATGATTTGTTTTCACTTCTTCTCAAAATATTGTAGTAGAAAACTCCCAAACGTCAAATCAGGGTTGCTTGAAGATAGGATGAGAATAATTAGTAAATGAGTATAATTACTACTAACTGTGTTTGGCAATGTTTATCAAACCTGTGCAGTGCATCAAGGTACCATGATATGCAGAACTCATTCCTATTCTGTGTGAAGCTCATTCCTTAAGTGTGCTTGCTGAACAGGCGTGAAGGCCTGGATTTGGATACCTGGCAGCTTTGTAAATAGCCAAGTGGAGCTGTGTGCACTTGTAACCCTAGAGAGACAGTGTTTTCCCACAGCCATCCAGTACAATCAGTGAGCTTCCGGTTTAAGGAGAGACTCTGTCTCAACAAATAAGATGGAGATCAATATAGAGAGGCACTTGACATTGCCCTCTGACCCTTACATGCAGAGATACACATGCGGGCATGGAGATGCACACCCAAACAGACACACAGACATACAGATGGACTCTCTTCCCAAGTCTGTCCACTTACTTGAAAGCTTTTTAAGTCTCAGATTTTGTGTGAGTGCATTTTTGACTCGGATTATTCATCCTCCATTCAGTGCCTAAATGAGTGAGCAATCGTTACTTTTAAATCCCTAATGTCACGGTATCATTTGTCACCCATGACCTCAGGTGACTGATTACCATTCTGTTCCTTCCATTTGGTCCACATGCTTTATGGGTGGCGTGGGCAAGTTCTTATGCGCTACATCTCTATGTGCAGATTTCTCTTAATTGCTGGAATACGTGGTGTTGTTTTCAATGAGGTCTTTGTTTTTCTATTGCTGGATTTGTGAAATGAGCTAGAAGACATTGCTCTTCTTTGACTCTTGGGGGAGGGTAGGAATTATGGATAACTTACTTGTTTATTAAACATTTGATATGTTTAATTCAGTAGGAAAGTCATGAGGTCCTGAGCTTTCCTTTGATGGAAAACTTGCTTAGTCTCCGTATCCACCATTGGTTAGTTAAGGTTATCTACTCTGTCATGGTTCAGCATTCGCATTTCTTCTAGGCTGGAAAATCTCTAGGCAGATTATTATTATTAGCATCCAATGAGTCTCTGTAATACCCATGTTTCCTGTTTCAGTTCTCATTTTATTTGTGTTTTCTTTCTTTCAGTTGGTTTGGTTCTTGGGTTGTCAGTTTTGTTTTGGAAGAACCGTTTTCATCTTGCTGATTCACAAGGACATCTATATATCAATTTTTGTATATTCTTTTGTATGCACGTTTATGTATGTACATGAGCACGCATGTTGTGCTGTGGAACAAGTGTGGAGATCAGAGGACAACTTGCCGATGTCTGGAATTCTCTTGTGTCATATAACTTTTGGGGTTCAAACTCAGGTCCTTATGCTCAGAAACAAGCATAAGCTTTTACACACTGAGTCAGCTCCTTAGTCTGTATTTATATCACCTACTTGTAGTTATCCAATATTTCCAGTCCTACCTATTGACATTGTCTTCTATGTTTATATTTATTAATTATATATAACCATACATATGATATATTTACATATTTGTCATAATATTTACATAGCTCATATTCACACATTGTCAATCTTGAGTATTCTTTTCTACCTAATTCTGGATTGAGTTTGCTTTAGTTGTTTTAGTTATCAGTGCTGAGACACACTGATAGGTTGTTCATCTGAGATATTTCTAAGTTTTAGATATAGGCATTCATTGAATAAAGAGCTTTTATTATAGCTTTTACTCCATTCCATAGGTTTTGGTTTATTGAGTTTTTATTTTAAAAAATATGTTTTAAATATTTTCTTATTTTGCATGGTGTGTGTGTGTGTGTGTGTGTGTGTGAGAGAGAGAGAGAGAGAGAGAGAGAGAGAGAGAGAGAGAGAGAGAGAGAGAGAGTGTGTGTGTTAGGGTCACCTGCGTGCCTTGGCTTGAGTGTGGTTGTTAGAGGGCAAGTTGCTGGCAAGTCCTTCCACCATGTAACTCTGGCTAACTGGGAACTAACTAGACTACTCTGGCATTGAATTTTAATAGAGTTGCTCTTACCTCTGCCTTCCCAAATACTGGAATTAAAGATGTGAAGCACTATGTATAGCACAAGCATATTTTGATACTGGACTGCTTTATGGATTCTCAACCTTGTATATAAATTCTGGAAATTCATCATCTATCCACAAGGAACTCATTTACTTTATACTCTCATCCTGATGGTTATGATATATTTTCCTCATAATATTCTTTCATTTCTAGTGTGTACCTCTCACTTTGCTGTAGTCAATGCTGATCAGAATATGGTAAGGAAGGGAGTATACCCCAGCAAAGAAAAAGGCACAAAGGAATATAGTGAATGTATGTATAGGTACATGCATCTGAAAGGCACTGGCATTGTCCTGAAGTACCAATGATTAGTTTTGAAGTGTTTGTAAGCTTCCATGGGTGCTGTCCAGTTTGTCTCCTGGCAGAAGGAGCACACAGGAGCCTTCTCATTTTGTCCACAGTATATGTCCACACCTGGCAAAGTCTTCCTTTGTTTTGAAAGTCAAATATAATCTTACTCTTAGCAGATTCATTCACTTTTCCACGTCCATTCTTCCAGTTTTAATCTAGGATCCCAAATAAGCCATTATCATTTTCCTGTGGTATCCAAGTATAGAATAGCCTCTGACTTTCCCACAAGTGTACAGACAGTTCTTAATGGGACATCTTCTCAGCGTGGTGATGCATATTGGTAGTTTCATAGGATGGAGAAACTAACAGGAAAGATGGCTTGAGCCCAGGAGCTCAGTGCCAGTCTTATAAATAGTGATGAAAACCCTGTCTGAAAAATGAAAACTAAAGTGAGCCAAATGCAAACCAACAAAGATAAAATAAATCACATTCTGATGGGTTAAAGATGCATTTTCAGGATGTTGTGTAACTTAGCATCTGGAGTCTCTCATCTAATAGTCAATGTAATATGTCTTCCTCCAAATAGGCAGACCTAGGTTTTACTATACTAAGATGCTATTTTAATGTTTTAGATGTATTGACATAGCTTTGTTTGATTTTTTTTATATTTTGTAATCTATCACCTGAATTGATAATATTTCCATTTCAACGCCTTTTTTAAATATAGCAAGATCAGCTTTACACCTGGGCTGCGGTTAGTCAACCCACGCATTCAATGGATTACAGCGAAGGGCAGTTTCCCAGGAGAGAACCATCCATGTGGCCACCATCTAAGCTTCCTGATGAAGAGCCCAGTCCCAAGGACGTTGACACAGGTAGGATATGGGACAGCCAACTTCTCAAGATTGTGTGACGTAATATGGAATCGCAACACTTACTGGGTAGTGAGTCTGTAGTCTCTTGCAGGTATTTTTTTAGTGTATCTTCTGTCAGCAACCTATTAAAATCAATGGGCAGCCCGAGACACTGACAGTTCTTATAGGCATTGCCCAAAGCTGCTGGGGTTAGAATGTAGAAGAGTGCCAGCTACACTGGGATTCTCCAGTAATTACTACATTTACTGAAGTTTAAAAACCATTGTCTACAGACACCATCCACCACCAGGTTGAAGCTCTACATTCTATTTGACCTAAGAAAACCTACAAGGGACATTTTTCTCCATTATCTCTGAACTTCATTCAGTTTTCTTTGTACTTTGAAAGCTTCTTTTCTCTCTCTTTCTCTTTTTTTATTAGATATTTTCTTTATTTACATTTCAAATGTGATCCCCTTTCCTGGTTTTCCCTCCAAAACCACCCTATCCCCTTCCCCCTCCCTCTGCTCATCAACCCACCCACTCCTGCTTCCCTCCTGGCATCCCCCCTCTATTGGGGCATTGAGCCTTCTCAGGACCAAGGGCCTCTCCTCCCTTTGATGTCCAACAAGGCCATCCTCTGCTATATATGCAGCTGGAGTCATGGGTCCCTCCGTGTGTACTCTTTGAGATAACGGAAAAGGAAAATAAGGTTGTAATTTTTCTTAAAATTCACATTAAAATAATTGTGCAATATTCTAGTGCAATCTACTATTTCTGAAAAATTATTTTTCTTAAACTATTTTTGTATTATTCGCTAGGAAAACTATTTGAGGCTAGAATCAGTGCTACTTGGAGAAATTCACTAGAATGATGATTACTTGGGAGAATCCAGGTTCTCTTGGTGAACTGAGCAGGAGTAAGTCCCATCTTTTGATGTAAAAGTGAAGACTAAATAGAAGAGCATTGTTTGTCACAGCCCTCCTTGCAGCAGATCTTCACAAGTGATATTGTGAGTGTCAAAGGTGAGAACGAGGCCAATTGGACTGTCTTAGCAAAAGAGAGATGGCCACAGGAGCTTCTTTTTAACTTGTTGTGGAAGGGCAAAATATAAGACTCTGCACTACATCAGCTTTGTGATGTTAGGCAAGTTACTAAATTGCTGTGTACATATTCTCACCTATGAAATGTTAATGAGAACAGCATCCACTGTGAGACATGGTTTGAGTAGTCTAAGTGCTTGTGCAAAGCCTCAGAGTGAAGAACAGAGGTCAGAGTCATTTTGCTCTCATTGTTATAACCATCATTAAAGTTATGTTCTGTTATTATCGTCCCCATGCATTTTCTTTAAAACTAATAATGACTCTGCTAATGGTTTGCCATGCTTCTGTCTACATTTCTGTAGAGTTCCCACCTCTTGTTTTTATCAGTTTCTTGGCAAATGTATTTCATCATTTATTCTTTCTAAGAGTATACCAAATGGAGATTACACAGTACCCTACATATCCTTTTTAAAATGTTGTGTTTTAGAGAAACTATTCACTAGTTAGCATACAATCCAAAATTAAAATAAATGTACAAATGTGTGAGAGAATATAAAAATATTGTTCCATGATAGACTGTTTACTACAACACTCACTGACAGTGGTTGATCGAGAGACCAGGCAGAATTCCACACATTAAATCATTCAGAGATAAGAGAGAGTTTTGGCATGACAGTGTTCAAAAATCCAACATGTGAATGCTGATATTTTTGTTTCAAAAAGGGAAGAACTCAAGTAAAGATTTTTATCCCATAGTATGCATGATTGTCTTTATGCTAAAAATACCATTGGTGGAAATACATAAGTATAGGTGCAGTAGTTTAAGTAGTTTTCTTGAGAGAAAACCCTTGGAACAATGGTTTCTATCCTTTCCTTCATTTACATATTTGGTTGGCATACAACTTTGATGCCCCTAAAATATGTTTTTCAACTTTTTTGGCTTTATTGCTAACACTTTTCAATAATATTTGGCAATTCTTTAGAATCATTATCCATGTTTGGGTTACTGGAGTAACACTTGACTGAGAATTAATTGAAAGTGATCACCTGGATTTTAGTTTGACAAGGATGCCAATGGGGCCAGAATCAGAAGATGATGACTTTCTTGGCTTCTTTATAGATTAGCACAGCTTGCAAAATGCCTGAGCAAGTAATTTTAGTACGCTGATATTTCTTTTTAAATGTGCATTTCATGAAGAAGACAATAGAGGTAAGTAGAAAGTAGTTTAAACCACCAATCTATGTTTTTCTAATTGATCTGTTTTCTACCCCAACTACTGAGCATTGTTTTTTCAAAACCATTTTAATGTTGCTTTTCAATTCTTACTGTGTTGTATTTACTTGGAAAAACACAAAGGAGAGTCTCATTTTCAAGGAACCATACCACCTCCCCTTTTCCTGTCAGTCAAATGTATGAATGAGTAGCCAGTATCACAGGAAAAACTTTAGGTGAATGTGTTATATCACTTGTGAATTTTAATAGCATGACTATCATTAGTTGTATACTATGTACATACACCCAGCTGGTAGTTACTTACTATTGAGTAGTGGCATCATAGTTTAAATTGCTAAATGCAACATGTGGCAATTTTAAAGCATTTTTACTTTTTTGGAAAAGACAATCTTGTAAGCCCAAATATTTATTTTTATTAAATTTCTTTCATTAACTTTTTTTTTTGATTGGAGTGTGTTCTTTTTTCTTCTACATCTTAAAAATGACTGTTAATTCCTATGTGCAGCTAAGTCTGATTTGTCCTTCTGGCTCTTCAGATTTTTTTCATGTGTTTTAATTTTTCCATAGTCACTTTTATAAACAAGCTTCCTCCAACTTTCATCTATTTAGCAAAGCACTAACACTTTTTATATGAAATTTTAGTGCTGAGGCCAAGATGACACTGATACCTCTCCTCAAGAGCGAAAGGGCAGATTCCCTTTCGTTTTTGCTTTCTTTCTTCCTTGTGTGCTATTTTTATTCTGTGAGGGGAAGACCCATAGTCTATAAAGTGACTTTGTGAAGAGTGCAGGAAGCATCATGGAAGCATTAATTTTGGTTGGAAAAGAAGTGAGGGCACAGGCAGGTGGATTTCTGAGTTCAAGGCCAGCCAGGTCTACAGAGTGAGTTCCATGACAGCCGGAGCTACACACAGAAACCCTTTCTCAAAAAACCAAAAAGAAAAAAGAAAAAAAAAAAAGAAGAAGTGAGGGCATAGAACGACCAAGTACTATGTAGATGGAAGCATCGTCAGGAAGAAAACCTTCTCACGTCTCTCTTCATTTCTAGTTTTCATTCCTTTTATTTTTTGTCTCCATAGCTGATTTAAATATTTTTATTTTTGCTAATTTTGTACTTTATAGTTATAGGTGCTGTGGTGTATAGCTTTCATCATTTTAAAATGTATTTAAAGATCCTCTTTGGTTTGGTGTTGTAGTTATTAAAGACATTTGCTTTTTCATAGCCGAATGCACTGGGAGTAAGCCCTGTAGTTGGATGAGCTATCTATTCTAACACAGAAACCCTAGAAGCATTTATATGTGTGTGTGTGTGTGTGTGTGTGTATACACACACACATGCATATACATATATAACTCTTCAATTACTCTGCCTAAACATGTGAAATGGTTGAAATTCTGAACAATAAAAATCAAAGGTCTCCTTATAAAAATCAACAAACTTAAAAGGCATAAAAATTAAAATTAAATAGGATAAAAATAAGCATATGAATATGATGAGAAACCAATCTAGGGTTTGGTTAAGGATGCTTGCAATGTAGAAGAAAAGGCTAAGAATGTGACTGAGATGTTCAATAAGGACATTGAAACTAAGAACAATAAACAAACAAAAAATATCCAACCAAATAAAACAAATATAGGCGATTAAGATGCTGATAAATAAAAACCACAGAGGAATTCGTGACTAGGTCTGTCAGAAGAAAAAGAGGCGTGACAAGACAAAGCTAAGAAAATGTAACATTTCAACATCAACACAGAATAAAGGGGACTAGAAACCATAGGGACTTTCAGGAACTCTGGGACCAGGTAAAGACACAAACTTAAAAAGTCATGTAGTAGAACAAAGAAATGAGATCAAAACTACCAGACATGGAAAATACACTCAGTGACATTACATGGGAAACTCCCCAGATCTATGGGAAGAAATGGACATCTAGGTACAATAAAATGTTTGAGCCTCAAATAGACTGAAAAGAACCTCTCAAAAATATACTACTAGGTAAATACTACGATGAAATAGAACAATGAAATACTGAAGTAAGCTATAAGACAAAATGTTTAAATCTAAAAGAAATTTGCATTAGAATAACCAAAACACTGAAGGGTTTTGTACCTCCATAGGAAGAATAACAACATGAACCAACCAGACCCTGCCCCCCAAAGCTCCCAGGGACTAAACCACCAACCAAGAAGTACACATGGATAGACCCATGACTCCAGGTGGATATGTAGCAGAGGATGGCCTTATCTGGCATGAATAGGAAGAGAGCCCCTTGGTCCTGTGGAGGTTTGATGACCCACCATAGGAGAATGCTAGGATGCTGAGGTGGGAGTGGGTTGGTGGGTGGAGGAGCACCCTCATAGAGGTGGGGAGGGAGGCATAGGGGGTTTGTGGAGGGGAAACTGGGAAGGGTGACAACATTTGAAATGTGACTAAATAAAATAACCAATAACAAAAAGAATAATCAAAAGCCAGGAAAGTATTGAATTCAATTATTTTGTTCAAGGTACGAAAGCAAATAACTGCCAACCAATCAAGATTATTATATCCCACAAAGTTATCCTATAAAATCAATGGAGACAGAGCAACGTTGTAAGATATGTAAAAATTAATGCAATTTGTGACTACTAATCCAACAGTGCAGAATATGAACAAAGGAATGATGCATGGAAATGATGAAGAAAATGACCTCAATTATAAGAGCACAGGAAATAATAAATTATAAAAGACAAGCAGATGAACAAGAGAGAAGTAAAAAAGAATCACGTTTATCCAATTTAGTTAAAAACCAAACCTCTAATGTGAGGAAGTATGACAGAAAAGAACAAACATTAGAATAAACCAGTGAAAGACATAACACAGTTCTGAGAATCAGCAATCCCTTCTTGATAATAAGCATAAATGGACTTGGTTCTCTAGTTAAAAGACGAGAATGTGTCTTTGGCTTAAAAGACAAAAACCTCTGACTGCTTTGTTTTTATTGTTTTTGTTGCTGTCATCACTGTTGTTGTTGACAGAAATAAACTTCAATGGCAAAAACATAAAGAAACTGGAAGTTAAAGGGATGGGAATCTATCTCCAAATATGTGTAGCTGTTCTCAGGTCAGAGGAAATAGAATTGAAGCCAGAATAAGTCACAGGTTTTCAAGGTAACTACACATTAGTAAAGGGAACAATTACAAATTGTAAACTTTGATACTCTAAATTTCATAAGAGAATCACTAATGGGTCAAACAGGGCCAAAAACAATAATGGTGTTTTACCCCAGTGTCATCAGTAGAGTGATGATCTAGACAAACTTCAGCAAAGAGAAAAATTATATTATAAATTAGGTGATCTTAATAGATATCTAAAAAGTTTGACAGCTGAAGAATACAAATTATTTTCAGCATCTCATGACATGTTATCTATAGTCTATTATATCTTAGTATTCAAAGTCCAAGACTTAACAAGTAAACATACTTGTAACAACTTACTGTGTGCTATCAAATTATTATATTAAATTGGAAATCATCTGCAACAGAAAATTTGAACACTGGTGCATAAAGATGAAGAAATAAACTCTTAAATGATCATGTTTGAAGAAATCAAGAAGAAATTTAAACAGAATTGAAATAAAACAAGCCATCCAGTCAGTTGATGGGCAAATGAATTGAACAGTCTTTAAAATAGGAAATATAGATGAGAAAAATCTTCAGCTATAGGGAGAGACACCTGAAGCTATGCTCTTGTTCAGTTTCTTCCCAATCAGAATGGCAAACTTCAGGAAAACAAAAATTAAGAGATAGTAGTGGAGCTGTAGAGAAAATAGAAACATTATATACTGTGGTGTGAATGAATAAAAGTCCTGTGACTATGGACAGTACTGTGAAGACTACTCGAATCTCTCCAAACAGAACTTGCATGTGATCTACTTATACTATCCTTGAGTGTATATCAAAATGGACCAAAGTCAGCATAACACAGACAAGTGTATATCCACATCTATAGTCCTGTGACATTCACATTAGTCATATTAAGAACCTTGACAAGATGAGCCTCAGTAGTTGAGTAAATTGAGAAAGTGGGGTATATTTAGAATGATATTTTATTTATTTACATAAGTAAGAATGAAATGATGTGCTTTGTCGTAAAGAGAGGGAAACAGAGATCATGAGAGGCAGACACTAGATTTGAGACAAGTATTCCATGTTTTCATTCATATACGGAATTTACACTTAATGTATATGATAAGTGTGCACACATCTTGGGGACAGATGTTTAAATGCTTATTGAAAGAAGAGGTACACCGGATGGGGATGATACTGGTTAATGGGGAAGGGAAGGCAATTTTTTCTCATGCAGAATGTGTGTCTGTGTGTGTGCACGTGTGTGCATGTGTGCGTATGTATGTGTGTGTATGTGTGTGTGTGAGTGTGCATATGCACATATGCATGCAAGAGTGCAGACAGGAAACTCCTGAGGGGAATCCCCTTCAGGAAGAATGGTAAGGTTAAACAGGAGAGTAACCTATATATTATCTTAATGAAGCCTACTATTGTGTGTACTAACTAAAGAAACATTAATAAAAATAATATAAATACCTAGATTGTCATTAAATTGATTTATACATAATCATAGAATTAATTAGATTGAAAGTTTACCTTCACAGTGGACAGAAGAGATATGAGCACTTTTAAGGATGGATTGAACATTCACACATCACTAAAGTCCTTCAATTACCATGACAATGACAGTGGCCAAGACACCAAGCACAGGAACGATTTATTTATTTATTTATTTATTTATTTATTTATTTATTTATTTATTTATTTATTTATTTTCTTTTCAGTGAGTGCATACCATGTGTGTTCTTTTGTGATTGGGTTACCTCACTTAGGATGATATTTTTCTAGCGCCATCCATTTGCCTAAAAATTTCATGAATTCATTGTTTTGTTTTGTTTTTATTGATATATTTTTATTTACATTTCAAATGATTTCCCCTTTTCTGGGTCCCCCCTCCCCGCAAGTCCCATAAGCCCTCTTCCGTCCACCTGTTCTTCCATCCACCCCTTCCCATTTCCCTGTTCTGGAATTCCCCTATACTCTTGCACTGAGTCTTTCCAGAACCAGGGGCCACTCCTCCATTCTTTTTGGACATCATTTAATTAGTGGATTATGTCCTGGGTATTCAAAGTTTCTAGGCTAATATCCATTTATCAGTGAGTGCATACCATGATTGATCTTTTGAGACTGGGTTACCTCACTTAGTATGATGTTCTCCAGCTCCATCCATTTGTCTAAGAATTTCATGAATTCATTGTTTCTGATGGTTGAATAGTACTCCATTGTGTAAATACCACATTTTTTTGTATCCATTCCTCCTTTGAGGGACACCTGGGTTCTTTTCGGCTTCTAGCTATTACAAATAGGGCTGCTATGAACATAGTGGAGCATGTGTCCTTATTGCATGCTGAAGAATCCTCTGGGTATATGCCCAGGAGTGGTATAGCAGGGTCCTCCAGAAGTGTCATGCCCAGATTTCTGAGGAACTGCCAGACTGATTTCCAAAGTGGTTGTACCATCTTGCAATCCCACCAGCAGTGGAGGAGTGTTCCTCTTTCTCCACATCCTTACCAACACCTGCTGTCTCCTGAGTTTTTAACCTTAGCCATTCTGACTGGTGTGAGGTGAAATCTCAGGGTTGTTTTGATTTGCTAATGACTAATGATCTTGAACATTTCTTAAGGTGCATTTCAGCTATCCAAAGTTCTTCATGTGAAAATTGTTTGGCTCCGTACCCCACTTTTAAATAGGGTTATTTGGTTCTCTGGGATCTACCTTCTTGAGTTCTTTGTATATATTAGATATTAGCCCTCTGTCGGATTTAGGGTTGGTGAAGATCCTTTCCCAATTTGTTGGTTGACATTTTGTCTTTTTGACAGTGTCCTTTGCCTTACAGAAACTTTGTAGTTTTATGAGGTACCATTTGTCAATTCTTGTTCTTAGAGCATAAGCTATTGGTGTTCTGTTCAGGAACTTTTCTCCTGTGCCCATGTCCTCAAGGGTCTTCCCCAGTTTCTTTTCTATTAGTTTCAGTGTGTCAGGTTTATGTGGAGGTCCTTGATCCACTTGGAGTTGAGCTTAGTACAAGGAGATAAGAATGGATCAATTTGAATTCTTCTGCATGCTGACCTCCAGTTGAACCAGCACCATTTGTTGAAAAGGCTATCTTTTTTCCACTGGATGTTTTCAGCTCCTTTGTCGAACATCAAGTGACTATAGGTGTGTGGGTTCATTTCTGGGTCTTCAATCCTATTTCATTGACCTACTTGCCTGACATTGTACCAATACCATGCAGCTTTTATCACTATTGCTCTGTAGTAATGTTTGAGGTCTGAGATACTGATTCCCCCAGAAGTTCTTTTACTGTTGAGAATAGTTTTAGCTATCCTGGGTTTTTTGTTATTTCAGATGAATTTGAGAATTGCTTTTTCAAACTCTGTGAAGAATTGAGTTGGGATTTTGACGGGGATTGCTTTGAATCTGTAGATTGCTTTTGGCAAGATGGCCATTTTAACTATATTAATCCAGCCAATCGACGAGCATGGCAGATTTTTTCATTTTCTGAGGTCTTCTTCAATTTCCTTCCTCAGAGATCTGAAGTTCTTGTCATATAGGTCTTTCACTTGCTTGGTTAGAGTCACCCTAAGATACTTTATGCTGTTTGTGGCTATTGTGAAGGGAGTCATTTCCCTAATTTCTTTCTCAGTCTGCTTATCCTTTGAGTATAGAAAGGCTACTGATTTTCTTGAGTTGATTTTGTAACCAGCCACGTTGCTCAAGTTGTTTATCAGCTTTAGGAGTTCTCTGGTAGAGTTTTTTTTTGGGGGGGGGGTCACATAGTATACTATCATATCATCTGCAAATAGTGATAGTTTCATTTCTTCCTTTCAAATTTGTATCCCTTTGACCTCCTTATGTTGTCTAATTGCTCTAGCTAGGACTTCAAGAACTATATTTAAAAGATATGGAGAGAGGGGGCAGCCTTGTCTAGTCCCTGATTTTAGTGGGATTGCTTCAAATTTCTCTCCATTTAGTTTAATGTTGGCTACCAGTTTGCTGTATATTGCTTTTACTATGTTTAGATATGGGCCTTGAATTCCTGTTCTTTCCAAGACTTTTAGCATAAAAGGATGCTGAATTTTGTCAAATGCTTTTTCAGCATTTAATAAAACGATCATGGGGTTTTTTCTTTGAGTTTGTTTATGTAGTGGATAGCATTGATGGATTTCCTTATATTGAATCATCCCTGCATCCCTGGGATGAAGCCTACTTGATCATGGTGGATGATCGTTTTGATGTGTTCTTGGATACGGTGGGCAAGAATGTTTTTTAGTATTTTTGCATCGATATTCATAAGGGATATTGGCCTGAAGCCTATTTGATCATGGTGGATGATCGTTTTGATGTGCTCTTGGATTTGGTAGGCAAGAATTTTATTGAGTATTTTTGCATTTATATTCATAAGAGACATTGTCCTGTAATTCTCTTTCTTTGTTGGATCTATCTGTGGTTTTGGTATCAGTGTAATTGTGGCTTCATAGAAGAATTGGGTAGTGTTCATTCTGTTTCTATTTGGTGGAATAGTTTGAAGAGAATTGGTGTTAAGTCTTCTTTGAAGGTCTGATAGAATTCTGCACTAAAACCAACTGGTCCTGTGCTTTTTTTCGTTGGAAGGCTTTCTATGACCCCTTCTATTTCTTTAGGGGTTATGGGTCTGTTTAGATGATCTATTTGATCCTGATTTAATTTTGGTATTTGGTATCTGTCTAAGAAATTATCCATTTCCTCCAGATTCTCCAGTTGTGTTGAGTACAGGCTTTTGTAGTAGGATCTGATAATTTTTTGAATTTCCTCAGTTTCTGTTGTTATATCTCCCTTTTCATTTCTAATTTTGTTAATTTGGATACTGTCTCTGTGCCCTTTGGTTAGTCTGGCTAAGGGTTTATCTATCTTGTTGATTTTTTCAAAGAACCAGTTCCTGGTTTTGTTGATTCTTTGTATGGTTCTCTTAGTTTCTACTTGATTGATTTCAGCCCTGAGTTTGATGATTTCCTGTCTTCTTCTTCTCCTGGATGAATTAGCTTCTTTTTGTTCCAGGGCTTTCAATTGTGCCATTAAGCTTTTAGTGTATGCTGTCTCCAATTTCTTTTTGGAGGCACTCAAAGCTATGAGTTTTCCTCTTAGCACTGCTTTCATTGTGTCCCATAAATTTGGGTATATTGTACCTTCATTTTAGTTAAAATCTAAAAAGTTTTTGATTTCTTTCTTTATTTCTTCCTTGACCAAGGTATCATTGAGTAGAGTATTGTTCAGTTTCCATGTGTATGTGGACTTTCTGTTGTTTTTGTTGTTATTAAAGACCACTTTTACTCCATAGTGATCTGATAGGAGGCATGGGATTATTTCGATCTTCTTATATTTTTTGAGGTTTGTCTTGTTTACCACTATATGATTGATTTTGGAGAAGGTACCATGAGGTGCTGAGAAAAAGGTATATCCTTTTGCTTTGGGATGAAAAGTTCTATATATATCTGTTAAATCCAATTGGTCCAAAGCTTCAATTAGTTTCAATGTCTCCCTGTTTAATTTCTGTTTTCCTGATCGGTCCATTGAAGAGAGTGGGGTGTTGAAGTCGCCCACAATTATTGTGTTAGGTGCAATGTGTGCTTTGAGCTTTAGGAAAGTTTCTTTTATGAATGCAAGTGTCCTTGCATTTGGAGCATAGATGTTCAGGATTGAGAGTTCTTCTTGGTGGATTTTTCCTTTAACCAGCAAAAAGTGTTCTTCCATGTCTCTTTTGATGACGTTAGGTTGAAAGTCAATTTTATCTGATATTAGAATGGAAACTCTGGCTTGTCTCCTGAGACCATTTCTTGTTGAATTGTCTTCCAGGCTTTTACTCTAAGGTAGTTTTTGGATTTGACACTGAGGTATGTTCCTGTATGCATCAAAATGTAGGGTCCTGTTTATGTATCCAGTCTGTTAGTCTATGTCTTTTTATTGGGGAATTGAGTCCATTGATGTTAAGAGATATTAAGGAGTAGTGATTATTGCTTTCTGTCATTTTTGATGTTAATTTTATACTTGTGTGGTTATCTTCTTTTGGGTTCCCTGAAAGAAGGTTATTATCCTCCTTTTTCCAGGGTATAGTTTCCCTCCTTGTATTGGTGTTTTCTCCCTATTATCCTTTGTAGGACTGGGTTTATGGAAAGATATTGTGTACATTTGGTTTTGTCATGGAATATCTTGGTTTCTCCATCTATGGTGATTGAGAGTTTCGCTGGGTATAGTAGTCTCCACTGGCATTTGTGTTCTCTTAGAGTCTGTATGAGATCTGCCCAGGATCTTCTAGCTTTCATGGTCTCTGGTGAGAAGTCTGGTGTAATTCTGATAGGTCTTCCTTTATATGTTACTTGCCCCTTTTCTCTTACTGCCTTTAATATTCTTTCTTTGATTAGTGCATTTGGGGTTTTGATTATTATGTGATGAGTAGTATTTCTGCTCAGGTCCAGTCTGTTTGGAGTTCTGTAGGCTTCTTGTATATTCATGGGCTTCTCTCTCTTTAGGTCAGGGAAGTTTTCTTCCATAATTTTGTTGAAGATATTTGCTGGCCCTTTAATTTGTAAATCTTCACTCTCATCAATGCCTATGATCCTTAGGTTTGGCTTTCTCATTGTGTCCTGGATTTCCTGGATATTTTGGGTTACAAGCTTTTTGCATTTTGCATTTTCTTTGACTGTTGAGTCCATGGTTTCTATGGTATCTTTGGCATCTGAGATTCTTTCTTCTATCTCTTGTATTCTGTTGTTGATATTTGCATCTCTGTCCCCTGATTTCTTCCCAAGGCTTTCTATCTCCAAAGTTGTCTCCCTTTGTGATTTCTTAGTTGTTTCTACTTCTGTTTTTAGATCCTGGATGTTTATGCTCATTTCCTTCACTTGCTTGTTTGTATTTTCCTGTAATTCTTCGAGAGATTTTTGCGTTTCCTCTTTCATGACTTTTGCCTGTTGATCAAATTTCTCCTGTATTTCTTTAAGTGATTTTTGCATTTCCTCCTTATTGGCTACTATCTTCTGACTCATATTCTCCTGAATTTCTTTAAGTGATTTTTGTGTTTCCCTTGTAAGGGATTCTAGCTTTTGATCCTTTTTCTCCTGAATTTCTTTAAAAGATTTATTTATGTTCTTCATATGGTCCTCTAACAGCATCATGACCAGTGATTTTAAATCCAATTCTTGTTTTTCTGGTGTGTTGGGGGTATCCAGGACTTGCTGTTGTTGGAGAATTCAGTTCAGATGCTGCCATAATGCCTTTGTTTCTGTTAGTAATGTTCCTATGTTTGCCTTTAGCCATCTAGTTCTCACTCGTGTTAGATAGTCTTATTGTTACTGGCTGGTGCTTCAACCTCCTGTGGACCTTTAAGGCTATTTCAGTGACATTGGATGCCTGGGTTTCCCCTGGTCCAGATTGCTTATGTGCTGCCTTACTCTTTTGTGCCCTTGGAACCCTGCTGAGTCTTGCCCCAAGCAATGTTATACTTGGGTTGTCTCAGTGAACCTGGTACTCCTGGACTGCTCTGTCATGGAGTTAAGATAGTGTTGGAGAGTCACTCCCTCTGCTGATCCCCACTTAGGACACAGGCCCCATGACAGGCTGGCTGGTAGAGGAACCGCCTATGTGCTCAGGTCCTGGGCACAGGCAGACCCCTGGCGGTTTGCGCCCCCAGAGATCTTAACTTCTGGATATCTCAGTACCTGGTGCTGCTTTTCTGCCCCAGCAGGCAGGGAAGATGGCAGCGGGGATTCACCCCCTCTGCTGATCTCCAGGTAGGGCACAGGCCCCATGCCAGCCAGCGGGCAGATGAACCGCCTATGTCCATAGGACTGATTTAAGAAGCAGTGCAGGCACAGAAAATGCTGGGGTGCTATAAAAACAAAGCAAAAATCTATCTGTGTGTGTCTGTGTGTGTCTGCCTGCACGTGCATATGTGCATTCATATTTGTCTATCTATCTATATATGTAAGTCTCTCTGTGTGTGTTTGTGTTCATATGACTCTGTGTTTCTTCATGTATAGGGTGAGAATTAATTCTAATAGAAACTTATTTCCCAGCAACCACATGGTGGCTCACAATCATCTGTAGCAGGATCTGATGCCCTCTTGTGGTATGTCTGAAGACAGCTACAGTGTACTCATTCATAAATAAATCTTAAAACAACAACAACAACAAAACTAAAACAACAACAAAAACACCAGAAACTTATTCTGTGGAAATTCTTCAAACAACATTTATTTTCTGGCTCTATGAATTGTTTCTTTACATTTTTTTTTAATATCTTATGAATACATAAGATGCACAAAAGGATCACAAAGGGAGATGGATCAAACAAAAAAGACATTTAGGATGAACTAATAAAATGAATCTGGGTAAGATTAGCTCGCTTCAGTGTATCTGAGAAGAATCTGTAATATCTTAAGGTAGTCGGAAATGTGTTCCTTAATTTCAAAGTTGGAAAGGGAAGCATGAACAATCGTGTGTCATCTTCATTTGCCATGACATTGAAAGCAACAGTTGCTTACAGAAGCAAACATTTTCTAGTCTCTAGTATACAGAATATATGCCTCTTACGGCTCCCCAAGAAGGAGGAATTTGAAGATCTGGAGAGATGGCTAAGTGGTGAAGAGTGAGTGCTCACTGTTCTTCTCGAGTTTCGTATTCAACAGCTCACAACTACCTGTGCATTCCATGTCCAGGGTGTGCAACACCTTTCTCTGTCTTCATAGACACTGACACACAGCAGCATTCACAAAACCAGATATATGCATGCAAACACAAATAAAAACAAACATTTTCCAGACAAACTTTGTATGATGTACTGCAGTGTGGCCCACTGCTGGCCCATTGCTGATTTGTCCAAATCCTTTTTATTTTTGAAAAGTATGTTCTACAATATGAGTCACCAAGTACTCCCAGAGCTCCCAGGGACAAAACTATCAACTCCTTGGAGTACACTTGGAGTTACCTATGGCCCCAGCCACATCAGCAGCAGAGGATGATCTTGTTGGACACCAATTGGGGGAGAGGCCCTTGGTCCTGGAAAGGCTTGATACCTTAGTGTAGAGGAATACCAGGACAGGGAAGTGGGGGTGGGTTGATTGGGGAAGGGGAGATGGCTTATGGTTTTTTGGGGGGAGAGGGGAACCAGGAAAGGGGACATTTGAGGTGTAAATAAGGAATATACCTAATTAAAAAAAGAAAAGCATGTTCTTTTATTGAAAACAGAAGTAAAAACATTTTATGATAAAATTGAAGATTTACGTGGAAAATATTTCAGACAAAATAGAAGAGATATATAGAAAAACATGTTAAAGTTGACAATTTTCATGGAAAATTAAAGAGTAAAGTGGTAGACATAAAAAGCATTGCTAAATTAATTGAAAAATGAAATAGAAACATTTTATAATAGAAACATTTTATAATCCATGAAGATTTACATGGAAAGTATTTTTGATAAAATTATAGAAAAATGTAGAAAGACATGTTAAAATTGAAGATTATCATGGAAAATTTTATATAGATATAATAAAAGCAGGTATAAAAGTATTCCTACATTGATTGAAAGTGGAATTTTAAATGTTTTCTGAAAAGTTGAAGACTTACATGGAAAATATTTCTGATACAATTGAAGAAATATATAGAAAAACATGTTAAAATAGAAGATTATCATGGAAATCATACAGGTAAAATGGTAGGCATAAAAATAATTCTAGGTTGATTAGAAGTGAAATTATAAACAATTTCAGGTAAAATCAAAGATTTACATGAAAAATATTTCTGATAAAATTCAAGAAATATATGGACAAACACGTTAAAATTGACTATTTCATGGAAAATTATACAGATAAAATGGTAGATATAAAAAAAACTTTCTAAATTAATTGAAGGTGGAATTTAAAACATTTTTGATAAAATCCAAGATTTAAATGAAAAACATTTCTGACAAAATAGAAGAAATATATAGAAAACATGTTAAAATTGAAGATTATCATGAAAAATAATGCAGATAAAAGATGGTAGACAGAATTACACCACACTTCTCACCAGAAATGATGAAAACTAGAAGATCCTGGGAAAATTTCATACAGACCCTAAGAGAATACAAATGCCTGCCCAGACTACTATACTCAGCAAAACTCTCAATCACCATAGATGGAGAAACCAAGATATCCCATGATAAAATCAAATTTACACAATATCTGTCCACAAATCCAGCCCTACAAAGGATAAAAGTTGGGCAAGAAAGTAATCTTCTTCCAACAAACCCAAAAGAAGATATCCGCACAAACATAAAAATAACATAAAAAATAACAGGAAGCAAAATTCACTATTTCTTAATATCTCTTAACATCAATGGACTCAATTGCCCAATAAAAAGACATATACTAACAGAAATACTTTTCATGTAAATCTTCAATTTTATCAGAAAATGTTTGTAATTCCTCTTTCAATTAATTTAGTAATAGTTTTTTATGTCTACCAAATTCTTTTATACTGCTTAGCTAATGCAGGGATACCAAGAATGAGGTGATTGTTCTCAGTCTCCCTCTCACACAATGCAGAGATAGAAAGATGGATTGTGTTTCTGAGTATTTGAGTATGTGTGGCATGCATATGCATGTGTGTTTGTGTGCACTTGTGTGCATGATGTGGGGGTGTGGCGATGGAGTCCTAGTGGATCAAGGACCTCCACATAAAACCTGACACACTGAAACTAATTGAAACAAAACTGGGGAAGACCCTGGAGGACATGGGCACAGGGGAAAAGTTCCTGAATAGAACACCAATAGCTTATGCTCTAAGATCAAGAATTGACAAATGGGACCTCATAAAACTACAAAGTTTCTGTAAGGCAAAGGACACCATCAAAAGGACAAAACGTCAACCAACAGACTGGGAAAGGATCTTCACCAACCCTAAATCCGACAGAGGGCTAATATCTAATATATACAAAGAACTCAAGAAAGTAGAACCTAGAGATCCAAATAACCCCATTAAAAAGTGGGGTACGGAGCTAAACAAAGAATTTTCACATGAAGAACTTCGGAGAGCTGAGAAACACCTTAAGAAATGTTCAACATCATTAATCATTAGGGAAATGCAAATCAAAACAACCCTGAGATTTCACCTCACACCAGTCGGAATGGCTAAGGTCAAAAACTCAGGAGACAGCAGGTGTTGGCGAGGATGTGGAGAAAGAGGAACACTCCTCCACTGCTGGTGGGATTGCAAGATGGTGCAACCACTTTGGAAATCAGTCTGGCGTTTCCTCAGAAAACTGGGCATGCCAATTCCTGAGGACCCTGTTATACCACTACTGGGCATATATCCAGAGGATTCTTCAGCATGCAATAAGGACACATGCTCCACTATGTTCATAGCAGCCCTATTTGTAATAGCCAGAAGCTGGAAAGAACCTAGATGTCCTTCAACGAGGGAATGGATACAAAAAATGTGGTATATTTACACAATGGAGTACTATTCAGCCATTAGAAACAATGAATTCATGAAATTCTTAGACAAATGGATAGAACTGGAGAAGATCATACTAAGTGAGGTAGCCCAGTCTCAAAAGATCAATCATGGTATGCATTCACTGATAAGTGGATATTAGCCTAGAAACTTTGAATACCCAGGACATAATCCACAAATTAAATGATGTCCAAAAAGAATGGAGGAGTGGGCCCTGGTTCTGGAAAGACTCAGTGCAAGAGTATAGGGGAATTCCAGAACAGGGAAGTGGGAAGGGGTGGATGGAAGAATAGGGGGATGGAAGAGGGCTTATGGGACTTGCGGGGAGTGGGGACCCAGAAAAGGGGAAATCATTTGCAATGTAAATAAAAAAATAAATAAAAATAAAAAAATGGTAAAAAAAAAAAGAACATATGGATAAGCCTACTTAGAACATGTTAAATTCTCTCACATTTTTACCCGCCTGGGATATACTATATTAGAATACATTTTCTATCCCTTCAGTTAACTAGATTTGAACTGAGCTGATGTATTTCAGTAAGGAAGATGGAATTCATGGAATTCTAACTCTGTGCATATTACTTATAATGTAATACTTCTTAAGAATATCGACTTCATTTTTAGGAGGTGTATTTTGTATTTTTGGACTGGCAGTGGCAGTTTTGAATGTCCCCTCACAGTGTACTCATTGGGTGGACTTTTTAAAAATTATTTTAGTATTTGATGGAGACCCCTCTAGTCTCAGAGTTGGTTGAAAGTAATTATGAACAATGTCTTTGGGTCCTAGGTTGAGGGAAAGGTTGAAATCGGGTGTAATCACTTTATATAAGGAGCAGTTGTGTTTTGAGGAAGCTAAATAGAAGCTTGAGTTGAATCATTTTCTCAAATCCACTTGCTCAGTGAGTGGGTCCTGAGTGAGGGTCACTCACAAGCCTACTATTTGCTTCATTCATGGTGTCATTTCTTCCCCCTGAGCTGCATGGTATCATTTCTTCCCTACTGAATGGCACCTTTGTTATTTGTGACTGTTTTCACTCTTTTCCTTCTGGCACCTTCTTTTTCTTATTTCTCTCTCTCTTCTAGGAGTTTTCTTTCCCATGTTTATACCAAGTTGTTCTCCTGGCTGTTCTTCACATTACTTCTCAGTGGAGTTAATTCATTTGTACTTTGTATCTGACCTCTTTAGATTCCTGCATCTTAGCATGCAATTTTGCAGAGGATTTTGAGATATGAACTTTTCTTTGATGTTTTAATGCAGTTTAAACACAAGGCATCAATAAAATGGATGGTGATGGGGGGAGGGGTGAACCTGATGCAGGCAACTGCTGAGTAAGATGGCCAGAAGCTGAGGATCGGAGTGTAGAGGTTCACAGAATCCCATTGATAACCATGCTAATATTATAATATAATAATATAATATAATAATATTGTTCTGGGGAGCTCAGGCTCAGTTGTTCGTAATGACCACCTGAGCCTGGAAGCTGGCTTTTGTGGACAGATTCCCAGCTCAAAAGCTGGAGGGAGAGAGGGAGGGTGGGAGCGAGGGAGGGAGTCGAGGGAGGGAGTCAGAGACAGGGAGACAGAGAGAGAGGGCTAGGAGGAAGGGGAGGGAGAAAGGGAAAGTGAGAGAGGGAGAAGAAGAGAGGAAGAAGGAGAGAGAAGGAGAGAGAAGGAGAGAGAAAAGCTAGGGATCCTTGTGTACATCTCTAATGTGGAAAACAAACAAACAAAAAATCCTGGAGGATAAGTAAGAGATCTGGTTGCACTTACTGTACTATTTAAGTAGAAAGAGGGAAAGATCCTTTCCTCCATGTCTTCTAAGCCAGGACTTGTTTGTGGGTCTCTGAGAGGAAACACAGAAGATGGAAGCATATTTTGTGTTTGCTTTATCAACTGTTGATTAGCTTTCAAGCAAAAGATCTCTGTTCAAATGCAGATGACTCTGGCTTCAAGCTCAACACTAAGAGAATACCCGCTCTTGATTAGCCTGCTGAAATAAAGCTGTCTGGGACAATGGTTCCATTTTAAAGGCACCCGTTTATATTCCAACCCCTGGCCCCTGCTCACATTCTGGATGTGCTGTTTTGTGCTATTTTCTGGTTTTTGTTTTTGTTTTGTTTTTTTGTTTTGTTTTGTTTTCCACCATTTTTTTCTAAATTCTTTGTTTACATTCCAAACGCTTTCCCCTTTCCCAGTTCCCCCCTCCCCATATGTCCCATAAGCCTTGTATCCACCCAATCTCCAATCACCTCCCTCCTTTTTTCTGTCCTGGTACTCCCCTACAATGCTGGATCAGGCCTTTCCAGGATCAGGGCCCTCTCCTTACTTCTTCATGGGAGTCATTTGATATGCTACTTGTGTCTTGGGTATTCAGAGCTTCTGGGCTAGTTAATATCCACTTATCAGTGATTGCATCCCATGTATTCTTTTATGATGGGGTTACCTCATAGGATATATTAGGATATTTTCCAGTTCCAACCATTTGCCTACAAATTTCATGAATTCATTGTTTTTAATTGCTGAGTAGTATTCCATTGTGTAAATATACCACATTTTCTGTATCCATTCCTCCATTGAGGGACATCTGGGTTCTTTCCAGATTCTAGGTATTATAAATAAGGCTGCTATGAACATAGTGGAGCATGTGTCCTTATTGCATGCTGGGGAATCCTCTGGGTATATGCCCAGGAGTGGTATAGCAGGGTCATCTGGTAGTGTCATGTTCAGTTTTCTGAGGAACTGTAATGACTGATTTCCAGAGTGGTTGTACCATCTTGCAATCCCACCAGCAGTTGAGGAGTGTTCCTCTTTCTCTACATCCTTGCCAACACCTGCTGTCTCCTGAGTTTTTAACCTTAGCCATTTTGACTGGTGTGAGGTGAAATCTCAGGGTTGTTTTGATTTGCATTTCCCTAATGACTAATGATGTTGAACATCTCTTAAGGTGCTTCTCGGCCATCCGAATTTCATCAGATGCTAATTCTTTGTTTAGATCTGTACCCCATTTTCAATAAGGTTATTTGGTTCCCTTGGGGTCTAACTTCTTGAGTTCTTTGTATATATTGGATATTAGCCCTCTATCTGATATAGTGTTGGTGAAGATCTTTTCCCAGTTTATTGGTTGCCATTTTGTCCTTTTGACAATGTCCTTTGCCTTACAGAAACGTTGTAATTTTGTGAGGTCCCATTTGTCAATTCTTGATTTTAGAGCATAAACTATTGGTGTTCTGTTCAGAAACTTTTCCCTTGTGCCCATGTCCTCAAGGGTTCCCCAGTTTCTTTTCTATTAGTTTCAGTGTGCCTGGTTTTACCTGGAGGTCCTTGATCCACTTGGAGTTGAGCTTAGTACAAGGAGATAAGAATGGATCAATTTGTAATCTTCTGCATCCTAACCTCTAGTTGAACCAGCACCATTTGTTGAAAAGGCTATCTGTTTTTCCACTGGATGTTTTTAGCTCCTTTGTCAAAGATCAAGTGACCATAGGTGTGTGGATTCATTTCTGGGTCTTCAATTCTATTCCATTGGTCCACTTGCCTGTCGCTGTGCCAATACCATGCAGTTTTTAACACTATTGCACTGTAGTATTACTTGAGGTCTAGGTCATTGATTCCCCCAAAAGCTCTTTTACTGTTGAGAATAGTTTTAGCTATTCTGGGTTTTTTGTTATTCCAGATGAATTTGAGAATTGCTTTTTCTAAGTCTAAGAAGAACTGAGTTGGGATTTTGATGGGGATTGAGTTGAATCTATATATTGCTTTTGGCAAGATAGCCATTTTAACTATATTAATCCTGGGAATCCAAGAGCATGGAAGATTTTTCCATTTTCTGAGGTCTTCTTAGATTTCCTTCTTCAGAGACCTAAAGTTCTTCTCATACAGATCTTTTATTTGTTTGGTTAGAGCCACACCAAGATACTGTACATTGTTTGTGGCTATTGTGAAGGGTGTCATTTCCCTAACTTCTTTCTCAGTCTGCTTATCCTTTGAGTATAGGAAGGCAACTGATTTACTTGAGTTGATTTTATAACCAGCCACTTTGCTGAAGTTGTTTATCAGCTGTAGGAGTTCTCTGGTGGGGGTTTTCAGGTCACTTAAGTAGACTATCATGTCATCTGCAAATAGTGATAATTTGACTTCTTCCTTTCCAATTTGTATCCCTTTGACCTCCTTATGTTGTCTAATTGCTCTAGCTAGAACTTTAAATACTATATTGAAAAGATATGGAGAGAGAGGACAGTCTTGTCTAGTCCCTGATTTTAGTGGGATTGCTTCAAGTTTCTCTCCATTTTGTTTGATGTTGGCTACCAGTTTGCTGTATATTGCTTTAACAATGTTTAGGTATGGGCCTTGAATTCCTGTTCTTTCCAAGACTTTTAGCATGAAAGGATGCTGAATTTTGTCAAATGCTTTTTCAGCATCTAGTGAAATGACCATGTGTTTTTTTTTTTCTTTGAGTTTGTTTATGTAGTGGATTGCATTGATGGATTTCCTTATATTGAACCATCCCTGGGATGAAGCCTACTTGATCATGGTGGATGATTGTTTTGATGTGTTCTTGGATTCTGTTGGCAAGAATTTTATTGAGTATTTTTACGTAGATGTTTATAAGGGAAATTGGCCTGAGGTTCTCTTTCTTTGTTGGATCTTTGTGTGGTTTTGGTATCAACGTAATTGTGGCTTCATAGAACAATTGGGTAGTGTTCCTTCTGTTTCTATTTTGTGGAGTAGTTTGAAGAGTATTGGTGTTAGGTCTTCTTTGAAGGTCTGATAGAATTCTGCACTAAAACCATCTGGTCCCATGCTTTTTTTGGTTGGGAGATGTTCTATGACACCTTTTATTCCTTTAGGGGTTATGGGACTATTTAGATGATCTATTTGATCCTGATTTAATTTTGGTGTTTGATATCTATCCAGGAAACTATCCATTTCCTTCAGATTCTCCAGTTATGTTGAGTATAGGCTTTTGTAGTAGGAGCTGATGATTTTTTTGAATTTCCTCAGTTTCTGTTGTTATATTTCCCTTTTCATTTCTAATTTGTTAATCTGGATACTGTCTCTGCGCCCCTTGGTTAGTCTAGCTAAGGGTTTATCTATCTTGTTGATTGTTTCAAAGAACCAGCTCCTGGTTTTGTTGACTCTTTGTATGGTTCTCTTTGTTTCTACTTGATTGATTTCAGCCCTCAGTTTGATGATTTCCTGTCTTCTACTCCTCCTGGGTGAATTAGCTTCTTTTTTGTTCCAGGGCTTTCAGGTGTGTCGTTAAGCTGCTAGTATATGCTCTCTTTATTTTCTTTTTGGAGGCACTCAGGGCTATGAGTTTTCCTCTTAGCACGGCTTTCATTGTGTCCCATAGATTTGGGTATGTTGTGTCTTCATTTTCATTAAATTCTAAAAAGTCTTTGATTTCTTTCTGTATTTCTTCCTTGACCAAGGTATCATTGAGTAGAGTATTGTTCAGTTTCCATGTGTATGTGGGCTGACTGTTGATTTTGTTGCTATTGAAGACCACTTTTACTCCATAGTGATCTGATAGGAGGCAGGGGATTATTTTGATCTTCTTATATTTGTTGAGATCTATCTTGTGACCAATTATATGATCGATTTTGGAGAAGGTACCATGAGGTGCTGAGAAAAAGGTATATTCTTTTGCTTTAGGATGAATTGTTCTATATCTATCTGTTAACTCCAATTGGTCCAAAGCTTCAATTAGTTTCACTGTGTCCCTGTATAGTTTGTTTTCCTGATCCATCTATTGAGGAGAGTGGAGTGTTGAACTCACCCACAATTATTGTGTTAGGTACAATGTGTGCTTTGAGCTTTATTAAAGTTTCTTTTATGAATGAGGGTGCTTTTGCATTTGGAGCATAGATATTCAGGATTGAGAGTTCTTCTTGGTTTATTTTTCCTTTGACCAGCAAGAAGTGTCCCTCAGTGTCTCTTTTGATGACTTTAGGTTGTAAGTCAATTTTATCTGATATTAGAGTGGCTACTCTGGCTTGTTTCCTGAGACCATTTGCTTGTAAAATTGTCTTACAGCCTTTTACTCTAAGACAGTGTTTGTCTTTGATACTGAGGTGTGTTTCCTGTGTGCAGCAAAATGTACAGTCCTGTTTACGTATCCAGTCCAGTTTACGTATCCATGGTTAGTCTATGTCTTTTTATTGGAGGAATTGAGTCCATTGATGTTACTAGATATTAAGGAATAGTGATTATTGCTTCCTGTCATTTTTTATGTTGTTTTTTATATTTGATTGGTTATCTTCTTTTGTGTTTTGAAGATAGGCTACTATCTTGCTCTTTCCAGGGTGAAGTTTCCCTCCTTTTATTGGTGTTTTCCTCCTACTATCCTTTGTAGGGCTGGGTTTGTGGAAAGATACTGGTTAAACTTGGTTTTGTTATGGAATATTTTGGTTTCTTCATCTATGGTGATTGAGAGTTTTGCTGGGTATAGTAGTTTTGGCTGGCATTTGTGTTCTCTTAGAATCTGCATGAGATCTGCCCAGGATCTTTTAGCTTTCATAGTCTCTGGTGAGAAGTCTGGTGTGATTCTGATAGGTCTTCCTTTATCTGTTACTTGGCCCTTTTCTCTTACTGCCTTTAATATTCTTTCTTTGTTTAGTATATTTTGGGTTTTGATTATTATGTGTTGGGAGGTATTTCTGTTCTGGTCCAGTCTGTTTGGAGTTCTGTAGGCTTCTTGTATATTCATGGGCTTCTCTCTCTTTAGGTTAGGGAAGTTTTCTTCCACAATTTTATTGAAGATATTTGCTGGCCCTTTAATTTGTAAATCTTCACTGTCATCTATGCCTATGATCCTTAGGTTTGGCCTTCTCATTGAGTCCTGGATTTCCTGGATGTTTTGGGTTACAAGCTTTTTGCATTTTGCATTTTCTTTGACTGTTGAGTCCATGGTTTCTATGGTATCTTCAGCATCTGAGATTCTTTCTTCTATCTCTTGTATTCTGTTGTTGATATTTGTGTCTCTGGTCTCTGATTTCTTCCCAAGGTTTTCTATCTCCAAAGTTGTCTCCCTTTGTGATTTCTTAGTTGTTTCTTCTTCTATTTTTAGATCCTGGATGGTTTAGCTCAGTTCCTTCACTTCCTTGTTTGTGTTTTCCTCTAATTCTTTAAGAGATTTTTGTGTTTCCTCTTTCATGATCTCAGCCTGGTGATCAAACTTCTCCTGTATTTTTTTTAAATTATTTTTGCGTTTCCTCCTTATTGGCTTCTGCCTTTTGACCCGTATTCTCCTGAATTTTTTTTTTTTTAATGATTTTTGTGTTTCCCTTGTAAGGGCTTCTAAGTTTTGATCCATTTCCTCCTGAATTTCTCTAAAAATTTATTTCTGGTTTTTGTTTTTAAAGATACAATTTTCAATGAAGGGCAGTAAATAACTAGAGAGAAGGCAGATCTATGATACCTCTTTAGGAAATGTTACTCTTCCCTAAGAACGTTATCCCACCTCCTTTTTTTTTCTTTCTTTTCTTTTAATTGTGGTGATATTTCTTGTCTTGATACAATGCTTTATTTGTTTTCATTCTCATATTCACTCTGGCCTATTTTAAACACTTACTGTTGGCAAGTACTCTTCTATATCACAACAGGAGGAAACGTCTGACAAAAGTACCTGCTTCCATGGGGTGAATGTTGTGGTGGAGTGTATTACTTAGTTTTCATTATTATAAAAATGCCTGATAAAAATCAAATTAAAGGATGAAAAATTATTTTGGTTTATGATTTCAAAGGTTTCTATTTTTGGTAACTTGGTTCCACAATTTTGGATTTTTGGTGAGATAGCACATTGTGGATAAGTGACAGGGTAGTTCATGGTGAATTGGAACACTTTTAACAACTGGAAAACAGAGAAAGGTGATGAATAGGATCCCATTATTCCCTTTAAGGCATGTTCAAAGTTACCTGCTCTGCCTCATCTTCTAAAGTTCTCCCAACCTCTCAATAACATCACCAACTTGAAATCAGAGCTTTGAAAACATAAGTCTTTGAAGGAAACTTCTTGTTTCAAAAAGAGTAATAGATAAGTTGCAAAAAGGTAAACTGTGGAATGTAGGGTGTGAGGACCTATGCTATGGGACACAAAAGGAATGGGGATCAGAAGTCCTGGGGCAGTATGAGGACACAGTTATCATAGGGCATGCAGGGAGGTCTAAGAAAAATTATCAGAGAAGGAGCCAAGCAATCACAGAAGGGTGGCATTACAGGTATCAAGAAACTGGAGACAGCAGCCTTGTGGCCTTTGAGGCTCCATGGAAGGGCAAAGGAGTGTATGTTTCATATTAGAAGATGGCCATGTGGGTAGGAGCATAATGAGCTAGTGGCAAAGATGTGGGGTGTTTACAGAGGTGAGAATCACAGGCAGATGACACAAGGCCAGAGAGCCCAGATGGAGGCTGTGATGCTCATCTGGGTACAAAGAAAACTTTAATGGCAGCTTCAAATGTATTATGCCCTTCAAACTCTGTACAATAGTTTTCTGTATCACCATTGCATGCATCAGTTATGACAGACAGGGACTGCTCTAATGTTATTTGCAGTGTTTAGGATATACAGCTGTCCTGAATAGAGAAGACTTAAACTCATTCATTCATCTTACCAAGGAATGGGCTGCACATCTCTAACATGCAGAGGATGGATGAGAGTCTTTGTGTATATTCCTAAATTTTCACATTAGCTCTACTTAGAAGATACTGCCCTCCAGCTTAAACAACAACAACAGCAACAGCAGCAGCAGCAGCAGCAGCAGCAGCAGCAGCAGCAGCAGCAGCAGCAGCAGCAGCAACCGAATCTCTAGACTTGTTTATCCTAGTGTATTTCTAATATGATCCCATAAGGTAGCAAATGACTAGGAAGACTGAAGGCAGAAAATCCCTTCAGAATCCATTCACACTCCTGCCTCTTGGTGGCAGTATTTGTCATCCCTCACTAAAACCAGACTGGTACTTAAAACCTTTAAAATCCTGTGCTTCAAGACTGTCTGAAGTTTCACTAAGTGAATAATACAGTGGGAAACTTCTAAGCAGGGACTTTTGGGGGGAAATAAAGAACAATTGAGAAAAGTCATTAAGACCGGCATGTGGAACAGAGCCCAGAGCCTCTTCTATGTGAAAAAAAAAGACAAAGACACAAATGTCATCATATATTTATGGAACACAGTCATATTCTCCCATTGTCCTCATCAAAATAGGAAAAAACAGATGGAATATTCTTGCTACATACTGTGAAAGAGTTATATCTAGTGGAAGTTTTAGCTTTTAACTGACAATGTGGGAAATTTTGTTCTTTAAGGTATTGACTCTCTGCTTCCTTTCCAATCCAGAACCTCAATCCTCTATTTTGGAAAGCCCGAAAAAATGCTCAAACGGTGTCCAGCAGGTAAGAGGACCTTATTAGGACGGCAAATCCCTGTTGCTGTTATTCACCTTAAAACAGTGAGAGAACTGTGATTGACATTCCTGCTGTACAGATGGCTGGGCTGCCCCTTATTAACTCACAGGAGAACCCACTGAACTTAAGGGAAATGCTTGTTTTCATTTACATTTTGCAATTCTAGTCAGCCTTCAAGCAGAGCCCAGTACTAGCTTTGCAGATCTATATTATTCTATATCGAACTGGGGAGTCAGTGCCAGCATTTGCTGTCTTCATCGCAACTCCAGGCCACCTGCGGAAATGTTTGTGCAATGATGCATCTCAGCACATTCCAGGAGCACTCTTTAAAAGGATTTTGCCACGGCCTGCCTAGTAGCTAGTAAGACACCTTTCCGTCATGCTGTGGTTGAGAATGACTGTGGCTTTGTGCATGGTTGACAATGACTGTGTCGTTGAGCCACTCCAACTCGTAAATTGCTTCAGAGGATGGGACATTTGATGGTATCTTTTCAGACCCTTTCATCTATCACTACCTATATCTGTAATCCCCATTCCGAGGAGGCAGAGACAAAGAGAGCCGGGAAACTCAGTGGCATAGGCAAACTGGCGAACTCAAGCTTCCATTAGAGACCTGAAAAAGGCAAAGAATAATTAAGGAACACATCCGATGTAGACTTACATCCCCTATATGCATGTACCTGCACACACATGCTCTCATATGTGTGCCATCATCACATACACACAGAAATAGACTATTTGAAATGTCCAGAAAAGAAAGATTTCATAGAGCATTGACAATGGATAGCAGTTACTTTTTTGGTTATACAAGGAATTGTTGAACTTACTTATAATTATTCTCAACTATGCTTTTAAGAATGGTTTCATAGTATGTGAGAAAATACTAGTCTACATTGTATGCTAACAGGACTGAGCCTCATTCTGTTCTATTGAGTCTGGCCTATGGAAAAGGAGAGGAATCTCACTTGAATTCTAACCCTATCTTGGTTTCTGGGTAATGTGTATTGGCAAACGTAGATTGCATAGGACATAATGGTCTCCCATCTGAAATCAAGAATTGCTGACATTTGAGAAATCTTCAAAGTGAAGACGGGTTCTGTTTTAAAATAAGTTCATTGTTACATCAAAGTTGTGCTCCTGGAAGTGAGATGGGTTGTGAGGTTAGCTCAGAACTGAACATTCACCTGGTTCTCTACAAAATCCAAGCTAGATGAGCTTTTTTTTTTTTTTTTTTTGGTTATTCAGAATCAAATTTCTTGTTGAGGACAACATCATTATAGCTTTCCTAGCTTACTGTTTGTTGGTTTGTTTTTGTTTTTGTTTTGTTTTCTGAGGAGAGACCTGTATTGACCTGGGTGCACTAGAAATGCCTGGTGCGCTCAGCCTGTGGTTATTTAATTAGCTGCAATAATCTGCTTATAGTGAACCAGAGAAAGAAAGCTAAAATTGACAATGACAAACAAACTCTCCCATTGGAGCTGAAAATATGCATAAGAAAATTTAAGAACATTTGCTGCTCTTTGCAGGACCTAGGCTGAGTACTTAAGTACTTATTCTTCGACCTATATAGTTCCTACAGTAATACTTTAAAATATCTACCATGTTACCTACTTCCAATGAGATGGTACAAAATAGTCACCTGAGCATTATCCACATAAATGTAGACTATCATAGAGTCTTGAGAAATACCTATGCTCACAACATACATGTTACAGGTCTTGTAGCTTTAGGGAGTTGCTATTAGTGCCTCCAAATATCATTACATTATAAAAGCTATTCTACATTCTATTATTTTTAAACTATACCTTTTATGAGAGTGAGATGTCTATAATAGAGACAGAGAAGTCTATTATTTCATCTTTCTCTCTAACTTTCGAAGTTTTACTATAACTTTGTGTTAAATTGTATTTATTAATTTTAGTGTGGGAACGAACATAGTTTTGCAGATGAAACCCTTTGCAGTTTGCATCTTGGTCACTAGAGGGCAGCTCTGCACCTCTGAACATTACCACAACAGCAAGAAAAGCTGGCTCCTGGCTGGTTGTGTGTGGGTGTTGATCAGAAGCGTTTGCTAGCCCATTCTGTGCTGCTACATTATTCTGAGACTAGCAGAGGGAATATTCAGGGCTGTTTAGCCAGGCCTCGGTTGCCTTCCTCATGCTCTATGGAATTTGTTGAATGAATTTTGAGTGTTACTCGGCTCTGTAGTTAATAATTCTAAGCATCCCACATCCCTAGAAACAGCACACCACCACTGAGGCTCTTTTGCAGTGCGAGGATTTGCATGCTGGTACTTAAGGGAGAAGACAATGTTAAACTAGAACATTTCACCTTTTATCAAATACAGTGTGGTGGTATTTAAACTACAAAGTAAGTAGGAAACCCTTTTAACACCCTGTAGCATAAAGACAGATAAACGTTAGCCATTTTCTCTAAAAATAGTTGCTTTGACTTAAAATTGGTTATCTGGTATGTTTCTCACATAGTTGTGTTTTAAAAGATTTATTTTTACTCTGTGTGTGTGTGTGTGTGTGTGTGTGAACAGTTATGTGCACTCACAGGTGTGTGAGCATTGACAGAGGCCAGAAGAAGTCATGGGATTCCTGGAGCTAGAGTTACAGATGCTTGTATGCTGCCTGAGGTCAGTGCTGGGAGCCGAACAAACAACTTAACTGCTTTATAATGTAAATATGCAATTTGAATAAAATTATAATTTTTGAAAACTCTAGCACTTAGTAAGATTGATAATATCAGCCAATTAGAAATTCGGCTCTTACCAGTTAATATTTGTTAACTGTGACTTAATGAGGCTTTTATTTAGAGCCAGTGCCAATGATGAATGAATGACCACCATAAAACCACGGTAAGATTAGTGGGTCTAAAGGCAAGGAGCCTTCAGAAAGCATGCGACAGTTACCCTGCAGGCCCATCTCAGCTTATGATCATTTTAGGTGCTCAATAAACATGGTAGCAGGGTTTAAATAGTGAGTCTCAGGAGGTGCAGGGAGTTAGGAAGAAGAGAAGCACAGATGCTCCCTGGCAGAGATGCAGACGCCAAGCTGGAAACCCTCGAGAGAGAATTTACCACACCATGTACCAGGGAAGACACAACTTTTTTGGAAAGAACATTTTTGTTTTATGGGCATTCCAAGGGCCTCAGTGTAGGTGTTTTCACATCAGAAAAAGGAGGAGAAACTCATCAGATTTTTGTTGTTGAGAGCCTGACTATGTACCATTGTCTAGCCTGCAATTCACTATATAGATCAGGCTGGCCCCAGACCCATAGAGACTCATTTGCGGCTGCCTCTCAACTGATTAAAGGTGTATCCTCCCAGGCCCAGCTCTTGTGTATTGATTTTATTTTATTTTATTTTTTTATTTTTTAATTTTTTTAATTTTTAATTGAATTTATTCTTCATTTACATTTCTTTTTTTTAATAGTTCCCCCTTTTTATTCGATATATTCTTTATTTACATTTCAAATGGTTTTCCCTTTCCTAGATTCCCCTCCCCAAAAGTCCCATAAGCCCTCTTCCCTCCCCCTGTTCCCCAATCCACCCTCTCCCACTTCCCTGTCCTGGTATTCCCCTACACTGTTGCACTGAGCTTTTCCAGGAGCAGGGACCTCTCCTTCCTTATTCATGGGCATCATTTGATATGTGAATTGTGTCTTGGGTATACCAAGCTTCTAGGCTAATATCTGCTTATCAGTGAGTGCATACCATGAATGTTCTTTTGAGACTGAGTTACCTCACTTAGGATGATGTTCTCCAGCTCCATACATTTATCTAAGAATTTCATGAATTCATTGTTTCTAATGGCTAAATAGTACTTCATTGTGTATATGTATATTGGTTTTAAAAAATGAGAAGCAGTCAACATCTGGGAAGCAGTTAGAACGTGTGTCTTGGATGTGGAGAAAGAAATGGATGCCACATAGTATTTTTCAGTATCACCTCCAAAGTGGTGAGGGCTTAGAGGCTATGCTGGAGCCACCAGCTTTGCTCTGTTGAGATTTAAATGGTCTACAATCAGTGCATGTCATGCAACATTTAGATGGGAGACAGGACACAAAGTTGAGGAAGCTCATCTGATGGAATAGTAACTGAGGAGAATGCCTTGCTTATTAAAGGATACTTTTCCCATGATTAACTATCTCCCGATCTGCTGTGTACTCGGACACTTATAGGAGACAGGAAAAAAAATATAAAGACTTTTACAAGGCAATATGAGCCCTTCATGTAAACATGTCTATTGGTCTTACCTTTGTTAGGTTGAATTGGTGTTACCTTTGTGGTGTTGAATAAGGTTGTAACCTTATTCACGCTGAACTGTGTGATTGTAGCTGCGCTAATATTCCTAAGAGACGAATTCTTAAAGCAAATTTCCAGTTCCTCTAGCTTTCATATCTTTCTTCCCCCTCTTCTGCTAAGATCGTTGGGCATTAGTTGTGTTACAGTTGTGTTATGGATAAGTTGTGGCTGAGCACCCCTGAGTCCCTTGTTCTCTGGTTTAATAAATTGGGAGTTGTATTTTACTTTCAAAACATAAGGATAACACATATATTTTTAAAAGGACAACAAAAAGTAGTTATTTCAGTTATAGGATAGTATCTTTTCCATATAGCTGCAAACCAACTTACAAGATACAGTGTAGCTGCTAAGGTATTTAATGTATATGGGCAAGTACTGGAGTAGTTAGAGAAATGAAAAGTGTAGAAAGAGTATAAATTTAGAAGAAGAGTTTCTTGGAAGGGCATTTCCTGATTGGCTTAATTTGCAGCCGTATAGGAAGAAGAGTGTGGCAGACAGAGAAGAACTGGAAATGAACTTGGCCTTAGGGTGACTATTGTCCAGTTGATGTGACCGGCAGCTTAACTTATTCCTCCTGTGGAGACTTGACCTTTGCTGGTGGCCTCTGGCCCAGGACATGATTGAGCCCAGACCCCATTGTTATCTGGATTATAGCCACAGTCTCCCTATGGATCCCCTTACTTCCCATCTTGACCCGTCCTAATCTCTTCCTGCACGCTGCCCCCAGAGTTATCTTTCCGAAAACACAAACTTGTTTACCTCTGATATCTGCTTAGACAAACTCAAGGACTGTTCACTGTGTCTCTAAAAGGTTTCAGGCCTGTGAGTTTGACATACAGAGTCTCCCTCCTGCCATGCCCTCTTGGGCTTATCTCTGACTGTCTTTCCTCCAGATTCAGCTTGGTCTAGGGAAAAATAAGTCATTTCCTCAAGACTCCACTATCCTGTACATCTTCCCTTGCATGCTTCTCCTGTGCCCTCGGATGCCCAAAGTGTTTCATTTTCACTGCCTCTTGCACACCCACTGTGTAAAAAGCCTCATGCTCTAGAGCCTTTTGGGGTCCTTACACTGTAACGACTGTGTCCATGCCTTCTGTCTGGAATCATTGGACTTATGTACAGGGACTGAGTCCCATAAATATAATACTATCTGTACTTTTTTTTTTGTCTCCTCAGTATCTAACACACAGTCTGGCAGATTGATGGAGCCCAGAGAAATGTTTGATGAATGAATCAATACATGATGACCATGCTGATGAGAAGGAGCAAAGGGCGCATCTTTGAGCAGTTGTAGGAAATTTACTCACAGAGGATGTGGGCTGTGGGGCTGTTGTCTTGAGCACAAATCGCAGTTTTTCTAGACTTAGCTGGGGAACAGTCAGAGTGAAGCAGAAGCAGACACTGATGAGGATGTGAGAGACAGATTTTCAGTCAGTGGCAATGACTATGGTAGGGGGAAATTCCACTGAGAACCGAAGTCAACTTTGGATTGCACAAAGATGATTGAGTTTTTTTAAGGAACAAAGGAAGAACAAGGGGGAGGGGATGAGAAGAGGCTTGGGAGAGTCCAGGAATGAGCATGACTAGGGTTCTTCACTGCATGCGAGAACTGTCTGCTAACTGGCAATGACAGAAGCTGGGATTCCGTCCCCATCTTAGAATTCAGAGACTGTGCCTTATCTTTAGCTGCTTCTGAAACAGATAAAAGATTATGGCAATCTTGCAGCTTCTCACAGAGTCACATTAAGGGAGAGCATAGAGTCAGTCTAAGGGTGTGGCCTTGAGAAACCTTAGTGTTTGGTCAAATGTTTTTAAAACAAGGCTGAAGCCTCAGAGGAACCTGGTTCCAGTTTGGTCGACAGACAATCTTTGTTTGACCTCATCTTGCTTTGTTTCCTGATGCTTTAGAAAACCGAAGGTCACAAAATGGGTATTTGGTGGAAGCCAGACATTTATTTAGTTCACAGGCATGGAGGATAGAATGTGCAAGGGTGTAGCTCTTTCATGTCTCCATGACTTTCAGTATGTGAGAACAGAGTGGCAGGTCATGCTGAGGGAGACTGAAACTGCCAGCCTAGATTTCTCTTCCTTTCATAAAGCCACTAAGGTACTGGCTGGTGATGGCAGTCAGTCTTAGTTCACCTCCAAAGCATCACCTTCAAATAGCATCCATTACTTGGGGTAATTTCAAAATTGCTTTGAGTATAACATTTCCCATGCATGACTTGTGTGGGTACACGTTGTAATCATAACAGACCTTAAGTGGAACTGCTAGCGAAAGGTTAGCTATTGAAGTGAGTATAGCAGGTGTGACTCTCCTCAGGGAAAGTATCTCATTTAATGACTTAGTTTCCTCAAGTGTAAAATGTGCTTATATATCATTCCTACCTGAGGAGCTCTGAGGGATTTAAGTGTATTCGTCTGTGAAAGAAGATCTGAAGAGCTTAAGGTACAACAGTCAGATTCAGAGTGATAGTCTCTGTTGTGTTTTAATTTGTAGTCAATATTGAGGATCAAGCTTAGGGCCTTTTGCACATGCTAAGCCAATACTGTACCATAGAGCTCCTCATTTTTCATGGATCTCTATTTGTGAACTCACCTACTGGCTAAAGCTGATTGCAGGGCTTATATTTCTGGGGCGTGTTTGTGGTCATTTGCAAACCTGTCCAGTGCAGTTAAAAATCTTGCACTGTAAAGTGTGTACTTTCCTAGGTGAATTTGAACACAGGGAAGTCTGTAAGCAAGCACCCTTTGTGTGGTTTATTAAAGGGCCCGCCTTGCACATTTCTGTGGTATTTCTTTGGTGATTTCAGTGTGGAAAATGGCTTTACACTTAGTGTTAAGATGCTCTTGGCGTTCCTAGGTGTCAGAAGGCCTTGGTGGACCTAGTAAAAAGACTACAAGTTAGTCAAGCTTTGTTCTAGCAAAAATTAGAGTGTCCTGGGCCAGTGTAAGCATTCAGTGTTAGTGAATCAACAACAAGTCTTAAATAAAAGGGTACATATGGATCATGTGACAAGATGTTACCCAAGGCCTGCAGGAAACTGGAATCCAATCTTGTATTTTCTTCAGGAGCAGTGGTCCTGCACTGTATAATTGAGGATTTTTTTTCAGAGACTTTGCTTATGATGCATTTGAAGAACACAGGTTAAGTATATCATATTTAATCCTTACAGTATACCCTCTGTAGTAGGCCAGATGGATAATGGGGTGTTAGTCACAGTTTAAAGGAGGAGAGGCTTATGTCAGCTTGTGGTTTCAGGCTTTAGTCCACGGTCTCTTGGCTGAGTTGCTTCTAGGCCCAAGCTTGGTGAAGCAGAACACAGAGAAACTGTACAGTGAAGCAAAGTGGCTCAACTCTGGGTGGACAGGTGACAAAAGCCTACCAAACAGCCTGGGAGGGGTATAAGCCTGCCTCCAGAAGCATGCAGCAGGCGATATACTCCCTCCAACCAGAAGCAGTGTCCTGGTTAGGAGGTTATGCATGGATTAATCCTTTGATGAACTTGGTACCCTCATGATCCAATCCCTCCTCAATAGCCCTGTGAGTCGAAAGAGGGCGATTCATATCTTAACTATGACATGGGCAATGCTCGTCATGCAGATCATTAAAAACCTTATGAGCCTTGGGAGAAATTAACATGTGCTCATGTGCTCAGCAAGCAGAGGCCAAAGTGTTTTTTTTTTTTTTTTAAAAAAAAAAAACAAAAACAAGGAAGTAAACCTCCTGGCAAAGGAAGCTGGGGTTGACAGTAAGAGGCACAGTAGAGCCAGTCACGAGTACAGTTCTGGGTTGCTGAGAGTCTCAGCTGAGGCATTATATGATGCAGTAGAAATGATAACCAAGGAGGGGGTGTGGATGTGGTAACTGTGCCAGATGCAGATTAGTCTGAGCAACCATGGCATTAACTGGAGACTGATTAGAAATGCAATTGCATGGCTAACCCTAGGGATTCAGACAACAGGCCAGGGTTTAACAAGCCCCTGGTGATTCTTGGGACAATTCATCATGAGAGATATTAAGAGGGGTTCAAAGCTCTCAGGACATGCTAGTTGGTTGGAGGATAAAGATACAGTTTAGATTTAAGGCAAAAGGCAGGGGGATAAAGTAGCAGCAAGAGCCAAGCAGGTACAAGGCAGGATTGAAGCAGCAATGAGAAGGAAAGACTGGAAGTAACCAGCAGAGAGGAGAGACAGGTGAATGAGAAAGTGATGTCTTCATTGTATATTGCCGGCAAAGTCACCCAAAGATTAAATCACGACCACTGCTTCTGCAGAAAAGCAAAACTAAACAATAAGAGCAAAAGCAGTGAAGGCAATAGAGAAAAAAATGAGAAGGTGGAGTTCGACATTGTAGGAACCAAGAGAGGAGAGGGTTTCATGAAGAATGACATGAGTAGGAGCCTTGAATAATTGTCCTAGCCAAGGTTAAGGCCACCATGTTTGATAAGAAGACCATTGGCTGCATTGGGAGAGCAATTGTGCTAGCATGGCAGGGCCTAGGGAACTCTCCATCACCAACTAGAGATCTTAATCCATTGTGTTTGATTTTCTCTAGGATTGGCTGGCATTTGACTGCAGTTGGATGTTAGTGTAAGGGAAGTAAGTGCTCAGGAGATGGCCTCGTCCATCCATGGATCATGAAAGACATACACATTACAGTGCTTTTCTTCGTGGTTCTGTCTCGGTAAATGTAGCAATGCTCTTAGAGTATGATCCAGCATTCTGCCAGATTATCAACTCAATAGCTGGATGGGAGTTCCAAAAGATTCCTTCTCCCTTGGCTCTTTCCCAAATACATTATTACTTCTACTCTAGTTCCTTATCAATGACTCCTATCGGCTATGCATCAATCTATTGATCATCTGTTATGGTAAGTAACAAGAAGATAGCCAGTTAGACAGTTTTTATTTCTAACTTGTTTTCCTTACACGTATGTCACACGTCCTGTGTATGTTCCATAGACTTTACCAGATTCATTTTGGGTTAAGTACATTACAATTTTCAACAAGTTAATATTCATTTTACTATAAAGTTTGGAAGTTCTAGGGAGATATATGTCAGTGGGGAAGCACTCCCTCATAGCTTGAAGACCCAGGTTCTTTGCAGCACCCACATTAAAAGCTGTGTAGGGATGACTGTGTGCACCCATAACTCCAGTACTATGTGTAAGGTGGAGAAAGGTGATTTCTGAGACTTTATGGCCACCAGGCTAGCTGAAGAAATGATAATCTCCAGGTTCATTGAGAAACCTGTCTCAATGAATAATACAGAGAATGATAGATAAAGGTGTTCAGTATCCATCTCCAGACTCCATAGTGCTCCCTCCCTACCTCCCTTCCCTCCATTCTTCCCTCCCTCCCTCTCTCTTCCCTTCCCTCCCTCTCTTGTCTTCCCCATCCTTCCCTCCTCATACATTCTGTTTGAACTCTGAGAAGCTCTTATTTTCTGAAATGAGTTCCACTTTAACAAGCCCTTGAAAAGTTATTTATAATTTTCCATATATCATATGTCCTATTATTTCCCCCTTTCTTGAAATTAGCCCTAAAATTTGAAATGGTTTGTGTTTTATTTTTTTGTAAGCAATCATACTTGTTTAGATTCTGGATTTGCTTTCTAAGGGATCCTGTCTAGCATATATTAAGTTATTGTAGATCTGGAATGCCATTAGCTTGTTCCAAAACCTTTGTTTTTTTTTTTTCTTTCTTTTAGAATTAAAACATGACAGATAGAATTTAAATGGCTTGTATAGATGTGTGTAGTGTCCTCATTTGTCAATACAGGGACATTAAAATCAACAGAACTTGTAAATCTGAGTGATATAGACAATGAATTTTACGTATCGTATCACTATTTACAAAATCAATTTAGTATTAACTTACCAGCTAGTAGTTTTTATATTGTAGGCTCTGAAAGGACCAAGCTGTCACAATATAATAAAGCTTTAAAGATGTGCCCATTAGTTTCTCAGCAAAAACTTGCTTGAGTGTATCTTGGCTTCTTTTGTGACAATTGTAACCTTAATGTTACTGTAATGGGTTCCTTTTCTGGGAATCAAATAAGCTTGCACTTGGAAACATGTTTTTGGCGAACATTTTATTCTCTCAATGGCATTTTGTATTTTGCGATATTCAAGTGTTTAAACAATTTATAAGAACTGACCATCACCACCCACGTTTAAGATTATACAGGAATAGAAAATTTTTGGCTACGTGATTGCATAGAAATTTTGAGCCAAATAGGAGAGCAACATCTACTGCTCTTGATGAGTTAGGGATTTGAAACGGTATTTATAAATACAGATAATCTCAAAATTGGCAATACATAAATATATTGCTTTTCACATTGTATAAAATAGGTTTGTCCGAATCTGTCTACAAGGAGATAGTTATTGTATAGATTCTTCATAAAATGTCACAACTATACTTTGCCCTTCTTTTAAAAGAGTGATGTAATTTTTATAGCTATTGCCATGAACATTGGATAAACTGTTGCACAATTCTGGAAATGCTGAGAACATTTTTGTAAAGGGTAGAAGTCTAAGATAACAAAGTGTGTTTCTCCGATGTCAAGCCCTTTGAGAATTGGATAGACATCTTCTAGTTGTAGCCTGGGAGATGGAAGATTAAGTTCCAGGCACTGGACACAGGGAACAGGCTCCTCACTTGAGAACTTTGTGTGGACCATGGAGTGCCTGGCAGTCTCTTAGAGATTAAATTGTGGCTTTGTCAGTGGGTGGGCTATGCAGAGCTTCTCTTCATGTGGGCTCGAGCATAGAATGTTTGCTTACATGGTCAGAGGACAGCTAGGCCTTTTTGTTGATAATGACCTATATTTACCATGTAAATTCCTTAAAAAACAAAAAGATAACCCATAGAGAAATCAGCATTCCTGCTGACAAGCAATACAGCCTTCCCTAAGAATACAACAGAAACTGTTGCCAAGGGTGCTGTGAGCCAGCCAGCCCTTGATAGATAACCCTGGATAAGGAAGGGCAGATAAGATTCTTTGATGACTCTTAACTAAATTGAGAACTGAAAATCTTAACATTTTGACTTGAGAAGAGCTTAATTACTCTGCTTCCAAGATGGAAAATAAAGGATTGTAGCTTCCAATATTTTATGGAGTGAGTTAAACATGGTCAAAAGGGAATGTAAATTCTGGAAAAATTGTATTTTTTCCCCTCTGAAGTGGAAATAATGTAAAAAGTAGGAAAATATCTCTCATCCCATCTTTTCTTCCTTTTTTTTCTATAAACTTACCTGTAAGAAAAAGCTCTGTAAAAGGGTTTTATCTCTTGTCTTTGTAGTGTGATTATTAATATCTTCAAGAATTCCTTAACTCTGCTCCTTCCTGGCACCACACAATGTGCTATGATGTTTATTGAAGATTTATTATTGGATCTTAATTGTATCAATATTTCCTCTACCATTTCTTAAATTTACTTCTTACTGTGCCATACACTAGAAAATCTTTAAACCCTAAAGAATGCATGTAATTCTATATTATATTTACTTATTTTCTCAACTTTTTTATTATTTGTGTTACTTATTGCTTTATGTTAAAATGAATGAAATACATAAAAATACATATTAGTATATTGACTATATATATATATATATATATATATATATATATATATATATATATATATATATATATATATATAGGTAGGCCTAGTGTTATGTCCATGTAATCTCAGCTACTCAAAAACCAATGCAGGAGGATTAGAAGTTCGAAGACTGTCTGGACTGCAGAGGAAATTCAAAGTCAGTCTGGGAAACTTAGTGGAAACTGCTTCAAAATGAAAGACAAATTAATATAACAAGGGCTAATGGTACAGTGGGCATAAGGTCCTAGCTTTAGTACTTAGTACATCAAAACAACCAACCAACAAATTAAATGAGTAAATGTAATACTTAAAGTGTTCAGCTCAGCCCTAAGTCCTTCCCCTTCCTCACAAAGCACCACTAATTCCTGTTCTCTAAACTGTACTTGTAATACAATATTTAGCAGGTTTAGTTTATCAGTGATTTCATGCTGTTTTAAGATACCCAATGCAAATGCAACAGGAGAAGAAATTGCTAATCTCTCAGCTGTAGTATTTCTCTGCCTCAGAAAAAGTAAAAAGATGGATTGTTTGAATCCTTTATCATAGGATCATACATTTACCCAAATGTCTTTACTAAACATAATTTTAATTATAAAATTTATTTTAATTTCTCTGCAATAAAACTTTTTTCTTCTTCCACTCATTACATGGTTCACAGTTAAGATTTTATGGATGCTTGGGAAATAAACTACTACTGAAACACATATTTAGCCCCAAATAAGTAATTGACATGGTCATTTAGCTTTTAAATTTTACTCTTTTGCAAAAGAACCTAATTTATTTCCCCCATACATCTTAATCTGAAAAATTCATATTATTTCTACCAATTAGGCTGTGATATGGAATGAGTTGTACACATTGGATTTCTGCTTGATGAGACGTTTCAATGGATGAGTTGGAAAGTTTTAAGGCTGTTCTTATAAGCTGAAATTGACCTAGAAATATGAAACTTTTCAGGTGACAGTCACAAATTAGAGTGCAAGTTGTATATTTGTTCCAAAGAAGTTTCAAGTAATTAAATTTCCACTGTCAGTCACACTCTTAGCATTTTCTACTCTAAACCTCTCTGTGACATCATCTAACAGGTGAAACCTAGCTGCAAGGGAATCTCTAAATGGCATTTTCTTCCCATTTCTACAAACAGAAGAAGGAAGCATTTAGTTGGGCGATCCAATAATTTCTACATTATCTAAAGTAGATTCCACTCAAGAGATTGTTCTAAACAGTTCAGTCCCTGTATATGAGGATTGGATCCAGGATGCTGTGGCACCAAAGGAGGCAGACATCCCAAGGATCACAATATATTAGACACTTGTTCACAGAACTGTTGTCCTTAGAAGCAGCAAAAGCAAGAAATCCCCTTGGTTAGAGTCAGAAGTTAAGTTGTGTATATTGGTGAAGTCAAATGTGGCTTTATCCTAGTAAGAGCACAATGGGTTTATTTTACACTAATATTAATATCAGGGACATTCCTAGCAATAGAGCCCAGTCATAAAGCTCCACATAACACTCCAATATTCTTGTCTTTTACAGTGTGCTGGCAAACTATAAGGGAAGGCTGATAAGGGTTACATAAGAGTAATTAGGATATTATAACCCACCATGGCTGCAGCCATGTCAAAGTGAACCTCTCTAGAAGACTTTGTCTGATACCAGTTTTCTTGTGTAATATGATTCTTTTAACCTCTTACTGACTGGCTATATAATTAAAAATTTTTAAATCTTCAAATGTTTCCCATTGCTGCTACTGTAACTCCTACTGTTACTAGCTTTAAGTGTGTTTGAGTAGATTGTCTGTGAATCTGGGGACATAAGTTTTGTTAGGACTATAATAGTTGATACAGTGTGCAGCCATTATAGCAAAATCATTTTCTTCTTTCACTTTATTTTTCTCAATGTTCAGTACTTTTAGTCTAGTTTTACGATATTTCAATTGGTGATAAAAATGGATTAACTTAGTTAATAGCATTTTGAAAATCTCTTCTGTATATTTTTTACTGCATTTCACTCATCAATAAACTTACATTTTCACTTATTCGTTTGTTTATTTTATATGTGAGAGGGCACATGAATGTCACAGTGTGCTTGTGGAAGGCAGAAGACAACTGTTAGCAGTATGGTCCCTCCTTCTAGTTCTGGAGATCAAACTCAGGTTGTTGGACTTGGTAATAAGTGCTTTTACTTGCTAAGATATCTCACTGACTCCTCAAGGAACCTTTTTATAATCATTAGTGAAAACAAATAAGAACCCTGATTAATATTTAGAAGCCCCATTTACCAGCATGCCAGGAAAATGGGCATATTACACATTTGGGTAATCTGGTGTGAAAAGAAAAAGCTGAATGGTCAAGGCCTTGTTGAGTTGAATTTCAGTGTTATAGTTTTCCATTTTGTTTTTGTTACTTGTGTTTTTTAACGTTCTAATTACAGTATGGAAATTTGTACAATGGTCAAATGGGGAATAAAAATAGGATAAATAAAATAGGGATATCTTTTACCATAGACTACTTAGAAATATATAACACCACCTGTATATATTAATATTATAGTCTTTTGTATAAATATTGTTGAAAAATGATGATGTAAGGGTTTGTATGTGTGCCTAAGTTTGTAAAAATCACATGTACACTCAAAATTTGCCCATTTAAAATGTCTCTTTATGACTTTTGAAGAACCATCAGTGAACACTTTTGAAATGCTTCCAGTAAAATAATAAAATTGTAGTAAATGTCCTAAGTGGATTATGATATACATTCATAGTGTATATTCTCATGGTTTTATGTGTCAGTAATCTATGACTTATTCTTATTGGAGACTCTGCACACTTCTAAAAGCAAGTAATTGCCTTTGAAATTCAAAAGTAACTTCCAGAGTCTCTGGAGAATGTCCTAATGGCATCAATTCATAGTCAGGAAAGCAAACATTTATGTTGTAGAATGTTCTTCTCTGTCCTTGAGTACTATTCTAGTTTTATTTCTGTTATTGTGATAAAATAAATACTTCCCAAAATCAAGCCATTGGGGAAAAATAATATATGCCTTATAATTCTCAGTTACAATCCATCATTAAGGAGAACTCAAGGAAGATACTTGAAGCAGTTAGTCGGGATACATCCCCAGTCAAGAGCAGAGCATCCAACTAGAAGTTTCTCTCTTCTCTGCTAGCTTTCTTTACTCATCTACAGTTCAGAGCTGGGTCAGGGTGGGTACTTCCATCCTAAATCAATGAAAGTAACCAAGACAACCACCCAGAGACATGCTCACCAGATATTGATTTAGGTACTTCCTCTTTAACACTCTTTACCCTGGTGTTTCTAGGTTGTGATAAATTGACATGAGTTTCCCATTCTCAGTGGCATTGTATAAAGGTGAGACAGAAAAAGATTTTAGGATTCAGTGGGAGTATGTGTGAACCACTTTAAAATCCAAGGGCAGAAAAGAGGGTGCACCCTGAAATTTCAGTAAAATCTGTGGCAGGATCTTTCTGGAGGCAGTCCAAATATGACTTTATGTAATTTTCTCATTCCTTTTTAGATATTTGTATTTTCCCACTATATTACTAATTGTGACTGTCCTTATCTCTCAGGAAGTTTTCGATATGAAGTCTGAAGGACAGGCAACTGTAATTCAGCAACTGGAACAGACCATTGAGGATCTGCGTACAAAAATAGCTGAGCTAGAAAAGCAATATCCTGCCCTGGACTTGGAGGGACCCAGAGGCCTTTCAGGACTTGAGAATGGATTGACAGCCTCTGCAGATGTCAGTCTAGATGCTCTTGGATTGCACGGGAAGGTTGCAGAGCCTCCAAGGACTCTCGAGGCAAAATCAATACAGACTTCTCCAACAGAAGAGGGTAGAATCCTGACATTGCCACCTCCAAAGGCACCACCAGAGGGTCTTCCGGGGCTCCCTGCAGCGGCAAGTGGAGAGTCAGCCCTTTTAACCTCACCCTCGGGACCTCCAACAAAATTCTGTTCAGAGATCTCTCTGATTGTGTCTCCAAGGAGAATATCAGTACAGTTGGATGCCCAACCAGCCACTCAGAGTGCATCACAACTCCCACCACCTCCTTCTCTTCTTGGGTCTGATAGTCAGGGACAGCCCTCCCAACCTTCTCTGCATAGGGAGTTGGAAACCAGCCATGAACATTCTGTTTTCTCCCCCTCTAAAAACAACTGTAATATCCCACCCGCACCACCTCTGCCTTGTACAGAGTCCTCCAGTCTCATGCCTGGCCTGGGCATGGCAATTCCCCCACCTCCCTGTCTCTCTGACATAACAGTGCCTGCTCTGCCCAGTCCTACAGCCCCAGCCCTACAACTTACCAGTCTACAGGGACCAGAAATGCTGCCAGCCCCTCCCCAACCTCCTCCTCTCCCTGGAATGGGAATACCACCTCCTCCCCCTCCCCCTCCTCTTCCTGGAATGGGAATACCTCCCCCACCTCCTCTCCCTGGAGTGGAAATACCCCCTCCTCCTCCTCTCCCTGGAGTGGGAATACCTCCTCCACCTCCTCTTCCTGGAATGGGAATACCCCCTCCTCCTCCTCCTCTTCCAGGAGTGGGAATACCCCCACCCCCTCCACTTCCAGGAGTAGGAATACTTCCTCCCCCTCCTTTACCTGGAGTGGGCATACCCCCTCCTCCTCCTCTCCCTGGAGTGGGAATACCCCCTCCTCCTCCTCTCCCTGGAGTAGGAATACCTCCCCCACCTCCTCTCCCTGGAGTGGGAATACCCCCACCCCCTCCACTTCCAGGAGTGGGAATACCTCCTCCCCCTCCTTTACCTGGAGTGGGCATACCCCCTCCTCCTGCTCTACCTGGAGTTGCTATTCCTCCACCACCTCCTCTACCAGGTATGGGGGTTCCACCTCCAGCCCCACCTCCCCCTGGGGCAGGCATCCCCCCACCCCCACTGTTGCCTGGCTCAGGTCCTCCACCCTCCTCACAAGTTGGGAGTAGCACTTTACCAGCAGCACCTCAAGGTTGTGGATTTCTTTTTCCTCCATTGCCAACTGGCTTGTTTGGATTAGGGATGAATCAGGACAGAGTGGCTAGGAAGCAGCCAATCGAGCCTTGCAGGCCAATGAAGCCTCTCTATTGGACAAGAATTCAGCTCCATAGTAAAAGGTAACCCAAAAGCAGCTTAGACCTTCAGTTTCTTTCCACCAGGGGACACTTACTGTAGAACTTTGTGGGAAAGTATAATTTAATGAGTTATAAATACAACTACAAAACTTATGTAAGATTTTAACATCAGTGTTTCCTGAAGCAATTATTTAACCTTGCAGACTTTTCTCTTGCAGTATCAAAGGAAGAAAAAAATGGCATATTTACATCTCTGTCTGAGACTAAATTATATCTGTTTATAGTGATTTTTTGTTTGTTTTAAGGATAAAGGGGTCTATTTTTCCTAGCATACATGCTTTTGCCTATAGTTCCAGGTCTTGACTGCCCCATATGCTCAAACCATCTGAAGCACGGCTTGTCTATAAAAGCAGCCACGGCAGAGAAGCAAGCATATTTGTTGCACAATTAGCTTACACTCATTGTTTTTGCTACTTAATTCTTTATTATCAACCAATCGCAAGAATGTAAATTGAAAACATAGGCAAACTGACGCTCTAGGATAAACTCTGCACCTTTAAAAGGCACAAACTTGCATTAAGATTCTGTCTTGTTCATAAAAAGTTCTTCTTGAGAAACACACCACATGAAACCATATCTAATCTATGTGTATAAAGTAGTTTAACTTTGAGAGCACCCTGGGACTTCTTGGGAAACAAGGCCAAGTCACACCATCACAGATGGGAATGACCATATTGAAGTAACACCTTTTCACCCAGTGTGTTCAAATTTGTCCACATACAATCTTATTCCCAGTCTCTGAGCCTGTACTGAAACGCTTGGTCATTAAGGAAGAAAAGGTGTGAGAACCATGTTTTAGATGCTGTTGGCTTTTTAAATTCTACTTTATTATAATTCCTTGATGTATTTGAACAAAGGGGCATGCGTTTAGGAACATGATTCCTTTGCAATTTTTGAATTGATTTTCTCCTCACTAAAGCTTTTCAGGGAGGATATATTGTATATCCTGCCCCCCCCCACCTCATTTCCAGTCTATTCTCTCTATGAGTGTCTTACCATTTATGTATATTAACGAATCTTTTTTTTTTAATTTAAGATTTATTTTATGAGTGTTCTTTCTGCATGAATACATGAATGCCAGCAGAGGGCATTAGATCCCAATATAAATGGGTGTGAGTTACCTTGTGGCTGCTGGGAATTGAACTCAGGACCTCTGGAATAGCAGTGAACCATCTCTCCAGTCGCTGATAAATCATTCTGAATTCTAGTAAAACCTGTTCTTCCCAGATCCAAAATATGGTGCTCTATTTCATTATTTACTTTTTATAAATCACAATTATTTTTCTTAGTGACACTGCACAATCAAGGAGATATTGAGAAAGAAAACGACAGTGGGCAGGTGGGAGGCAATGCACAGAAAGGGGGCATTATTATAGAAACATTTATCTTTGATAAAGATTTGTATTTATTTTTATTTGCATGTATGTGTGTGCAGCACATGAGCACAGGTGCTCTGAGATACTAGAAGAGGCTGTTAGACCAACTGGAGCTAGAGTGCCAGGTAGTTGTTAGTTGCCTGATGTGTGTGCTAGAAACTGAGCTCAGATTATCTGGAAGAGCAAGAGTGGTTAATTTCTGGCTATTTCTCAAGCCCTTGAAATGTAATATATACATACATACACACACACATACATACATACATACAGACAGACAGACATACAGACATATGTACGTACATACTATGTATGCATTAATCTAGCAATTAATTAATTTCTTGATATAGGATCTTGCAATGCAGCTCTGGCTGGGCCTAGAACTTGCTATGTAGCCTAAAATGGCTTTGAACTCACAGTGACAGGATTAAAGGTGTTTACTACCTCACCTAGCCTTGGAGAGACTTACTTTTCTTTAACCCTCAATTAATTGACTAAGCTAAGTCACATGGGGATGTAAGAAATCAAGCCTTCCTTACTCCTCTTGCCCATGCTGACAGGAGTTTGCTTTGATGTTTTCCTGTTGGTGACTTTATAATGAGGATATCAGAAAATTATCACTGAACAGATGTCCTTTTTTTAAACGACTTGGTGAAAACTTTCTACTAATGGAAACTTTTATGATGAAGAACTTTAAATATTTTTTGCTACTTAGTGTGAACAAAGGTCTTTTTCACACAGACCTTTTAACCTTTTCGTCAAGTTGATAACATTCTTTCTTCCTTATCATTTTTTTTTCTTTCAGTTCCCTTTCTCCCTTCCTTCTCTGTGTCCTCTTTGTTTTTGCTCATCATGATGTAGGACTTTGCTTTTTATGGTTCTTTTGATTAATTTTTAGAGACTCCAGCCCTTCGCTTATTTGGGAAAAGATTGAAGAGCCTTCCATAGACTGTCATGAATTTGAAGAATTATTTTCTAAAACTGCAGTAAAGGAAAGAAAGAAACCAATTTCTGATACAATTTCAAAGACAAAGGCCAAACAAGTGAGTATTTCTGTGTTTTCTGATTGTAGGAACCTTCTAAGACAGTCTGAACTTTTGTTAGAACAGAAGCCTTGAAATGGTTTAAGACTGGTGTCTCCTTGAACCTTTGACAGATAGCAAGGAAGGGCTGGAAGTTAGGTTGACTCAGGAAGAAGAGATAAAACTGTTCAGAAACTGCCCAGACTATTTTTCATTGGTACTTATTTCCCAGACCCTCCACCATTGCTGATTTCTTATTGTTCTTTTTCTTGATTTAAGTTCAATTGAGGGTTAATATCCATGGAAAGAGGCAAGCAAGGAAAAAGCTTTTGTCATTATAGTGTAAATAGGTGCTGTTAAAACCCAGCTACATATTTATACTGTACTGGAAACATGGAAGAAAGTCTTGACCCCTTCTAAAATTTTTATTATTTCATGGTATTTTATCTAACTTGTGACATATTCACAGAAAACGAAAGAAAACAGGATGTCTTAAGAAATATATTTCTGAACATTTTGAATGGGTAGACCGGTTGGACTTGGTCATTGAAATGACACTCTAAATTTAGTCTCTAGGATGCCATTCAGCAAGATATGACAAATCTCCACAGCAGTGAGCTAGAGATATTAGAAATTGCTAATAATGCCCATCCTTCATCATGGAATGGAAGGATATCTACATTTTATAACTTTGTGTGGAGTGGGAAGCAAGACTCTGTAAGAGGTCAGTCTTAGTGGGAAGAAATGAGGTCATGTCCCAGAATTATTCTCCCCCAATCCCAAAATCAGTGACAGCCAATGAGTCAATTCCTAGACCTTCTGTATCTGACCAGGAAGTTGCAACAAGATACATGGAACTGCATTGCTTCTGTTGATATTTCAGAGCAGACAACACTTCCACATTGGATACTGATAAGTTCATCCAGGGATGGATAGAGTCGATTGGGACAGATTAGCTATTAGAATCCATAGCAGATTAAGTGGACAGGCTAGGATTAGGCATTTTATAAGGATACAAACCTAGACAATATGTTGATCTTTTACTCAATTTCTGAGACTATTATAGTGCATTCTAGAAACTTCTGGTAGCTGTTCATCAATACTAGTAAACACGATACTACCTTCATCTTTACCAATTCTCAAAATTATGCATTAAATTAACTGATAAACTGAATGAGGGAGAAAGGCTTATAAGCTTATAAAGGCTTATATAAATATCCCTGACTATTTTAATAGATATTACGATCTAGAAAAGCATTCGTTATAATAACCAGTCCAAGGTGATACTAAGGCAAAGGAAGGATCCACATTTTCTCTAAGAGAGGTACATATTGTTAAAACTCTTCCAGTGACACAGCTGTATCGGGCACTCTGAGGCTGGGCCATCTTACCTCTTCTCATGGACCATGCCAGAGACAGAAATTTTGTTCATGCAAAATTGGGGCAGAAAGTGCAGAATCTGGAGAGAGTTGCAGAGTCAAACAATCACTTGACTAGACCGTGGGAAGTCTCCTTGGCAGCGACTGGCTACTCAGCTAAACAAGCCATTCTCTCTGCATCTCCCAATATCAGAAACTCCATTAAATGAATTAAGATGAGAAAGATAGCTTGAATGTTGTCTGGCTTTGTAGGACTTCTGTATTTGATATAGTATTCAGTTTTTGTCTTACTGAAGTATAGCTTACATCTCATAAAATACTTAGATTAAAGTTGTTGGCATGAGGTAGCCTCTTTCCATATAAGCAATGCATCTGTGTTGAATACCACTCCAGTGGAATTACCTCATTCTGTCACCAAGAGGTTCTGTAAGCTCCTCCCACCGTGACCCCCTATTCTGACGCCTGATAAGCTCTACAGTGTCAACTTGGCCTGATATTGGAACTGAGTTCAAATCTGATTTTTAGGGAGATAAAAATTCTTTTTGTCTTGTGCTAAATAATCTGCTGCAAAGGGATATATTTTAGGGAGAAAAATAAAACCTAATTTTATGTTATTTGAATAGATTTGGGAGAAAAATTTCTTTATTCTATTTCCTTGAGAAATTGTGAGTTTTGTTTAGGAAAGTATATTCTCAGGATGTGTCCATGGACATTCTCTTTTATGGAAAATATATACTGGTGATATGTGCACACATTTTGCTGTCTCATGATTCATTCCCAGTAAAATGAATAGCTTTTACCGCCAATGCTTTTATGGAGGTATTTCAAGAAATTCTTAGTATATACAATGGAAAATGGAAGTTCTGCTTTGCTTTAAATATTTAAAAATCACAAAAAGATTTTCCTGTGATCTGTCTTCTTGCAAGGAAGGTTATGGTGAAAAGTATTGTTTAACAGAGTCCCTGGGATATTTTCAGTGTCATAGTGGAGAAGTTTCCAGGGTGATTTTAGAAGGTTCCTCTGCTAGGTACACTGCCTTCTGTCATACTGAGAAAGAGGGTGATGTTCTGGATAGAACAGTGATTCTTCTGTTGGGCTTCTATATTCTCTTTGCTCCTGAAGAGACAACAATTTGCATATCACTCATGAAGCACACATTCATCTTTACTCTCACTATGCTCTTATCTTAATTTTGAAATAATATGCGTCAGAAAGTTAGCTGCAAAGGTGAGAGTGCTTGATCAGATGACAGCATGACAGAGTTGCTGATAAGTAAATGAGTGTGGCACGACAGCAAAATTGAATATTAATCTAATCCAAAAGAAAAACAAGCTTATCTCTTAAGAAATAGAAGCAAACCTAGAACCAACAACTCATTTGCTGCTTATGTCTGAGCTTCGTAGACTCTGGCCCAGGTTTCAAGAATATTTTTGAGCCAGGAAACATTTAGCCTACTTGCTTCCCTTCTGTGTTGGTCATTGATATGAATAATGACCCTGTTCCCTCATGGTTTTTTGTCATTAAATAAAGATTAAATTCAGAATTTGGGGTCAGTAACATGAGAGAATTTTATTCAGAAAGATTTTGGTAATTAAAATACATCAAAACAGAAGCTTCTAGTCAATTGTACATCCAGTGAAATCAGGAGGAAATATATATCTTTTTTGGGGGGGGGGGACATGGGAAATAGCTGCTAGTCACCAGTGGACACACAAACCATAAGTTATATTGCGTCAGCAATTTGCCATGTATCCTTACTGTGCTCAGAACTTCTCTTATCTCATTTAACAACCTCCCCCCGCACTCGCACCCAAACACACACTTATGTGATGGATAGACATTGGCTTAGGGTACGGGGAAGTGCTGCATGAGGAAGATTTCCATGGTATTCCCACCTTACTAAGGGCACAATACAGTTCAATCTCCAATCATTTTTCTCCAGAGTATTTGTTCTTCATAACCAAGTGATAAATATGGATGTGAAATATCTTCTTTGAATATAAATGGAGTCTCAGAGGATGGATTTAAAAATGACTCTGTATTTATTCTGTATGTTAAATATTTAATGAACTGTAATTAGACTTATATAATTATATGTGGAAACACTTTGGGGGAAAAAACCTTTTTTTTTTTTTTTTTTTTTTTTACTTTCTAATAGATTTTGAGAAGGTCATAGACTATGGTGCCATGCAATGTCACATTTTCTCAGTTAAAAAAAAAATGTATCAGATTGATGGCTTCCAGGAACACATAAACTTCTGTAAGCAGTACAGAGGAAGATGATTTGTGGCATTTAAATAGTGGAAAGAGGCAGATAGTCACTGTGGTTATAGTTAGGTGATGTGTTTTTTTATTTACCCTACAGCACAGAGCAGCCTCTCTCCAGTGTGCCTTAGCAGGTAGTATCTAATCCTAGGCAGAGCATAATGGAACATGCTGCCCACAATATAAATGTGCATACAGAGGGCAGCCTGTGTATTAAGAGAATCTGTGTGATATTTTTACATATTGACTGATATTTGACTAACTACTTTTTGTGATAAACCTTACCATAGATTTCTTCTCCTTGTCAGATTGAACTGTTCTTCCCAGAGTTATGGAGAAAAAACTATTTAGAAAGGTTAGATATAGCCTTTATAGGGTATACTTCAGCCTTTGGAAATGCAGTTAGGAGAAGAAGAAAAAAAAAAACAGAAAAATCAGGTTATGACAAGGAGAAGCAGTGAATGGATTTGTTAAAATTCACATTTAGTACAATTGTGCCAAGGTGTTAGATAGCTGGTATTCTACTCTATCTTGCCATTTTGCATTACAGCCTAAAGTGAAATTTTCATGTAAGAAACATTCCTAGTAACAATGGGCAAAAGAACACCTATATACACTGACCCAGGTGGGAGTGCCTAAACTGAACCCCTGAAAACTGCTGCCCCAAATGGCAATTGCTTTTGAAATACTGCACCCTGCTATGCTAAGGGATTTGGCAGATGTGCGTGCTCCATTCTAACACTAATATAGCCATGAAAAGTATCAAAGGATATCTAGCTCTCCTTCGCATCTCTGTTTCAGTTTGATTGTCTTATTGTAAGCAGCCATTTTTAGATTCAAATCATGTTTCATTGTAGTTGGTAATTGATAGGTTACCCCAGGTAGTTCCTGAGCATTAGCAAGTTGGTGTTTTAGTTACAGTTAGTTTCATTTGGCTTAAAGACTGAAAACTGAAATAGTTTTGGAACTCCAAATATCTTCTAATATGGCTATTTAGATGTGGGTACTCAATAAACACACGTTACTTTGTGACTTTTAAGATTTATTTATTTATTTTTAAAGATTTATTTATTGTTATATATAAGGGCACTGTAACCATCTTCAGACACTCCAGAAGAGGGTGTCAGATCTCCTTACAGATGGTTATGATCCACCATGTGGTTGCTGGGATTTGAATTCAGGACCTTCAGAAGAGCAGTCAGTGCTTTTAACCAATGAGCCATCTCTCCAGCCCAAGATTTATTTTTATTTATGTGTGTATGTGTGTGTGTGTGTGTGTGTTTAGTATATGCTTTGAGTGTGTGTAAGTTCAACAGAGGCAAGAAGATGGTGCTAGATTCCTTGGCGAAATGGGAAATGACCCAAAGAGGGTGCCGAGAACTGATCTCAGGTCCTTTGCAAAAGCAACAGGCAGTCTTAGCTGCTGAGCCATTGCTCCAGTCTGTGGTACTTTATGACTTTCAACATGTGCTTTTAATATAATACATTCCAGCTGCAGCCCTTAGAATGTATTTACATAGGAAACCACATCAAAATACAAAGCTATAATTAGACAAACATAGGTTTTGTGGAATCTGGATTTGTTTTAGATGTTGAAAGATTTATTATTTTTTGAATATGCTGTTCCTATAGCTATGTGTACAACATACCCAATCAATTCAACGAATTAAACAATAATAACCTCTAGTTTTTGTTTTCTTTAGGCCGAAAAAATGTTTATATACTTCTAAGTGAATGGCTAAGATGAAAAATCAGCAGCGCAATAAAAGAGAAAGCACAATTAGCTAATGATCCTTAACCCTGCTACATTTTACGTTGGGTAAATTACATTTGATAAAGTGCACCTTACTTATATAACCTTTAATCATGCTCAAGGATAATTCTTTTGGTTTATAACCATAATACTGTGTATGGTTTTATTACTGTGGCAGACAAGATATATAACAAAAGCACATTGAGTTTTAATGGCTAATATAGTCTGTTTATTCTTAGGGAGCAGCTGTAAGGATTAAAAAGAGTATACATTAGAGCATCCATGCTAGGTTTTTGCGGCAGGTGATGAAAAATTTCTTTTTTTTTTTCTCTACCAGTTTAGACGAGAGTAACAGTTGCAGAGAGCTCTAGAAAGCATGAGGTTAGGACCTGTCCTGAGTCTCACTGGTGAACCTCGATGGTAACTGACAGTACAGTTTCACAACTGCATCATTTTTAACTTTGACCTAAAGAGAGCAGAGTCTTTCCATTTTCTTAGGAACTAGAGCAGAAGGATAATCAGAGAGGTGGCTCACTTGGTGATCCCAGCACATGGAGGTAGATGCAGAGGGAGCTGGAATTTAAGGTTTCTTTAACTACCTAGCAAGTTTGAGGCCAGCCTGAGCTACAGCAGACACCATTTCCAAAAACACATGCGACAGTTATAATCCTCAAAATGCTAGAGAAGGTGCAGAGGTTGCCACAGACTGTCGCTAAGTCATTCAAGTTCCTAAACTGGAGTCTTTCTTCAGGTTATATGCTATATACTGAAGTTGCTTTGCACTGTGGGTGGTCAGAAGGTGAACAGAGTGTTTATCTAACAGGGATAAAGATGCATGGATGAGATGCAACCTGAAGTGGGCCTTGAAGAATTTATTTAGTTTAGATAGGCAGAGAGGATTAAGGGTTGGCTTTCCAGAATAAAACAGTGAGTGAAGACTTCCTTGAAGCTCATTTAAACCTCAGTAAATCAGTCAGCACCAAAGCAGGCCCGTCCTGTGTGCTGCTGTTTGAAACTTTCCGGGGTGGTGAACACCGTTATTTCTTACCTGCTTCTCATAGTCCCTCATGTTTCCTGCTCATCTCTCTCTCTATGTGCAGGATTGCCTGCTAAGACATGAGAATGGGAATTAAATTGGAGTCCATGCTGGGGCCATGTTAATAATGGCTGACTCTACCTTTCTTTATCATAGGCAGCAGCATAATTTTGAATAATTGCAGGCAAGTGAGGATTATATATATTTTTTTACTCATTTTACTTACAAGATTGATAGTTTTCACCTTTTGTCTGTCAGAAGAAATGCTGAGAACAACAGCCAGATTTTACAAATTCTAGTTCATTTTGCTATAAGATAAAAATGATGATAGAGTATTTAAAGCTACAGCTTTAAAGTTCTTATTCATGTACGTTGTTTCTTTAAACTCGCTGAGTTCTCTATAAGGATACCATAAAGCTACATCCTGTCTTCTACTTGGTCTACTAAACTGGCAAGGTTTACAATTGCTTTTTGTTGCTTGAGTTTTCTTAATTTTCAAAATTTGATTTGACTTTTTTAAATATAGCTCTCCTGTTCATTGACTTTATCTTCACATTCCATTTTGCCTTAATTATTAAGCAGTTTGTATTTTCTTTGAAGAAGTCCAGTTTATTCATGTCCTCTTTGATGCCATTGAACATTATGACAATCCTTTTGAGTTCTTTGCCTGCAATTTCATGTATATCATTCTTTCTGAAATCTGTTACTGCGTGGTTGTTTATTTTTGGAGAAGTCATGCTATCCTGACATCATATTTCTTATGTTTTCTTTGTTGAAACTTGCACATCTGGGACCAGGCCATTGGCTGGTGTTTTTCAGAAATCTGCATTATTTCATTTAAATATTTATAGTGTCCAAGTAGAACTAGGTTTTGGTGAAGTTGAAGTGTAGTTTCTCCCTAGTAGATTATGGATACCAGTCAGTAGCTTGATACTCAGCTCAAGGACTTAGACATGCTGCCCAGAAGCACTGTCAGACTAGAAGACTTGTGTTTCATTAAAAAAAAAAAGCCAAGGATATGCTTTGCAGAGCATTCTATCATGAGGTGGGAGGGCTCTTCCTGAAGCATCCCTTCCCCCTGAGGTACCATCCATAAGACAGGTATAATGTAGAGTTTAGAGTCTACATGGGAAGGGGAATTAAGGAGGGACGGGAAGAGAGAGAGAGAGAGAGAGAGAGAGAGAGAGAGAGAGAGAGAGAGAGAGAGAGAAGGAGAGAAGGAGAGGGAGAGGAAGGAGGAGGAGGAACAGGTGGAGAGAAGGGGATGAGGGGAAAGAGGTCAGGGAGAGAAGAGAGTCAGAGAGAGAGAGAAGGAACAGAGAGAGGAAGGAGGAGCCAACAACCCCTTTTATAGTACTCCAGGCCTGCCTGGCTATTGCTAGGTAACTGCTGGGAGGAGCTTAGAAGGAATGCCATCAAGACTAACCACAGATGATGGAAGAAACAACTGCAGGTGGTGGATAAGGCCAGTGCAAAGGCAGAATAATAGTCAATTAGAAGCAATCACCTTTCCACCCCACACTGCAGTAACTTCAGAAGACTGTAGCAGCAAGGTCAGTACTCTAAGACCATATGATTTACCTAAGGTGAATATGGAAAGAAACTAAGCAGAGGGAAATAATTTTGGATGGTATAAGACAATAAAGGAGGGAGGAGGGAGGTTGAGTGAGTACTTATTTGAATACCACACACTAGAGTAAAATGATAGAAGATAGGGAAGAAAGAAGGGAACATTAGAAAACAAAACAAAACAAACCCAAAAAGACCACCAAGTACTAGGTGAATAGTTTATATGGCGGGCTCCATATTTGGGAGGCTTTGATAGGGAGATCAGGAGCCTCAACAACCTGATGATCAGATCTCTATGCTAATGCTAAGGGTTGAGGGGTTGGGGGAGAGCAAGAGAGGGAGGGAGTGCAGGAGGAAGGCAAGACTGGAGGAAGGAAAGGAGAACCACAGGTCTTGGAGAGGGGAATAGAGGAGTCAAGACCAAAAGGGAAGGTATAAAATAAGGCCAGAAAAAAAAAAAAGCTAAAATAGTTTAAATAACATAAACAAAAACTGGAAAAACAAAACAGGAAAAAAAATAAAAACTTCAGTTACTCCATGGGTGAGCGCAGCTCTCTTTGCCATGAGCTTTCTTTTCTGGGCTTTTGAGTTGGCTCCTGGTGGTGAGATGAACCTTTGTTTTATTTGGCCTCCTGTGCTGGTGTTTGTTTTCTCTGCCAGCAAGGAGGACCTGTGGCTTGGGGCAAGTAGTTGTCATGACTCAAGAACAAAGCCTCTTTGACTTCCTAATTAATTCTTGACTAGTCTCTTTTTGCCTGAGTGGTTTGTTTGTTTGTTTGTTTTGATGTTGTTGTTATTGTTGGGTTTTGTTGTTGTCGTTGTTTGTGATACCTAGGTATAGAAAATACATATACATATCTAGCCATTGATAATAAATTAAAAAGAAATTTATCAAGGTAAATTTTAGGTACACATTGCCATTAAGCACTTCTTACCATTAAGCACTAAAGTAAATTCGTGTACTAATGAGATAGTTATCATTGTATTCTCATTTTACATAAAGAATTAAATTCTGATTAAATCTTCATTACTCCAAGACAAAGAGCATCTTCAACATTTTTCAGAATTAACTAATATTTTCATTTATGGTCAGTGTTGTGAGTGATACTTCATCATACATAGCATGGAACGAGAGAAGGTTATTTAGGGCCATTTTTAAAATTGTTAGAAATTTTGTCCTAGCTCCAAGCTACAATTCCTGGTATGAGTTTTTATAAAACCTATCAGCAATTCAGACAGCAATTTAAGAAATTGAATGTTCTAATGCAATGCAGTCCAAAGATGTATTAATTTGATATTTATATGCTGAAGAATAGTGGTAGGAAATAAAAAGGTATCTTTGTGCTCAGTGGCAAATGTCATATTTCTATGCAAGGAAAGAACTTTGTGTGCTTAGAAAAACTAACATAGTCTCAAATCTGAGCAGAGGCGGTGTCACTGTTGCTGTATGTTAGAAGGGCGTGAGCAGTCCAGAACTACAGTGACGATGGTCATTGATTCACAGTGGACACACACCACCTGCTGTACACACCTCAGATTCATTGTGCTTTTGATTTTTCATTAATTTTTGATCAGTACACATCCAGAAGCCTTCTTCTGTCATCAGTTCTTTTTTCTTTTTAAAATGTTTTTAGCCAGTGTATACATGGATAAAAATTTCATCATGTCTCCCCATTTCAGTTTCTCTGCTGTCTTCTCCTCCTCTACCCCTGCCTCTCTCCTTCTTCATCTCCCTTTCCTTCCTTCCTCATCTCCAGTTGCCTTGTCTCATCCCCATTCCTCCTCACACTGAAACCCTTCTTTCCAATTTCCTCCTGTTTCATCTGTTATGCTCATGACCTATTGAGTTTAAATAGGGTTGCAGGAATGCTAGTGGATAGGTTGTTATTGTCTTTTACAATCTCCATAACAGAGGTTGTGCCTAATAGCTTGAGAAGCAGGGATTGGAGGACTTTTGTGTCAAGAGACTGGGCAAAGCTACTAGTGATCTTTTTTGCTCTGTGGGCACACTGGCTCTTTTGTGTTCTGGGCCTATGTGAAGCTGCATTTCTCCTTCCCATCTGTCCCTACTAGATTCACTTGCCTCTGCCCATGCCTCCTCTGGGAGTTGGCTTTCATGCTGGGCTTCAGGAGCAAGAAGGAAGTAAGGCTCTTCCTATCATATAGCTCAGACCAGAGTCCCACAACTTGGAGCTCTCCGCGGTTCTGACTTTGTTTTTCTGCTCTAACTGGAGCAATGGTTTTCAACCTTCCTTAAACTGTAACCCCTTAGAACAGTTCCTCCTGTTGTGGTCATCCTAACCATAAAACTGTTTTTGGTACTAGTTCATAACTGCAATTAGCTACTGTTATATATCATACCATAAACATCTGATATGCAGGTTATCTGTTATGTGACTCCGTGTAAAGGTCTTTCAACCCCTACAGGGTTCTTGAGCCACAGGCTGAGAACTTCTGAATTTACAGGCCTGTTCTCCCTTGATGGTTTCCTTGGGCTCTCAGAGCACACAGTTGCGTTATAGTAATCTGGATATGTCAGCCCAACCATTGGTTTTGTTGTTGCTGCTCGTTTTGTTTGGGGGGTTTCGTTTTGTTTTAAGTAAAAAAAAAAGAAAAAAAAATAAATTTCCCATTTCAATAATACCAGCTCTCTTAGGCTGCCACACACGAAGAAGGTAGACACAGAGATTTTCCATAGCCAGTGGAAGAATAAAACTCCCTTACCCAACTGTTTCCTTGAATCTCATGTTAAATCTTCCAGAAAGAATACAGTACTGTTATGTAGGAAAGTCAAATTCTTTGATTCTAAAAACAGAAATAATATACTTCCCTACTCTTCTATTAAATGTGAATGAAATTAGTTTGTTTTAAAATATGGTCATTATAAAGACAATAATCAGATGGCATGGTGGCTTCAGTTTAGAGTATTTGGTGACACAATATGAAATAGGAAGGCAACAAGTGCTAAGGCCAAGAACTTAAAGAAAACTATACATACGATTGGCTGAATTAAAGTTAAGAGGAAAACAGATTTCAAGGCACAGGGAAAATCTAGGGTGTATGATCTAGGCTCTTGATGGCCTTGGAATCACTGAAGTAATGACCATAGCCACTAGCCAGGTTGGATCTCATTCGCTGATTGGGATTTTCACATTTAAGCTTCATTTTATTGTCAAATGTCCTTCCACTGAAACAGAGTAAAGCACATATATGAGAGAATCTTAGGTCTTATACTGAAAGTGTTCATGAGACGGGAAATAAACTGAGCTTGGAGTATGTCCTCCTGGCCAATATCTTGCCCTTATCTTCCACTTTTGACCCTTTAAGAAAAGCTCCCCTGTTCAAAGGATTCTGATATGTATCCAGAGTTCAGGTATCTCTCCACTGATTAGTCTGCTCAGTGAACCCTTGTTGGATATGTTTTTCCAGGAAACAGTATTACTTATGTTCTGTAATTACAGCACCCATTATAACATGTCTGTATGTTTTGTTTGTTCATTCATTGTCATGATATGAAATCATTACTCTAGAGTTAAAAGCCTACTTTCAGTGTTATTTTATGTACAGTTACAAACTCTTTCAGTATTATTTCACAATTAATATACCATTACTCCTAGGAGGAATGAGTGAAGCTGTCTTAGGCTTAAAATTTCAGATTGCTTGAACATCTTTATCGATTCTGTTGCTTCTTCATGTTGAGGTAAAATTAACATTTCATACAAGGCAACCTATACTGCATGGAAAATTCTAGAAGGAAGAGCTGGCATATGACTCATTATAGTAACTAGCTTGCTGTTTAATATATCAACATCTTTCCTTGATTCACCTTGTCTGCCATTCTTGAGGTTGCTGACAGGGCCTCATAGATACCACTGTCCCATTTTAATCTCCAAACCGTTCCTCCCTCATAATCATCTGCAGTATTTTTCTTCACCAGACGACCCATGATTAGACTGATTCTGTCCCGTGGTCTTTATCACTCCTACTCATCTCACTCTGTTCTTTCTGTTTTACTCATGCATTTATTTTCTCCAGTGTTTATGTACATCAGCATTATCTTCTCAAAATGTAGACTGCTACACATTGCCAGAGGCTTATGACTTGCTCACACTTTTTATTCACTCATCAATTTTATCAGGTACTACATCAACTGATGTTATTAGAAACTATTCCACTATCTATCCTTAAACTGTTTTGTGGAATCATGTCCCTTGCTAAGATGATAATGATGATTATTACGCACTTGGAAGTCACTTGACAGGAGCAATGTTGCAATGAGGACACTTGCCAAGGTTTTGAGCAAAGGTGACATTTGAAAAAGGTCCTGACAGCCATTTTACTGTATGTAGGATGAACTCTTATTACCACTTACTAGAAAGTCAACCAAAGCAGTATTTCCTCCATCTTTTTATACTCTTATAAAAAGAAACAGAAGTAAGGCAAATCTTAGACATATTTGAGAAGTTGCACATTGAATTTCTCATCTTGGTCTCTTTGGAAAATGGTTCTATCCTAATCATTGGTGATGCCCACTGGCAACCAGAGCCTGTGTATTTCAGCGACAGCTTACAGGCTGGGTCATGCCTTCTATCTAGAGAAAGATGTGTGGATAAATTCTCCTGAATTCTTTGGCTGACTGTCTTTTTAACTCAAGTCCATTCTGTTTCTCCCGTCTAATCAGGGCTCCCTTCAGCACAGGGCATCAGATAGTTTGTCTAGGGAAGAAGAAGAAAAAGAAGAAAATAAAACAGCAGAAATTAAACCAATTATTGAATTTTTTGCATTGACAACCTCCTCAGGTGACTCTGATCCCCCTACCCTCGCCATGATTCTTCCCTTCTTCCCGGTGACCCCTGAAAAGAGGAGAAAAGGGTGAGAAGGGCCAAGGAAATGGTCCACACTGGGCAGAGCTTCAGTTGGAGAAGATATCAAGGGTGTAGAGATCTTCCAGAAAAGGGGAAATCCATTATAGAAGAAAGGGAAGCGGGCTCTGGAAGGGTGAGTGCCCCCAGCCTTGTCTGTGCAGGTGCTGGTTTGCATCTCTTTAAGCCCAAGTCCAGTTCAAGTTGCATGTCTGTCTTTTGTTTGTTTGCTTTTGTTTTTTGTTTTTTTGTTTTTCTTCTTTGCCACAAAGAGGCATACTCCTGCTTGCCACAATTCTTCGGTTCAATAATGGTCATGCTTTAAAAGATGGGCAAGATGGTTTCTGTCATCACTAGAATGTAAACTCTATGTCAGCATCTTCATGGATAAGTTATAATTAGAAGAGAACATCTAATCAGATGAAGACAATTTCCTCTGCCCTCTGCTATGGCTCTGAAGAGACAAAGGATTATCTAGTCCTCAAGCTTGTGTGGCCTTCATTTCTCCAGTCATGGTGTTAGCAATCCAGGGACATAGACTTAAGTTATTTTTGTTCCTACCTTTACTTTAGACTAGATTTTTTATTGTTCAAATGTAAACAGTGATGGAAGTGGCAAAAGGGTTAGGGGGATGATTCATTAATTGAATCATTTGCCTTGAAAGCACATCAACCTGCACTTGATTCCCAGCACCAAATAAAAAGCTGAGTATGATAATAAGGATTTGTGTCCCAGAGCTGAGAGCATACAGACAGGGAGGTAGGTCCCTAGGGCTTGCTGACCAGGCAGCCACACATACACACACGGTAAGATGAAGGCAAATGAGACTGTCTAAAAATAAAATGGGACATCTCCCAAGGAACTGTACTGAAGGCTTCCTCTAGCGTCCACACACAGGTTCATACGCATGCATATATTTTACACACACACACACACACACACACACACACACACACACACACACATAAGAAAAAGGAAGAAGCCTGATATATTGCAATCATTCAATAATCATAAATAAATATTGTATCCAAGCTATGCTCACACACAAGCTCTGGATTGCTTGCAGTTATGTCTAGGAGAAAATGCCAACGAAGTATTAAATTGAAGTAAAAGTCACGGTTTCTTCCTTCACAAGACCCCAAACATATATGTCAGCTTTTGCTATTTGTGTATCTATGATGGACATAAACCTTAGTGTAACCTTGATTCAGTGGTGTTGTCTTCCTCTTGCTGCCTACTCTGGGCTTGTGTTTTTGAGAATTTATATTTACAGCTTTAATTGGTCCAGTTTTGGGTTTACAAGCAGCAGTACTTGAGGAGAAAAGGAATGTGATTTTGTTTTATGCACTGAGAAAGTTATGTAGGGACTTTCTTCTTCAGTCCTTAGGCCAATGTTCTATCTCTTATCTCTCAAACCAAAGGGTATGAACAACTGCAACAATTGTGTCTTCATAAATATTCCTGACTGACTTTGTTGAATACGCATAAGCAAGTCTATAGCAAATATAGTCATTAAAATTGTTACCGATTAAAAATAATGACTAGAAATAAAAAAATAGCAAATAATAAATTATAATACAAAATTATAGATTTTGTTATATTTTCATATTTATAAGATAGAAAAGGAACGAAAAACTTAGAAACGGGAGATATGAAGGGTAAGCGACCCAACAGCTCAACTAATAGCGATAAGAAAACAAAAGAAAGCTTCAAAAGATGAAGAAGAGAAAACCATGTAACATGGGGCTGATTAATTCAAAAGAGCAGAGACGGGAAAATGGAATAGGAAGTGAGGATTAAAACTTGCATATTAAAAGTGGGGTGGGGTGCTCATGTAATCATAGCTCTTGGAAAGCTGACATAGAACTCAGAGCCAGAGCCCTGCCTGGGCCTCTTTATGAGTCTAGAACAGAATGAGAGAAGACAAAAGAAATTAGTCGTGAAAACAAGAAGACAGAATAGGAAGCTCTGAAGGAAAGAGGCCTGTGCGTGCAGATTGGTGCAGTGTTTGCTGAGTGAACAAGGCCTTGATTTTCACCCTCAGAACCACAGAAAAGAAAGAGATTGGGGTGGATTTGACATAGCATTAAAACAAGTGTATGAAACTATTAACTTTAGGGGGAAAAAAGTTCCCATGAAAACAAAATAGAAACACAGTGCAAGATGATAACGGAGCATTAATGTGGTTAGCAGTCCAATCCTCTGCAAGGTAATCCTGACAGCAGAGTGATCTAAGCCTCTACCTACTAACTTATCTTTCAGGGTTCTCTTCAGCTGGTCTCTGGTGGGAACCTAGTCTGTGCTTCTTGGCTCCCCGGACTTTCATTTGAGGTGGTTGCCTAGCAGCCAGAGGGTGTGGTTTCCTGGCTGAGCCAACTCTGATTCCTGCTTTTCTGGCCAGGGCCTTTTGGGGTGGGCTCCAAGCTTTCTGCCAGCTGACCCAAATCACCACTACCTTAGAAGGTCTAGTTATGGCTGGAGAAATGATCATGTAGATGCAGCAGTTCAAACCTAGGGGTGGTAGAGACTGAGGGTTGGTGGACTTTACCTTGCCAGTGCCCAACTTTCCACAGCTTAGCTCCTATGCATAATCACTTGTCATCAACTACTTGATCGCCAGCCCTGGAACTCAAGGGTTTTGCTTGGAAGCTTTGGAATGGAGGTTCCTTTGGGGTTTCAGATCCTGGAACCAATAGCTGTGCTGGCTATTTTACATTCCAGAGCCAACCTGGCCTGCAGGTCCTCCCAGCATCTCTTAGTCCCTTTCCTGGCATGCTCCATCCCCAACCCTGAACTTTCTAGCCCAGGAACTTGACTGCCTTTCCCCCCAGAGGTTCTTTGCTATATAAATCAGACATTTTGTTTTCTCTCCTCCCCCACCCCTGCCCCTTTGCCTTCTCTCTGTTCATATGGGCTTTCTCTCTTTCTCTTTCCCCTCCACTCTGTCTCTATTCTCTTGGAGATTTCGCTGGCCTCCTTCTTTGGGGCCTGTGTAGTCACTCAACCAACAGCAGCTTCCCAATAAACCTGAATTTATATATTTTAATCTGGTTTAAATCGGCTCATTTCACCAGCAGAGAAATAGCGTATCTGTCCCTTAAGTAGCTGAAGATGACCTTGAATGTCTGATCCTCTTATTTCTACTTTTCAAGTGCTGAGATCACAGGTTTATGTCAGACATGTTCTGTCTGTGTGGTGCTAGAAGTTGAATTCAGAACCTCAAGTACACTAAGCAAGCACATCAATAGCTGAGCTTACATACTTAGCCCCTGAAATCCTAATTCCATGTTTTTCCCCTAGAGCTAGACCAGAGCTCCAAGCTGATATTCTCTGCTTCAACGTGTTAGCACTCAACACTTGCTATATGTTCCTGGAGTCAGTACAATGCAAGGAATCTTAATTCCTAGTGCCCCAGTCTAAAGGAGCTTTGCAAAATGCACTGGGTCCTACACACTGAGTGAGTGAATCATGGCAAGAGGAGAATCTGGTCTCAGGGCATTGTGCTGTGTACAAACCAGGGCCCACTTTTCCTCTGCACTGCTCAGCGCTATGGAGTCTGCTCCCCCGGTGCTTGCTTTGGATACTGCCCTCTGTCTGCTGTAATATTTATATAGCCTACATCCCAGAGCATCCTCTCCTGACCCTTACATTCTGCTTTCTAAACACTTTGGAGGGATGTGTGTATTTGATGTAGATGGACTTGGCTGCATTTTTTCTTTCTATTTTTCTTTTCTTTTCTTTTCTTTTCTTTCTTCCTTTGTTCCTTCCTTCCTTTTTCTTTCTTTGTTTCTTTCTTTGTTTCTTTCTTTCTTTGTTTCTTCCTTTGTTTGTTTGTTTGTTTGTTTGTTTCTTTCTTTCTTTCTTTCTTTCTTTCTTTCTTGTCTCTTTACAAGTGAAACTATAGTGAGAATTTTCAACTTTCCTTTCCCTTCCCCCTACCCTGTCACCACAGTGATCTCACATGCTCATGTATGCCTGTATATTTTATTTTCTTCCAAATGCTACTGTTTTTTTTTTCCATGAATAAATACATTTACTTATTTCTTTGAGACAGGAGCTCCCTATGTAGCTCTGGCTGGCCTGGTCTCAGATTCACAGAGGTCCACTTTGCCAGGCTCTCAACTGTTTTTATTTTGTTCTGTTTCTCAAAAAGCCTGTCTGTCTCCTGCTGAAAGGTCAGTGTCTCCCCGCTGTGGCCTGTCATGCCTTGTGCTCTCCAGCTGCTCCAGACCCATCCCCCAGAGATGATAGTGATGGTGAGGAGTCAGCAGTCAGCCATCTTCTTCTTTGTGAGGAGTTCTATTAAAGCTACTTGCTGTGGTTCAGGTGAATGTGGGCACAGCTATACACCTAGCTCTCCCCTTTGCACATAACAAGAAATCTTGCATAATTGGGTCTCGCCCATTCATAAGATCCTGGCTCTGAAAATCTGCCAAGACGCATCTGTTTCTTACTCTTCGTTCTCAGCACCTTCCCCTTTTGGGCATTTTAGAAATGGACTATGTAAGCACCCCAGCTAGACTTTTGTCCTGGGATGGAATCAGTTAGAGAAGGAGACACATGTCTTCCACTGAGATTTAGTCACGGTGTAGTGACATAAGGGAATTTCATAGGAACAGGAAGATAACCAAAGATCCCATGTGGCATTAATCTTCTCCATGCCTGTTGAGTGACTACTAACCTTGTGCCAAGCACTGAGCTGCATGCTTCAGTTTTGCAGGGCAAAGTAGAGAAACTGAAGACTAAGCTTAGAGTTTGAGAAGTTAGAGTTCAGTCACACCTATGGCATCCCAGGGGTGACTTGAGTTTCATTGTCGCCCTCAACTGAACTCAGAGATCCTGAACTAGGAGAGAGAAGTGTACATTACCCCACGCTACCTTTTGATTCTCGAACTGGTTGTCTAGGATTTCTGAATGAATCTTGCAGAGGATGTTGATATGGCTTCATTTGTCTTCTGCACATTTCCCCCAGTCTAAGGGCAAGGCAGAGTGAGCTGGCTGAGCAATTGCAGCTGAGTAACAGTACCAGTATAGCTTTCCAAGGATGCCTGTATACTCGAGACAAGTCAAAGTCAATATCCACCAAACACTTTTGTGCAGCCAAAGATAGTGAGCATTCTGGGAACGGGGATGGCTTTTGGTTAAATGAAAATGACTGCGAAGAATAAAAGGAAGGACATTTATGGGTTAGAATGTACACGATAAAGGTACCCATCCAATATTTGTTCAATAGTTATATTTACACACCTAAAATATCACCTTAGTCCCACTGCCCCTGAGCATTTAGCCAATGGTCCTGGATAAAGTCATTAAAATGTCATTGATGAATTCTACCTTTGTGTATATAACTCTCATATACATGTCTATACATGTAGTATTTGAAACCACTGGAAACATCTCTAAGAAGTTGGGCTTTTAGGAGATTTAGTTAAACTTATGCCTTTGTTTTAAAATAATTTAACCATCACTTTGTTAAAAATATTTAAGAAAATTATGGAGCTATATGTTTTTTTTTCATGTTACTAGTCTTTCTACCAATTTGAAGAAAGTAGAAGTATTTTGGACAGTCAGTTATTAGTAAGTAATTATGTTAAATATATGTAATCTGAGACATAGTCGTGAGGTTGCTTTCTATCTATATTTCTGAAAGAAATGAGTTCATATATGTATAAAAGTCTCTGAGACAGGGTGTTCATAGCACTGTTTATAATACCTATAATGGACAGTCTCAAAATTTCCATCAGCTTTGAGTTAAAGAATTTTTGGGGGGCTGGAGAGATGGCTCAGTAGTTAAAAGTACTTGCTGTTCTTGTTGAGAACCTAAATTAGGTTTCCCAGCACCCACATGGCAAGTCATAACTGTCCCTAACTCCAATTCCAGGAGATGTAGTGCCCTTTTCTCGTGTCTGTGAGTACCAAACATATAGGTGGTACACATAAAAACATATATAGGTTTAGGCAAATAACCATACATATAACAATAAAAATACACATATATTTTAAAAGGAATAAATTGTGATATATGATGAGATAGTATTCCTTAATAAAAATTAAGAATTTACTTTTATAATCAACAATATACCAAAGTTAATATGAGCAGTATATTCCCATTTCTATACCATTTAAGAATACAAAAAGATATTTTTTAAGCAGTAGAAGACAATAGGAAGGAAGCATTAATGGAGTTTTCATTGGTTCTAGTAATGTTCTACACAATGATCAGAGATAGATAGTGTGGTAACTAGTCTTATGTCAACTTAGTACATCTACTAGAGTCATCAGAGAGGAGAGAAACTCAATAGAGAAAATGCCTTCATGAATTGGGCTAGAAAGCAAGCCTGTGGGGGGTCAGTTTCTTAATGATTGATGGGGATTGGGGAAGGCCTAGTTCCATTGTGGTTGGTGCTATGCCTTTGCTGTTCTGAGTTCTATAAGAAAGTTGCCTGAACAAGCTACGGAGAGCAAACCAGTAATCAGCACCACTCTATGGTCTCTGCATCCAATTTTTTGACCTGCTTGAGTTCTTTTCCTGATTTCCTTTTATGGTAAACAGCAATATGAAAGTGTGAGCTAAATAAACCCTTTCCCTTGCAAATTGCTTTGGTCATGGTGTTTCATCACAGGAACAGCAACCCTAACTAAGACAGATAGATAGAACAAGGCAAATAGATTAGCTAGCTAGCTAGCTAGCTAGGTAGGTAGGTAGGTAGATGAATAGATAGATAGATAGATGATTGACATATATAGATACATAGATATATAGATAAATGCATAGACAGATTCATTAGTAGATACATAGATAGGCAAGTTTCAAATAAACCAACACAATTATGCTCATTTAATCTTTAATTCCAATATTTTGGAAACTAAAGTTTCTAAACAGTAGATACTTTAAAAGATGTATTCTATTCATTAAATAACAAAACAGTTTAAGATATTGCAATAGCAGAATTGAAGATGTCTTCAGAAATAGAAATAATAAATGACTTGCTTATTGTTGGACACAGATGTGATACAATTGTTTAATCCAATGTGGAATTGTTGAAGGTTGAATACAGTTTTGAAAATGACGCTACTCAAAAAGTAACTTTTAAAACAAGCATTGGTTGTCACACACTGAAACTTTGATTCCTTTAAATAGGGCACCATGGATTAGCCCGCTAACAAGGTACTGTTTATATCGACTTTACTTCGAACTCCCGGCAGAGGTCTTTGGAAAATCATCCAGTTGCTTAGGCACTATGTCATTTACAAAAAGAAAAAAAAAATACAAACTTGCAAGAAAATTAGAAACATCTTCCTTCACAGGGTGTGATCCATCATGACAGGCCTAAAACAATCAGTAAACTGTGAATAAGGCCAGGAAGCAAGTCCTGTCCCCTCAAAGTGTCCAAAAATTAATACCATGCTAAGGACTGGAGAACAGAGTTGCTCAGGGAGTTGTCATGTCTACCCTGCTGTTTATTCAGTAAATTAATGCTAGCTGAATCATTCTTTTACTGACCATTTTACCTGTCCTAGCTAGGCATCAGGTTTTTATCCCTGAGTCTTCCTTACTGTTATTCACTACTGTCTGTGTTTCTGACATTGAGTAATATACAAAGCAGAATACCTGGTGACTGTATCCGTCTGAGCTTTGACTTTTGCGAACAATTTGAAAAGTATTTTTCATCTTACATTTCGTGTGTGGATATTTGTTATATATAATAACACAAGAGGACTAAGACCCCTGGAAAATGAGGTTCACAGTGCTAATTACAGGGCAGATGTGTCTTCTCTACACTGCAGCCTACAGGTCATCTGGGGGATTGGTCAGGATGAAGTCAGACCTGCTGGCTTTCCTGCCTGTCCACTTCATGGGTGTGTGACCCTGATTCTGCCATTGTCACCATTAAATGCATAGGTGATACCAATGGTCTTTGGGGTTTTTTGTAGTGATTGCAAGAATTAATGAAAGAGAAAGGCCTTTATGTGCACAATGGGGCCTTCTCAAACACGTTTACTGTAACTAGTGGCAAAAGCCTTTCAAAAAGAATCTTCCCTTGTTCCTGCCATGACCCTTACCATATCATAATTAACAGTTTTCACTGAGAGAATGCTGAAATCTCAGAGGAGATGCTTAAGACATTTAATATATAAGTGGTTCACTTAGAAATTATTTATTTTTTAAATACTTTAAAAAATATATGTGTACCATATGCATAACCTATGAAGAGCAGCAGAGGACATTTTCTCCCTTAGAACTGCAGTGACAGATGGTTGTGAACTGACATGTGGGTACTGGGAATAAAACTTGTATCTTCTGCAAGAACACGTGCTCTTAACTTATGAGCCATGTCACAAATTCCTAATTATTTACACTTCACCTATTTATTCCTTATGATTTCTTTGTTTATTTATTTATTTATCTATCTATTTATTTATTTATTTATTTATTTGGTTTGGTTTGGTTTGGTTTGGTTTGTCTGGACAGGGTTATCTGTGTAATAACCCTGGTTATCCGAGCACACTTTGCAGACCAGGTTGGCCTTGAACTCAAAGAGATCTGCATCCCATGTGCTGGGATTAAAGGCATGTGCCACCATGCCACCACATTTATTTCTTTTAAGTATTTCCTTTTTAGTGTTGGGAAGTTAATTCATCATCCTGCACATACAAGGGATGTGCTTGACCACTGACCACCCACCCTCAGGCCTACCAGCCAGGGACTTTTAGCTAGGTCATAAAATATTGAGATCTTGTACTTAGAATAAAATTGTTTTCTGATACTTTAATTTTAGCCTAGATTATTCTCACTGAATTAGAAAAAAAAAGTAACTTGTAAAAAATTTAGGAAGGAGACATATGTAAAACCAGAGCTTTAGAGGGAATTCTCTAGGGACCAGAACAGTTCATCAGACTTGCATGCAATCAGAGAGATGAAACAGAGTTTTTTAATTACTAGGATACTTGAGCTGGTGAAGAGCCAAATTATATCTTGCATATATTGTGCATGATGAAGCAGACTAGTCTGGCCAAAGGATATAAAAACCAAGATTGTGTATTGTTTTAAATTTGAGAAGTTTAAATATTTTTGCATGTTCCCTTCATGCTTTATAAAGTGGAGATGGATGGGGATTTGGGGTAGTTGGTTTTAATTACAAAAACATTTTATTTCAGATGCTTGGTAATATTTATTCAAGCTCTCACTATTATGTTACTATAGTCTTTTTTAAATGCAAAGTAAAATTTGAAAAGGCAACCAATTAGAATAAATATTTTATTAAAATGCACAGCTAATGCTATTTCTCTTCATTAGCTTAAAATAACTTTGAACTCTTGTTTTTTGTTGTTTTCTTAATTTTAGATTTTTTAATTACTTTTTTTTTGTAGTTTAGGTCATTGAATGTTCTAGTTTGATCTAAGAAAGAATTATATAAACAAGAAATTTAATTGTGTTAAACTTGCCTGTTGAAAGAAAAGTATAAAAATCTAAAACGTGTTCTCATGCTTTTTCATTGGTGAGTTCTTCTGTTCAGCATGGTTTATGCAGAACATATGAACAGGTGGCAGAAGGGTTCAGTACCTGAGCGATAAGTCAGACTTGGCTAAGTACAGCACATCCTGACCTGCCCCACACTGCCCTGAGTCATGTTCACTTTTCAATATTGCATGTCTACTCCTATGAAACAGTACAGGCTAGCTATTATTTTTGCAGATGTGTTTCAAGTATGTCACACATGCCACGCTCTAAGTGCATGTAATTAATTCAACTTGACTTCATTCAGAACAGGTCTGTGACTCAGCTCCTCTTTAATAAGCTTGGCTTAATTAGTCAATTAATTAACTTTTTGTGCTGTTGATTGAACCCAAGGCCTGGCATGTGCTTCACAAGTGTTTTCCTGCTGAGCTACTCATCTCTAACCCTGGCCTTCTAAGAAAAGAATGAAACCAATTGTGCCTAACCGTACAGGGGTGTGGGTGTTCATTGTCTCTACTTCAAGGAGTCTTTCTTAGGGTCCTTAAGGTCACACGTGCTTTAATGTTTCTGAACCACATTTATGAAGCTTGCATTGTTTCTTTTTATTTTTATTGTCATTTATCTCTATGTGTACCCAAATGGCAGAACCTGGTAGTATATGTCTTTGTTTTCAAGAGGTGGCATAGAGCAGGGTAGATGGATTTTATTGGGCCAGGAGTCATCCTTTCACACACTGGAAGTTTTTGCTTCCAGTTAAATTTGCATAGCCAATGATATGGAACCCAAACACGAGGACTAGAATTATGGACCAAGGGAGAGTACAAGTAGGGATCATCAAGTTGATGCTAACAGAAGTCAGAAAAATTAAACTACTCAATGGAGGAAAAGCATCTAGATTCTCTTGAAACCAAGACCTGGGTCTCAATACTCAAGTTCAGATGACCAGGATGGATCAATAGACTTTGAAAGCATAGAGAGGTTCTTTCTAGCAACTTACCAAAGTGCATTTCTGAGAGTCTTGCAGTTTTCCAATTCTGAGGTTGGCTCAGACTCAAAAACAAGTCACGTAAATCTCAAGGACACAAGGACATGGCTTCACCCCTGTTCTAGAAGGCATCTTAGAGACTGAGATAAGAAGCAGATCATGTGGATGACTTTTTTTTTTAAAGGATGGCTTCTAGAGTCTCATCAGGAATATGTGTCAAATATCCTGTCGCGTTATGCTATGCTATGTACGAGTTGTTTGTGAAATCATGTCTCTCTGCTGCATCCTTCATCATCTGACAGTATGCACCTATCACTCCAGCATGATTAGTGCCAATGCCTTCTGGAGGCCTGCAGAGTCTTGAAATGCCGCTGTCGCCTTTGAGCTGGACACTCTGCCCTGAGGCTTAATGCTAATCTTAGGAGAAGGTGACTGTAAATAAGATTACCCTCTTTGATTGTGGGAATGGATTCAAGAGTGTCTGATAAGCTCTTGGTCTGCAAAAATCCAACTCAAGTAGTCTTCCTTTTTGAGGGTAGAGCATTTAAGATCTAAGATGTCTGTTGTTTTATCAACTAGTATGAGATAGCTCAGACAAGGCTGTTTATTAGTTACTAATTCCCCCTGGGCCAGACATTGAGAGATCAGTTTATATTTTCAAAGTAAGAAAACTGAATCCAAATGAGAATTGCAGAATAGTCACAGCCTGACTAAATAACCTTAGAGAAACATTTTAAATTCCCCAGGATGGCAGGAATTAGTCGGTGTCTGAGCTGTTCTCTGTCTTAATTCTAGGTGCTCAGTGTCCATAAGTTATTAACTGTGGCATCCTTTTTAGAATAAGCTCAGTGTGCTTCTACAGTGTTATGAAGTGTAACCGACAGTTGTTAGATCATTAAATGCAGAGCCAACATACTTGGCCTTTGTATGACATTTTACATTTAAGGAAATTTGTCATGCTATATTGTTTATTTTGTTATAGGACTATTGCATATGGATTACCTACTGTCTTCTGCAAGTAAGCAAACTGGGATCTGGGGATCAAAGATCTATGTCCAAAGTTATATAGTTGATCATTTAGATAAAGGCATGGCTCAAAAGTCTAATCCCTACCTCCTAATAGATGAGCTTATTACAACTCTGAGACTGAGAACATTTCCACATACCTGTAGGTTCCTTCCTCAGTTAGATGTCACTGTTTCTGACTTGTTCATGTTCTCTTCTGAACCTTGTCCTGACAGTGCCTTGGCTGCTTTGTGCATTGGACAGTGCTCACTTGTGTTGCCTACCACTTGGTAAATGATGCTGTGCTCACAAAGATGTTGAGAAACTGTGGCCTTTATGTTCTGTAATTCTGATCTGGAGTTCATTTTTACCTAGCCTTTGTCTTGGCTGTTTGATCTTACCCCTTGAATGATTTGCCTTTTGGCTCTGTTTACTCATCCTTCAATCTAGTATTCAGTTTCCAGAGAGGCTCTGGTGGTGTTTCAGAAGAAAGCAACATTCTCCCTTAGCTAGGAATTGAAGAACCAAACTCTTATTTGAGCTTCACATTTAGATGATAAGCAAATTATTGAGTTTCTTTTTAAAGTTGTTGATTTTCCTAGTTATAAGTGCTTAAAATTTTAAGTTATCTGGATATTTAATATTGAACCTTTTGATGGCTCTGAGGAGACAGATGTTACATTACAGATGTCGACTTGAGTTTAATGATGGTATAGCTGCATACCCATTCATTGACTAATTCGTTTTCAATTGTCAAAAATTCTGCATTAGTACCAAACATAGCATTTTTAGAAAATTGAATATTCTATATGGGAAAGGGATTCTTTAGATTCTAGAATAGGAATCTTAATTTAATTAAAAAAAATCAGGGATCTATAGAGCAATGTTAGAGTGTTTCCTTAGCATGGATTGAACCCCTGGAACATGGAATGAAAGGTAAAAACAACTAAATTGGCTTGTTAGTAGTTTGATGTCTAACAAAACCTAGGGACCTTTTTTTTATGTTATCAGAGATGTCTGGCATGGGTTATACCAATTGAGGCAAAGTCAATATACCTTATTGCCTGAAATTTATTAGTCAGTGTGCTGAGCCTTGAAGTAAATGATATGACATAGTCTTTATCTCTAGCAGTAGATGTATTTTATAGAGAATTCCCCAGAGAGGTACATATTCTAGTTGGAGAATATCAGATCCATGAGAGAAAAGAAATTCTTATGCCATCCCTTAGGAGTAGTATGAGAGGCTGAGCATGTTTAGGAGAAGCACCCCAGATGAATGAGACTTTCACTTTCTTGCACAATAAGTATTCCATTTGTTCATCATCCTAGTGTAAAATAAAGCAGAAGAAAAAGGGGGAGCAGTGAAGGGTGACACTCTTCCTCTGAGCTTAGAACTGTGATCCTTCAGGCTGCACCTGTGGAAGGAGGTCATGAGTGCTGGCACTGGGGAATGTGGGAAGAGGCTGCTGTTGTCACAGACTAGAAAGATTGGGCAGCAATTATCAGTGAAGCCTGACACATGACTATATATGGGAAATGAGGAAAAATGAGTCAGATGTCCCCATGAGGATGACTGGGGATGTGGGATGGCTAACTGAGATGTATGGACAGTGAGACAGAGATGAGCTGGCAAAGGAATTGCTTCTACTTCCTGTTGACATCTGTTAATTCACTCCAATATAGGAATTGTGTGATGTACATGTCTGGTCTGGTATTGTGTAGATGTTTCAGAAAACTTTGGGTCTGTTGTGACCAAGGGGAAGTCCGGGCTGTCTGTAGTTCATGTCTCATCCTTTTTATTACTTCGGCCCCAGGGCAGAGTGTGATGGAAAAGATGGCTGATTTTCATCATTTTCTTTTTGAGCCTGAGAGAATAACCCAGAAGTTGAGAGCAGCACACTGTTCTCTTTAGGAGCTGTGTGCTGTCTTACTGTATTCCAGTTCAGATGTAAAATGTCTCATAAAGGCCCCTGTGCAGGTTTAGTCCAAAAGGCAGGACTATTGAGAGGTTAGGGAAACTTTAATAGACAGAACTCAGTAGAACATCTTAAAGTCACACGGTAAATGCCTTCAAAGGAACACTGGTACCCCGCACCCCCTCTTTTCATTCTTCTGCTTTCTTACTGCGAAATAAATGGTTTTCCAGACCTAGAAGTGATAGCACCAGTCAGCCAGGGCTGTAATTCTACAAAGCTGTGTAATGTAATAAAATATTTTCTCTTCATAAATTTATCACCTGGGGTATTCATCATAGCACATCAAAGATAACACATAGCCCTTATAATCTATTTTTTGCAAATTTTCTTCAGGGTAGAAAAATTTCTATTGTTGACAACCCTGTTGTCAAATAGGCAATGGAAAGTGTAATATTAGCTGGGCAGCCATGATTCTCAGTTTAAATGCCAAAATTCTATGGCTATAGGATAAAAATTTTCTGAGATAGAGTTTTAAATATGATACCTGCCACGATCGTCCTTCTTCATAAAATATGGCTGCTTAGAATTTGGCCATGTTGAATTAAAGGAGGTAGGGAAACAACTAAGTAGAAGGTTTTAGTAGATATTGGCCAAAAATAGTTTACTAGATAGATGATTGTGCATAGTTGTCACGAAAAAGGCTTTGAAGTATAGGAGAAAGCAACAAGGAAGAGCAGGAGTCAACTGTATATCAAGGTCACAGCTACAGAAAAATCAGTACAGATCAGAAACTAGCAAAAGAATCTAGTAAGTATGAACTGGACATGTGGCTCAGTGGTAGATAGAACTTTATATGTACAAGATCCCGGGTTCCCTAGTCCAAAAAGAAAACAAAATCCTTAAGTATTATGTTTGAAGACATTAAAAGAAATGGATAAGATCATATTTGTGGAAAGGGTAAAATTTTAGGGACAAAAACATAAAAGTGGGTGGGATCAGGAAGAGCAAGGAGAGGGGAAAGGCTGTTGAACACAGCAATAAGGTTTAGCTGACATCAGACATATCATGTCCATATTAAGCTTCTCCCAGATCAACCACTGAGGAATGTGCTTTGTTACAGAAGAAAAATGTAGGGAGGGTTTATTGAAAACTTGGAAATACACACTGGGTCATAGCTATGTCTGAGTGTGACTTTAGGATGGATTACATGTGTTTTACTCTTTCTGTGCTGAAATTGACATTCAAAGACTAGGGTCTGATCACTATAAACAGAGAAAGAAATTGTGTTAAGTACTATAAATGGGCTTACTTGTGTTGTTTTTACAGTTAGGGGGTAATGTGAACCTCATTTAATTAATGCAGGCATGCATATTGAGTAAAAGACCAAAGGATTTGACTATGGGGTGTTGGTATTCTATGGGGCATTGTGGTGTAACCAGAAGGAGGAATTTCCTAAACTCAACAGAGGTCAGGGATTTTGGCATCTCTGTTGCACTAAGTATGTTCCTGTATTGTAAATAATTGTGCTATCAGAACAAAGGTGCAGCATGTAGGTCCACTGCTGACCCAGCAGGGAGGACTACTCAATGATCAAAACTTAAGACTTTACATATGACATGTTTATTTGTTACAATTCTGATTCTTTTGCCTCTTCTACCCAAATTCCAGGATTACAGGCATGATAATTCATGGTTGACTTTAGATGGCATCTTTATCTTCCATTATTTGAATTCAACTTGAGAGAGAGAGAGAGAGAGAGAGAGAGAGAGAGAGAGAGAGAGAGAGAGAGAGAGAGAGAATTTGATGTAGAGAGAGCTGGAAAGAAGGGGAGAGAGAGATAGGGAAAGAGAGATGGAGAGAGAGATACAGACAGGCAAATAGAGAGAGGCACGGGGTTTAGGGGAGATGCAGATGAAATGTCTAGGTCCTGCTCAAAGGCAAATATGTTTATAAGTTTTTTATGAATTTTCTATGTTTTGTTAACTAGTATTACCTAATATAGAATATTGTATATAACTTTAAATTTTCTAGAAGTCACACTATAAAATTTATAAAAAAAAAAGACTTGAAATTAAGGTAAAGGTATTGCGTAGGATTCAGAGTTAAAGTATTCTTTTGAATGTGCAATCCACATAAAAATTACTAAGATCATTGATATTTCCTCTTAAAACAGAAACAAAGGCCAGAATATTTTAGGTCTGTGCATATTTCCCATGTCTGGCCAACCACAAGTGGCTTGTTGATCTGTATTCCTTACTGTGGTTTTAGTGACTTGGAGCCTTTTGTTCTGTCTTTCTGCTAATGCTGGTTTCAGTCTGTTGCTTACAGGGCTCCTATTAGGGCATCGTATTAAGGGTTTTCTCTTTTATTTTAGTGGTGAGAGACAATGGACTCTGGCCCTAATAGGCATGCATAGAACATTAGCACCATGTGATTTTATGGTCTTGACCATTTTATATAGAATGTAAATGAAAGCTTGGGATCTAGTGTTTCTGAAATAAAATAGAAATGGCAGGTATCAGGATGGAGCCATGGAGTTTCCTATATGACCTTTATAGAGACTGTTGTTTATTCAAATAATAAAGATTAAAGGTCAAGAAACAGCAAGCAGATTCCGGCAGGTTTAGAAGGGTACTTGGGTATAGGTATGGAGAGTTGGATGGGAAGGATGAAATTCCATCAGTGGTCCTAGAATCCCTTAGGAGATATTGACGATGTCGATGATACCCCTACTTTCAGATTTCCTGTTAAGTGGGTTTAGGTTACAGCCTAGGGAACTTATATTTTGAAGCTTTGTGGTGATGATCATGAACCACTCTTGAGAAAGACTGACTGGCGGAATCTATTACAGCCCTTTTGTTTTGATCTATACAAAATATAATACAGAGGTGAACACTGGCATTGACTTGGAGGGCACAGCTTCGGAAGACATGGGGCAGGTGTCCTGGAGAGATGTGATTCCTGCCCATGATGCTCTGTAAGCAGAGGAGAGAGCAAGATCTAGATTGATACCTAGTTTTTCAGCTCTGGTAGATAGATGGAGACCCGTGATATCCTTACTCCGAGATATAACATAACAAAGGAGACATTGGCTGGATGTTTGGTTGGAGCTTGGGTTATACATATCAGATGTAAATTTACGTGGACAACTTTAAAGGAGATAACTTTTAGGAAAGCAAGAAACTGCTGAGTGAATGTCATGTAAATGGCATGTGAAAAAAATTACAAATTATAATGAATGAAGCTCAGAGGACAGGACTGCTGCTCATTTAAGATTTTAAAATGTCGCTAAACACATTAGGGTTTAAGCTAATGCTTCTCATTTTCCTTTTTCTTGAACAGGTTGTCAAGTTGCTTAGCAACAAAAGATCACAAGCAGTAGGAATTCTAATGTCTAGTCTTCATTTAGATATGAAAGACATACAGCATGGTAAGTATAAAAAATTAACATGCAGTCACTTAATGCTAAACTTTGGATTAAATTTTGTGGTATTTGTGAGAAAATTATTTCAATCTTTATGGTATTCATACAGTTAAGTATGTGTCCTATAATATAATATTTTATTTCCTGCTTTTTTTTTGCCTAGGTTACTATTATCATTTTCCTGTCCATTTTATACCTTGTTAAAGGTCTAATTTTCACGTGGTGTTTTTATTTTGTTCTTTCCTGATAATAAAGTGGCACAGACTATATAGATTTTAAATAAGAGAATTTATTCTTTGGAGTGCTGGAGAGTTCCACTCAGGATCACAGCTTTGTAAGACTCTGGTGAGGGGCCTACCCTGGGATTCAGAGAATCATTTTCTACTTGTATTCTGCTTAGTGAGCTCCTATGCGCTTTGTTCACAAGAAGCACATCTCATGCTGGAGGACTCGACTCTCAAGATCTAATCAACCTTAATCCAAAGCCATGAGCGGGACTGGGGAAGGGGCAATGTAGATTGTAAAGCACAAATAGTGTGGTCACAGACGCTCAGTCTGTTGCAAATGTACTTAGTTTGCTGTTACAAAATTTTAAATTTGGTATCATATGAAGCATAAGCCCCACTAGTGCTGTTACTTGTTAGATCATATCTGAATGCCACCATGCAAGAGTTACTAGTAAATACTAATGTGAACCAGATAGTGTGGTTCCTAGCCATTGAAAATATCCAGAGAAGAAAGCCTCAAGGGAGAAGCGTTAGTTGAGCCTTGAGTCTCAGGTGATTGATACGTAAGTATAATGTAGGTACAAGCCTAAAATTCTAATCCACGTCAGTTCTACCTAGTACGTGAGCTACAGAAGCACTTGTGGCATTTGCTCTTTTAAAGATGTTCTTAGGATTAGAAATGCCAATTAGTGGACTAAATTGCTCTACTTAGGACTGAACTAAAAACAGGCATTTTCAAGAGGCTGAATGAACACGTGTCTAAAACGTATTTAAAATGTTGGGTGGGAACTAGGTCAAGTTCTCTTAGCTCCTCAGATTCCAAGATTCTGCTGGATACTGGAAGAATAATGTAATTTCATCAGGTATATGACTCTCAGGTAGAAAATTGATCATTATTTCCCCAGGCATTTGGAGCAACTATAGCATAAACCCAAGGTCCTTCTACTATAGAAAGTTGGGCTTTCTTTCTTTCTTCCTTTCTTCCTTCCTTCCTTTCTTCCTTTCTTCCTTCCTTCCTTTCTTCCTTCCTTCCTTCCTTTTTTCCTTCCTTCCTTCCTTCCTTCCTTCCTTCCTTCCTTCCTTCCTTCCTTCCCTCCTTCCCTTCTTTCTTCCTTCCTTCCTTCCTTCCTTCCTTCCTTCCTTCCTTCCTTCCTTCCTTCCTTCCTTCCTTTCTTTCTTTCTTTCTTTCTTTCTTTCTTTCTTTCTTTCTTTCTTTCTTTCTTTCTTTCTTTCTTTCTTTCTTTCTTTCTTTCTTTCTTTCCCTATTTGTTTTAGTGTGTGTGTGTGTGTGTGTGTGTGTGTTTGCACATGCATGCCTGTGGATGCTAGAAGAGGGCACAAAATCCTTAAGGGATAGAGTTAGAGGCACGCTTGAGCCACCTAACCTGGTTCTGGGATACAAACACAAGTTTTAATGATAGAATAGTAAGCATACCTGACCGCTGATCCATCTCCCCAGCCCTTGGATTGCCTTTTCTAGTGATGAGCAATGGTGATTTCAAGTTATCCTTGTTGATTTGCATTATTGATGATGCCCAGACACATGGAAGTAGTTTCACCCAAATGTTGTTTTAATGTACATTTTAGTGGGCCTATGAAATATTTTATGATTGGAATTTGGGTGATTTGTAACATTTTTCTAAATGTCTTTGGTGTCAGTGTTGTAATGCATTCTGCCTTAAACTTGACAACTATTCCTATGTCATAACTTCCTATCATATCTATGTAAGAAATGATCCAAAGATGAACGGAAGAATTCTGTGTAAGTATTTCAAATCTCCCTCATGCTGCCCAGAACCTTAGAACTGATTTAAAGCAGATTGAATTATTCAAAGGAATGTCAATTTACCTATTAAAGAAATATGGTTTCAAGTATAACACAGAACTTATAAATCATGAAAAATAGTTACTGGCTTTCTAGTTTGCCCATTTGTGAATGCAGATCCTGTTTGTTAGTCCTAAAATACCATGGGGTATAATTCATAAATAGCATTAACGTGGCATGCCCTGTCAATTGATGAGTAACTCTTAATCAGAGTTTTAGTTTTTATTAAATTGTTTTGATGGTGAGGAGGCTTCCTCAGGCTGAGACATCCGGGGCAATAGTCACAGAAAAGAGCGCCAAGGCTGGCGCCAAGCACCACTTGGTGTTTCTGAAGCTGGCAGATGTAGCCCCGTTAAGTCATAGAGTGAAATCTGAAAATAATGATATGGTCTTTTCCTTCAGTCAAATATTCAGCTCGGGTTGAGCTAATAATGAGAACCTTATGAACAAAGGAGTCCGCCTGACATCTGTGTCTGTGCTACAGCCAGCGAGAGTTCATTGAAAATTTGCTCGCTTAACATGCAATTCGAACAATAACATGGCGTGAACGTCAGTAGTTGAAGGGTCACACAGAATTATGCATACACTTTATCCTATTAGGATCTAAAGGGAGTGCTTGAATCCCTTCGAAGCCCTGCATAGCCATCTTCTAAAAGCTCAGCTGCTTTTACTTCCTACCAGGAAGCAGCTGTACCTGTCTACCTTGCCTCATTGTCCTGTGAGGTGGGGGTCCCTCATAGCTCCTACTCTATAATTCATGTCTAAGATAAACTCCATCAATAAGTCTACAGAAATGTAACCCAGTTACATTTGATTTTGGATGTGAAAGTGTCAAAAAAATGGATCTAGATCTCCAGCATCATAGTATGGAAGAAAAGAACACAAGACATCTTAGTGGTCCAGCTTTTGGTAGCATGGCTCATTAGTTGAGCAGACTGGACAACTAAAGCCTCTTCTATCATACGTGTTGCTCCATGTATAGCATTTTTCCTACTGTTGATGCTGGTGTATTTATGGTGAAATATATAATACTGTTTTAAATAAAGGTTATCCTAAACCAATAGAGTGGGCATTTTCAGGGGTGACATGCTACCGAGCCATCTTTCCCATGATAATGCTTGCTCTCACCTGTAGACTATGTTAGAAGTTGTGAGATAGATTCACAACTGCATCCAGCATCTCAGAACGTTTACGCACAGTGGGTTAAATATTTGGGCCTGCCTCACCTCATTTACATTTACTGGAACTGTTTTATTTTTGTTTTTGTTTTCTCCTGTCAAAAGACTAAATCTAGAACTGACTTTGTCATCACGATTCTCCTTTGAAGTGCCTTGTCAAAGTGATGAGGGTGTGACTGGTATTCTACATGCCATGGTCTAATCATACTCTTTTAAAAATGATTTGTTTCATAGATCTGACTGTTCTATTTGCACAAGTGTCTATTTACTATTGGCATGCCTGGGAGCCACCGAGGTCAGAGGAAGGAATAAGATTCCTTGCAACTAGAGTTATAGAGAGTGGAGGACCTCTTCTGTGTGTTTGGAATTGAACCCTGAATCTCTGCAAGAGCAATCACTTTTAGCTGCTGAGCCATCTCTCCAGGCCTTAACCACAGTCTCACTACCATCAATCACCGTGTCATGTTCTGTTCATAGATAACAGGTGGGAAGTGTCTTCTGCAGCACCTAAAGCCAAAAGCAGAAAGGGAGAGGGGATCCAATCTCTCTGTAATTGAGACTCCTACAAGTTGTCCTCTGACACCCTCCCCCCAAGCGCCACGGCACACATGGACCCTCCTCCCCCACACATACATGCACACATACACAAATACATGTAAAAATAAAATCCTTAAATAACAAGTATAAAATGGAAATGTCATTTTGCTAACAGATCAAATGGAAGCAGACTTTAGAGCTAATTTTCTTTTTATAATACTAATAAATATTATATAAGTGTTTCATGATCAATAAGAATAAAACCACTTAAAATGCACTTTGTAAATGTGAGATTGCCTAACTTGTTGTCCTTCTGACCCTTGAAATTATTCCCCACAGATATAAGCACATCATGGAGGGAGAGCCTACAACCCTTTAATCTATACCAGACATTCGGAAATCAAACCCAGCCTGTATGTCTGGACTCCAAGCCTCAGGCAGCATCTTCAAATATCCAGGTTGTAGCTTCTAGGAGATTTTGACTCTAGAGGAAGGGAGTTTAGGTAGAGAATTACTAAGAGATTTTAGCTAATCCTCAGATTTTGAGAATCTAGTTTCATCAATAACAAACAACTGTAGACATTAGTATGCAAAGTTTTATAAGACATTTGGGTGGGCTCTATGTTTGATATTTTAAAGCATTAACCTAGATGGGATTAGATAAGAATTTGTGTGTGTGTGTGTGTGTGTGTGTGTGTGTGTGTGTGTTAGCTGCCTCTGGGTGTTGACTCTTTATATGGTGCTGGGTAATCATTTCCCCCAAACAGCTAGCTTTAATGTAGGACTGCTAACTGCCCTTATAACTGAAGCTTGAACTGACTCGTGGAAACCTTCTCATTCCCTCACAAAGTTTGAATAGATGAAGCATGTTAGAGCAGGGAGTGCTTGCTCTAACAAGCACTAATATTTGCTAATATATATTTATTGACTCTAATAATAGAAATAGCTTCGGCATCCTGCAGGAATAACTAGCCCAAGGTATTAGTGACCTTGGTTCCTTTTTGTGTTTAGTGTCTGCCCTGTCTGAGGCTAAGTAAAGTTGTGCCCCTGTGGGCAATAAATGCTAGATTATGTCCTTTCTGAACAAAATTTCTGCCTTGTTTAAATCTGATTGGTAAAAAGCAATTAAAGGATAATGATGAAAATTACCAAACCTCCCATTAATAATATGATAAGCAATTATATTGTGGTTATAAAGAGGGAGTGCATTTTTCTTTAATATTTTTCTCCTCAGCAAATATTAACTGTGTTGTTAAAGATTTATTTCATTATTTCCATACACATTTTTTATGTGTATGTCTGTGTTTGTGTGTGGTCATGCACACATGAGTTCAGATACCTTTTCAGGACAAAAGGATCTTTCATCTACCCTAGAAATGAAATTACAGTGGTCCTGAGCTACCCAGTGTAAGTTCCTTGCAAGAACAATACACACTCTTCTTAGATGCTGAGCCATCTCTCTAAACCAGATTGTACTTATTTTCAGTTTTTTTTATCTGATGCCTAAGATTGCTTGAATAATTTACACAGTGTGTGTGTGTGTGTGTGTGTGTGTGTGTGTGTGTATTCATACCTTTGGAAGTCAGAGGACAACTTTCAGAATTTGATGCAATTGTGACAATCAAGCCCAGGCCATTTGGGTTGTGTGCTAGACACTATTAGCTGCTGAGACAATTTTCCTGGCCTCAATATTGTTTCTATTCTAAGAGTATTGATGGTCTCACAACTTCTTTTAGTTATTGGTCTTCGGTAAGTGAAATTATGAATTATTTTCACTTAATTACATAAAATATGTTTAAAATAACACTTGGGATTGTACACTTAAATGAGATTTCTTGTCCCAGGTAGATCCAAGTTTAGGAAACTCAAATATTTAACAGGAAAAAAAAAAGCAAAAAACAACAAAAAAAAACAAAAACAAAAAAATAAAGCATCTTCACTGGTGTGGTTTGAATGTGAAATGTCCTCCACAGGCTCTGTGCTTGGTAAGGTTGTAGACTCTTTAGGAGGGTGAGCCTCAGTGGAAGGGTCCCTGGGGATGGGGTGAGGAGTTGTGAGGCTTGGTAGTTGACCCACACTCCCTTTTTTTTTTAAAAAGATTTATTTATTTATTGAATGTAATTACACTGTAGCTGTCTTCAGATACCAGAGAAGAGGGCATCAGATCCCATTACAGATGGTTGTGAGCCACCATGTGGTTGCTGGGATTCGAACTCAGGACATTCAGAAGAACAGTCAGTGCTCTTAACCCCTGAGCCATCTCTCCAGATCCATACTTCCTATTCACTGTCTGCTTCCTGTGCAGATGCAACGTAACTACCTACGCAGCCCCCTGCCTGTGCCTCAGTGCCTCTCTGGCTCTTTGGCTATACCTGCTTCCAAGCGTTTTCTGCAGTGATGAACTAGATGCCTCTGGAACTATAAACCCTTTCACTACGTTTGCCCCATGTGTTATAACAACAGCAATAAAATAATCAAGCCAGTGAGAAAACTTACTAATGATGGAAAGTAAATTCTACTTACTTATAAAATGGGTGTGGCACACTGAGTATAGAATGTTCCAGATCTCTCCTAGGTTTCGAGTTGCCCATAGATTGTGGAGGAATAAAATGTTTTACCCCAGCCTAGTCCTTGATATGCTCATTTTCAAGGTTTTGTTTTGTTTTGTTTTTTGCTTCTTTTTTTGTTTTTTGGTTTTCAAGACAGAGTTTCTCTGTGTAGCCCTGGCTATCCTGGTACTCACTCTATAGACCAGGCTGGCCTCAAATTCAGAAATCTGCCTGCCTCTGCCTCCCAAGTGCTAGGATTAAAGGCGTGCACCACCATTGCCTGGCAAGTGTTTTTTTCTCCCATTTTAACACTTCCCAGTACCACTACTTCCATGGGATTTTACAAATCTCCTTTCAGTATCAGTTAACAGTTGTGGGGCCAAGTGCTTGGATTTTGTTACCGACTTGATGTTTATGTCATATTTCTATGTGAAAGCTGATGCTCAGTGTGACCAGATGCTCAATGTTTGGAAGTAGTGACCTTTAGAAGTTCATGAAGATGAGTCCCCTGTTACAGCATCCCTGCCCTTGTAAAGTGTAGAGAGACCAGAGGGTGGCATGTGCAAATCACCCCCCTCTGTCTCATCCTCCACTCCCTGCTATGTGACACAGCAAGTAGGTTAAGGTACAAGCTCTAGGTGAGCCTGTGCCTGTAACACCACTGGCCTATTCTGTTGGTAGTGTTGTTTGAGATTGGGTCTCATATAACACAGTTAGCCTCAAACTCCGTATATAAGCAAGGGCAGCCTGTCTTTACCTTCCTCCAGTGTGCTGAGATTACAGATGTGCCACACCCTACTCATTTGTGAGGTCTTGGGGGTGGAACTCCAGGGCTTTACCAAGGCTTGGAAAACATTTTGTCAGTTGAGCTATAATCCCGGCCTCTTTCGGTACTTCAGGGCTGGACCTCCGTCCCGTCCTGTAGAATACTGACAAAATACATTTCTCTTCTTTTAACCACTCAGTCAGTGGCATTTTGTCATGGAAGTCCAAACAGATTGAGAGAGATTTGAATTCTATTCTTCCCATTAGCTGACATTGAATAAACCTGGAAAAATCATGTCATAGCCAGTTGACGCTTTATTATAAACTATCTGAGGTTTCTTATTTAGCAGCACATACCACCTTCCATATTAAACACTGAATCCACCCTAGTCTTTTGTCCTTCTTAAGAAATGACGTGAGGCCATAGACTTGGAATGTGTTTGAAACAGGGACCCCCTAAGCCACCAATAGGAGCAGAAATGTAGACAATTCTTTCTTGATTATAACCAATAAGTTTTCCAGCAAACTTTGGCTGTGGATCTGAGGTGGGAGTGGCACCCAAGAACAGTTCCTTCCCACAGAATTTGGGAGTAGGAGTGGAGGGAGGGACTGGAACTTTCAGCTCCAGGGGATCCTGTCTGAGTTCTGACATTTGCATTCCCAGACAGCCTTACAGAAATGCTGAAGTTTGTATGGGGTCATCCCCATTTGTGTTTTCCAAATGAAGATAAATATGAGAATTATTTACATCAGTGGCTCTTAGAAGTTGAGCTCAGCTGTACCTTTGGATGGTGTTTTATCTCTAAGGAGAGCAGTTTGTTTTGGAAACTTGAAAGGCCGACTGCTCCCATAATTGTGTGGTTTCTTAAACCTTGTCTCTGTGCTATGTGAGTCAGCCACACTTCACATGCATAGCTGTTGGCTCCGGGTGGCATGCGAAGGGAGCAGTCAAATGGATTCTGCCTTTGCTGGGAAATAAATCGCAGGGTGGGATGTGAGGAGACACTCTTAAGTAGTGACACGGACACAAGCTTCCATTTCTCCTTGTGACATTTTATTTTTCCTTGTAGTCACTGTGGTTTCAAGTTATGAGGAAAATGCATCAGAATGCTTTCTTATAAAGAAAAAGAAAATCCTGGAAGGGGCCTTTCTGAGCTCCTGGAGCTACGAAGGACTGTTTTTACAGTGACATTTCATATGTGTTTAGCTAACCCATGCATGGAATAGTCCCTGTATCTCACCATGCTACCACTGAATCATGCTTTTCATGCAGAACGTTTTATAAACAAATTGTAGATTACAAACCCCAGGTCTTTTTCATCATGCAGATTCTAGTTCCATTCTCAGAGACAAGGGCTTTTATTCACTTGCCTATTAATTACCAAAAGAAAGCTTATCCATAATCATTTGTTTATTTTTGTGTGTAATGCTCTCAAAAAAATTGGGTTCAGCGAGGGTAATGTTGTGTTTCCCACTAGGTTTTCCAGTGTCTGGTTGCTTTATGAAACTGGAGTTTACAAGGCTTTGCTTAGACATTGCTTCATGCCCCCTCCTTCGTTTTTTAACCCTGAAGTGTTTTTACTCACATGGGATATAGAATTTTAAGACCTGTTTATTATATTTATTGAGACATTAAAATGGCAGTGAATGCTGTTGGATGGTGGAGAGAATGGTTCTCATTGAAATGCAAAGTCAGTTAGGAATAGAAATTTGAGAAGAGGTAGGCTGCAGTGAGCCCAGGGTCACCTTTTCATCAATCGCAGCCTTGTAGTGGATGGGGAAAGAGACATGTGAGATAGTACACTTTCATTAAATCCTACTTTCAGAAATTCAATATCAGAATATGCTTTAATTTAAAATAAAGTTCATTACCCAGAGTTATTTCTCACAAAAAGAAAGACCTCATACATCATTTTAAGTTACACATAGATTATTAAGTCAAGGGAAAATAGTTATTGTTAAGTCTGTTAAGACCTTTCTTACCAGCTCAGCAAAAAGCCCCAAAGATGACTTTCTAAATATATTTTTATGATACTCAGACAGTTGGACTTCTTGGTTATACTTTTATGGACTGAAAGAACATAACACTTGAAGTTTGCAAAACTGTGAGTCTGTGTTCTTTCTCTTTGGTGCATCTCCTGTATGAGCTATGTATCGTGTATTTGTGTTTATTTTTGCTCAACTCTAGAATTCTTTGCTCTGTGAATCTAAGCTCAGAGCCCACTGCAGTTCAGGGCATTGATATCCCTGTAAAGCTTCACTGTTTGCTACATTCATCATATGATAGCACAATGCCTTGGACCAGGGTGGGCATTCATGGAAGCAGGGCGCAGACGTGTGTGCAGAGCACAACATGAACACATTAACGACCTTAGCTTCACTCTCCAGGCACTATTTGTGAAAGAGTGGTTGGCACTTACATGGTCCTTTTGTATAGTCCTTGAGAAAAAGGTGGGGTTTGAATTGTTATTTTGTGTAACTCAATTTTTGATAGCATTACTAAAAACCCAAATGGCTAGGATTTCAAGTGGTGTTTGTATATCAAAACTGGCTTCTTTGATATTCTCTGCATTTGTACAAGAGTTTCTTCAGTGTGTCCATTCTTAGGGTGCTTGCAAGGCTTCTTGAATCTCCCACCTCAAGATCCGATAGTGCTAGAGATGAGAGAGAATGGATGGAAACCTTATTCTACCTTTTCTTTACTGAGCCACAAATGTCCTATTCCTATTAGGTTCATTCTAGAAATATAACCACAGCTATCCCCTGAGGCTCAGTGTGCTGCCATCAGATTAAGATACCACAGTGATGTAATAATAGCACGTTATCTTATGCCAGGACTGTGGTAAAGATTTGGCTTATACTGCTAATGACCTTGCATCTTCCTTTCAATAATATATCTTCTTCCCCTCAAACACTTCTCTTCCTGTAGTAGTTTCAAACCAAACCCAGTTTATACATTTTAAGACTGATTAGTTAAGGTTTTATTATGGTTTAAATTCTTGGACCCTAGGAAAGCATTTTATATAATTAAATTTAGATTTAAGTTTTAATCCGACTATTGTAGGTGCACGGCTAAGAAAAGAAATTGTATAGAGAGATCCACCATAAATGACCACAATTTGAAGGTCCGTTTATGACTTTTGTTGCTTTGGTGATGGACTTTAGAGGAATCGGGTCCACCTGGGTTTAAGCCACTTGAGAGCAATAATAGGCTCTTCTCAGGATTTGGGGCATCCTAAGAGAGTACTTGCTAGCTTTGTTAATGACAGTGTGGAGGCCTTATGAATTAAATTGTAAAGTGAATTTACATATTGAGAGGAATGCTGAAGGACATCATCTGCAAGGTTCCACTCATGCTGTTTTTTTTATTATGGTTTGAATTGTAAAGATACACAATTTCTGATAATAATGATTGATATCCTCCATTACTATGTATGCTAGCAACCACTCCATAATGTAAGTAATTTATTTCTCTTTATAAAATTCCAGGCAGAGATGCACAGAATCTAGAATCAGCAAACAGTGCAGCTATACTACAGACTGGGGAGAACTAGATCCTGGGCTATGCTCTAGGATTGGACTGTCTCTGAAAAGTCTCAACTTAATGATTATATCAGAGGCTTAAGCTGGAAAAAAAATGGTGCATGGTTGTTTTTCTTCCATATTTCTTTGTTGCAAAGTCAGTGTGTTGTGCTAAAGGCCCCAGCATATAGAATCATAGTGTTGGGATTGAGCGAGCTTTAATTGTATAGGTGTGATTGGATCAGGGTGGAGAAAGAGACAGGGCAGAGATCAAGACATGGGAAGAAAAGAGCTGATATACACATTAACTAACATGGTCGCTTGATGGGCAGCCTGGAGGAATGGCTCTAAAATCCATTCTGATGTCATGAGCTGTCACATCACCTGTCTGGTTTTGTGGCTCTAGGTATGTTCAGATATAATGCACCATATGCTGAAGCCACAGAGAGGAAGGTGTTTGAGTATGGCAGAACTTCCATATCAGTTCCTAGGATGGGACAGAGAGATTGTACAAGCTAGAGGTTAGGAAGGACTCATGGGAACCTGTTTTCTGGGTACATCAAGGCTGTTGCACTCATGAACTTGAAGTGGCTAAGCTTGATCTATAGAAGATCTAGCCAGGCAGAAACTCACTATAAATGGGGAGGGATTCATAAAAACACCAGTTATGGCTATGGAACCTAGGCAGATAAGACCCGATGAAATTGGGAGTGTCAGTTTTCTTCAGGGAAGTGGCCCTATTAGATTGTCCATGCTCTGGTGGGTGGCTCTACACCACCATGCACTTAAGGGTAGCCCTGACTAAATTCAGTGGACTGTGAGGACAGAATGTGAGTTTAGTACAGGGTTGTGGGCTGTGGGGATCTGGGAAGAGGTGGAGAGGAAATTCAGTCACTGATGTTATATATTGTAAAGAGGCATGAAATTATCAAGTCAGGATATTTTTTCTTTATTCACATTTCAAATGTTTATCCCCTTTCTTTGTTTCCCCTCCAAAAACTTCCTAATCATCCCCCCTTCCCCTGCTCACTAACCCACCCACTCCCAATTCCCTGTCCTGGCATTCCTCTACATTGGATCACGGAGCCTTCACAGGAACAAGAGCCTCTCTCAATGATGTCCAACAAGGCCATCCTGTGCTACATATTTGGCTGGAGCCATGGGTTCCTCCATGAGTACTCTTCGGTTGGTGATTTAGTCCCTGGAAGCTCTGGGGATACTGGTTGGTTCATATTGTTGTTCCTCCTAAGGGGCTTCAAACCTTTTCAGCTCCTCAGGTCCTTTCTCTAGCTCCTCCATTGGGGACCTTGTACTCAGTCCAGTGGTTGGCTGAGAACATCCACCTCTGTATTTGTCAGGCACTGACAGAGCCTCTCAGCAGATAGCTATATCAGGCTCCTATCTGCAAGGACTTCTTGGCATCCACAATAGTGTCTGGGTTTGGTAACTGTAAATGGGATGGATCCCCAGTGAGATGGCCGCTCCTTCAGTCTCTGCTCCACACTTTGTCTCTGTATCTTCTCCCCTGGGTATTATGTTTCCCCTTCTAAGAAGGACTGAAGTATCCACACTTTGGTCTTCCTTCTTTTTGGGCTTCATACAGTCTGTGAACTACATCTTGGATATTCTGTGTTAGGGACTTTGATCCTATTAGTGAAATAAGTTCCTTTGAACTTTAGAGTACATCAAGATGCTTCATGTTGTCATTAGTCTAGCCCTCATCTGCTAACAAAAGAAAATATTGTCATTGAAAGCCAATGATTCATTTGTTCCTACACCTCCTTTGCTTCCTTTATTCCAGCAGTCCATCACCTCCACTCCTTCCTTACTACCCACTCATAGTGAAGATTCTCAGCTAATGTATGGTGCCACCATATGATATTCTTCGAAAGTGCATGGGGTCAGCAAGGATGTTTTGGCCCTCTGAGGCCACGAGATAAAGAAATCCTCCCTCTTTTGATCCTTTGCGCATTTGGTTATCATCCATGAAAAAGCAGCTAATATAATACCTATCACACAGCTGTTAAGATTATCATAGGTTTATGTGTTTTGAAAAAGTAGGCACAAAGAACAAATCAGGTGGGTTCACCTCTGTAGATTGCCAAAGGATTAGCATACATGAATAGATTTATGTATTAATCTATTAATTAGCTCTAGATTTCTTAGTTGTATATTGACAATTCTCAGCTAAGCTTCCATTGTTTTTTTTTAATGAGTTTCCAACTTGCACTGCCTGTCTTCCTTACTTTCTTTCCTTCCCTCAATGCGTCTGCCAAAATAAAATATAAATACTAAAATTCACTGACATCACTCCTTAGGCGACTATTTAGATGAATTATGGTGAAAGAAGTTCTTTTCTCTAAAATTTTAATTATTGTGTTTATAAATTCAAAATTTTCTGTTTGTAATTTCCTCCCAAGTGAGATGCATATATACATATATGCATATATACACACATGCACACACATATATATAATTAAGACTGAAATGTATGAATATTAATAGTGTATAAGTTATTTTAGTATAAGACATATCATATTTTTCTTGGGCAATATAGATGTTTACTTTTGGAAGAAAATTTAATACTCCCACTTTTTAAAAGTGTATGTTAGAAAACAGGAGAAAAAAAATCAAGTGATCCCAGAGGGAGGGTCCTATTTCCAGGGGGACTCACTGAGCTCACTTTTACAACAGTGTAAATGTTTACCTAAGCAAGAAGGTGAAGTCTGTTATGCCCAATAAAGGACATTGTGCAGTGCTCCTTTACGGAAAACATTCGGCAGACAGTGGGTGTTTTACACAAAGTCCAGTGAGTTGTCGGAGGCAATTTACTCCTCTATACACTATGCTTAAAATAAACACTACCTGGGAACTTGCCAGCCTGGTTTTTTCTACCTCTTACTCCACACCCTAGATTTTGTCACCTGCCAAAGTCAAATATGTCTTATCTAAACAGTTGAGATAAGCATGGAGTCAGACCCACTATGGTCCGATCAACAAACCTCTCCAAAACCAGAAATGAAACACAATATCACAAGATTAAACAGTCTACAGTGTAATCATGTTTGCGTTTAAAGATTTTATTCGGGAAGGATTACAGTCGTGGTATCCATTTTTCCTTCTGCCTAGACAAGGAGGCGACATTCTGACTCAAACAAAATGCATTTGTTCTCCAATAATTTAACTTGTACAGTTCTTATAAACAAGGCCTATAGGGCTATGTATGAAGCCTACTGCCTTAATCAGAAACGTACGTCCTTCCCCTCCTGTATGCAAGTTTGCTTGGCATGTACCTCTCTTGGGTTATATATCACATTGATTTCTTTCTTCCCAGCCAGAGAGTCCATAGCCTATGTGTAAAACATTTAGAATTCTGGCCTTTCACTCCCTTTACTTTAAAACAAAGCCCCACCATAATAAAATTCCCTAGAAAGAGAAGATGGACAAAACGAAAGTGAATTTACTGAATCTACAAAATGTACTTTTCTTCCTTTTAAGGAACATACCATTTTAATTGTTAAGAAGCTCTGCAAGGGGTGGAGATATATGAAGACTGCAAGGGGAGGAGCTATATAAAGTCTGCAAGGGGAGGGGCTACAGCTGCCAACTTTGCCACTCTATCTTCAGGATTAGGATGAATCTCGAGGTCAGATTTTGATGTGTGAATTTTTGTTCCATGAATGAGTGCTTGGCATTTGCATAAAGGTATATGATTTCCTTTGTGGGTGGATGCAACTATTTCATAATAATTGCATCTTTTCCTGATCTTGCAAAGGATGCTTCTGGAATGACTGGCATTGATCCTTTAGGGAAATGATCCCTTTGATATCCCATGACATCATCTGCAGTATTTTTTTTATAGTAATCAAAGAACACAGGTCAGGGCAGCATTATCATTTTGTGGAGGAACCTTTCAGGGTTTATTAATGATGATGAATTTCTGGCTTTTTGTATACTGCTTGCTAACTTGAAAAGTGCTCATGTCCCCATAGGTCTCCAAGTGTGTGACAGGATTAGCTCAGCGGGACTTGCCTTTGGTTCCTGAATGCTATCATTCTAAATGGAAGTAAGAAATATGCACTCTGGTTGCTTAACATGTGTTCTATTTTAATAAAACAGATATATCTACAGTAGTGCATCAATTACTATATACTATGGCATATATTTAGATATGATACATGTTTAGAAATTTTTAAACTGACAAGACAACGTTTCATACTGGCATTTTCCTGCCTTTGTTGTTGATCCTCACCCCTTACTTCTGTTCCCTTCTCCCTCAGGCCCTGCCCTCCATCCAGTAGGTCCTTTCTGCTTTCATATCAACCCTTTTATTTCTGAGTACCTACTCCTGCAGATTATCCTACATAATAGAGCTGTTATCTCTCCTCTTAATAACAACATGGCCATATATGGACCCATTTCCCTTATGAAAAGTGGAAGTCCAAAGAGGCTACAAAGTCTCTGCAGGAGACACAGGGCTGATCATTTGCAGACCCATGTTTTACATCCTTGTCTGTGTGGATTTTAGAACATAGTTATAAATCTTGGGTAATTTCAGGAACACTACAACTTTTGATTGTTTTTTGTAAGTTAAAACACCTTTTTGAAGATAAATTGGGGACTGAAATGAAGAGAACGTTTTTAAGATATAGAACCTTAAAAAATATGGGCAGCAGAGTGCTGTTCTTTTATGTGGTATTCATAAACAAGGCAGTGATTTATCCTTCATTTAACATAGATAGGCTTAACATCATTAAAAATTACTTGAAATAGTCAAGAGCCTGTATATGTGAGTATGTAAAGAATGCCAAGCTAAACATCTGGTAAGATTCCCACTGGGTGGCTGAAGGAATAATGCTTCCCAGGGAAAGACTGAGAATTTACCTCAAAGCTAAGTCTACATGTACATACTCCCTGCATTTTGCTTCAATCTTTTTTTGCACATTCAAGTGTGTGTGTGTGGGGGGGGTGTAAGTGAGCTTTCACATGTATGGACATGTTTGCAGAGGTCAGAGGTCAACATTGGGTTTCTTCTTCTCTAGCTTGTCTTTTCAGACAGGGTATCTTAGTGTACCTGGAGCTCACTGCTTTGGCCACACTGGCTGTCTAATGAGTTCCAGGAACCCTTCTGAGTCAGCCTTCCCAGCTCTGAGGTTGCATCTGCAGGCTGTGATGCCCATATTTTTTATGTGGATGTCAAGGATCTGAGCTTAGGTCTCCAGGCTTGATCAGCAAGTGCTTTACTCCCTGACCCATCTACCTAGCCCTCACTTCACATTTTCTACAAATAAGATAGGAGACGCCTACAGAAGGACATTCATTTTTCTCTTTTGAACTGTGGTCAAAACTAAAAAAGCACTAACCCTGTGTCACCTTTACCACAATTCTCTCAGTATGGGTATGCCTACCCTCTCCATGACCCAGCATCTTGGAGCATGTGCACTGGTGGGCAGTAAGAAGAGAGCAGTGTGATTTCTGTCCCTCAAGGGCAGATGAAATGTTGAGATGAATGTAGTAGCAAGCTGCCCGTGGTCTGCAGTATCTTTCCTACAGCATCAGATGTAGTCTTTGACCTAACTGAGCAAAGCCAAGCCATACTTTTAAAATTGTTTCATTTCATTTTTAGACAATCTTTCCTATCACATACATTTTGACAGTTTTTTTTTTCCTTTTGGAGCCCTCCAGGTGAGTATATTTTCAGTTGGGGGTTAGCACACGTTTGCTTATGAAGGAACGTCACGTTTGATGCTGGATTCTTTTGTGATTGAGTTGCTTGGAATCATGCACTCTTTGGAGACATCCACTCTGCACTGGGTTTCTATGTGAGCCATGGTTACTATTACTGGGATAAAGTACCAAGACCAAAACTGCAAGTTTTGGAGGAAAGGATTTATTTGGCTTACACTTCCATATCACTGTTCCATATGGAAGGAAGTCAGGGCAGGAACTCAAACAGGGCTGGGACCTTGAGGCAGAAGCTGATGCAAAGGTCATGGAAGGAGTGTTGCTTATTGGCTTGCTCATCCTGACGTGCTCAGCCTGCTTTCTTATAGAACACAAGTCTATCAGCCTAGGGATAGCACCATCCATAGTGGGCTGAGCCCTCCCCTATCAATCACTAATTAAGAAAATGCCATACGGTTGGGTCTTATAGAGGTATTTTCCTAATTGAGATTTCTTCTTTTCAGATAACTCTAGGTTGTGCCACAGAAATTTATTCAGCACAGTTTCATATAAGAAATCTAGACATTTCCAAAAGATGGTTTTCCCTTTCTTCTATGTCTTAGAGTTTTACTGCTGTGAACAGATACCGTGACCAAGGCAACTCTTACAAGACCAATGTTTAATTGGGGCTGTTTTACAGGTTCAGAGGTTCAGTCTTTTATCAGGGTGCAAGCATGGTAGAGCCCAGGCAGGTATGGTACATGAGGAACTGAGAGTTCTACATCTTCATCTGAAGACTGCTAGGAGAAGACTGGTTTCCAGGTAGCTCTGTGAGGGTCTTAAAGCCCATGCCCACAGTGACTCACCTACTCTAACAAGGCTACACCTACTCCAACAAGGCTACACCTCCTAATAGGGCTACTCCCTGAGTCAAGTATATACAAACTATCATATTCTATGAAGCAAAACATCATTTCCCCAAGAATTTCTTTTTTCACTGTAGATCGTGATTCTGTTGGCAGCAGGTGTTCTTGCCCATCTAAGTATTTGATCTTTGCTTCTGCTGTTGTCTTTGCCTTTGTGTGCCTATATGAAAAGTAAGATAGATGTATTATAATATATGGCACCTTTATCCTAAGGCCAGCTATCCTGGCTTCTTTCTGAAGGCTGGGAAGCCACATTTCCATTTCATTCTGAATTTGTTCTAAGCTAAAGAAATGTCAAAATGCACATCCGTGAAGCCTATGCACCAGCATCCAGAAAAAACTTAGGAAAGATTGGAAAAGCTGAGGATCAGCTAGTGTGCTGTGACACAGTGTGTCCTAGTATTTTAAGAAGCTACACATACAGAGTCTAATGAACATGACAGCCCAAACATGAGCTCAGCAACAACAACAACAACAATATTTACACTCAAGTGGATGGGGAGGAGCCCATGAGGCCTCAATCCTATACTAAGAACTACAGGCAACTGAAGAGGAGTGCTTTCATCAAGAGAAATAGCCTTCCCCAAAGAAGACCATACATATCAATTGGTTATCCAACACCAATGATCAGCCCTAAAAATATACATACAAGTAACCTTACACATACCACAGTCTGTCTGTCTGTCTGTCTGTCTATCTATCTATCTATCTATCTATCTATCTATCTATCTATCTATCTATCTGTCTGTTTATATTTACAAATGTATGTATGTAGCAAAACTTAATGAAGAAAAGGTCATGAATTTGGAGGAGAGCAAGGAGGAGTATGTGGAATGGTATGAAGGGAGGAAAAGGAAGGGTGAGGTGATAGAACTATATTATGATCACAAAATATAAAAGAAAGAATTAAAATTTTGTTACAGTATTTAGAGCACTCTATGGGCCCAGTGAGAGCTAAAGCCACATTTGTGCTATTTTGCAATCTCCACGAAGGGACACAGGGTGTCTATGAATGGGTGTGCTCGTGCATATGGAGGCCACATAGCAACATTTCATGTCTTTCTATGTTGTTGTCCATCTTATTTACCTTATTCTTTGAGGTAGAATCTTTCACTGAACCTGGAACTCTCTGATTGTATTGACTATCAATCACTAATTGACAGGCTGAGTAGTAAGCCAGGGGATTTGCATCTTCCCTTCCCTAGGCCTACTAGAATCCATTGGCAGTATTAATGTGGGGTCTAGAGATCTCAACTCTGGTCTTCATGTTCTTCATATTTACCGACTGAGCCATTTTCCTATAATTTGTTTCTGTAAAATAGAATGTGAGGGGCCCTAAGGTATACTGATGGCCTTTGTTTATGGATAGTTTGGGACTGAGAGGACCTGGAGGTCCATGTAAGAATAGTATTTTAGGTAATATTTCAGAGGTTTCATACGCTCGAGTCTGGGATTGCTATTTGTTAAAAACCTCATTAAGGGCCAAGGAAGCCATTTAGATAGTACATTAGGATTTGAGTCCAGTTCCCAGAACATACATTGGATAAAAACCACAGTGACATGTGCTTGCAACTCCAGTAGTACATGTCTTTGAGGATTGCTGGCCATTGAGCCTCAGCATTTTGTGAGTTCAAAGCAATAATAGAGTAAGATAATAGTCTCAAAAAAGGTAATAGATGATATCTGAGAAGCAGCATCTGAAGCAATCCCTCACCTCCTCCCAAAGGTGCACATGTATACAGGAATGTGTCTATACCTGCCTGTACCTGTGCTTTCTCTAACAAAATGTCATCGAGGTTCCATCTTACCCTAATTATAATGGCAGTCATTAAGAAAACAAATCATGATAGTGAGGGCATGAATAAAGGGACCCTTTATATGCTGGTGTTGGAAATGTGAACTAGTCCAATCACTGTGTAAATCTAGAGCCTTTTCAGACACCTCAAAGGGATCTATCATGTGACCCAGATGCCAAGTATCTTAGAGATACTTGAATATCCATGTTTCTTGCAGTACTCATTCACAGTATGCAAGTAATAGAATTCATGTAGGTATCTAAAACTAAAGAATAGTGAAATCAATTGTAGATACATTGTGGCAATACAAGATGACATTCTGTGATTTCAAAACAAACTGTAGGCACTTTACCATAATCCAGAATGACATTGTGTGATTTGAAGAAGATGAGTAAAACTGGTACCAATCATACTGAGTAAACCATGACAACTTCAGAAAGATGAATACTGAGAGCTCCAAGGGTCCATGTTAGTTGACTGTGTTGGTCTTCCTGTGAAATCCCTATCCCCTTAGGGACTGCAATCTCCTACTCTTCCATATGAGTTCCCAAGCTCCATCTACTGTTTCGCTGTGGGTATCTGCATCTGTTTGTGTCAGCTGCTGGGTAGATCTCTTCAGAGGACAGCCATGCTAGACTCCTGTCTGCAAGCATAACAAACTCTTATTTATAATGGCAGGGATTGGTACTTTCCCATGGGATGGGTCTCAAGTTGGGCTGGTTATTCCCTCAGTCTCTGCTTGATCCTCTGTGCCTACATTTCTTGTAGACAAGATAAATTTTGGGTCCAAAGCTTTGTGGGTGGGTTTTTATCCCTATCGTTCTACTGGGGTTCCTGCCTAGCTTCAGGACGTTGCCTCTTTTGGGCCCAGTGAAAATTTTAATTTAATTAACAATTACATTGATAAATATCCTTTGTGTCTTTATTCTTTCCATGACTTTTATTATAAAGGAGTGTTGGATTTTTTTTTCTCTTTGCAAAGGCCTTTTATGTATTTCATGAGGTGACCACTGGTGTCTAAATTTTAGTTTGTTCATTTGGTGGATTGTGTATATTGATTTGTGTATGTTCAACCATTTCTGCATCTCTGGGAAAAAGGTGGGTCATGATGCAAAGGCTTTTAATGATCAAATTCATTTGCAAAGATTTCACTGACTTATTCTTGCATCTATGTTCATCAGAGATGTTGACCTATAACTTTCCTTGAGTCTTTGTCTGGTTTGCAGACTGGAGTGTTATTATTATTGAAGATAACATTTGGAAAAATACTGCTGTTATATCACTGGATGTTATAAGTTTGTTTATATTACTTATATTTGAGAGTTCTTATATGTCTAGACATTCATTCATTTCTTTTAGGTCTTCCAGGTTGGTGGAATATGTAATTTTAAAACATGACCTTCTGAGTCTCTGCATTTCCTCAGTGTGTGTTGTGATCACCTCTCCTTTCATCTCTAATTTTGTTGATTTGGGTCATTTCTCCTACCTATGGTCAGTTTGGCCAAAGGTGTAACAGTCTTCATAATTTTAAAATTAATACTTAAAGAAAATGATGCATATAATGAAAAGACAAATGTATCCTGTGAGTTTTACTTGAATATTAATGATGTTTGAGGGTGAAATATTACACTAAATTTATTACTAATATATTTTGTAGTTTTCCCACAAATCTCTTACTATGTCACTAAAGAAATATAAAAAGTTCTAGGGTGATTATTGCCTGATGAATTACAAGGTTCCTTAGGTTTTCACTTAGGGTTCCCTAGTATTCACTTAGGTTTTCCTTAGACTAAACTATAAAACTAAAGAAAACATTTCTATACATTAGTTGGTTGCTTTTATTTTCTACTTTAATCTGAGTTTCACATAGTTTGTTTTATATTACCCGAACAGATACTGTGAATTAATCTCTTAAGTTTAGTAATTTGTGCTGCTTGGTGTAATCTAATAATAAGGAGATTTGGCAGAAAATCTGACTCTTGGATTACTATAGGAACACTAATTTTTAAACTGAGACAGGAGATTATTAGAGTGGAAATATCACATTCTGCTTGGTACAACATTTGTTGGTGAATTTGGGCTCTGTTCCCAGAAATGTTAAATTACCTTGGTTAGTTTTCTGCTTCATCCTGTGCTTCGATTTCTACATTTTTTTCTTAATTTTTTTCTTGGGCCTGTTGCCAGTATCAACTAGTAAATGTGTACTTTAAGATTTGAGGAGAGAGACATAGTAAATTGCCTCAGTTATCAAAATAAATATATCAGAATTGTGATTATCCACACTGTGATTTTCCTCCCGGAACTCTTGAATGCCGTGAGAGCTTCTTCAGTGGCTCCTTGGCACAAATCCCTCATGACAATTTTAACCTGTTTCAGCCTAATCCATCCATGGGAAACAGATTAGTTTTAATGAAATTTTAATGAATCTACCTGATTTAAAATGCAGTATAGTATTCTACACACTGTCACCCCTCCATGCCCCCCCCAATTGAAACAACATATTTCTAGGTTTTGATGACCTATTTTGGCTGTGATCATCTAAATATCAACACCAAAGAAGGCTTCACCAGATGTTTTGAGTAAGCTGACATGCATCAACAGTTAATTGGCATAAAACTAGGCCACAGTGACTTAATGGATGATCTATTACCATTCTTGGAATATGCAAAAAGTATAAAATGTATTTCATTGAACAGTAAAAGACTTATCTATACTCATTTTTCTCGAGCATTTGAGCCATGCTCATGGGATGTAGTTTTTGTAGTGTCCTAGTTAGGGTTACTATTGCTATGATAAAATACCATGACCTAAAGTACATTGGGCGAAAAGGGTTTATTTGACTTACCCTTGTACACCATAGTCCATCACTAAAGGAAGTAAGGGCTAGATATCAAGTAGGTTTGATACCTGGAGGCAGGAAGTGATTCGGGAGCCACGAAGGAATGCTGCTTACTGTCTTGCTCACCATGGCTTGCTCAGCCTGCTTTCTTACAGAACCCAGGACCTACCCAGGGATGGCACCACCCACAATGGGCTGGACTCTCTCCCATCAATCACTAATTGAAAAATACCTTACAGGGTTGCCTACAGCCTTTTTCTCAGTTGAGCCTCGCTCTACCCAGATAACTCTTAAGTGTTGAGATGACTTAAAACGAGCCAGCCTAGAGAGCAACTGAAACATTTTGAAACTTGATACCTGACACACTGCAGTTTCTGAAACGTGGTCTTTAGAATGGAGCAAGTATACATACTGAAGTCAAAGCTCATGTGTATTCCAACCGCTGTCCCTGAACCTTTTTGCCTGAAATAGCTAAACATCATTTCACAGCTGACTTACCATAATTTACATTTTTTCTTTGTCTTTTTTTTTCCACAGCTGTTGTGAACTTGGACAACTCTGTGGTGGACCTGGAGACCCTTCAAGCTCTCTATGAGAATGTGAGTAGGAGCAGTTCTCTCTGTGTGATCTGCTCTGTACATGTGCATTTTCACATGGGAGCTGGCTGCTTTAGTGTCCTCTGAGGAAACTCAATCTGCATACAGTGAACTTAGTAGGTAGGGTTTCATAATACTTTCTAGGAACATGTTGGGCAAATGTGTGTTCTTAAGGCTGACTGGAAAGATGTTTCTTATTCATGTTTCCTCTTCTGAAATAATAGCAGTGTTTGTGTGGGCACTGACTTGAGCCAAGCACTGCTCTGTCCAATTTGCAGATATTGAATACTTTGTAAGTTTTCAGCTTTTCAAAGTAAACTAATTTTACATATGTTAATATTTGATGGGGGACAAATTTATACATGCAGACCCTCTGCCTAGTCTCTTTTTTAAAGAGTTTTCTGCACAGCTTTACAGTTTTAGATCTTCTATTTGAAACAGATAATTTGTTTTACATATTCATGATATACAAAATGATGTCATGATTTATCAGTGTGACATGAGTCTAATTAATATGTCTATTAAGTCAAATCCTTAGCTTTTGTGGTAAGAACATGGGGAATTTAATCTCTTAGCAACTTTGCAACCTAAGTATATTTACCATAGTTTGAAACACACCTCAAAAAGCATTCCTCCATTTTGACTAAGGGTTTGTATCCTTCACTTAGTTTCCTCCATCTGCCCCCAGTCCTGCTCTGGTAACCTCTAATTATACTCTGTTTTTCTAAGTTTAACATTTAGCTTCTACATTAAGGACAAATGTTTGTTGAGGTCTTGTTTTATGCATGATTTATTTAATTCTGCATAAGACTCTCAAACTCCATCTATATTGCATCAACTAAAAAATGTCTTTCTTTTTAAGGCTGATAAATATTGATGTGTGTGATTGTGTGTGTGTGTCTGTGTGTGTTAGTGACAGTTTTATTCATTGATCTGTTAGACATAGCATGATACCATTAATTAAGATATTACAGTGTTGCAGTGACAACAGGGTGGCAGACAGATGCCTCCTAAACATACTGGTGTTAAATCTTTTGAGTCAGTCCATAGAAGCAAGATTGATCGTTCATGTGGTGACTTTAAACTCGAATTCTGAGGAATATCCATACAGTTTTCCCGTCATGGCAGTTCTAATTCACACAAGCAGAACAAATATTTGGTATTTATAGACTTTCTCCTTTTTACACTTTGTTATTCTGGAAGATGTTGATTCAGTTTATATTTCTCTGATGATTTGTGATGCTAAACATATGCCTGTTAGAAAATTCTATCTCTTGAGAACTGTTTATTAAAGATTCTTAGTCCATTTCTTAACTGGATATTTTGTTTTCTTTTGTTTAACTGTTTGAGGTTCTTATACTTTTATGTATGTTAACTCTGTCACATTTAGACATTACTTAATAGTATGTATCCCTTAATGATTAGTTAACAATAAGCATTAGTAGTTTTTCCTGGTAACCTTTATAATGTGAATAATTTTCTTTCCATGCCATCATTGCAGATTCCCTGCATTCAGGTTATGACTATCAGTTACTCCATTGAGTTCTGTGCTTGTATGAGAGGAAATGTCATCAGGTAGCCCTGGCTGACTGTAATCCCTCAGAGATCCACCTACCTCTGCTGCCCAAGTACAGTGGAGGATTAAAGGAAATCATCTTCACACACATTGTTTTTATATCTCCTTCATTTCTGAAAGATAGGTTTTGGGGTTAAATATTTTCAAATGGCTCCTTCCCCTCTTTTTCTCTGTCACTTTGAGTATTTCATCTTGATGTATAAAGACTAACAGGCTTGGTCTGAAGGCTCTGCTGAGACTCATAGTGAAATCTTTGTTTCGGGGGTTTTTTGTTTCTTTTACATCTACTGTGTGTGTGTTTGTGTGTGTGTGTGTGTGTGTGTGTGTGTGTGTGTGTGTGTGTACACGCATGCATGTATATGTGTGCACTCATGCATGTTACTGTGTGGAGGTCAAAGCACAATTTATAGGATTAAGTCCTTTCTACCATTAGATTTCTGGGGATCAAACCCAGGTCATCATGCAAGGCAGCAAGTGTGTTGACTTCCTGAGCCTTCTTACCACCCTGTGGTATGTTTCTAATATTTTTCTACTCTAAGATTTCATCCTGTGGCTTTGCTTTTAGTTTGATATGTTTGTCTTGGGGAGCTCTTTTTTGATTTGGATTTGGCTGGAGGTCTCTGATCTCCCTCTATCTGGGTATTGGCTTCTTAGCTCAGATCAGCCATTATTTCAGTAAACATGCTTTGCCGTTCTTTTTAATTTATTTGGTCTTGAATTTTTACCATCCACTGGTTAAGAGCTCTTGATAGTATTCTTTAATTCCTGGAGATTCCTTTATTCCCTTTCTCTTTCCCTTTTGTTCCTAATTAAAACCACTACCTCACAACTGATTATTCAGTGAGGACCTTGTTTATGGAGCAGCCTATAGAATTCTTCATCTACTTGTTTTTTTTTTTCCTTTCAAAAATATTATTTTTAGTTTTGTGTCAGAAATTTTGTTTTCTTTATATATTATTTATCTGTATAGGTGTGTACTTCATTGGACTTTAAAGAAACTGTCCTAAACATTGATGTCATTCCTTAGATCTCCTTTTTTCGGGGGGTGGGGGGTGTAGGGGGATCCATTGTTAAAGCTTTATTAATTACTTTTAAAAGTGTCTTGTGTTTTTGCTTTCTGGTTTTACATGCGTCACTGTTTAGCACATTATTGTAGACAGTCTACCTGGAAATGACCCTGGGCAGGCTCAGTTTGATTGATTATAGTGGTCCTTCCCTTTCTTCTTTGTGCTGTGGCTGGACAGCTGCTCCATCTCTATAGCACTGCAATCGCCTCTGGTTGGGCAAGGGCACAAGACAAACACCCCAGCCAGATGGTGCCATTGTTTTAGTTTGACAGTTCAGTGGCATTAGTTAATAGGACTTAAAAGATATTCTTTGTGTGTAACTGAGTGGTAGTTTGTTATATACCCTAGTTATCAGATATAAGCATCTATGTACACATACAGTTCAGATTGCTTTCATTGTGATGGTCGAAATTAAATCACAAATCATATTTAAAGGGTGTATACTTTTACATCCTTTCAGTGGTAAAGTTTCTTAATATTCTTTATCTTTACATGTTTTTATTTCACCTTCATCTCTAAAGGGCATGCTGTTGCTGGATAGATACTTGTGAACTAACTATTCCAGCAGAGTGGAAACTGACGTTTGTCTCTGGCCTTCATTGCTTCTGGTGATAAGTCTGCCCTCCTCACTGTTTGTGAGCTAAGCTCTCTTCTCCTCCTTGTTGCTATTACAGGCTCCTCTCCATCTTGCTTAATCGATTCATTATGACACAGCTGCCACTTTTCTCTGCATACATTTTCAGGGTATTTGATGGACTTCATGAGTCTGTGTGACTCTGTGTGTTTGCATGTTGAAGAATTTTCATTCTTTAACCTTTATCCTGCAATGCTATTTTTGCACTATTTTCTCAATCTTTTTCAGCTGTGGCATTTTGTACAAGTTTCTGTAATTCAGCCCATCATCAAGATTTCAGTATGTTTTCTCACGGTTCACCATATTGAATACTTAGTTTGTCTGTATTCTTAGGTTCAACCGTGTCAATGAAAAGGGGTGATTTCTAAAACTAGGAATGTTCTAGAACTGAGTAGACAAAGACAAAGTTGTTTGTCTAAGAACAAGTAGATGAAGAATTTTATAGTTTCAGTTTATGTTCTAGAAATTTCACTTGTTTTTCAATAATTGGATTTTTAAAAATATTTTTAAACTTTGATATCTTTTAATTCAAATTTAATAGTTAAGCCAGAAAAGATAAGAAGACACATATACACTTTTAAAAGATAACACCATGGCCCATCAAGAAATTTCTGCTTTACACTGAGACACTATTTTCATAACAGGGAAAGAAAAAAGAAAAAAATGTTAGGAGCTGGAACTTATAAAAATGTTTACATTTTTAAGACATATCCAAGGAGAAATTGGTAGACACTATAGAGACAGTTCAAAGAGAAATAAATGCGTCTGTCTAAGAACCATTTTCAAAAGCTTGTATTCTTAATAACCAACAGGCAAAATAAAGTAAGATATTGGCCAGATAAGCTTTCTTAAATCTCCAATCAAGAATTTAGTTGGCTTTTTAAAGCCAGGAAAGAAATAAATGTTAAGAAGTCAAAAGTAAGTATGTTCTATTTTTTTTTTTTTTTTTTTTATTGTGCCGTCCCCATGAAGACAATCTGGTGCAGTCTAATGGAACTGAAGACACTCTGTGCATGCAATTCAGGAATTCTACCCTTCGTGCTACACAGCAGACTGCCAAACAACAAACACATTTATAGGTTCAGCACATGGATTTACTCATATATGTCTGCTATCTGAATGCAACTCCAAGACAAATTGACCTAGACCTGAAGAATTATGAGAATTTTAAAAATCACGTTTCAAGTCATTAAACTTTAGAACAATTTGTTTCATGTGCGAAGGGCTGCCCACCCTGTCTCCCTGCTTCCCCTTTGCTGGATGTGACTCTAAATATAAATACAGTGAACAGAAAACCAGTATCATATTATCATTATGCAATTAATGTGGAATAATATTTTCCATATGAAGCAATGTGCTTGCCCTTGTTATTCTTTCTATGACTTGAGAAAACCAGAAAAACAAGTAGAAAGAAGAAAATATTTCCTTTGCCATTCCTGGAAAGTAGCTGAGCCTTTTTGTGTGCTACAGTTCTGCTTCCCTCCTGTAAGTGATCCTTGGGATCCTGAGATTTCATGGTCACGAAGACAATTTGCTTTGTCTTACTCAGCTGAGAGAGGCCTGTAATGGGAGCCCATGTGGCCAAGGTGCTCATATTTGTAATGTAGCCATTACTGTTTCGTAGTTTTGATGACTGCTACTCTTCCATCTCATCCTGTAGTATTCCCCTTGATGAATTTTAAAGAGGAATTTGCTGCTAGTGAACTCCCACAGCTTTTATCCGCCCGCATCCTAATTTCTATTTCATGTTTGTAGGAAGGACTGTTTAGTGTTCCTTATCTTTTGAATGAAAGGGCCCACTGCTTCCTAACCTCTCAGTTATGTGATGTGAAATGTTATGATAATCTTACAGAGGGTCCTTCTGTATTAATGTTGCTTCTCTTCTCCACGGGAGAGATTCTCTGTACCAAAGTTCAATCATAATGTGTCTTGGTGGTGTCTCTTTGTTTGAATATATCATGATAACCAGGCATATGAAAGGCTGATGAATCTTGAGAACCAACTTGCGTAGATTTAGGATCACCATGAAAATAACCTCTGGGCATCCTTTTGAGGAATTTCTGTATTGACTGAGGTGGGAAGACACATCCCGTATATGAGAAACACCATGCCGTGGCCCAGGATCCTGAACTTCTTAGAAAGGAGAGAGCAAGCTGAGCTTGGCCATTCATCACTCTGTTTCCTGACTGTGGATACTATGTGATCATCTGCCTCATGCTGCTCCTTCCATGACTTGCCCACCAAGATGGGCTGAGTACTGAGCCAAGATAAATCTTTCCTTCCTTTTGTCATTTTTTCTCATCCATAAGTAAATAATCAATAAATGTGGTGACTTGCGATAGAGTACAAACTTGTAGGTTATATAATATGTTCATATATGTATTTATCATATAAATATATCTTTCTCACACACACATATATGAAAAAAAGTTGAGGAAAAGCAGGTCAGTATTAATTTTTCAGAAAACTGAACGTGCCTGTTGCTAGAGGAAAAAACAAGCATGGAATTGTGTTTTTAAAGAAATTTGTTCGGCTTGAGTATATCACTTTAAGAAAAAAGAAAAAAATCCTTTTCTCAGTGCTTAAAGTGAATTTCCCATGTGAGGTCTGGAGATCAAGAGCAATGTCCAGTGTATACCTGAAGACTTCTCAGCATCACCCTGTCTTTAGTAGCTTTCTCTCATGATTGAGAAAGGGGATGCCAGGCAGACTTGTCATACACATTGTTTATAGGGGAGGGCAGAGTAAGTGGACAGCCCCTAGGAGTTAGTTCCAAGGCCATGTCCTCTCTTGTCGCTTCCAGTGTCATTGTGACTATTCTAACCTTACATGGGATTGAGCTTTTTGAATCTTTCTTTTCTAAGTGTCCATCCTACTTGTCCTAGGTTAAACCATTGGTTTTCAGATTTTCCCTCTGCTCCTTTCTTCCTGTGTTCAAGCATTGCGCATTATGGCTTGTTGTGTCCCAGTTTCTGTAATGTCCTTTCCCATTCCTTAAAGCTTTCTTCTTTTCCTCATATCTGTTAATGTCCTTCCCCTTTCCTTAAAGCTTTCTTCTTTTCCTCATATCTGTTAATCTTCTATACCCCCAAACCAAGGCTGTGCGTTGTTTCTTCTGCCAATTCATATCCGCCTGTTTTTGAATACCTCTAGTGGAGGCTTCGTCTCTGTTACTGCCCTTTTCAGCACCAGAATTTTCTTTTCATTTCTCTTTTAAATTTTCTGTTTCTTTATTGGTGCTGTCATTTTGGCTGCACATCATTTTTCGTGGTTTTTTATCTCTTTCTTTGAGATGTTTAAAAACGATTTTCATATACAGTATCTAATGACTGAATGCCTTCTGTGCCTGAATAGCCCACACTTTCCTGTTTCTTCATTTGTTTGATTATTTTTATTGAGAATAGGCTAATACAGTAATGCAGATCACTCCCTGGTGTTCACTGTTTGGTTGTCAGTCCTGTGTACTTTGATTAGGATGGATTGTTTGGGGGCTAATAATCAGACTGTGATGGATTTAAGATTAGTTCTGAGCTCACAGCTTTATTCTGGAAATGTGTGAGCTCTTTCTGATAGTATATGCTGGCTCCCATAAAATGAAAAGGAAAAATGAGGGTTATGGAAACAAATTATGATCCTTTAAAGCCCCTTGAATTTGCTTCAGCAAGTAAGGTACTGTATAAGTGAAATAAAATGATTGCCTCCCCTTTTATGTATCTGAATAATCAATTGTAAGATGTGGCGATCAAACCACAGAGCATCAATGTCTGGAGCATAGAGTCTCTTTGATTTGTAACTTGGGTGACAAGATTCACCCAACTTGAAGCTGAGTTCTTCCTCTGGAAGTTGCAACCTTGAAACAGATCCAAGAATCCTGAGAGTTTGCATCAAAAATTTTCTGCTATTACTAGTTTTGGCTAAGCAAGAAATTTGATTTCTGATACCTCATACTATGTTTTATTTCCAGGCCCCTCCTTGAAATGTTAAGATTTAAAGCTAAATATTAAATTAAAATATATTTGAATGTAATAGCCTTTATATCATGAAGTGTACTTTTTTACATGAAGTATACACTTCGTATCAGTGTTTCAAATCCCTTGTTTAGTAGTTGAGTATTATTTTTCTGAAAGTTGATCTCACTTTCCTGTGCCTTTGGTATATTGGATAATTTTATTTTATATCTTAGGTGATACTTATGTATTTCATTATTCTCTATACAAAATATAAAACTTAATTAAAATCAGTATTCTTTCTGTGGTTCTTTATATTAAAAAGAAACTTAATTTGTTTTTAAGTACCTGATGTCTAGGATTAGCTTTCAGCAGCAGATCAGTGTAACACTATTGTTTTGTATCCCATATTGAAGAACATATTACATCACGGAGAAGCAATTGAAGATGAAAATAAAATATGGCGGCTGAGGAACTGGCTGAGTGGATAGACATATTTACTGTGTAAATGTGAGGACCAGAGTCCACTAGAACCTGTGTAAGTGCAAGCTGTGCATAGCAACCATGTGCAGTTCCAGTACCCAGAAGGCAGAAAAGGAGATTGCTAGAGCTAAGAGCAAGCTGTCTAGTTAGACTAGTCTTCTCAGAGGCCTCAGGAACCTGCCTCAAGGAAGAGAGTGGGGACTGGTCAGAGAGCACTCTCGAGAGGTCATTGACTGGGCTTCCTCGTGCAGGATCACCCATCTGCATATGAACTTGCATGCACACATGCATACATACAGTTATATGGACACATGTGCCCAAACACATGTGAAGAAGCATAGCGTCATGCATGTACACTACATATACTATTTTTTTAAAATATGTATATATTTTCTTTTTTAAAAATAGCCTTAAGATATATCTAACTAAATGATAGTTTTCAAGCAGAGGAAGTCTTTAACTGAATCTTTCCTTCAATTAGTTAATTAGACTAATATGTAAAGTAGTATATAATTTTAATAAATCTCTAATAGGACAATTGTAATATATCCAGACTTGTACAAATATATATTATAAAGTATCATGAGATATGCATTATGCAGGTTTTAATAATCATAATATAGTGTGTTTCTGTGTGTGTGTGTGTCTATATGTGAGTCTGTGTATTCAGTAGTTTATTCCTGACTGAAGCCAAAGATTAGTATTGAGAAGTCTTCTTCATTTCCTTTATTTGCCAGTACAAGTTCCAATGGAAAACAGAAGCCAGCGGATAATACAAACAGTAACATTTATCATAATAAATAATTATCACTCGATAAGAGAATACAAGATTAAAATGACAACTCTCACTATACTTTGGGGCTTAGAAGACACACCTAAGAAAGGAAGGACAAATGTTGGAAGGAGTCTTTCAAGGCTGTGAGAGGAACTCACTGAGGAAGGTGTGATCGTAGCCTATTCGTTTGTCTAGGCCACTATGAATAAGTAATCATGAAACAAGCTTTCCTGTAGTAGGTAGATAGACTCATGAACATTCTTGTAAAAGTCGGCATGCTCTAGTTATTAGGATGGCTGGAGCTTAGAATATATTTATAGTCTAAGAAACAAACCTCAGGGGCCAGCTAGTCCATGGCAGTTTCAGGACAAGTGCAAGGGGTCAGGGAGCCTAGGCCATAGTTGCAAAGCTCCCACCAAGCCCTGCACAATGTGTGTGCTGTGGGGTAGTGCCAGGATACATGTCCTCTGATACCAGTACTGCTGGTTAGTACAGAAGAGAAAAAGACAGCAGACAACTGTGCATAAGAGTAGGAAGATTTATGGGACATATGGGGAGGGGGGATCCGGGAAAGGGGAAATCATTTGGAATGTAAACAAAGAATATAGAAAATAAAAATAGACCAATAAATGAAATTTCAAAATACAAAAGTTTTACATACAAGCAAATGCAAAAAAAAAAAAAAGAGTGGGAAGATAACCCTTTTTCTGACGCAGCTCCTCTAGCGCCTCCTACTGGCCAAACCTAATTCCCTGTAAAAAAGGGTTCCCCAACTCTTTCATCTCAGAGTAGGTTCCAGAAAGTAACTTGGGTAGGTGAGCAGCAGTAAGTGGCAAAGATTACAGAAAGGATTGAGGTTTGGAGAAATAGAGTCTTATCTTGCTTGTAAGTCATATGTTATTTTGTGACTCCATGTGACATAACTTATTGCCATGAAGGGTCCCTGGGGGAAGGGGGAGGGGAGTTACCATGCATAAGCTTGGTCTTGGCATAGATTCTCTTTGGAAATCCTTTAAATTCTGTGGTGGTAGCTTACTTATAATAATTAATTTAAATAAATTATTTAATTTGTCCTGAGTAAGTCTTTTTATTTTTGTATGATATCTGAATAGGGTTAATTGTGTCTTATAATTATATAAGGACATTTGAAGGCCATGCAAATTTTATCTAGAAAAAAGTAATGTTTTAATTCCATTTTGTCATAAATATATGAGAGGTAATCTTTCATAGCATTCTATTACTTACCCTTGGGGACAAAATAATATAGCTAATGTGAATGCCTTCTCGTAAATACACGTTCTTTTTGCCAGATGCTTAAATACCAATGGACTGTTTTAAAGTCGTTGTATTTGATCTCTCTGAAACAGATGGAAGTATTTGTTTTACAAACCTTATTTAGAATGTAATCTTTTTTTTTTCTTCCCTGATTGCATATGTTTGGCAGTGAGCTTTCCCTTCTAGATGTGAATGAATTTTGGGCAGTCTCCAAATCTAAACACACCCTAATTTCAAAAACCACAATTCTGAGGGCCCGATTCCTGTTTATCAAAGAATTAAGACTTCGTGAAAACCACATAGTTACTATATACAGTCTGCTGGAGTGAGGCTTTAAAAACCAAACTCTTTATAGTTTATTTAGGGTTATTGAGTATCATTAAGTTCACAAGAGTCAAGTCTTTGCAGTATATAGTTATTTGAATGTATATATTGCTTTTGATTTTTAAAATGTCTTCCTACTATGACATGGAGAGTTTATGGGGCAAGTAAAGAGAGATTCTGGGGTGAGAAAGGGAGGGTTATTGAGGTACATTCTTTATTTTATTTTATTTTTTTAGTGGATCAAATGACTAGCATTACATCTAAATGTATCTAAAATATCCATGGACAACTGTGAGTTGAAAGGTTTTTTGTTTTTTGTTTTTTGTTTTTAATTTTTTTTTATTTTACTTCATGTTGGGAAAAATGAACAAAAGAATCCTAAGTTGTATTTTTAAAAATATTAAAAGCAAAGCTAAACCTTGAAAGTCAATCCTATTAGAAGTTCAAATGAAGAAAAAAAAACGTGAATAAAGATTGAGAGGGAACAAATTCTACACCCTTGTGTGATTAAGCAGCTCTAATCCAATTTAAAGGATGGTGGTGGGGGCGGGGCAGGGAAGCAGGTAGGACAGAAGGAATGAGAAGTCTAAATTTACACTTCTTAGGATTAAATTTCACAGGCATACTTTATAGTTTCAGTAATCTTCACTTAGGGCGGTACTTGACATACCAGCAAACTTTAATCTGGAAGAGGACTGGAGTGTGCGCCACATGATACAACATCCTGAAAAGCGTATACCCTGCTGCATTAGTGAAAATGAATTGGATTAACCATCTGTGTTCCTCTAGCTTCCTAGAGGAATTTAATTGATTCATGTTTGAAGCACCATTCAGCCATCAGGTTCTTCAAACAAGAATGTATTGACTTTCACAGTGTAGCTATTTTAAAGCCCAGCTCTCCTATTTCACTGTTGAGTTGGTTCATGGGATCTCTGTAAAGTGTTCTCAGTTTCACCTGTAAATACGCTGAAGGTGAATTGCAGAATTAAAAATGAAAAGCTGTTAGATTTTGAATCACTCATTGATTGCTTGGCTCCATAGGCCTAATTAAAAAAAAGAAAAAAAAAACAGATGATAAATTTACAGTGTTTATTTTCAGAAACCAACTGCATTGCAAGGAATTCCTAGTAAATGAGTTACGTTGACTAAGATGGCTGCAGTAGTAACTGAAGAATGGAGTTGGTTGGTCATATCTGCTTTTCCTCTTGTTGGTTATATTAGACTCTGATAGTTGGTTTTCCTAAGGCACCACTCCTGAGAGCACTGAGCGCTCCTCATGGCCGCCATTTCCTTGGGTAATCCATTGCTAATTGCTATTTGCAGATATGTATGCTGTGCAGTTCCCTTTCAGGGCTTTTCAGTAGGGAAGCTGCCTGGTTTGGGTTTTGGCTTTATAGGTTTGGTTTTAGTTCTATATAGTTCAGGCTACTTTACCGTCTTTCCACTGTCTGTTCTCCAGTCCCCTGGCTGTGCTCAGTTCTACTAGGTTACTCAGACTGCTACACTGGAAAAGCAGTGAGCAGTGCTCTTTCTGAGACTGTCCTCCTGATGAAGGCCATCAGGCTCCCTTCCATCCTGCTCTCCTGGGGACTCTTTCCTTGCGTCAGATGTCTTATGCATTTGCAGTGTGGTGCTCCTCTTCCTTTGCTTTCTCTGTTTGCTCTTGCTCACGTGTCCGGCCTGTATGCTATGCAGATATTCACTTAATCAGCATCTTCAACCTCTCCAACTTCATGAAAATTCCTCCCTTAGATATCCTCTGTCCTTGACATGCACTTAAGTGCAACAAAACCATATACCAAGGCACATAAGCATTTATGGTATGTGTTTAGCTTACCAGTCTGAACAAATTCCTTTGAATATTATTTGTTTTTAAATACCATGTTTTGGAGCTAAGGAGATGGCTCAGTTGGTAAATGGCTTCCCAGATAAGCATGAAGACTTAATCACATCTGTAGCACCCTTGTCTAAAGACAGGCTTAACAGTACATGTCCTTAACCCCAGCAATGGGGAAGCCAAAACAAGAGTATCCCCGGAACTCACCGGCCAGCCAGCTAATCTAGTAGCATTAGCAAACTACAGGTTGTGTGAGAAAAATATTTCAAAAAATAAGGTGGAGGATAATCAAGAGACATATTCAGTATCTATCTCTTAAATCCACACTCACATATACACTCACACAGGAATGCAAACATATACAAGAATGTGTATATGAACACATGTATACTATATATGCAAATAAGATTTTTCTAATCATGATTTGACTATGTGACACTGATCACAGGTTCCACAAAACTAATTTAGGAGCTTTTTTGGTAAGAATTTTAACTGTATTATTTGAAATGTCAGGTATATACAAAACATGTATTAATCATATCTAAGCCAAGTCTACCCTGCTATTTTCAAACTACATCCCCTGCCAGTTTCATGTGTTCTCTCCTTGCTTGCTGTGTTCTTGCTTTCATTCTCTGGGTCCAATGACTGGTTCCTTCATGACAGTGAATGTGGTTCATTCATAGGAGTACAGACGACCTACTAACAGCCACACTCCTGAAGAAAAATGATCCCAACAGCCCTGGGGCACCATCAATTGCCCCAGCTCCTTGGTTAGAGGTGGGGGAGTCATGAGCTACACCAAACCATGATGGCATGTTGAGAGGCCTGATCTCCTATGGGTTTCTCATTGGTAACCTTGGCCTCTGAGTTCATAAGCCCATCAGTCATGCCATGCCCAGAAGGTCACATTTTACACTTCCCCATTCTCTGACTCTTTCCACTCCTTCTTCCAAAATGTTTCCTAAGCTTTGAAAGGAGTTGAGATGCATGTTCCCTTTAAGGCAGAACACATAAGTACTCCCATATTCTCAGTACTCTGACCAGTTTCAAGTCTCTACACTGACTACTGCCCACTGCAAAAGAATGTTAATGGCAGCACTAACTTATGGAAAGAATTCCTGATGTATCTCTGCTCTGTGTTGAAAGGTACCTTCTCAGATCCTTCTGTCTCTAGCAGGATTCAAGTACAAAATGGGATGGTGGGAGTCACAGGGCTCTATAGCTTCTGTGTTTTGCATGATTTCTGTTTGTGTGGAAGGAAAAGTCCTTTCCTAGGACTCCAGCATTCTCAGGTTGGCCTGTTTCGGTCTTGAGGGGTCCTGGTGCTACCCAGCATATGTGAGGAGCAACACTTACCTTTAGCTTCCTGTGCTGACTGTTAGGGCTTACATGGCCTCAGGTTCTCAGTTCTGTTGCCTGCTTTCCTGCTGAGGCCCTCATCTGGCTTGATGACTTCATTTCTAGACATGGTCTCATTGCAGAAGTATTTCTGGTTTCATTCATGGAGTTTTGGGTCAGATTTCCAGTGCACCATCTTACCTAGGTGCTGAGGGTTGCTTCATACTTTTAGTAATAGTCTATGTTTATTGTCAGTGTCCCAGAAAGCAGAGTCTAAGAGGAGAATCTGTGTTCCTAAGGGAGATCGACTTGGGCTCCTTAGCTTCTTACCTCATACTTTCCTCCGTTTCATTTTGTTATCTGAGATAGGGACTCCTTTGGATCTCTGGCTTTCCTAGGACCGCCTATGTAGACCAAGCTTGTCTCAAGCTCAGCACTGAAAGTTGTTTACCTCACTGCTCACCTTGACAATGGCTTGGCAGGTGGGTCTTGTCACTCTCTTTTCTTTTGTGGATGCACCACTAATTGAGCTGTCTGCTGTAACCCTGGGTTACACCCACAGGCCAGTTTTCAATGCCACAAAGCCAGTACAGAGCTCACGTTTGCAATAAATTGTTTGAATGTCTTACACCCAATCTTTGAAGAAATATATTAATGATTCATTTATATACAAATGGAAATCTTCCATTTGCTACAGATGGTACAACCTAAAAATTAAGTAGTTTATAATGCTATATAATAATGTAAATGAAATGCTTGGAAACAGAAGCTATAATGTAGCAGATAGGTATTATGACCTGTTATTTTATTATTTTCTTGGATACAATAGTTAAAAATGCCTGTGTCACTTCTATCACCATTTACTAAAATGATAAACCTGTGAAGTATAGTTTGTCAAAGATATGTATGATGGTTTCATTTATGAGATTCTCTGTGTCTATTAACATTTATATTAAAATATGGAATAGTTAAAATTTAAAATAATGAGTGCAAAGTAATAATGCATATTAATACTTATAAAACACTATGCAGTATGCACATTTTATTTTCCAATTCAAAAATCACTGCTGTGAAATGTTTTTTTTTTGTATCTACTTTCCCTCTACTGCAAGGAGAATATAATTTCAGTCTGCATCTAAAATATGCAGCAATTTTTCCATTTAGAATTCTCATGCTAATTTGAATACTTTTATTTTTATATGATTAAAAACCCACAGACTATGAGACAGCTTAAGTCCCCTCTCCTCTATGTAAAGAGGGTTAGATCAGAAAGGTCATAGGAAGTGATTGGAGGAGGAGAAATGTGTTATTCAACTAGAGCTGGGAGACCAGACATTGCTTGAACAGAAAGAGGAGGAGGCAGTGGCTAACTGGGACGGGGGAGTGGTTACAGTACTCTTCCTGTGTCAAGGTCACATTGTCCTGAAAAATACCAGTCTAGCTACTAACTTCTCTTTGGTCCATAATGACCAAAATTAAGAGATGTGCAATGTTTCTACTACTTAAAAGGAGAGAGAGAGAGAGAGAGAGAGAGAGAGAGAGACCCACCATAGCCATCTTTATGCCTTAGAGAAGTAGACAGAGATGTAGTCCTCAATAAATATGTCTGCAGTCCTTCAGCACTGCCTTAATCCTAGCTTTGATCCTTGCTTCTATTTCTTCTCGTGTTTGAGTTCTAAATGTAAACCGTGTTCAATAATAGGAATACTTGTTTGTGTCTCTTTTTATTACAGAGTCCTTTGGTCCTTTCATGACATTTCTCCCGTTCACTCTGAACATGAATTTTACATCTTTGTGTGTGGTGGTGAATTGTTTATACGTTCTTGTCTCTCTAGCAGCCATTGTTTTTATCTAAATTTGATTTCTCCGTGGTCATCTTCTTGCTTCTTGCTTTGACAATATTAACAAATGTTTTAGCTCGGTAGGATGCAGAACGTGTCTCTTGCACATACATCCCTCAATTATCCAGCAATTTGAGGACAGGCCCTTCTGACACGCACACCAAACATGTCCCAGTAATTTTCCATGATGACAGGGAAGCATTAGTGAAATGGTCCAGTTGGCTAGCAGATATAATACATTTTTTCAACCTGGTGCCACAAATGTCTGCTAGACCACCCTTAAATTCCTTTATTCTGCTGATGTGAAATGAATACACTTAAACTAGCAACACTGTGGTTAATGTAGGAAACTTCTAGGTTTGGCTCCTGTATGGTTGTTGTAAAGAGAGGGTTTTGTTTTTGTTTTTGTTTTTGTTTTTTTGCATCATTCCATTTTTTCTCCCTTCCTTCCTTCCTTCCTTCCTTCCTTCCTTCCTTCCTCCCTTCCTCCCTCCCTCCCTCCCTCCCTCCCTCCCTTCCTCCCTACCCCCCCTTTCTTTCTTTTGTATTATAATGGTAGCAGTGGGCAGGGGGGTGGATTGGGGGAGTGGGTAGAAGAGGGATGGTGGATATAACCTAGGTCTCTATAAAGACTAGGAAATGCTCTTTTCCCAAACTGTAACCCCTGCTGTACTGCTTATTTTACACGCCTGATATGAGTCTTTCTTATCACCGAAACTAGGTCCTGAGTTGAAATTACGCATGAAGAGAAAAAACAGTCGTCGGCCTTGACGTATAATGCTTGATATGGTCACCAACTTTCCTTGCTTATTGCTCATGATTACAGCGGCTGAAATTTAATTGGGCAATAAATTTATTAAAGGAGTAAATAATTAGCTCTCTTAATCAGATGTAGAACTTCTAGTATGTTTTCCTTCACTGGACTTACTTAGGAACTTGAGTGGTTACAGATGTTGTCTCATGTATATTTGGTTCTGATTTGTGTGTGTGTGTGTGTGTGTGTGTGTGTGTGTGTGCTGTCAGGTTTACAGATGTAGTTAAAGGTTCAAACTTTGGAGGTTCCCACCAGAAACTCGATCCATTGGATATGTAACTTTCAATTTCTTGAGTGCATTATAGCCATTTTTGAATTCACTCACCCTTTGAAATTTTAAGGATATTAAGTGGTTTTGTGTATTCCAAGAATAAAATCTGTAAATGGTAGTTAAGGATAATACTGGTAACTTTTATTTTGCTTTGACTTAAGAAGTTTATTTGGGTTTGAAGGCACAGTCCATCATGGTTGGGAAGGCTTGATAGCTAGACTCTGTGGCAGACAGTCACATTTTATTCTTAGTTAAGAATCAAAGCTGAACTATGGCATTCAATTTTCTTTCTCCTTTTTGCTCAGTCTCAAGCCTTAGCCCATGAATTCTACCGCCCACTTTCAGGATGAATCTTCCAATCTCAGTTAAACACTCTGGGGAGTCCGTACCAGATAATCCTAGAGGTTTGTCTCCAAGGTGATTCTAAATCCTGTCAAAATGGTGACTAGGATTAATCATTATAACCATGAAAATATCCTGAAAATTTTAAGATGAGGAGGGGTGTCTGCTGGCTCAGTTGATAAGGCTATCTGCCTCTAAGCCTGACAAGGGAGTATGATCCCTGGAGCACAAATGTTGGAAAGAAAGAACTGAGTCAAATGTTGGCCTTTGACTTCCACTCACCCCATCCATAAATAAAAAAATGGAGGAAAGAATGATTAAAAGAGGTATTAGGTCAGCAAACAGTAATATACAAACCACACTCTTGAACATGCAAGAGGATAATTTAAGTGGCCCTTTGATAATGTATAGGTATATTTTCATTTCAAAGTACTGAGACAAAAAAAAACCTTTTAAACATTCAATGTTTAATCTATAACATAATTTATATAGATATATTTTAATATTCACAAATTGAGAGATATCAAATCTTATATTTTGTTTTACCCATGAAATATTTAAAGAATACATGCACAATCACAGGACCTACGTGGGTTTGGATCAGGTCCCCTGCATATATACTATAGCTTTCAGTATTAATTTTATGGCATTCTTGAATGTGTGAGCAAATGGGTTTCTGATTCTTGTTCTTGCTCCTGGGGCTCTTTTATTTTTCTGTTGTCTTTGTCTAACATCGAAATTATGGCTTTTGTTATATCTTGTTATACTTGATTTTTGTTATACTTTATTTTTTATCTTTTCGAAGCCTGTTCTTTTGTAATGGATCCAGACAGGAAAAGCAGATAGGGAGAAACTAGAAGGAGTAGAGGGAGGGAAAACTACATTCATAATCTTTTTTTTTTTTTTTTTTTTTTTGAGACAGGGTTTCTCTGTATAGCCCTGGCTGTCCCAGAACTCACTCTGTAGGCCAGGCTGGCCTCGAACTCAGAAAACCATCTGCCTCTGCCTCCCAAGTCCTGGGATTAAAGGCCTGCACCACCACTGCCTGGCCAGAATCTTTTTTTTTTTTTAATTTAATTTTTTTATTGATATATTTTTATTTACATTTTAAATGATTTCCCCTTTTCTGGGTCCCCACTCCCCTCAAGTCCCATAAGCCCTCTTCCCTCCCCCTGTTCCTCCATCTACCCCTTCCTGCTTCCCTGTTCTGGAATTCCCCTACACTCTTGCACTGAGTCTTTCCAGAACCAGGGGCCACTCCTCCATTCTTTTTGGACATCATTTAATTTGTAGACTAACATCATACTAAGTGAGGTAACCCAGTCTCAAAAGATCAATCATGGTATGCACTTACTGATAAGTGGATATTAGCCTAGAAACTTTGAATACCCAGTATCTTTTTAAATAAAAGTTTGGACAAAAAAAGAATACATACTTTCCATGAAACAGTGCCAATATCAGTGGACATGTTATCATGGGAGGGAGGAAAATTTGCCAGGCCCCTCTACTAAACAAAGAACTATAGGCAACTAATGCCTTCTAGAAGAAGATATACATTATTTTTTTTTATTGTTTTGATTATTTACCTTCCAAAATTTGCCCTCTTTCTCAGTTCCCCTCCAAGAGTTCCTAACCTCCTCCTACATCCCCTTTGTCTCACTCCTAACCCACCCGACCCCTCCATACAGGCCCCCTTCCCTGGGGTATCAGGTTTCTATAGGATTAGATACATCCTCTCCCACCAGGCCAGACAAGGCAGCCCTATGCTACATATGTGCTGGAGGGGGTGGGGATGTATGGCTTAGTTTTGGGAGCTCCCCAGGGTCCAGCTTAGTTGCTACTCGTCTTCCTATGGGGTTAGCATCCCCTTCAATTCCTTCAGTCCTTCCCCTTACTCTTCCATAGGGTTCCTGACCTCAGTCCAATGGTTAGCTATAAATATCTGCATCTGTCTCAGTCAGCTGCTAGTAGAGCCTCTCAAAAGGACGACCATGACAGGCTCCTGTCTGCAAGTACAACATAGCATCAGTATGTTTTATTTTTTAAAAAATAATTACAGATTCATAGTAGATTGCAAAATAGTACCCATTTGTCTTGAAGACCTCTCCAGCTTTCCCCAAGATCATATCTTAACAAGAGTAACCATGCAATGGAAATGGACACTGGTACATTCTATGGGGGCTGTGTTAGATTCTTCCAGGTTCAAATGTCCCCTGTTCTGGGATCAAAGAGGCTGCATTGGTACCTGTGTGGATAGAAGGTTTTTATCCTTTTTATTGCATGTGTTACTTAATTACCACTATGAAAATACAGTCTTCCACCCCTAAAAATGTCCCTTAAGCTGTTCTTTTAATTACTTCTCTTACCTTCTCTTTATCTTTTTCTTCACCTCTACCAGTACACACACCCACACACACACACCAAATACTTGATGTATTTTCTGAGATCTTGTATTCTAGATGTGCTGGCCTGGGTCTGTCTGTCCATGCTCGAGTCTAAAGGAGGTTGACAGTGTTCACTGAGAAGTGCATCCTTTGTAAGGTGGTTGAAGAGAGGTGCAGCTGATGTTGCCAGTCCATCTTTAAAATAGTTGTCTTTTTTTCTACTCAGTATACTGTAATTCATCCAAGATCCACCCATGCCTTCACCCAGAGATAGATGGTTCCACCGCCTCCTGGGAAAGTTCTAAGCATTCTAAAGCATCACAAAAAGCTGATTAATTAACAGTCAGTAGTCGCTATAAGTTCCCGAGATGTCAATGATGTAAATTGTGCAAAGGAGGCAAAATGGCCAAGCTAGTGCTCCAAACCCACCACGGATGACTCCGTAGGGGACTTCCAAGTATTACCATAACTCAAAACAAAACAAAACAATACTCTTCACAGATGATCTTCAAACAAGCAAATCCCGATTACACAGAGACTGTTCACAATTATGTGGTCAGGCTACAGGAGACCCACGCACCCCATATTGTTGATCATGTCAGAAAAGACCATTTAGTTGTCTCTCTTATAAGATATAAATTTGGAAATCAAAATGAAATCCTTCTACAAAGTTCTTAACCAGCTATATAAGGGGATACTCCTTGGATCCACACTCGGAACTGGCAGCTATAATAGGATTAAACCTTCATCTCCACTGAGTTCTTCCAGATCTAGTTTCTTCTACATCCTCTACCTTCTAATGGTCAAATCTTGAGGGTATATGGATGCTGTGAGAGTGGCATGCTATTAAGGTGCCTGCCTTTCTGGAAGCGCCCACATGGGCAAACAGACACATGTGAGCATGTAGTGCTCAGGAGAAGAAGCAGGAAGTGTCTTCAATTAACCATGACCAAAGCAATGATAATCAGAGCATTGTGTCTTGAAGCAGAGACATAAGCAAAAGAGAACTCCGGAGATTCAGTTGAATATTTTACAGCTAGCTGAGGCTTATTCAAACCAAGCTGTGTGCTTCAAACTCTAGATAAGTTTTGTCTTACCTGGCTGCAAAGGACCTGGCATTGCTTTTCTAGTTCCTGATATAAGAAAAGATAACATCAAATAATTCATGAATTGGTTCTTGCCAAAAAAAAAAAAAAAAAAAAAAAAAAAAAAAAAAAAAAAACCTTTATGTGTACTCTATAATGAAATAATACATTGCACTCTTGGTTATAAATTTTTTAAGTTTTTTATTTTCAAAGATATATATTCACAGAATTTTCAAAAGACCCGGGACCCTTCCAAAGCAACAAGTATTTATATTTCTTGGAATTGTCTGACTCTCTCATAGCCTCCAAATTTGCTGAAATCCTGTATGCTACACATTGTTGTCTGGCCCCCACAAATGCTTGTGTATTAAGGCAGTTGATTATATTCATTAAGATGAGCTTCCTTGTAAACTGGTGAAGAAATCTATAACTGATCAGCAACAGTCTTGATGTTGCCAGATCATCATACCAACAGGGACACATTGGCTTTAGTTAATGTGGGTTTTTTCATGCTGTGTGTCTGGAGTTAAAAACATGGTTCACAGAAAGCCTCCCTGTAGTGGAAATTAAGATCAGCTTGAATGTCCACATAGTTCTGGTCTAGATCACTTGATCATTAGAGCAGAAGATTTACATACAGTAGAATCCTTATAAGTCAAGATACAAAACTGTATCTCAGGAGAAGAAATGAAAAAAAAAAAAAAACCCTTTTAAGCATACAGTCCATGTGTGGTTGGTTGGGGCCTTTTGGGTCAGGACAGTGGCACACTGTCAAAGCTCTCCTGTATAGGTACCTCTAGTTAACAAGAGAATGGGAAGGTACCGAAAAATCCCCTCCTTCCAAGGAAACACAATCCATTGTATATACAAAAATGGCCATAGCATTTACTGTATTTTTTTCATCTATAAAAATACAACAGTTTTCTGAGGCGCCGCCAGACTGATTTCCAGAGTGGTTGTACCAACTTGCATTCCTATACCCCCTCCAACACCTGCTGTCTCCTGAGTTTTTAATCTTAGCCATTCTGACTGGTATGAGGTGAAATCTCAGGGTTGTTTTGATTTACATTTCCCTAATGACTAATGATGCTGAGCATTTCTTAAGGTGCTTCTCAGCCATTCGAAGTTCTTCAGATAAAAATTCTTTGTTTAGCTCTGTACCCCATTTTTACCACTCCTGGCCATATACCCAGAGGATTCCCCAGAATGTAATAAGGACACATGCTCCAATATGTTCATAGCAGCCTTATTTATAATAGCCAGAAGCTGGGAAGAACCCAGATGTCCCTTAATGGAGAAATGGGTACAGAAAATGCGGTATATTTACATAATAGAATATTACTCAGCAATTAAAAACAATGAATTGTTTCATGAAATTCTTAGGCAAATGAATTTTAGGTTCATTTAGGTTGGAACTGGAAAATATCATCCTAAGTGAGGTAACTCACTCACAAAAGAACACACATGGAAGGCAGTCACTGATAAGTGGATATTAGCCCAGAAGTTCTGAATACCCAAGACCCAACTCACATATCAAATGATTCCCAAGAAGGAAGGAAGGAGAAGGCCATAGTCCTGGAAAGGCTTGATGCAGCAGTGTAGGGGATTACCAGGACAGAGAAGTGGGCAGGGGTTGATTGGGGAGCCAGCAGAGGGAAGAGGGCTTAAGGGACTTATGGGGAGGGGGAACCAGGAAAGGGAAAATCATTTGGAATACAAACAAAGAATATAGAAAATAATAAAAAATACAAGATTTTATTCTATAATTCCACTGGACATTTGACTTCATCCAAAATCTCTTGTCTTGTGTAGTTTGTTAGTTATGTAAAATTATTTCAAAATATTGGGACAACTTTTTCACCATTTATTCAAATGAGTCTCAAAATGATGCATACATAGTATTTTGTTGTTGTAGTACCTCACTTTCTTTAACAGAAACAAACAAAATGCCTTATGTTTTGAATGTACCTGTCAGATATAGAAGTATTTACATTTGGTCTCCTGGGCACTGATGAGTTTTCTGAATCACAGAGCCAGGTTATAATGTCCTAGCAGACCTGAATTATCAGATACCATGGGCTCCCTTCCTTCCCCACTGTGTTGAAAAAGTAGAGAGAGGAATGGTAGGGCAAGGCATGGGTGGTGGGGTTTCTGGTAGGAAAAGAAAGTTTGCAATTTAGATCATAAAGAACAAAGTTTTGTGCTGTAATGGTAAACATAAAAAGTGATTGGAATAGAGGAAAGGGGTTAGTTAAAAGGGGGGACCAGGAAGAGAATTACTAGAAGAGCTGGGTTGTTGATGCTGGAGTGGAGGAATGAATTAAAGAGTATGAAAGGCTGTTTTTTGTTTTTGTTTTTTAAATCTCATTTCCCTGAGAAAGGCACACTTCCTCCAGCCACTATCCAGTACAGGATCTGATCTCTGCCCACGATCATTGCTCTCCTAGATGCCTTGATCTCCACTACTCCAAAGCCAAACATATTTGCCACTGTCCCCGACTCCTTCAACACCTGCTAATTTTCATTTCCATGCCAGAAAGGAATGGTCGAATTGAGAGCAGAATAAGACATTTAAAAGTAGATAAGGACACTTGAGAGCAATATAATTTAATCTTTCTTCAAGAACATATACATCTTGTCATTGGACTAAATATTCGATGCCAGCTTTGTTTGGCCATGTGTGTTCAGCTATCAATGCAATGATGAGCAAAGCCAGGAATTATTTTTATACCATAGATTTATCTTCTTAGTGTATTACCTAGGCTTTGAATGTTCTTAAAATTTATCATCCATACTGCTGGGGAAAAGTACATTTCTACAGAAAGGTTATATTAAGGGGGAGGATCACAATATGTTGGGGGTTCAGAAAGGCCTCTCCAAACTAGAGAGACTGAAGGTGAAGCAAGCGTAGGTAGATGTGGAGAGTGGAAGGTGTAGGAGACATTTTGCATACAGGGAACGATATTGATTGTATAGGAACCCAATGTATTTGGGGAACAAAGAGAAAGCCATTAAGAATGTAACATAGATAGCAAGAGGTAAGCAAGGAGATAATCATGTTGGGTTGTAAGAATGTTGAGGTTTAGGCTAGAGAGATGGCTCAGCTGTTAAAGGCTAGGCTCATAACCAAAGAGAATGATGAGGTCTGTGCTATCAGTCTAGGAATGATGGACATCCATTAAAGACTATAAATATGGTATGCATAGTCTTCTATTCATTGCAAACGAGCAAGCAACAAAAAATCACGCTGTGTTATGAGAGAGCTGGAGCTGCTTGCACCTGTATTAGGCAGGCAGGATATGGAAGCAGTGCATTAGGAGAGCATGGTATTTCGCCAGGATAATAGCAGTAGAGGAATATGTGGGACTCAGTGATTTCTTTGGTATAGAAGTAAAGTACCTCCCTGTTCTCAGTAGGAGCATTGTTTCCCAGGGTATTGCAATAAAGATCATTGAAGGCATAGAGAAAATAAAATATATATGTTTGATTTTAGAGATTTGATAAAAGTGTTGAGACCGTATTTGCTTGCATGGAGCAAAACTCTTGCTTAGAAAGGAAATACAGAGATATATGTCAGGTCATTGTTAGGTATAAATAAAGGAGATACACAACAGCAAAAATTGAAAAAATTAGCAAAGTTGTGGCATTAAATTTATGAGAAAGATGTAATTAAGTACAAGATTCTAGGACCTAGATTCTAGAGTCTAGAATATTTAGAAGTAACAGATGTTGTTTCAGGAGAGGAGCAAAATTTCAATATAGTTACCTCGTAAAATTGGAAATAATCAGAACAAAGGAATTTGGGAAGGTTTTGCCTGACCTAGTACTTTTACTGTATATCCCTTAGAGTACTTGTATCTTTGGTACTGCATACACAAATTCTTTCTCACTTCTAACACACATACCAGTTTTATGCTATACTTACGGTATATGATTAAGGAAATTAAATAGTCTTAACCAACATAACTCCTAAGACTATTTATATTTAGCATTATGGGTCTTCAAAATCGAGGCAGTATATATATCCTCAAGGGATGTCAGTAGGTCAAATCCATGGTCTCTGAGACCCCACTTGAGAAACATTTGCTTTTTAAAGCATTGATAGACATGAACAAAAGAAAGGGAATATCCATGGTGTCTGTCAATAACTTGATGGTAAAGCCCTAATGGTGAAGCTCCCACATGTGTCACAGTGCATTAGTCAGGGTTCTCTAGAATCATAGAATGTATGGGTAGGCTTTATATAGTTAGGGAATTTGTTGATGACTTACAGTCTGTAGTCCAACTCCCCAACAATAGTCAGCAGTAGCTGTGGATGGAAGTCCAAGGATCTAGCAGTTGCTCAGACCCATGAGGTATGCAGGCAAGGACAAGTGAGTCTTCCTTCTTCCAATGTCTTTATGTAGGTCTCCAGCAGAGGCTGTGGTCCAGATTAGTGTGTGCTACCACACCTTTAATCCCAGATGACCTTGATCTCCCTGTCTTAATCTTCTGGAATTCATAGCCACTATGCTTCAAGATCTCCATGCCCAGATCCAGGTCAGAAACTTGTATCTCTCAGCCTCCAGATTAGGATCACAGGTGATCCTTCCAATTCTGGATTGTAGTTCATTCCAGATATAGTCAAGTTGACAACCAGGAATAGCCACTACACAGGGCTTACAGACATCCAGCCAGTTCTTGCTTTGACATATCTTTCCTATGGAGTGGTTTTCATTTCAGAAAGTACCATGCAGGGTGGAAAGAGTAACTAACCATCATAACCAGCTGTGAATCCTGCCAGCTCCAAGATCATAGCTGTAAATTATCACAGAGACTTGTCACATATTGTAGAGTCTTGTCAAGATGAGCCATGCCAAAATATTATAGTATCGCTGGTTCATGTGCAATGAATTAGAGACTGTGGCATGCTTAGCCATAAATGGACCATCTACATCCCATCACCTTCCTCAAGACTCAGGGATCATTGGAGCTTAAAAAAAAGAATTGCCAAAGACTGCTGTTGGCCAGTGTTTTGCACACAAAATAGAACCATTTTCTCTCCTGGTTTTGCAGCAACTGGGATTTTCTCATAGTCGTGCAGTAACTCTTGGGGAAGGGTCTAACCTTATTCTTTGTCAAATAAGCAGAGGGCAATTGGGCAAGACATGTACATGATTAAAATGTGGAAGTAACTGAGATGTAGTTACTGTACCATAGTACATACTATACAAAAAAATTCATACTCAAATGAATTTTTTTTTCTTTTTTTTTTTTCTTTTTTTTTTATTCGATATAATTTATTTACATTTCAAATGATTTCCCCTTTTCTAGCCCCCCCCCTCCCCGAAAGTCCCGTAAGCCCCCTTCTCTTCCCCTGTCCTCCCTCCCACCCCTTCCCAGTTCCCCGTTCTGGTTTTGCCAAATACTGTTTCACTGAGTCTTTCCAGAACCAGGGACCACTCCTGCTTTCTTCTTGTATCTCATTTGATGTGTGGATTATGTTTTGGGTATTCCAGTTTTCTAGGTTAATATCCACTTATTAGTGAGTGCATACTATGATTCACCTTTTGAGTCTGGGTTACCTCACTTAGTATGATGTTCTCTAGCTCCATCCATTTGCCTAAGAATTTCATGAATTCATTGTTTCTAATGGCTGAATAGTACTCCATTGTGTAGATATACCACATTTTTTGTATCCACTCTTCTGTTGAGGGATACCTGGGTTCTTTCCAGCATCTGGCAATTATAAATAGGGCTGCTATGAACATAGTAGAGCATGTATCCTTATTACATAGTGGGGAATCCTCTGGGTATATGCCCAGGAGTGGTATAGCAGGATCTTCTGGAAGTGAGGTGCCCAGTTTTCGGAGGAACCGCCAGACTGCTTTCCAGAGTGGTTGTACCAATTTGCAACCCCACCAGCAGTGGAGGAGTGTTCCTCTTTCTCCGCACCCTCTCCAACACCTGCTGTCTCCTGAATTTTTAATCTTAGCCATTCTGACTGGTGTAAGATGAAATCTTAGGGTTGTTTTGATTTGCATTTCCCTAATGACTAATGAAGTTGAGCATTTTTTAAGATGCTTCTCCGCCATCCGAAGTTCTTCAGGTGAGAATTCTTTGTTTAACTCTGTACCCCATTTTTTAATAGGGTTGTTCGGTTTTCTGGAGTCTAACTTCTTGAGTTCTTTATATATATTGGATATTAGCCCTCTATCTGATGTAGGATTGGTGAAGATCTTTTCCCAATTTGTTGGTTGCCGATCTGTCCTCTTGATGGTGTCCTTTGCCTTACAGAAACTCTGTAACCTTATGAGGTCCCATTTGTCAATTCTTGCTCTTAGAGCATACGCTATTGGTGTTCTGTTCAGAAACTTTCTCCCTGTACCGATGTCCTCAAGGGTCTTCCCCAGTTTCTTTTCTATTAGCTTCAGAGTGTCTGGCTTTATGTGGAGGTCCTTGATCCATTTGGATTTGAGCTTAGTACAAGGAGACAAGGATGGATCAATTCTCATTCTTCTGCATGCTGACCTCCAGTTGAACCAGCACCATTTGTTGAAAAGGCTATCTTTTTTCCATTGGATGTTTTCAGCCTCTTTGTCGAGGATCAAGTGGCCATAGGTGTGTGGGTTCATTTCTGGATCTTCAATCCTGTTCCATTGATCCTCCTGCCTGTCACTGTACCAATATCATGCAGTTTTTAACACTATTGCTCTGTAGTATTGCTTGAGGTCAGGGATACTGATTCCCCCAGATTTTCTTTTGTTGCTGAGAATAGTTTTAGCTATCCTGGGTTTTTTGTTGTTCCAGATGAATTTGATAATTGCTCTTTCTAACTCTGTGAAGAATTGAGTTGGGATTTTGATGGGTATTGCATTGAATCTGTATAGTGCTTTAGGCAAAATGGCCATTTTAACTATATTGATTCTACCGATCCATGAGCATGGGAGGTTTTCCCATTTTTTGAGGTCTTCTTCCATTTCCTTCTTCAGAGTCTTGAAGTTCTTGTCATACAGATCTTTCGCATGTTTGGTAAGAGTCACCCCAAGATACTTTATACTGTTTGTGGCTATTGTGAAGGGGGTCATTTCCCTAATTTCTTTCTCAGCCTGCTTATCCTTTGAGTATAGGAAGGCCACTGATTTGCTTGCGTTGATTTTGTAACCTGCCACTTTGCTGAAGTTGTTTATCAGCTGTAGGAGCTCTCTAGTGGAGTTCTTTGGGTCACTTAGGTAGACGATCATGTCGTCTGCAAATAATAATAGTTTGACTTCCTCCTTTCCAATTTGTATCCCTTTGACCCCCTTATGTTGTCGAATTGCCCGAGCTAGTACCTCAAGTACAATATTGAAAAGATAAGGAGAAAGGGGGCAGCCTTGTCTGGTCCCTGATTTCAGTGGGATTGCTTCAAGTTTCTCTCCATTTAGTTTGATGCTGGCTACCGGTTTGCTGTATATTGCTTTTACTATGTTTAGGTATGGGCCTTGAATTCCTGTTCTCTCCAAGACTTTAAGCATGAAAGGATGCTGAATTTTGTCAAATGCTTTTTCAGCATCCAATGAAATGACCATGTGGTTTTGTTCTTTGAGTTTGTTTATGTAGTGGATTGTATTGATGGATTTCCGTATATTGAACCAACCCTGCATTCCCGGGATAAAGCCTACTTGATCATGGTGGATGATCGTTTTGATGTGTTCTTGGATTCGGTTGGCAAGAATTTTATTGAGTATTTTTGCATCGATGTTCATAAGGGAAATTGGTCTGAAGTTCTCTTTCTTTGTTGGATCTTTGTGTGGCTTTGGTATCAGCGTAATTGTGGCTTCGTAGAAGGAATTGGGTAGTGTTCCTTCTGTTTCTATTTTGTGGAATAGTTTGAAGAGTATTGGTGTTAACTCTTCTTTGAAGGTCTGGTAGAATTCTGCACTGAAACCATCTGGTCCTGTGCTTTTTTTGGTTGGAAGACTTTCTATGACTCCTTCTATTTCTTTAGGCTTTATGGGACTGTTTAGATGGTCTAGTTGGTCCTGATTTAATTTTGGTTCAAATGAATTTTTTTTAGGCAAGGAATTTCTTCAGTGAATGGAAGTGAACAGCACTTGGACACAATGGGTCTCCTAAGGGATTATTTGAAACTAGTGGGTCTTTTCTGTTATTGATTGGTATATGAGTATAGGATCTACAGAATGAACCCATTCCAGCAGATGACTCTGATCACCATTAATAAACACTATGTGACTCAGTAGTATCCCCCTTACATGTAGAGAGTTACATGTAATTTTCAAAAGCAGTGGGAGAAAATAGCTGTAGAGGCCTCATAGGAGTGAGAGTGGTTTAATTTGTAGCTTGATGCATTGTGCTCTGGGATTTTGAAGCCATGTATGTGTATGGATTTAGACTGTCTACTGCAGTATCTCGCAAACAATATACCTTGAAACAAATCATCCAAATTCCTCTGCTCTCTCTCTCTCTCTCTCTCTCTCTCTCTCTCTCTCTCTCTCTCTCCCCATCCTCCCTTTTTCTCCCTCCTCTTCTCCATCTCATCCTTCCTTCCTTTTTTTCATAACACAGAATCTATGCTTAACCACAGAATGGCAGGCCAGAGAAAGAAGAACATTTGCGACCAAATTGACTTTTGGAGTTCCATCAAAACCCAAACCATCCATTTAAACTCTGGGTTGTGGTACAAATTTCAGTCATAGTTTAAGATAATTTGTATGGTTGAAGATAAGGGTAAGAATTTGAGACCTTAGTAGGTATAAAAACACCAGTCATTTACTTGATCCTCCATGCTTTGCAAGAAGAAATCCAGGATGATGGTCTAGGAACAATTAGGCATATTTAAAAAGAACACAACCAAGCATATAAGCACAGCATTGTCTAACAACTGTAGTATTACAGTTCTCTCTCTGTTTTCTATCTCTCTCTCTCTCTCCATCCTCCCTTTTTCTCCCTCCACTTCTCCCTCTCTTCCTTCCTTCCTTTTTTTCATAACACAGAATCTATGCTTAACCACAGAATGGTAGGCCAGAGAAAGAAGAACATTTGTGACCAAATTGTAGACCACATTCTTGTTCTTTCACACATATCTCTATGTATTATATGAAAAGTTCTCAGTAGAGTTGTACTAGACAAGTGTATAGATAACTTAATTCATACTTACTCTGGTAAGTATAGTATTCTTTTTGTATTTATTAGTTGACTGACAATTACCAGAACTGACTCAGTTTCAGATATTCACAGATATCTATTTTAGAGCTTATCCAACCTCTTAAGGGCCTTCACAATATTACTAGGATGTTGAGGTATAATTGCCATGATTTGCCTATTGTGCCTTCAGTGTTTGTTGCATTTCCTTATGTTTCTTGACTTCTCTCTCCCTATGCTGGCTAGCTTTATATCAAATTGACACTAATTGTTATCTGAGAGGAGAATAGCTCAGTTGAGAAGATTTCCTCATACGATCAGGCTGTGGGCCAACCTATAGAGCGTTTTCTTAATTGGTGATTGATGGGGCAATCCCAGCCTCCAAGAGTCACTAGGAATGGAAGCAGTAGAGTGGCAGGAGCAGTAGATCCTTGAAGCCAGACTTCCCTCTTCCTCATGGAGCTTTCTCAGGCTGACCTAATCCATGGGACATTTCTTCCAGCAGAACAACACAGTCAGACCATCAGGCCATTGGTATGGTGGATGTATTAATTGGTTGTAATAAGTAATAGCAAAAGGATACTGAGCATCAGTCAAGGAGAGTCAACAGTGTTGATAGTGCATGGGAGAAAAAGAGTCTAAAAATATGTAAAACTAACTTATTCAGAGGTGAAATACTCTTAAAAATACCCTTTTTCTTCTTTTCTTTTTTTATTCAATATATTTTTTATTTACATTTCAAATGATTTCCTCTTTTCTGCACCCCCCACCCCCAAAAAGTATCATAAGCCCCTTCCCTCCCCCTGTTCTCCCACCCACCCCTTCCCACTTCTCTGTTCTGGTTTTGCCCTATACTGCTACACTGAGTCTTTCCAGAAAAAGGGGCCACTCCTCCGTTCTTCTTGTACCTCATTTGATGTGTGGATTATGTTTTGGAAAAATTCCCTTATTTATGTTACATTCATCAACGCAGTCTTCTGGAAGCTGGACATGAGCTTTAGAGCCCACTATGAGAGACTTTGCTCACATGAATGGAAAGGATACTATACCATGACCAAGAACTACTAGAGAAGCAACCTGGGTTATAAGAAAACTCAACTCCATGCCATAGCATCTGGAAATATGTTGCTTAGCACAGAAGTAAACCAAAGAATGTTAAAAAGTCAGATTCTAACTAACATCTTTGAAAGAGACTCGTATTTTGAAATTGATCCCAGAAAACAGGCCAGATAAGAATAAAGAGGAAATATGCACGTAATATAAAGCTATTTTTTTATTTTGTTTTTGTAGCATTCTTTAAAGACATAATGCCAGTGTGAAAACAAAAACTTTAATTTTATCAAGAGAAGTTCTTGGTTAAGTATGGAGGTAGTTAGAAATAATTTAGTTGCCATCTCTGTAGGAAAAGTCTATCCCACAAATGATAAGGAATTCCTGCAGTCCAATCAAGAGGCTCTTCAAAGTAGAACTCTTTTCATAATAACAGTACGATGGTATTTGTCTTCTGATAGTGGCAGAATGTCCAATCTTCTGATACTATAATCTACAAAGTTCACATTCAAGAACCACACAACTGAGTTGCAAAAGTTTGCAGGTGGTTCACCTAGCTTAGGTCTGTCTCAAGAATAGTGCAACAGTGTTCTCCAATTCTGAAGGACAAGAAAGATCCAATGTCCCCTACCATGGTACATCTGTACATCTGGGCCAGGCAAACTTTGCCCAGAGATGAGGAATGGTACTGAGTCTGTTGGCTCTTAAAGTTCACCACCAAAGACTCTACAATATATATTTTTGAAAGTCCTTCTTTTTTCTAATTTACTGGTGCTACAGTTTAGATAGATCTTGAATGTCCCTTACAAAGGGCCATATGTTGGACACTTGCGGCAGTATGGAAGATGATGAAACTTTTAAAAAGTGGGTTAGGAGGGAAGTCCTTATGTCATGGAGAGAGATGCCTTCAGAAGGAAGTAGCATAACTATTATGAAGTTTCTGAGTTTTGTGGAACGCTGAGCTTTTCAGACTGAGTTTAATGTCCCAGCCCAATATCTTCTTTGGCTTTTTTTGACAATGTTACCTCTCCCCTGAATGTACTCCCACTACTTATCATGGGGCTTTCTGCATATCTGTACTATACCTGTTTGGACTGTTACTCCATAAAGCTAAGACCTAAATAACTATCCCTTATAAATTTAGTGTGGGTCAAGGACTAGTATGAGGATTTTAGTGAAATTTAGTGTGGATCAAGGACTAGTATGAGGATTTAGTGCCATGACCTTGAGATGACTGTATACACACACACACACACACACACACACACACACATATATATACATATGTATGTGTGATAAGTGAAGATGTGTGTATGAGAGGGTGGGGGAGAAATTACCTGAGGTGATACCAACTCAGCTCCATGGACAAAACGAAAAAGCAGAATGGCTACCATCTAGACATACATATGTGAAGAAGAAAGGGGTATGGGTGGCAAACTCTGCTCTCCCTGAGCTGTATCTTCAAACCAAGGCAACTTGTTTCTTCCCAAAATGAGTGGAAGTGGTATGATTCCAAATGAGATCACAGAATTCTTTGCAGTAGTTATATATGTCTGAATGTATAAGAACTGAAAATTCATTTGAAACCAAAATGTAATGAGGCTGAGGTGATTTTAGAAACCCTTGGCCATGTTGCCTTGGGAAACTTCCTATCAATCTTGGTTCTGGACACAATTTGTACTGTGCATGCCATGTATATAGTTGCAATAATCATTGCCTGAGCACCATGGCTTAGGTTTGAAAGGATTTTGCATTATAAACTACAGCATTTTACTCTCTCTGTGTATGTGTGTGTCTGTCTGTGCTTTTGTTGGTACTTAATGGTTTAATTACAGAAAGCAATGACTAGAATATCTTTTTATCTATTGTATTAAAAGATGCTTGATTATAAAAATGATTGTTTGAACTGCTGACTTGAGTTTCATAATAACCCATTAAATGAATTTTGACTTGTGAGTAGGGAAGAATTTCCAACAAATTTTGAAATGGCTCAGATATATACTTTTGCAAGGTTTGCACTAAGTGTTTGTATGAAGTAGTCTTCTCTGCATTGAACCTTATACATAGCCATCCAGTTCTCAAAAATACACAAGTTGTTTCACCTCTGACTGACCCAAATGCTCAGCCACCATACCAGCATTTCATAGCTCTGTCTGTGTCTCGTTCCTCTCTCTCTCTCTCTCTCTCTCTCTCTCTCTCTCTCTCGTTCTTCAAGACAGTCCAATCCAGGCTGTCCTGGATTGAACTCACTATATAGACCAAACTGGCCTTGAACTCGAGATCAACCTGCCTCTGCCTCCAAAGTGCTGGAATTAAAGGCTTATACCAACACTCCCAATAGCATTTCATCTCTTATGTAAAACTAAAAAAAGCCATATTTATCTCATTGCATGAAAATATGCTTTTATGTGTAATAATTCATAAAGTTGTACACAGACATCATGTGTTCTAAATTTTTCTATATTGTTTATTACAACTAAACTGATTTTTTAAACCTATTCTATAAACCTATACACTCAGAGCCACATAAAATTTCTTGGGCAAAGTAGAGCAACCTGTAAAAGTTTAAGAAGCCCCTTTATGTAATACAGCATACGAAGGATTTTACATTTGGTAATTTACAATTATTTCTAGTTTAGGAAGTGACTGTGACATGGCCAGAAAGACATTGCTTTTAAAGACTTAAAGGAACTTGCATGGCTTATAGATGCATTGACATTCACACACACACACACACACACACACACACACACACACACACACACACACACACAGAGAGAGAGAGAGAGAGAGAGAGAGAGAGAGAGAGAGAGAGAGAGAGAGAGAGAGTCCTCTGCCAAGATTTATGGGTCAAAGTATTTTGTTCAAGAAACAACATAAAAGCTACATATAGAGTTATGAACCGAGTTGTAGCAAGCTGAACGTCTTACCTTCTGCTGAGGTTGAAGGTGTAGAATGGACATAAGCTCATATAAATCAGATAGCTTTCATGCATTTCTTTAAATGGAGATGTAGTGAGAATTAGAAAGCTGTAGCTAAGTTTGCCTACTCACAACTGTTGCCTAGTCGGTATTTACAGGTTTAATATTCTTCTGTGATATTACATTGGTCTCTTGCTAATAAGAGCGGTGCTGTCTTTGTTATTAAGCACATTTTATAATGTAGCTTCAAGAGCATGGTGACAGTTATGGGACTGACTCTTTACATACTTGAGAAATAAATCAGATCATTGTTATTTGAGGCTTATTTGTGTGTGTGTGTGTGTACGTGCACGTGTGTGCACGCACATGCATGCACAAGTACACACATGTGCATGTCAGTTTCAGTATCTACAGAAGGTAAAAGTGTAAGACCACTCTGAAAGTGGAGATATAAACAGTTATGAGCTGCCTGGTGTATGGGTGCTTGTGATCAAACTTGGCTCCTCTGCAAGAGAAGAACCCACTGTTAATCACCGAGCCATCTCTCCAGCCCCAGGTCATTGATCTTTATTCCTCTAAATCTCTTGTACAAGTTCTTCAGAAGTTGGGAAAGTGTGGCAGTTACATACTGAGTGAAACTCTGCCAATTATTTAAACTTTATGTAAGTCTGTGAACTCTAACAGAATTCACCTCTCTTCTTATATCTGTCCAATGATACATTCCATCCCCCCTGCACCCAATTCTGTGTGTCACCTTCTCTCTTTGGCTGACCTGTCATCAGTTAGAAGATGCTTCATTTTGAGGTTAAATCGTTATTATTATTATTATAAATGGAAAACCTTCATTTCTGAACAAGCAGTTAATAGAGAGCAGTTCACTTGCATGGATGCTGGCTGTACATTCTCTGGGGACCTCTTTACTGAACCTCGTACATCCATTCTAACAGAGTTATTATTGAGGGTATTTCAAGGTCTGAAGACTGCCCTTCACATCAGCATATGGCTATGCATGACTCTGGAATGCACATGGCAGGGGCAGCGTGGGCTCATCAGATCTATCTTTGTGAGGTGTAAAATTATGTCTAAGTACAAATAAAAATGATATCAATGTTCCATAAGAAGAAATAATTTTCTACTTCATGGAATCTGTAAACCTTTCACTTGTACTAGAAATAAAGATGATTGTCTCCCACGAAGAAACAAAATAATTGAATCTGTACTTATAAGGAGTAAAAGGAGGCAGGAGCAAAATATGGCTGGAGCTGTTTTTGTATCTAACTATCATGTTTAGCATGTGCATGGAAATCTTTTATTTTTGTTTTATGCTTTATTTATTTTTTTAAAATTATATATTTTTATTTTCTATATTCTTTGTTTACATTCCAAATGATTTCCCCTTTGCCAGTTCCTCCTTCCCCATATGTCCCATAAACCTTCTCTCCACTCATTCTCCAATCACCTCTCTCCTTTTTCTCTGTCCTGATAATCCCCTCCAATGTTAGATCAAGCCTTTCCAGGATCAGGACCCTCTCCTTACTTCTTCATGGGAGTCATTTGTTATGCTAATTGTGCCTTGGGTATTCAGAGCTTTTCGGCTAATTAATATCCACTTATCAGAGATTGCATTCCATATGTATTCCTTTGTGATTGGGTTGCCTCAGTTAGGATGATATTTTCCATATCTAACCATTTGCCTAAAAATTTCGTGAATTCATTGTTTTTAATTGCTGAGTAGTACTCCATTGTGTAAATATGCCACATTTTCTGTATCAATTCCTCCATTGAGGGACATCTGGGTTCTAACCTGCTTCTGGCTATTATAGGCTGCTATAAACATAATGGAGCATGTGTCCATTATGCTATAAACATAATTGCATGCCTGGGAATCCTTTGGGTATATGCCCAGAAGAGATATAGCAGGGTCCTCTGGAAGTGTCATGCCCAGTATTCTGAGGAACCCCCAGACTGATTTCCAAAGTGGTTGTACCATTTTACAACCCCACCAGCAGTGGAGGAGTGTTCCTTTCTCCACATCCTTGCCAACACCTGCTGTCTCCTGAGTTTTTAACCTTAGCCATTCTGACTGGTGTGAGATGAAATCTCAGGATTGTTTTGATTTGCATTTCCCTAATGACTAATGATGTTGAGCATTTCTTAAGTTGCTTCTCGGCCATCCGAATTTCTTCAGGTGAAAATTCTTTGTTTAGATCTGTACCCCATTTTTAATAGGGTTATTTGGTTCCCCGGGTTCTAACTTCTTGAGTTCTTTATATATATTGGATATTAGCTCTCTATCGGATGTAGGGTTGGTGAAAATCTTTTCCCAATTTGTTGGTTGCCGATTTGTCCTTTTGACAGTGTCCTTTGCCTTACAGAAACTTTGTAATTTTATGAGGTCCCATTTGTTAATTCTTGATCTTAGAGCATAAGCTATTGGTGTTCTGTTCAGGAACTTTCCCCCTGTGCCCATGTCCTCAAGGGTTTTCCCCAATTTCTTTTCTATTAATTTCAGTGTGTCTGGTTTTATGTGGAGGTCCTTGATCCATTTGGAGTTGAGTTTAGTACATGGAGATGAGAATGGATCAATTCACATTCTTCTGCATGCTGACCTCCAGTTGATCCAGCACCATTTGTTGAAAAGGCTATCTTTTTTCCACTGCATGTTTTTGGCCCCTTTATCGAAGATCAAGTGACCATAGGTGTGTGGATTCATTTCTGGGTCTTCAATTCTATTTTATTGGTCGACTTACCTGTCATTGTGCCAATACCATGCAGTTTTTAACACTATTGCTCTGTAGTATTGCTTGAGGTCTGGGATACTGATTCCCCCAGAAGTTCTTTTACTGTTGAGAATAGTTTTAGCTATCCTGGGTTTTCTGTTATTCCAGAAGAATTTGAGAATTGCTTTTTCTAACTCTGTGAAGAACTGAGTTGGGATTTTGATGGGGATTGCATTGAATCTGTAGATTGCTTTTAGCAAGATGGCCATTTTAACTATATTAACCCTGCCAATCCATGAGCATGGCAGGTTTTTCCATTTTCTGAGATCTTCTTCGATTTCCTTCTTCAGGAAGGAAGTTCTTGTCATATAGATCTTTCACTTGTTTGGTTAGAGTCACACCAAGATACTTTATATTGTTTGTAGCTATTGTGAAGGGTGTCATTTCCCTAACTTCCTTCTCAGCCTGTTTATTCTTTGAGTATAGGAAGGCAACTGATTTGCTTGAGTTGATTTTATAACCAGCCATTTTGCTGAAGTTGTTTATCAGCTGTAGGAGTTCTCTGGTGGAGGTTTTTGGGTCACTTAAGTAGACTATCATGTCATCTGCAAATAGTGACAGTTTGACTTCTTCCTTTCCAATTTGTATCCCCTTGACCTCCTTATCTTGTCTAATTGCTCTAGGTAGAACTTCAAGTACTATATTGAAAAGGTATGGAGAGAGAGGGCAGCCTTGTCTAGTCCCTGATTTTAGTGGGATTGCTTCAAGTTTCTCTCCATTTAGTTTGATGTTGGCTACCAGTTTGTTGTATATTGCTTTAACTGTGTTTAGGTATGGGCCTTGAATTCCTGTTCTTTCCAAGACTTTTAGCATGAAAGGATGCTGAATTTTGTCAAATGCTTTTTCAGCATCTAATGAGATGATCATATGGTTTTTTACTTTGAGTTTGTTTATATAGTGGATTGCATTAATGAATTTCCTTATATTGAACCATCCCTGCATCCCTGGGATGAAGCCTACTTGATCATGGTGGATGATCATTTTGATGTGTTCTTGGATTTGGTTGGCAAGAATTTTATTAAGTATTTTTGCATTGATATTCATAAGGGAAATTGGCCTGAAGTTCTCTTTCTTTGTTGGATCTTTGTGTGGTTTTGGTATCAGCATAATTGTGGCTTCGTAGAAGGAGTTGGGTAGTGTTCCTTCTGTTTCTTTTTTGTGGAATAGTTTGAAGAGTATTGGTGTTAGGTCTTCTATGAAGATCTGATAGAATTCTGCACTGAAGCCCTCTGGTCCCATGCTTTTTTTGGTTGGGAGACTTTCTATGACCCCCTTTATTTCTTTAGGGATTATGGGACTGTTTAGATGATCTATTTGATCCTGATTTAATTTTAGTGTCTGATATCTGTCTAGTTTAATGTACTTTTCTTTTCTCTAAGTATAACAAAAGCAATCTACAATTATTGCAATATATAAATATTTTTAAAAAGATTGAAGATCACATTAATTCCAACTTTAAATTCATGGAGATTTGAATGAGATTCTTTTTTTTAAAACTATGGTTTTCTAGAAAGTGCCATAAAGAGCCAAATTAAGGAAAAGGAGAAAACTATTATTTTATGTTTGAATGAATAAATAGCTTTCAGATCATTAATAGTCAATAGCATTATTTCTGGAACTTTGGCATGATCTGGATTTTATTATACATACTCACACGTTAAGACATCTTGTGCATTAAGTCAAGTGTTACTGCAACAGATACTAAGAAATTAAAATACAAAAAATTCTCCTGTATTAAGTTCATTCTTATCTAAAGGATGGCCTTGAAGAGTTTTGGAACAAAACAAAACAAAACAAAATAAAACACTTGGCTTTCATTTTTCCAGAGAGCACAGTCAGATGAACTGGAAAAAATTGAAAAGCACAGTCGATCTTCCAAAGACAAGGAAAATGCCAAGTCTCTGGACAAACCTGAACAGTAAGTATGTCTAGGGACCTGGGAGGCCAATCAAGGCTGTGGGTGGGCCTCTCAGAATAGGAGAACATGGACCTGCATGTATGTATGTAATATAGGAGACACCTTTGTTTGAGTCCTTACACTTTTGCTCCCTCTGTACCTTTATCTCCTTAGGTTCCTGTATGAGCTGTCACTAATCCCCAACTTCTCAGAGCGGGTCTTCTGTATCCTGTTTCAGTCCACATTTTCAGAGAGCATTTGCTCAATTCGTCGCAAGTTGGAGTTGCTACAAAAACTGTGTGAGGTAGGTTCCAGACCAGAGAAAGGAATGTGAATTGTGATGTTTATCTGTGTTCCGTCATGTTCTTATTTATTTTTATAATTTTTGTCCCCTCGAAGTACTTGTAGATTCAAGGGATAGCAATACCACATGAGCGAATGTTTGGGAACTGGGCTTCAGGAAGAAAGCATGTGTTTAGGCATATTCACACAGCAGTGGGACCACATTGAGAGCCGGGCCAGTTTATATTAGTCTCTTAGGATCTTAGCTGCCAATGCTTTGCCGAAACCAAAGCCCCATTTCCCATTTCTTTCAGACATGAGACTTGCAAATGGATGTAATTTGAAGGCATTCATTTCTCTTTGAGTTGTTTATTTGAAAGGGAACCTCAGTAAAACGTTAATAGTTATTGCACCTAAATGGCTTTTGGAATAGTCATTTGACTCAGTGGAAGGTAAAATACCTCTCTGAATAAACAAATAAATTTTGGGCTAGAAGGACCACTACTAGCACTAAAAACAATTTATCAAAGATCAACACAATCATTTGTTCTGATTGGGATAAACCACCTGAAGAATGGAAAACTATTACTAGAAACACTTTCAGAGGAAGTGGCACATAAAAGGCGAAGTCAGGCAGGGTCCTGAAGAGATGAGCATAAAGTTGTAATGAGCAGTCCTAGGCCTGGAATTCAGTCTTTCTACCTGCCTTTTCTGATTCTACAGCTTATAGCCAGAAATCTATATTGTATGTGACATAGAGACAATGAAAGATAACAGAGGTGATATCATTTTGTATACATTTTCATTGTATATGGACCAAGAGGGCAACCTCTTGGCTTTAACAATCACACTCATGCTTACTGGTGGCATACCATTGTAAAGTTAAATTTGAGAAACTGTTTTTGGAATATACTAAATAACAGGGAAGGTCATAGATTGACTGGCTGTCACTCAAAACTATCCATGCAATATGATTAGCTTGGTGTTGATTTTTGATGATTTAAATAAGACAGTGTATGAGAGAAAAACCTTTGTTATCTTGTCTCCTAGACTTTAAAAAATGGGCCAGGAGTCATGCAGGTCCTGGGTTTGGTTCTAGCTTTTGGAAACTACATGAATGCTGGAAATAAGACCAGAGGACAAGCAGATGGCTTTGGACTAGACATTCTGCCCAAGCTCAAGGATGTCAAAAGCAGTGTAAGTGTTTTGTGTTAATACTTGCACCAAATTGGGGATGTTTTTAAACATAGGTTTGACTTTCAACAAAATGTAATAAGTAACCGTTTCTGTTACAAGATCAAAATTTTCACAGCCACACATTTACACATACACACACACACACACACACACACACACATTTATGTTGTTTATAATGGAATCTAAGGAGAATGTTAGAGTATCAATGGAAAGCTAAGGTTAGGGATGACAATCAGACTCCCAGATGAAAGTCTGAGAGGATGAATTTGAAAAGTAAGAGCCATGCTTCTGTGAGAGAGGATGACCACAGAGAAAGAACAACAGGACAGGAGAAAGTATGAACAAGCTTTCAAGTACTGTGTTATAATAAATGATTGTAAGCAGTATAAATAATTGTCATCTTGAGGGAATACAGTCATCTTCCTCAAGAGAGAGAGAGATTTAGCATATGCTCATCATCATCCTCAGGACAGAACAGCTACTGCTTCTGGTCTCTTTAATCAGTCACAGTGGTGGCTATTCGCTCCTATTTCTAGACTGTTTCTCTACATGTGCACCAGTCACTCAATATCATTCTAGTTTACACAGTGCCAGAAATTCAAAAATACTTTTTGGTTCTGCTTGCTTTGTATTGTGTATCTTTGTTGTTGTTTTTTTTTTTTTTTTTTTTTTGGTTGGTTGGTTGGTTGGTTTTGAGACATGGCCTTAGTAGCAAAGACTGACATCAGATTCCAGGCAGTCCTGCCTCAGCTTCCCTGGTGCTAGGATTTCAGTCTCAGCTAGTTTTCTCTTGCTGCACCAGCATCAGTTAATTTTTATAGCTTTCATGGACACTCAAAATAAATATGTATATATAAGTGCTATTGTATTTGTATTATAAACATTCATAGAAACAAATTTCTATTTTATGACCATGATAAATCATGTTTTAAAAACAAATCTATATCAGCAAACAAGTTCATATTTGTTGAAACAATGTTTATAAATAGCATTCAAGTATAAAGAGGTCAATATGATGTTCAGCTTATAAAAATTGATCTAAGATATATCCTAATAAACAAAAAGTTGCTTAGTATTAGTTATAAAGATGTATTGTGCTATTTATTTTGTATTATATCTCTTTCCCCTTCCACTATTAAATTACGTTTTATTAGTTTAAATAATCACAAAATAACTCCCAATATAAAAACAATAAAGAAGCAAACTATTTAATATTTAGATTTCCCATAATATCCATGCAAGATCTTTTGATTTTGAACTTTCTTAAGAAAGCAAATGTAAGTGTATTCACTCCTCAGTAATATTTATAGACTAGAGAAGACATTTTCCGATCACCAGAATGTTCTCTCATCATTACTACCTATAGTCAAGCATTCAAGAGTTATCTTACTAACTGATTCATGTACTGCTGTTTCACTGATTGACAGTTTAGGAGAAAGAACAGTCCTCAAGTTGTCTTCTTTGCTGGCACATTACTCTATCCCACACACTTGATCACTAAGAGGTGTCATTTTTTTCGTGAATACTGGGAATGTCTTGCCTGGATTCCATAACAGAGGCTCCGAGGACAAGTTAAATTTAACAAGGTTTATTGCATAAGAGAAAGTTTCAAGGGCCAGGTAATATTACAGATCAAAGATACCCCCAAATGCTCTGCCCTCCTATCTTTACAGCTAGAGGATAGAATGTGAAATATAGAAAGCTTGACTCGAACTGTTTGGCATTTCTCTTACATGGCCATAATTTGAAGTCTTTCATTTTCGAATTGGTTGGAAGTCCATCTGCTGTGATTAGCTGATGCTTAGTCACTAGATTTTGAGTGTATATACAATTAGAGCAGCATCAAGCTAGGCTGTAGTTTACTATATAAGGAAGCTATTCTGGACAACTTTATCACAGAAGTATAGAGACCAAATTACGTCAAACTTGTAATTTAGCAAAGGGAACACTTCAGAGAACTTAGATTGTATACTAGATTTTTCTCAGACATTGTTTATCTGTTGATTAAGTGGAGCAGGCAAAAACAAACAAAAGAAAACAAGAAACCTTAATTAAAAGCTAATTCTTGTAACCGTGCCATAAAAGAAGCAAAATAGTCTTTGAAAACTTTAAACACGCCGGGCAGTGGTGGCACACACCTTTAATCCCAGCACTTGGGAGGCAGAGGCAGGCTGATTTCTGAGTTCGAGGCCAGCCTGGTCTACAGAGTGAGTTCCAGGACAGCCAGGGCTACACAGAGAAACCCTGTCTTGGAAAAAAAAAAAACCAAACCACCACCACCACCACCAACAACAACAACAACAAATCTTTAAACATTATTGTATATAAAATGATTTTACATTTTCAGATGATATGTGTATTTTCTTAATAATAAATAGTTGCATAAGAATTAATTCCTGAATTTTAGTTGTTAATATAACAAATTGTAATTTATATTGGCATTTTAAAGATTTCCACTTAACTGAAATACTTTTCCATTTCTGCTCTAAATGTTAATGAATTCCCCTCAATCCAAGACTTATTTATTATGACAGTACCTGCTAGACCATTTATATGAACTCATAAGCAGTGTTTATTTATCTCATTGTGATGATATTTGAAAACTTAAGTGCTGTGGCTGGAGAGATTTCTCATTGTTTAAAGCAGTTCTTAAGAGGATCCGAGTTCTGTTCACAGCAGTCACAGGGAGGCTCACAACTGTCTTCAACTCCTGTTCTTACGAATCCAGTGCCCATCTCTAGTTTCCTTTGGCACCAGGTACACATGTAGTGCATGAACATACGTGCAGGCAAAACACATAAATGAAACTTAAAAGACAAAAAGGACTAATAAAATGCAAAATAAATATGTCACATAAAAGATGTAAATAATGACTTAAAACTCTCAAGAAGGAGAATAAAAGCAGCCAACTATTTACATTTGAGCTTCTCCCTTAAATGGTGAGGCTTCCTCTTGACATTTACATCAGAACACTGGAAGAAAACTCTGTGATCCAGCCCATTAGATACAATGACTGAAGCAGTATAGAATAGGAAAACCACCTAGAATACTCCCAAGTATATTTGTGTGTTCTCTGAAATTTACTTTATTCTGTATACTTAATACATAATAACTTTTAACTATGTGTTCCTTATGTTAATCTTTCTGCCTAGGACAACAGCAGAAGCCTTTTGTCTTATATTGTTTCATATTATCTTCGAAATTTTGATGAGGTAAGATGAATTTTATGTACACTTCCAGTTTGATTTTCATTTTCTTACATGTGTGTGCCTGTGCAGTGGTCACCTATGAGTGTGTGGGTATTTGGACAAGCTTGAAGATGCAGAAACCAGAGGACAACTTGTGGTACCTTCTGTGTTAGCATCTTATCCCCTTTGAGACAAGTTCTATCACTCTGCAGGAATCTTGCCATCACATCTGGTCTCATTAGCAGCTCAGTGGGATATCAGATCATCTTATTGATACTCCCCACCCCAAAATGCTGTGTGTACAGGCACATAAAGTCATAAAGTGTAAAACTAGCATTTTCCACAGGTGCCGTAGATTTGTGCTCAGGTCCTAGATAATGGCAGAGCAAGCACTCTTCCCAAGGAGCCATCTCAACAGCCCATTATTTTTCTCTGTTGGATGGTTCTGTAATTGTTCTTCTGGGGTTTTGTTTGTTTGTTTGTTTGTTTGTTGGAGCTGCTGCCATTCTACTGCTGCATGATTTTTATTTCTCTTGCTGATTTGTTTGAAAATTACACTTGCTAATTAGGATGCCGGCAGAGAGCAGTGTGTCTTCCCGCTGGCAGAACCACAGGAGCTGTTCCAGGCCTCACAGATGAAGTTTGAAGACTTCCAGAAAGACCTCAGAAAGCTAAAGAAAGACCTGAAAGGTAACCTATAACCTTGACCTTACATATTTTTTAGTGTATACTCTTAATGGGAGATGATAGACTTTTAAAGATTGTTAAAGGGTATCAGGCAAAAGCCATGTTGAGCTGTTGTTATATGTACTACAAAAGAAAAATCAGCCAATATTTTTGTTTTTCATTGCCTTAAAGCATTGAGTGTTAGAAGTTGAGCTATCCAATCATATCTTAGCTGTTTGAGTAACAGCCCATTTCATCGGGGAACACATTTACATCTTATTTTTATTTTGTAGCCAAGAATATTTGGATATCTTCCATATCATGGTTGGACACAAATTCTGTCATTGTTGAAAGATTAATAGTGCCTGCCTCTTCTCCTCTGATTCCCGTGCCCAAAATTTTGTGATTTGTGAAAACTTGAATCAACAAAGCATATTCTTGCACACAGCTGGTTAGATGGTAGGGGGTGGTGAGTTATGAAGCCTTAGATCGTGTAGATTTGATTAGTGCGTATCTGAATCTCCTCAATTTTCTTTTATTAGTAGCATTGCATGGAAGAAGGTAGTCTTTCAAAGCTTAGTTTTGTAAACAACATTTTTTTTGCCCCCTTTGTGCCAATTACTGCTGTTAGAGCATTGAGAATCTATTTCAGTCTCTCTGATTTATATTAAGTTTCGGCGGAGAACAAATACAATGGCATTGCATTCTCATTTGATATTGTGCTACTGAATGAAACCAAGAAGTAATCACTTCTGCTCAGAAGTTAAAAAAAATAGTTTAGAAGAGACCCAGTCCTGAAATAGGAGATGCATTTTACCCAGGGTATTTGTCCTGATCTATCACCAGATTTATGGCAGTTATGTTCTGGTCACAGGTACCAGTATGGATGTCAATAAACATAACGTTTTTCTTGAGGTTCTCATATATTCACATGGTATACATTAGATGTTAGCTAGATGTGGTCATACCCCAAACACACAGTACCTGCTGTTAGCCAGGCTGCAATTCTGTTTCTTAGTTATGCTCCATTAATGCTAAGAAAGATAGTATTGCCTTATCTAAGAATTACAATTATGTAAGAACAAGTTCATTCCTGTGGAAAAGTATGGCATCATCTATTGAAGCTGTTGTGAGGGAGATGTGATAAGGCATTCTAGAAGAGTCCCAAGAGGAATGTAAGGGTTGAGTATGTTCAAGCTACATTGTATACATGTGCAAACTCTCCAAAGAATACATTTTTCAAAGATGGTCTAAAAAGAAATAATTTTTAGAACATTACAAAACATTTCCCTTTATAGGGTTTATGACAGTGAAGAAGTTATGGCTTTGTTTAATGAGAATTTACACACACAGTGATGTGGTGCCAGGAGCATTTCTGGAGAGGCTGGGAAATACTTCATACTTCCATCAGCACTTCATTCTTGAAAATTAGGATTTCATCATTTACAGATGAGTTAATAAACAAGAGGAATGACATTATTAGTAAATATGCAGTCCCACATACACGCTCAGAGGCGCTTGCATGAGAGTGCTTACATGCACACTTATACAAGCATATCCATCCATGTACATACATAAAGATGTATACATATATGCACACAAAACATATTACTTGTCCACATACTTACATCTGCGAATACACGGAGATGTTCACACATCTTATGCACGTAATTGCAAACACAAGATCACATAGACTTTCCTTAGAAATTATTATGTATTACATGTATACATGGTCATGGAAACACCAGATTCTCATAAGTCTTAGACCCCAACAGCACATAATCTAGAGAACAGGCTTGAATGATGAGTGGTTAGTGTCCCTCTCCACTTTGTTCTCTTGGATGTGTGTTTCTTTGAGCAATGTAGTGGCTACAGAAAACTACACATTGGAGGATTGTCAAGCAATATGTCAAAACAACAGGAAGTTAAGCAAATGGTTCGAGCCATGAAGCCTTACAGTGTACATAGAGGAACGATGAATGTATTGAAAGACCCTGACCATTGATCAGCATCTATAACATTTTCCTAACAACTCCTTTCTTTTATGGGACTGTCGCAAGCTTAATGCCATAGAAATGGGGGTGAATGTGTATGAGCTTCCCAACACTTTCTTAGCTCATGGCAGCCAGAGAGAGCACAGAGAACAGAAGATGATTCTAGGGACAAGATGCGTACTCGAAAACACGCAGCCGCTGGCCTGCTTGCTCTAAATACATTCCACCTGTTCATAGCTCATTCGGTTGAGGTCTCAACAGACCAGGAAAACAGGGCTAAGTGTTTGCATGGCACTGTTGGCTGGAGGCCAGCCCTCTAATGCATGCATCTCCAGGGGGCAATACCATATCCAAACCATAACAGAGGGGATTGTGACCAAATAAATACAGACACTGCAGGGTTAAGTTAATTGTGGAAGGAATTCACAGTCTTTTACAGCAGAGGGATTTGCAGTAGTTCTTTGGTTTATTTTACCACAGAGCACTATTTTCTCACAGAATGTGTGGTGGCTTCTGTGGTCAGTGGAACACGTCTGAGCACATTTGAAAAATGCAGGCTTGGTACTGTGTGAAGAACACAAGCATAATTCACCTCTGAGCTTACAAGGAAGCTAGTTTTTGAAACAATATCACTATTTTTATTTGTTTATTTTTGTGTTTGCTTTTGTTTTTTTGGTTTTTTCTATACAATAAATGGTTTTAGTTTTCTGTAAAATAAATGGGGATAGAAAATAGCTCTTATTTTTCAAAGTCTGATCATTTTCATAGAAAAAATGATTTGAGCACAAGGAAGGAAATCTTGCGAATCACAATTTAAGTTCAGTTTTAGAAAAATAAAGAACCACTAGAAATGTAGTTTTTCTTATCAGATGCACATGAATTTACTTCTCTCTTTTAAGGAATGGTAGACATACATTTATATAATCAAATGGGGATCAAATGGCAGGTTACCTTAGATAAAATAATAGTTCTTAAAAACAGTATCAACTTTGATCTATATAGCCTTTAAAAAGTATTTCTTTTTAAAATTCATTTTAGTTTACTTCTAGATGTATTTATTTTTATTTTATATATGTGGATATTTTGCCTGCATGCATGTTTGTGTACCACATAAATGCTGAGTGCTCACAGATGTCAGAGGAGTATATCAGATGCCCTGGAACTAGAGTTACAAGGGGCTGTTAAGCACCATGTGGGTGTTGGGTATCGAACCTAGGTCCTCTGAAAGAACAGTCTGTGCACTCCACTGCTGAATCATCTCACCAGCCCCCAAATGATTTATTTTTCATAATCACATTTAAGGGTTCCTTTCAGATATTTCAAATAGCCTGTCTACACTTTCTTTATAGGCAAGTATTTTAATAAGATACAAAAAAAGAGTTAAGCTTGCAAAGAAGCCTTCATACTATTGTTTGTAAGTACTCAGTAGCTCTTGCTATTCATGAGGGAAAGTTGAATAAATGATATGATTATTTATTAATGGCAGGTGTTCGGTATTTACAAACTCACTTGTATACCCATCTGTCCCTCTTGCTTCTGCATACTGTCTTGATTTTGATTTTTACAGAAACTGAGAAACAATGTGTTAGGGCTTGGACATTATAGACAAACACCTGCATCTCATCTTAGCATTCCTGTAAAGACATCCATTATGCTTGGTTCTTTGTGCTTAACTGGTGATTTCTATACCTGCTCCTTAGGACCACAGTCAGGCTTCCTTGCTCAGTGAAGGGCCTCTGCTCAGCAATGTTGATGTCTTTTATCACAAACTGTTCTTGATACAGTTGCACCAAATGATAGCTTATGGTCCAGTGTCTTTGTTAGTTGGGAACTGTAGCCATGGGATTGGATGAGAAAGTTAGGTGAGTCAATCTCAGGAGAAACTGTGTCAAAGTCTCAATAAGCATGAGGTCCAAGGAGCCTCTGAGCCAGCTTGCAGATAGATACTGCTGGGCATGAGCAAACTGTATTCATCAGAACGGAGCAGCAAAGCCTTGCATGTGCTTTTCAAAAAGGTAGGAGCCAAACAAAACGCTGCATCTGCTTTCAAAGACCATTCTACTGAACAAGAAGCCTTAAACTAGATTCACTGTATTACAAGTGCATAAATCATTTATCAATCTTTAGAAAAACCAAGGTGTGGGGGAAAAAAACCCTTTGATTTCAGTTTGTAAAGTTCAAACATATCAATGAATTCTCAGGGTTAGAAGGCAGGGAGAAGTATAAGCAACAGAATTCTCTGAGCCTAAGATAATGGGTCATCAGGGAACACTCCGGCTGCTTTCAAAGTATTCGTTAGGTTTCATTTCTTAAGTTGTCAATTGGATATATGGGTATTCATTTAATTATTCTTTATACTCTTATGTATGTATTATATGTGTTCCTTTATGTGTAAGATGGGGTTAATAATCTTATTTGAGAAGAAAGAAAACTGGGCAAGCATCCAGAAATATGTTTGATTTAGAATTGAAACTGAGTAGTCTGGGCTCCCCTAATTTAAAATGTGTGACTGTTCAGCCGTGTCTGCTCTTTATGAAGAAATTGCGTAACTTGACGAATTCAAAAGTAAACATAACTAAGAAACATAAGAAATTTAATTAAAAGAATAAACTGTGTTAAAGAAGAATATAATACCCTTCTTGGAGGTAAAAAGATTAATACGAAAGAGAAGCAATTTTCTGTTGAACAATTCAAACATATATTATTTAGAGGGAAATAGAATAAAATTAACTACCACTGTCAGAAGGCTGTTGAGGACTTACAGAAACGTAATCCATTATTTTTGGTTATTGCTTTTACTATTTCATAGTAAAACTAAGGAAAACCAAAATCTCACACTACTTTAATCGAAGTAATTTAATATTGAGAAGTTAACATGTATTGAAAGGTCAAAACAATACAAAAAAATAGCGAAGTAATGTAGGAAGCAGCCATCATCCCTGAAACTCAGGAAAGCAAGTCAAGTTAAAGTTAGCGCAGAGGCTGCACCCAGGCCTTGGAGAAAGGATGATTCTGCTGCATACGCCACCCTAAGGACTTGGGCGAGCAGATATTCTGGAGATGGGGCTGGAGGCAATAGGAAAATGTCAGTTTGCACATGTGACTGAGGATCTAAGAGCTGGTTTGAGACAATAGCTAGCATGACTTTTTGGAGAGATGCAGTGATTCTGGCTTGAGTGTATGGACACACACTAGACACTGGAATCACCTGCTGATTTTGCAAACTAGGAGGCTAGCCTTCAGCTCTCTCCATATTCCTCCTTCCATTCCTTTCCCCATTTCACCATAGAAACTTTTCACCAAGATGTTTGGTAAAGATGAAAACTATTTTGATGAATCTTAACACCATTGGCCAACGGCCAGATATAGAAAGGAACTTTTGAAGCAAAAACAAACAAAGCAGCAGCCAAACCAAACCAATCCAAAACCAATGATCTACATTTAGTTGCTCATTTCCATTATTCTAATATGATCCTAGCTGTCTTCATGTCTCTCAAGTTAAGATCGAGTGTAAGGATCTATAGCTTTTGGAGAGATGTCAGTCCCATTATACCATGATACCCTTCTTTGAATGTATTTGATTTCTCTCTCTCTCTCTCTCTCTCTCTCTCTCTCTCTCTCTCTCTCCTCCTTCCTCCTTCCTTCCCTCCCTCCCCCTTGTGTGTGTGTGTGTGTATGTGTATGTGTGTGTGTATGTGTGTGTGTGTGTGTGTGTGTGTGTGCGTGCATGGCCATATCCATGTCTGTCTATCTGTCATGGGCTATCTTGTGTATGGGAAACTTGCAGAAGTCGGTTTTCTCCTTCCACCATGTCTGTTTGCGATATTGAACTTAGGTCACTGGGCTCAGTGGCAAGCATCTTTACCCACTGACCCATTGCAGCAGCTCCTCCACCCTTCTTTAATGCTGACAGACATTCCTTTATGTTGTCTTCACATAGTCATCTAGAAGCTTGTCCAGTGAGGTTGTCTCTAAAATGCAGAGAAGGAAATGATCTGAGTAGAAATTTGGGGAGGTACTCATCAGTATCCAGGGCAGTAGAAAGGTATCTGCAGTTAGTCAGTCATTCTCAACTGATTTGATTCTGATAACAGATGGCTAGTAGTCAACTTGATGGTCCTACGCTTCTTTGGCTTTTCTCAACATTTATTGAATGTGTTCTCAGCGTCACATAATGAATAATTTAGAACATGCAAGGATAGGGACCTGAGTTCAATTTCCAGAACCCATAAACAACCAGAACTGCTACAATATGCACATAATCCCAGCAGTGGGGAGGCAGAGACAGGTGGGTTCCTGAGGCTCTTCATCCAACCTGCCTAGCTAAACTGGTGAGGCCGAGGTCTCGGTGAGATATTTGGTCTCTAAAAGTATGGTAGATGATTCTTAGGAACACCTGAGGTTTCCCTGTGGCTTCCACATATGTGTACATATGGTCCTACATGTTCATCTATGCATATATTTAAAGAATACACAGATCAAACAATCTTATGTATATCTTCATTATGACTTTCACCACTTACCAAGAATACCTACAATACTTACGCTGTGTTCCAAAAGTTGGAAGCTCACAGAAGTTAGTGTCACATGTAATCAGTGAAAATAACATAGGAATTCAGCACATATTAAAGCAACACCAAAAGCGCAGTACATCTTATGCACATTACCTTGTACTGTGAAAGTCTTGGGCAAAACAGTTGCTCTTTTCATGTTGCAGATAAGTAAGGAAGAAGCAAGAAGACTCAGGGATGTTTTCAAGTATCTTTGTAGTAAGTAATGAATGGTAGTTAAAATGCAAAGTCTGTCTCCCAGACTGCTGTGGCATGCTGTTGCTCCATTCTACAAATGCCTTCTATTTATCCATCAGAGTTAACATAAGAAAAAAATGCCTCTAGATGCTAGCTAGCCACAAATCCATAAATGGCATGTAATCATTGCTCATAGAATTGCATTCTTACCAGGTATTTATATGTTAAAGATCAATACCAAAGCAGCTTATAAAATAGTTTCCAAGTTTGTTACACAACTTGTAGTCTCTGGGATTTTCAAAAGCCTTTGAACTTTCTCCAAGTTAAAAGCTATAGGTCCCCTGCTATTGTTCTGCTTCTTTCTGTGTCTTCTACTCCCTGCAAGTGAATAAGTATATGGCACATTCTGCAGCATTTCAAAAGCCCTGTGTATTTCAGAAAATTTGGCATTCCTTTGAGTCCTACCCTTTCACTTCATGTAAGCCTCCCCCTATTGTCCTCCATGCTTCTTTCTATAATGCTCCTCTCAATTTATCTTCTGGACTTGAGAAATTCAAACTTGTTGACAAAAGTTTTGAGCATAAACCATTTGCTTTAAATGGCTTTTGTGTTCCCTGTTCAAGATCCAATCTAGAGAATATCTTTCTTTAGAGGAGGTGGTCCATCTTAGATTTTGATGTATAAAATAAATAATCTATTTATGAATAACCAATAAATCATGTAAGACTTTTACTCCTTGAAGAAAAGATACTTTATTATGAAATAGTCGCAACTCTAATTTTAAACTACAGTGGAACCCACTATTGAGACAGCATTCCTAAAACACAGTCACTGTGGTTTCTAATTTACTGGCTTGATGTTTTTAAACATCACTTTGTGGGGACACTTTACCAGACTCCTTGATGTAGATAAACATCTCCTGTGCTAGGTACATGATCCCTATTTCATCATCAATGTACAGGAAAGGGAGTAGTACCATCCAAAGATGCTTATTGCACTGCTGAGGTCTGTGAGACAGTCATAAGCACGATAGATTGCACGAGTTAAGGATTCCCCAGATGAAGCCAGGCACCTAGCCAGTAGTCTTAAGCCAGGATAACCTGTCATGATGGCACATGCCTTTAGCACCTGGCAGGCACAAGTAAGCAGATCTCTGTGAGTTTGAGGCCAGCCTGGTCTATAATACCAAGTTCCAGGTAAGCAGGGCTACACAGTGAGATACTCTCCAAACAAGTAAGTAAGTAAGTAAGTAAGTAAGTAAGTAAGTAAGTAAGTAAGTAAATAAATAAATAAATAAATAAATAAATAAATAAATAAAAGTGTAAGACAGTTGTACCCTTGATGAACATTTGACTCTGGTCCTGAAATTATGACATCTTCTGAGAAAATGTCATAGGGTTTGATTTTCCTTGAATAAATCCTTACAGTATTTAGAATGTTGGAAAAATACTTTTAAAATCCAGATTAGGAACTACATTAAAATCACAAAATTTAATCTTGTTTAACTATTTCTAAAAATTCAAAATGTTTGTTGTAACTTTAAAAAAAATCTATCTATTTTTTATTTTACATGGGTATGCAAGGCTTTGAACTTTCTTGGTAACGATTCTACCAATAAGCTATATCCTGACCTTCATCCATATTTTAGTCATTGAGAATGCTATGGTTAATTCTGATATCATCATAGTGTAAGGTCATATTCAAAGATACTTAAAAGCAGAGGTAAATTATAATAAGCAGATTAGTTTGTAGTATTAGTGCTTTTATTATTCTAGCATGAGGTGCATCATCTGACATCTTAGGTAATGAGATGACAACCTTCTGTACCCAGTTTTTGAGAATTAAGTACTTGCACTCATTTGGAAGAATGGAGTCTATAATAATTTTTCAAGGCTCTATGGTAATCTATGGTAATCAATATTCTGAAAGCCTTCTTATCAAAAGGTAAATATGTGGTGTGTGTATGTGTGTGTGTATGTGCATGTGTAATGATGTACAGACAAGGCTCTTCTGTGGAGGGGGGGCAATTTTGTTCTGAGAGTTTATAGAGTTTTTCATCTAATCAATATGTTTGTACTCTTTTGTGTATGTTGTAGATGCTAATATAACTTCCTCAAAGTTCACAGTAAAACAGTAAGTTTAGGGTATAATTAACATTGATTAAACTTGGAGACAAATTATGGCTGGAATACTCCAACTCCCTCAAACAGTAAGCAAACTTCTCATGATGTAGGTCTCCTTCAGAGAGAGCTGCATGGCATTGGTGGTTCATCTCAGAGTGAGAAAGATGCTCTTCCCCCACTTCACAGCATGCTGTGCTGTACACAAAATTGATGTTTTGGAGTCAGTGTATTGAAATATCTGAGGTTTTTCTTCCTCCTTCCCTCTGGCTGTATTTTTCTTTATCAGGAAGTCTAATGCATACTTCCCAATATCAGTCCTTTAACATCACACAAAACCTCTTTGGCTCAGCAAAATCTTTAAATTAAACAAAAGTTAACATGATTGGAATGGCTCAGTCATGCCAACAGCCTCCTGACAAGTCCATTTTAATATTTGGATTTGACCATAATTAAGTTTTCCAAGAACTCTATCTTTGTTCTGATTTTAATAATGTTTCTAAATGACCCTTCGAGTTTATTATATTGCACATTTTGTGTTTTTTTTAAAAAATTGCATAGTCACATACCAATTTTCAAAATGATAAGTACTAGCCAGAATGATATGTTGTGAAATAGGCATACTACAGCTAAGGGTAGATCGGGAGCCAACATTTTTAAAAAACATCCCAATGCCTTATGTGTTAACTACATTAAACTTACTCTTATCTGCGCTGAGTGCCAGAATATGTATGAGAACTGTACATACAAGCAGAATTTTAAATTCTAAACCATGATGTTATTTGCTGGCAGATCCTTCCTTCTTGATAAACTATATATAAATAATAGAATGCATTTTATCTCACAATGAAGAACTTTGAAAGCTAGACTATGGGCTTTGGGATCCTTTGTAGTAGTGTTCCGTCTATCACCGGAGAATGTCCAGATTAAAGAAATTCATAATCCTGGGAAAAGTTGACAGCACTGTATTTTGTGTGAAGCTCTGTTCCTTCTATACCTCAAGCACTACGTGGATGAGTGAGACTCTTCTGGTCTTAGAGAAGTATAATCAGAGACAAAGAAACACGAATAAATAGATGTGAGGCACAATTGTCATTAGTTGCCATCTTTTTTAGGTTGCCTGACAGACAGGTTAGCATTTAGCTCTTCCAGTTCAACTTTTAGTTCGGCCTCAGATTATTTAAAGGAACAGCTGAAGATTTCCAGAGCTAGAAGTCAGCTTAGACTTGAACATTCATCTATTTCATCTCAATTCTTTTTTAAAATGCTGTGTCATGAATGTGACCGTGCTCTAACGAGAAGGGAAATGTGAAGCCGAGGGAAAGGTTGATTTTCTTCCTTTCAAGTGACAATTGTGCCCTGAACTGGATATGTTTGGGTAGATCCAAAAATCAACAACTTGTCATAAGGTCCAAGACTATGTCAGGGAGATATATAATTTGGAGTAATTTGAGTAAGTATGACATTTTATAGATGAACAAGAAGTTCACTATGACCAGCAGATAGGTAATGATATTCATTCGACATTTATATGTAACAGGGACAGAGCACAGTAAGTAAATGGAGAATAGTAGGTGGAAGTAGAAAATAAACCTTCCCTTGGAGATCAGAATTCCGCTGGCCATTAAAGACCTGAGGTGCAACACTGACCTTTCTTTTTTAATTGGACAAGTTTTCTCTGAACACTATTCAAAAGCAACCTCCAGGCCTATTCCACTGAGGGTTCACTCTGGGAAGATACATATCTCTCTGTAAATCCTGAAGGATAGAGCAACTTGGTAAGAGCAGCGCGGTCCAGGCAGAGATATGTGTAGACTTCACCAGCAATTCCGAGACACTGGGCAAACATTTTCCATGTGCTTTCTAGATCTCCAACTGTGCTTAATGATAGATTAAGCATCACAAGAAGATATAATTTTGTTTATCTTATACTAAGAACATGTTTCATAAGAATAAGTTTAGATTACCCATAAAATCAAATGAAAAAATTAAATATAAAAAAATAACTAGATAAATTATTATAATACTATTTTTCTACTCTTGTGTGTGTATGTATATAACATGTATATGTGCATGTTTACATCTGTGAATGTGGGTATACATTCTTGGCATACTCATAGAGGTCAGAGAATACCATGGATTTTGGCTCCCTGCCTTGCTGGAAGCAGGGCCACTCTTTTGTACACTGCTATGTAAGCCAGGCTTGCTGGGGCCTGCGGCTTGTGGATTAACTGTCTCTGGTTCCCATTTCACGATAGGAATACCAGGTTCACAGGTAATTGCTATCATACTGCACTTTATTTGGGTCCTGACTCAGGTCATCATACATGTATGGCAAGGTCTTGACTCCCTGAGCCATTTTCCTCACCCACAATTTTCATTTTCTTATTTGTTGAATGTTCTATTCTTTAAAATTTTGCTGAGGAAAAACCTTAGAAGTCTTGCTACAGTCAGGATCTGGCTGTGCTTTCCCGACAGTGAACTCTTCCCCAGAGACAACGGACCTGTTAGATGAATTTCTATCCAATTCTACTATCAGTATACTATTGTGACATTTTTAAATCTCTGGGTATTATAGATGTCACTGAATGAAACCACAGTTATCATATTTTCTAATGATATTTTGTTTTGTTCTTAGGACAGGGCCTTATGTATGTAGCTGGCCTTGGGGTTGTTACATAGCTGAGGATGACCCCTGACATCCCGTATCTACCTCTCAAATGGAACTACAGACTACCAAGCCTGGCCTACTTTCTTAGGGGGTAGACATGGGGAGGGAGTAATGATTGTGACTCATTGTCTCTCAGACAAGGAACGAGCCAGGAATTTTTCTTCTATGTTTCCCTCAACAACTAGACACTAGTCTGATAGGCTTTTGCTCTTCTCATGAATATGGAAGACACTGTTAAAGACTCAGTGATTTTGGATAAACATATCTGTATGAACAGAAGTATTCTCATCCTATTCATAGCTACACAATGAGAACCTAAACCCTGGGGCCAGGAAGTTAGTCAAGCAAGGTTTGAGATGATGAGAAGAGATTGTTTTAACAGTTCAAAGCTGCTCAACAGCTTTTTAATACCTCCTCCTTTGACCAGACGAAATAATTGACTGATATGAGGGGCACTAATAAATTGGACCTCATTTTTCTATTAGCAACACCATACATTGCCTTCCTATTTAGGATCTACTTTGACATTCTTTTAGAAAATTCTTGAAAATGTGATATCATCAAGTGTATGCTTAGCACCATCTGCAGATAGTTTAAAAAAGACACGAAGCTGAATCCAGTGGCATTAACCTATTAGCTCAGCTACTCTGGAAACTAAAGGATCTTAAGTTTAAGGCCTGCATGAGGAACAGACATGAATAACTTCCTGTGGCCTCCTCTCAAAATAACTAATCAAAAGATGGCCAGTGCTATTGTTTGGCTGGTATAGCTTGTATAAGATGCTGGGTTCAATCCTCAGTACAACAGAATGAATAAAGAAACAAAAAATGTTTCTGGCTTCCTGGAGCTCTCATCAGTGATGCAGATGACTGCAGTTTCTCTCCTTATCTGACCCTTTCCTTTCACCAAGTAGGTTGACAATGAAACACTGACATATCATATATATCACACACACACAAAGAGAGAGAGAGACAGAGTCAGACAGACAGACAGAGAATGAGAGAAAGACCAGTGACTTCACTTAAAAGAAACATGATTTTATAAAAATAACCTACGTTTAGGAGTTTAAAACTGCCAGTTCTTCAGAGGCTATTACAAATCTGACTAGCTTTTATATTTAAGAATGCAGTTTTCAGTTTTAGATCCCCTTCTTACTAAGTTACATTACTCCTTTTCATAGGCAAGTCTTCAGAAATTCTCTTAGAGATGCTTCTTAACTCCAGAAAGATCTGTACTTAGAAATTTATGATGCTGCAAAATGGAAAGGGGACTTCATTAATGAGTCTGCTCTCTGTCTTCCTGTGGCCAGCCATATTTAACCTTAATTTCCTCTGCTGACCTAGGTGGTACTATTATCTTCTCTCTTGCCTCATTTTAAAGATTTGATTAAAATAGCAGTAAAAATTACCTGAAGTGCTCTAGAAATGCTGGTTGCACTGCTGAAGTCACTATCACCCCTGTGTTTGATATTTTTCAGAAGTTTTGACTATAATTAGAAATGAACATGTGTTAGACGTGGGTTCATAGTTATGATGGTAGGAATGCTTAGCTATTGCTCTACTGTGTGCCGGGCACTACTGTAACATCACACAGCTCCTAAGAGGTTTGACCCCAGAACTGTACTCTGGATATAGAGTCTAGTGTCCTCATCAGAAACTGAGGTCCTGATATCTAGGTCACTTTTCCCACAGATCAGTTTTAGAAGTGGTAGAACTAGGTATATACATTCTTGGGAATATATTTTTGTGGGTCATTGAAAGGGTACACACACACACACACACACACACACATACACGAATGTGATTCTAATATGGATACACAACACATGTCAATGAAAGTGCTTGAAGTATTTTTCAACATTGGCTCTTATGTTTTCTAAAAACTAGTAGAGTGCTCCCTTGACAATGTGGTGATTTAAAAATTATCTTGTTCTCCTCATTTCAGCCTGTGAGGTGGAAGCAGGTAAAGTGTACCAGGTGTCCTCTGAAGAGCACATGCAGCCTTTCAAGGAGAACATGGAGCAATTCATCAGTCAAGGTAAAACTGCAGAGAGGTCTCTCCCCTCCTTAGGCAGATATGTAGCCGCCATCTGTTTCAATGTGAATTTAAACAAGATTATTTTGGCATTACTGAAAAAAACAACAAACCCCCAAATATCCAAACAAACAAGACGTGGGTTAATCACATCACAAGCATGAAAGGCTAACAATTTGCTAACTGTGCTATTTTGTGGCTAGTCTTCATTGTTATCGGATGGTGTTTTGTGGACAACACACCGATGCAGGGTCCAGCATGGCTGAGTAAGGGGCGGTGTGACACAGTTCCTGCTCCTGGAGCATTGCCAGGCCTTTGATCCCTGCACGTGGGCTGATGGTTGCTGTTACCCTGAAGCTGATCTGCTGTCTCTTCTGTTTTATTTTCAATCTCTATTGTTTTCTGGGGAGTATGCTTCCCCCATTACTCATAGGTAATAACTCCATAATTAATGAAACAGATGCAGCTCTTGGGAATGCGAGACAGAGGTGGTCATGAGGCTGTGGAGGAAAAGGAACAGGCCTCCTGATTGGCCCTAAGAGCCATGGGAAAGGATCTCTTTAACATAACCACAGGCACCATAAAAGCCTCCAGTCCTTTGTAGAAACTGTTTCATAATAAGACTTAGTCTTGAGTTTGGAATTATGAGGAGATACATGTACCCTCTGGCCCAATGACTAGTTAGCCAGGGTGAACTTGGGTACACCAAGAATAGTAAGTTAAAGTGGTCTCAAGAAAAGAAATCTATAGAGAACAAGCAAATAATTGACTGAGTTATCTTATAGGAGGAAGGCTTGTATATGATCCAGAAACAAATAATATTAGAAGGAGTGTAATGAATCCATGGAATTGCTAGGATAAACAAGGATTGGAGAATTAACAGATGATGTATAAGCATATTAAAGGTTAACACTTCCTTTCCCTAGTTACTTGCAGGATTGGAGATGACAATGCCCAGAGAGATATCAGAGAGCGCTAGCTGCTTTACTTACCTAAGTTTTAAACCTTTGTAAGAAATTATTTTAACCTTAGTAGTCTACCAACTTTCTATTCTTACATGAAAATAGTTTTTAAAGACTACTGTCTGCTGTACCAGGCAACTGCAGATCTGTGCTCGGGTACCCAGGAAGAACAAGTTGTGTAGAAACTATAAAGCACTGTGCTTTTGTTTTGTGTTTAGTTTCTGTTTTAAGGAAGCAGGATTTGGAACTAATGATCTGGGATTCATAAAATTTATGTAAATTTAAGGATTTCTAAAAAAAATGATTAACAATGGTCACAGCCTTGATGATGTAGCTTTAGTCAATAAAAGGCTGGGGTCAGGCTCTCTGGTCAGGAGAAGGCAGAAGAGTGAGAAGGGAGAAGCAAGAAAGGGGAAGGAAGAATGATGAGAAACCTCGGGCCAAGAGGAAGCACTTTGCCTGGCAACTTGCATCCACTGTGGACTCTGACTCCAAGTCCTCAATGCTGCTCCCTTTTCTGCCTTTCTCAGGGCCCTCCTCATGCTGAGGCTGGACCTCAGCATGCTATTCCTTTAAACAGTTTGTATTATAAAGGCCCAGGTCTCTGGGATTTCATTTTTAAAACTGGGTATTTTGGGATGTGCTTTTTTCTTTTTAATTGATTTTTGTTGCTGTTGTTTTTTTGTTTTTGTTTTTTTTTCTTTTTACAGTGATACAGAGTGAACTGGGTCCCTTGCATGTATGGTGTATAAATGCTCTACAACGGGGCTAAGTCTCCAGCTCATTCCCTTACATTTCAGCTCTGCTTAGGACCTCAGTACAATGTGGTAGTTATTTGCTTTGTCAAAACATTGTACCCAAAGATTAAAGTCCATCGGTGTCTTTTAAATCTTCAGGACACCATCTGCTATTTTTGCGGGATGAATTAATACCTCTAGATATTTAATACATTTATTTCATACAGCATAAATAGTATATCACTGATGAATGCTACATTCTGAAGACATAAATGTAGGTGGAAAAATTCAGAAGATACCCAAAGACTGGGTTTTTCTTTTTGTTTTGTTTTCTTTCTTTTTCTTTTTTCCTCTTACTGTTTGAAGTCATTGAAACTTACAATTATATCAAAGCATTTACTACTCAAAACATTTCAGAACTGGAATGTAACGTCCCTTCTGAAGATCAGATTTATATCATGCCATGCTCTGGGAAAGATTTTGTTCTTTGAGGAATTCTCCTAGGGGCAAGCGTGGCGTGAGACTGAGGCCAAATAGCACTCAGAAGACTGGGTCTGTCCTCTCTGGAGTCGATCATGGCTTTCATAGCTTGTTCAAGTGTCACTGGCAATGACTTACAGAGAATGAGCCATAGCTCCATTGAATCAACATGAGCAAACTTCCTTTCAAAGGAAAAATACCACTTTAAAGATCATCATGTAGACTGAAAGAGAACACTGTTGGAATTTCTGAATCAAAGCAATTATCGCTCTCAGATTCAACTCTATATGAATAAAGGTAGAAATCCCATTTATTTCTAAAGTGTTCTTCTTCCAAAATAATAGTCTTGTGATTAGGTCTCAGAGAACTCTCAGGTCTCATTCTGCTAGTGATGAAAAAGCTGAGTCCTGGTTTTTTTCCACCTGGATTTTAATCTTAATCCATTTTAAGATTAAGAACATGTCATTTAAAAGGATGATATGACCTAATGATGACACAGCTGAAGGTGTCCAGTCATCCTCTGTGGCTTATTAAGTTGTAGGAGTTTTTAGTTTGAGGACTTGTTTAAGACAAAGGGAAGGCCTTTTGACAATGTGGGGAAAAGCATACATTGTACGTGATTTATTATACATAGTATATATATGTTATGAATTAAACCTCCCTGCTTGGTTATTTATACTGTTATCATATTAAATATGATTTATTATATAATATTGTTCCTTTGTATTTAGTCTAAAACTAAGGTTGTGCTTCATGTGGTTTTTTTTTCCACTTAAAAAAAGCAGGAATTGAAAAACAAATTCAAACTACTGGAAATTTAGGAATTATGTTTTCAAAGCACAGAAGAATACCATAGTAGTTTTCTTTGCTAATCATCTATAATTTGAGATATAGGTGGAGGTCTACATTTTTTTTAGTAATTTAGTAATTTATACATAGGGAAGACAGAATTTCCCAGTCTTGATAAATGGATAAATATGCTTTTATATTTTAATGACAGTTTAAGACCTAATTTCAATGTATTCATTATGAAGTTATTAGAAGTTGTACACTTCTGGGTTAAGTAAAAGTAGTTTTATAGTGATAATAAAATGCTCAGACTTTGACAGGCATCACCTTTGTCATTAGGTTGAACATGATGGGCCTCTGTGTGTGTGTGTGTGTGTGTGTGTATGTGTGTGTGTGTATGTGCATGTGTGTACTTATATATATATATATATATATATATATATATATATATATATATATATATATATATATATGATGTATATGTATATGTGTGTATGTTTGTGTGTGTACAAACTAAATATGGTTAGGTACAAACTAAACATGATTGAGGCTCTGAGCTCAATCCCTAGCACCACAAAAATTGAGTGTGCTGAAACATTCTGTTGGCTCTTATTACAGTAATGAAGGTGGAAGGTGCTAACCTCAGTGAATCTTACATTTCACATTGTCAGAAAGACAAACACTAACAACACAGACAGCAATGGCAATGCTTTGAGAAAGCTTGCATTGATCAAATGTATCAAAAATGCGAAAAATAAATGACCATCTTTATACATTCAGGCTCTTGGGCCTGTGTTTAGTGATACATGGTGAGAATGATGAATGTCAAAATACATTTCTCTTAAGATGATTTTTTATAAGGTAGGATGTGTGATTAGTTATCAAAGCAAAAGTCTAAAGTCAAACTTATAACTATAGAAAGGTCTACCTTCATAGCATATGTCAAATACTTGCTTATAACTAGACTTTTATCAATAATAATATAGCTTTGTCATTTCAAGCCTTGCCAAGATTAACCACAGGAGAAAATCCATATTTTATGTATCCAGAGTCTGTTTAAATGTGCCTAATTCTCTAATGCAAAAATCTCTTGAGCAGTTCAGAAGACAAACCGTGTCTAATGCTGGCCAAACGTTTTATTGCATTAGCTCTGCAGTCTCACAGAAACATCTCTTATCCTCATAATCCAGCTATTGTGTGGTCTGTGGATCACATTCTAGCAATCTTTGTGGATTTCATCTCATCCCAGAACCCACTTATTCATCCAATTTTTCCCTCCCTGCCTTCTGACTTCCACTCAAGCCAGGATTTCATGGTCTCCATTTCAACATCTCTGTCTTGGAAATGTCTCTCCGTCTACCTTAAAATAGGCAGCTGGAAAGACTGCTGTCTGTTTGCTTTGAGGCACCCGCTGTTTGTCAAGGTGCTAGCTCCCCTCTGACCAGGAACCCTGAATGTAGATTCACTCTAATGGTGTTCTGTATCTGCCCAGCTTTGGATCCATTACAGTACTTACTGTCTGCTATGGTGTTATTTATTTATTCCTCAATAGTACATGTGCCACTGAGAGAGTAGCTTAGCCTAGCTGACTTCTCCCTATGCTTCCAGAATATGGCCCCAGCCCTGTCACATGTCTTGATTACCAGACCAGAGACCAACAGTCTCCCTCAAGCCCACTTCTTGGGCCCTTGTCTGTTCTTTCTAGAGCAGTGAATGGGAATATGAGATTTTCCTTACAAGGTATCTAATGGCCCCTTAAATTCATACCCAGCAACCACTGGTCCTAGTTTCTACAGATTAATGTTGTAAGGTTTCCTTTGCAAAATTAGGTTTCTAGACTTCTGAGACTGTTGATCTCACCTCCTCCTTAGCCTGCACACTCTTCCTTTCTAGAACTTTAATGATAAGCCACAGTTATTTGCCATTGATGAAACAACACTGTACAAAGGGTTTTTTTCCACACTTAACCAGAGCTGCACTCTCAGACCCTTTGAACTCATATCTTCTGCTTTTCTTCCACTACAGTCAAAGGGCAACCTGCTCCTATCCCAGGTAGATCCTTTCCTGCAAGCTGAGATCAGACAGTTGTCTATGGATCTAGGAATCTATCACCTTACAGAAGAGAATATTCTGAGAAGGGCCTCAAAGATACACTTTTGTAGACAATAACTCTTTTTAATGATGATGACATTTTATTATTAGAGGAGTGGTGGGTGGATATGAGAGAACTGAAGACAGAAGGGGAAGACACAGACAAATGGGAAATGGAAGGAGTGGGGCTCAGAGCAAATCAGGAGTTGCATCATATGGAAGGGAACAATGAAATATAAGGCTGAGAATGTTCCAGAGATCCGACTTTGTGAATCCATGTATCCCTCACTAAATAACTTATATAATATCCTGGTATTGTATTCTATGGTATCATCATAGCAATGTGGAAAGAGCTTAAATGGAGGCTGACTGGTCCTTGGAGGAGGAGGAGGAAGTTCCTTGTAAGACTGGCATGGCACATGATCAGAAAAAGGAGTTTCTGAGTGCTGATGAAGTGATGCTTAGGGGTCAGAATAGACTTGTCTGGTTGTCACAGGAAGAGAAGCACGTGCACGTAGATGATAGCCAGGTGCGAAGGCTGCTTATCTGGGTGACTGAGTATCACAGACCGATGACATATGGAAGACAAAGGTACTGTGAAAGCTTCTTGTCCAAAGTGTTCAAGACCCGAAAGGATCCAGTTTTTCCATTTTTTAAGAGTTTTTAATATTGATGTTGCCTTTTCCAGTTTCCTATTTCAAAAGTTTGAACTGTGAAATAATCCAAAAATTTTGACTTTTTTTTGAGCAATGGTATCCGTTTTTGGAGTGTTTGAGCTTTTATATCTTTGCGAAAGAGTTCTTCAGTGAGTATAGGAAAAAAACGGGAGTGGGATGTCAACTTCAATAAGTAAACAACAGTGCATGCCCAGTGGGCAGGTGAATATGGGTGGACTAGCCTAAGTTCTACAAATGAAAATTTAGATAAATTAGGGAAGAAGATTATTAAGTGAATGTGATCGCCCTGGACAAGAATGGCATAGGCATGAATAGTATTCTGAGAGGAAGTATTGTGTAGAGAATGGGCAGAGGAAGGGAAACACCTAGAGGTATTAGTCTTCAGATAGGAAAGAAATATAAGAAATTGAACCTGAGTTCCATTATAAGGGAAGCCTGAGTTTGAAAGAATTTCAGGATGTAAACAATGATTTTTTTCCCCATGTGCAATTATATTTATGACATCTAGGACTGTAAATATGAACTTCTACCAAGGCCAGTGGATGCACCATATTTTTCAGATTCATATGAGCAGAAACCAAATTTGTCAGCTTTAGCATTTAAAACAAATGAGGAAGCAGAATGGGATTGCTTTCAACAATTTAAACGAGTATTGTAGGGGCAGCTGTAATAATGCATGTTAATTGTTCGACTCGATCCTTTACTCAAAGTTAGGATAATTTAGGTTACTTGAATTTTATCTCACATATCATGGCTTTATTTTGTGCACATGTGATTAGAATACTTAATTCTTAATACCTAGATCATTGAAGCTTTCTTTGGTGATTTTTTGGGGGGAGGGGTTATAGCATAAAACTGTAAGACAGTAGAATTTGCTGGCCAATCCTATGGCTTCTCATTATTTTCTCAAAACCAAACACATTCCTCATCTTCCTCATCCTCTTCCTCATCGTTTTTCTTGTCCTTGTTATCGTCATCTTCCGCATTCTCCTCCTCCTTCACATCACCTCGTCCTTCTTGATTGCTGAATCGAAGCTGTGGCTTGGGCAAACCGTACCAAAAGCATAAAAAATGTGTACCATTGCCCAGCTGTGGTGGACCTAGTATGTATTAGTTTCCCTGCATGTATTTGTGAGTGTGTGTGTGTGTGTGTGTGTGTATAATCTGCTCTGTGTTTCACCCCTGGGAATCAAATTAGAGCCTGCTTTCCTCCTGTTGGTCTTCTCTGCTTTACACTCATATTTTGATTCATGTGTAGCTTAAAATTTAATAAAAAAAGAGTGCAGGGTTCTTAACATGCTACTCAGTCAATTCAGACCTCTACTGTCCTTTCTAGAATTGAAAACAGCAAATGGGATTTTTTTCACAGATCCCATTGCCCATATCTTCTTGTGTTTTTACAGACATTTAACCTAAGCATAGGCTAACCAAAGCATAGCATAACTTTCCCTTTAACCTAAGCATAGCAAATTGAAGCTGAACAATCCTTGTGAGTTGAATCAAGATGAAAACGCATAAATCTGTAATCACATGCTTATAATTAGAAGGGTGTTGAAACCACAAGTCTTAAATATACAATCCCTGGTATTGGTAATACTATACATGAGAATGAAGAGATGCTGAAAGCAAGGTTATTAGCTGTGCCAGAGCCTGGGCAGTCCACCAGCTCCGAGGCGTTTCTATCAGAAATGGTACTGTCAGCCATAGAAGCTGGGCTCTCAGTGGGGAGGAGGGGCAGTGGGTTGCTTTCCTTTCTTTCTTTTTTTCCCTTTAAACATAAAGTGGGAATTCTTTTCAGTAATGAAAAAGAAATGAATGTTTAAAATCTCTTATTGACCATTTGAATGGAAAAAGAAGCATAATGTCTTTTAGTCTATTGGATTTTAATTAATATGATAATAATAGCTAACCATCAGGCCTTAATATTGTTCCTTTTATGCTAAATACTTTGTTTTCATTTCCTTAGCGTAGGCTGAGTAGACGTGATGATATCCATTTCATTACATGAAATTAATGTTCACAGGGCTTCATTATTATTTTGGGTTTTGTTGTTTGGGTTTTTTTTTCAGTGTCTCACTCTATTCTAAGCTTGACTGAAGCTCACTATATAGCCCTAGACACCCTTGAACTTCCAGTAATCTTTCCGCTTCCACCTCCTGACTACTAGGATTACAGAGCTGAGCCACCAAGCCTGATCCAGAAAGCCTGCTGAAGACTGAAATAACCCAATAGCTAGATGGTGGACATGCTGAGGCTGAGCCCTTGTAAAGGAGATGGGAGCTCTTTTGTTTTAATTTAAAAGTTATAATACTAATAAGTGATCCAGAGAGATGGTAGACAAAGCTACTGTAGAATGTTGGGGGTAGAAATGTTATTCTCAGAAATTTACCATTAGCAGTACTAAAAGGAGGGAACACTTTTAATGTGAATGCATGCAGATAGGCAGCCATTTTCCACAATATATTGACACATGATTCTTCCATTTTAGATTTTCAAATGCCTTGCTGATAATTCTTGACACATAAAGAAGCATCAGTTGGAGACAATCCTTATGAAAAGCATAGCTCATGTCCCCACTTCTCTCTGAGGGTTAGATTTCCAACAGCCTCTATCACTTCTCCTGCGACAGTAGATGAGAATGAATCAGCGTCTTGGAGGTCTGAGAGGGACTTGGTTTCATGCAAGGGCCTCTTATAAGTGCCTCCTGCCGCTTTTCACTTGGCTGCTCCTACCAACGCATCCCATCACAGGTCGCTCACATCTCTGCCATGTATTCCAAGCTGGACCTCCAGCATTTAGTACACAATGGAGAACCAGGAAAGACCTGGTTTTCCTAGATGGAAAGATGGCTGCATTTCTAGTGCCATCCCTTCAGTCCTCCGCCCCACCCTTTTTCTTAGTATTGTGTGATTGATGTGCACGCCTAAGTGATTTTCCAAGAGGGTAAGCGTGCCCTGTGCTTTATTTCACAGTAAATAAGTGTTGCAGCTATTGAAATAAGCATGTATCCAGTGTAAAACTGAGGTATAATATGGAATGCAAATCTTTTGTTTTCCTTTATTCACTTATACCAAAATGTACCTACTGTTTCAAATCTTTGCCAATACTTAGTTCTTAACTTCATGGTTTTTTTTGTATTTTTATTTTATTCGATATATTTTTTATTTACATTTCAAATGATTTCCCATTTTCTGGTCCCCCACTCCCTGAAAGTTGCATAAGCCCCCTTCCCTCCCCCTGTTCTCCCACCTGCCCCTTCCCACTTCCCTGTTCTGGTTTTGCCTTATACTGCTACACTGAGTCTTTCCAGAACCAAGGGTCACTCCTCTGTGCTTCTTGAACTTCACTTGATGTGTGGATTATGTTTTGGGTATTCCAGTTTTCCAGGCTAATTTCCACTTATTAGTGAGTGCATTCCATGATTGATCTTTTGAGACTGGGTTACTTCACTTAGTATGATATTCTCCAGCTCCATCCATTTGCCTAAAATTTTCATGAATTCATTGTTTCTAATGGCTGAAAGGACTCCATTGTGTATATATACCACATTTTTTACATCCATTCTTCTGTTGAGGGATACCTGGGTTCTTTCCAGCTTTTATAATAGGGCTGCTATGAACATAGTGGAGCATATATCCTTATTACATTCTGGGGAATCCTCTGGATTCCCAGGAGTGGTATATATATATACCAGGAGTGGTATAGCAGGATCTTTTGGAAGTGACATGCCCAGTTTTCTGAGGAACCACCAGACTGATTTCCAGAATGGTTGTACCAATTTGCAACCCCACCAGCAGTGGAGGAGTGTTCCTCTTTCTCCTCATCCTCGCCAAAACCTGCTGTCTCCTGAGTTTTTAATCTTAGCCATTCTGACTGATGTAAGGTGAAATCTCAGGGTTGGTTTGATTTGCATTTCCCTGATGACTAATGAAATTGAGCTTTTTTTAAGATGTTTCTCCGCCATCCAAAGTTCTTCAGGTGAGAATTCTTTGTTTAATTCTGTACCCCATTTTTAATAGGGTTATTTGGTTTTCAGGGGTCTAACTTCTTGAGTTCTTTGTATATATTGGATATTAGCCCTCTATCTGATGTAGGGTTGGTGAAGATCTTTTCACAATTTGTTTGTTGCTGATTTGTCCTTTTGATGGTGTCCTTTGCTTTACAGAAACTTTGTAATTTTATGAGGTCCCATTTCTCAATTCTTGATCTTAGAGCATACGCTATTGGTGTTCTGTTCAGGAACTTTCCCCCTGTACCGATGTCCTCAAGGGTCTTCCCCAGTTTGTTTTCTATTAGCTTCAGGGTGTCTGGCTTTATGTGGAGGTCCTTGATCCATTTGGAGTTGAGCTTAGTACAAGGAGACAAGGATGGATCAATTCGCATTCTTCTGCATGCTGACCTCCGGTTGAACCAGCACCATTTGTTGAAAAGTATGTCTTTTTTCCATTGGATGTTTAGAGCCCCTTTGTCGAGGATCAAGTGGCCATAGGTGTGTGGGTTCATTTCTGGATCTTCAATCCTGTTCCATTCATCTGCCTGCCTGTCACTGTACCAATACCATACAGTTTTTAACACTATTGCTCTGTAGTATTGCTTGAGGTCAGGGATACTGATTCCCCCAGAATTTCGTTTGTTGTTGAGAATAGTTTTAGCTATCCTGGGTTTTTTATTATTCCAGATGAATTTGAGAATTGGGCTTTCTAACTCTATGAAGAATTTGAGTTGGGATTTTGATGGGTATTGCCTTGAATATGTATATTGCTTTTGGCAAAATGGCCATTTTAACTATATTAATCCTGCCAATCCATGAGCATGGGAGGTTTTTCCATTTTTTGAGGTCTTCTTCCATTTCCTTCTTCACAGTTTTGAAGTTCTTGTCATACAGATCTTTCACATGTTTGGTAAGAGTCACCCCAAGGTACTTTATACTGTTTGTGGCTATTGTGAAGGGGGTCATTTCCCTAATTTCTTTCTCAGCCTGCTTATCATTTGAGTATAGGAAGGCTACTGATTTGCTTGAGTTGATTTTATAACCAGCCACTTTGCTGAAGTTGTTTATCAGCACTAGGAGATCTCTAGTGGAGTTTTTTAGGCCACTTAGGTAGACTATCATATCATCTGCAAATAATGATAGTTTGACTTCTTCCTTTCCAATTTGTATCCCTTTGACCTCCTTATGCTGTCTAATTGCCCGAGCTAGTACCTCAAGTACAAAATTGAAAAGATAAGGAGAAAGTGGGCAGCCCTATCTAGTCCCTGATTTTAGTGGGATTGCTTCAAGTTTCTCTCTATTTAACTTGATGCTGGCTACCGGTTTGCTATATATTGCTTTTACTATGTTTAGGTATGGGCCTTGAATTCCTGTTCTTTCCAAGACTTTAAGCATGAAAGGATGCTGAATTTTGTCAAATGCTTTTTCAGCATTCAATGAAATGACCATGTGGTTTTTTTTTCTTTGAGTTTGTTTATATAGTGGATTGCATTGATGGATTTCCGTATATTGAACCATCCCTGCATCCCTGGAATAGAGCCTACTCGATCATGGTTGATCATCGTTTTTATGTGTTCTTGGATTCGGTTGGCAAGAATTTTATTGAGTATTTTTGCATCGATGTTCATAAGGGAAATTGGTCTGAAGTTCTCTTTCTTTGTTGGATATTTGTGTGGTTTTGGTATCAGCGTAACTGTGGCTTCAGGAAGGAATTGGGTAGTGTTTCTTCTGTTTCTATTTTGTGGAATAGTTTGAAGAGTATTGGTGTTAGGTCTTCTTTGAAGGTCTGATAGAATTCTGTACTGAAGCCATCTGGTCCTGTGCTTTTTTTGGTTGTAAGGCTTTCTATGGCCCCTTCTATTTCTTTAGGGGTTATGGGACTGTTTAGATTATCTATTTGGTCGTGATTTAATTTGGTATTTGGTATCTGTCTAGGAAATTGTCCATTTCCTCCAGATCCTCCAGTTGTTTTAAGTATAGGCTTTTGTAGTAGGATCTGATGATTTTTTGAATTTCCTCAGTTTCTGTTGTTATATCCCCCTTTTCATTTCTAATTTTGTTAATTTGGATACTTTCTCTGTGCTCTTTGGTCAGTCTGGCTAAGGCTTTATCTATCTTGTTGATTTTCTCAAAGAACCAGCTCCTGGATTCGTTGATTCTTTGTATGGTTCTCTTTGTTTCCACTTGACTGATTTCAGCCCTGAGTTTGATGATTTCCTGTCTTCTACTCCTCCTGCGTGAATTGGCTTCTTTTTATTCCAGGGCCTTCAGGTATGTCTTTAAGCTGCTAGTGTATGCATTCTCCATTTTCTTTTGGGAGGCACTCAGGGCTATGAGTTTTCCTCTTAGCACTGCTTTCATTGTGTCCCAGAGATTTAGGTATGTTGTGCCTTCATTTTCATTAAATTCTAAAAAGTCTCTGATATCTTTCTTTATTTCTTCTTTGGCCAAGGTGTCATTGAGTAAAGTATTGTTCAGTCTCCATGTGTATGTGGGCTTTCTGTTGTTTATGTTACTATTGAAGACCACTCTTACTCCATAGTGATCTGATAGGAGGCATGGGATTAGTTCAATCTTTTGAGGTCTGTCTTGTGACCAATTATATGATCAGTTTTGAAGAAGGTACCTTGAGGTGCTGAGAAAAAGGTATATTCTTTTGTTTTAGGGTGAAATTTTCTATAAATATCAGTCAAGTCCAATTGGACCAAAGCTTCAATTAGTTTTATTGTGTCTCTGTTTAGTTTCTGTTTTCCTTATTGGTCCATTGAGGAGAGTGGAGTGTTGAAGTCACCCACAATTATTGTGTTAGGTGCAATGTGTGCCTTGAGCTTTAGTAAAGTTTCTTTTACGAATCAGTGTGCCCTTGCATTTGGCGCATAGATGTTCAGAATTGAAAGTTCTTCTTGGTGGATTTTTCCTTTGACCAGCAAGAAGTGTCCTTCTGTATCTCTTTTGATGACTTTAGGTTGAAAATCAATTTTATCTGATATTAGAATGGCTACTCCGGATTGTTTCCTGAGACCATTGGCTTGTAAAATTGTCTTCCAGCCTTTTACTCTAAGGTAGTTTTTGCCTTTGACATTGAGGTGTGTTTCCTGTATGCAGCAAAATGTAGGGTCCTGTTTCCTTATCCAGTCTATTAGTCTATGTCTTTTTATTGGGGAGTTGGGTCCATTGACATTAAGAGATATTAAGGAATAGTGATTATTACTTCCTGTCATTTTGATGTTATTTTTATATTTGAGTGGTTATCTTCTTTTGGGTTTGATGAAAGAAGGTAACTATCTTGCTTTTTCCAGGGTGTTGTTTCCCTCCTTGTATTGGACTTTTCCTCCTGTTATTCTTTGTAGAGCTGGGTTTGTAGAAAGATATTGTGTACATTTGGTTTTGTCATGGAATATCTTGGTTTCTCCATCTATTGTGATTGAGAGTTTTGCTGGGTTTAGTAGTCTTGGCTGACATTTGTGTTCTCTTAGAGTCTACATGAGATCTGCCCAGGATCATCTAGCTTTCATGGTCTCTGGTGAGAAGTCTGGTGTGATTCTGATAGGTCTTTCTTTATATGTTACTTGGCCCTTTTCTCTTGCTGCCTTTAATATTCTTTCTTTGTTTAGTACATTTGGGGTTTTGATTATTGTGTGACAGGAGATATTTCAGTTCAGGTCCAGTCTGGAGTTCTGTAGGCTTCTTGTATATTCATGGGCATCTCTCTCTTTAAGTTGGGAAAGTTTTCTTCCATAATTTTGTTGAAGATATTTGCTGGCCCTTTCAGCTGTAAATCTTCACTCTCATCTATACCTATAATCCTTAGATTTGGTCTTCTCATTGTGTCCTGCATTTCCTGGATGTTCTGGCATACAAGCTTTTTGCATTTTGCATTTTCTTTGACTGTTGAATCCATGGCTTCTATGCTATCTTTGGCATCTGAGATTCTTTCTTTTATCTCTTGTATTCTGTTGTTGATATTTGCATCTATGGCCCCTGATTTCTTCTCAAGGTTTTCTATCTCCAAAGTTGTCTCTCTTTGTGATTTCTTAGTTGTTTCTACTTCCGATTTTAGATCCTGGATGGTTTTGCTTAGCTACTTTACTTGCTTGTTTGCGTTTTCCTGTAATTCTTTAAGAGATTTTTGTGTTTCCTCTTTCGTGACTTCTGCTCTTTGACTCACTTTCTCCTGCATTTCTTTAAGGTTTTTTGTTTTTTGTTTTTTTTTTTTGTTTGTTTGTTTGTTTCTTCTTTATTGGCTTCTATCTCTTGAGCCTTATTCTCCTTAATTTCTTTAAGTGATTTTTGTGTTTCCATTATATGGGTTTCTAGCTTATTCATGTTCCCCTGTATTTCTTTAAGAGATTCATTTATGTCCTTTTTGTGTTCTTCTAGCAGCATCATGAACAGTGAATTTAAATCCAAATCTTGTTTTTCTGGTGTGTTTTTGTAACCAGGACTTGATGATGTTGGAGAGTTTGGTTCAGACGCTGCCATATTGCCTAGATTTCTGTTAGTAGAGCTCCTGCATTTGCCCTTTGCCATCTTGTTATTTCTGGCATTAGTTGGTCTTGTCTCTGGCTGGTATTTGTGCCTCCTGTGAGGCTGTAAGGCTATTTCTGCAACACTGGATGGCTGGGTTTCCCGTTACATATTGCTGATGTGCTGTCCTCCTCTTGGGTGCCCTTGGAGCCCTAGTGTGCCTTGCCCCAGGTTGTTTGTGTGAACCAGGTGGTGTCCATTTGCTCCTTCAGTGAGTGCTGATGGTCTATGCTGCGGGACCTTTTCCGAGTGCTGGTCACTCTTCTGGGCTGCTGATCTCCCAACTGGGTTGGTGCAGACAAGGCTAGCTTAGCTGCTGAGGCCCTGAGTCTAGGCAAAAGCCTGGCAGGCTAAGGCCTGAGCAAAGTTCCCCTCGGGCTATGACTGTTAATTGGTTCTGTCAGGTGGCCAGGATGATGGCCTGCCTTTGCTCCCTGAAAGTGCTGGGAGAGCCTGCTAGGCTAATAACCTCCTGGCTGGGTTTGCACACCAATGCCCCCCCCCAACAGCCCTGGGCCTGGGTGCAGGCCAACGAACTTCGGGCTTAGACCCCTGGGATGTTGGCCTTGGGTTATATTTGCGTACCTCAGTCTGTCTGATTTCTCTGGTGCCCGAGATTCAAGATGGCGGAGAGACTCTAGTAACTGACTGGCAGGAGGCAGAGTTCTGATGTAGCTTATGTGGTGTGATAGTTGCTGTAAATCTGCCACTGCTTGCAGCCCGACTGGCCAGCGAAGGTCAGTGGTAGAGGGCGCAAGACCTGCCTGGACCCTGTCACCTTGGTTCCACTGCTGATAGCCCTTCTGCTGGACCAGCTGCTGCTGCCGCTGCCACCACCCTTAGCTTCAGTTTTTAAATCCTAATTGATCTATAAAATGCTATTCTAGTCGTGTTCAGGTTTGAGTTGTCCGGGATGTGTGCTGTCGACCTGATGATATACATGCCTGTCTAAACCTTTAGCTGATTTTCTATTGACATGCCTGCCATTTTACTACCATGCTATTGGGAAATATTTGTATAATTTTGCTATAGAAACCTGGTCAGTAATATTCTTGTAAATACTTCTTTTCCTATCACATTTCTGTTTATTATTTGTAAACAAAACTGTTGGATTCTCTGTTATGATATATACTAACCTGTTCTTGCTAATATCATTTTGTCTTTAAAAAAATGTTCCTGTAAGGGGCCAGCATGAGAACTAGAGTTTGAATCTCCAGCACCTACAAAAATCACGGAGTGAGAATGTAATCCTAATACAGAGAGGCAATAGAGACAGGAAGATCCCTAGAGCTTATTGGCTTGTCAGCTATCCAGTCTACAAATTTAAGTTCATTGAAAAACTTGATCTCAAAAACTAAGGCTATGGTGAAGTTATTGAGGAAATTAACACACACACACACACACACACACACACACACACACACACACACACACGGGTGGGTGGGGGGAGGGGGAAGGGAGGCACCAGAGAGAGACAGAGACAGAAAGACAGAGAGCCTTATTCATTTGTTAAGATATAGGTTTTCATTTTGAGAGATTTGCTTTCATGTTTAATCTGTCAATTTATTTAAATTTATGTTCATCTGTGGTCTGAGATAGAAATCTGATTTTTGTGTCCTATGATGTTATTTGTTTGGTTCCATGTGATATGCATGCCATCTTTTCTTTGTTAATAATGCAGTTTCATCTCTGACATGCAGTCTGTTCTCACACCTTTCTCTAGACTGTCAAGTTTATTCCCATCTTTTTTTCTCAAGTCAAAACTTGTTGCTACCATATTTACTGTGAAACAAGGAAAGGCTTAGCATGTATATCCATCTTAGTAATTTAGTTTCCTGTAAAATTTGAAAAACACAATGTCAATTTCCCTATTCAGATCTGGACAGTTTCATAAATATCTATATAGATCATTCTGGGGAGAACCAACATCCCTATGGTACGGTATCGATGTTTTCATCATGTAAATACATTAAACAGTTCAAGGATTATATTCTATTTATTTACTTGTATCCGTGTGTGTGTGTGTGTGTGTGTGTGTGTGTGTGTGTGTGTGTGTGAGTGGAGGGTTGTGTATTCAAGTACATCCTTGTATGGAACTATAGGTATATTTGAGGCCAGAGGCCATTACCATGTGTCTTCCTTAATAGCTCTCTTACTTATTTTTTGTTACAAAACTAGAACTGAGTCATCTAGGCTAAATCTGCCTCTCTCCACCATTCCATATGTTGAGACATACACACTACTCCATCCATCCATTGGGTGAGTTTTGGGGATCCTCACACATTTGGAGCAATTCCTTTGGAAGTAACTCATTCCCCATCCCCTTGTGTATATACCTGCTAATGTATAACTTTGGTCTTTACCCTTCATTTGTTAGGTGGCATGGTATTACGGTGTTTGAATTTATTCACAGCTGAACTATTACTATAGTCAATCATATTAGTGCATCTATTTCCTAGCTACCTTTTGCATATGTATGGCTTCCAAATCTAAAATTCACTCTTTTAGCAGGTCTCCTCTGTATCATGTGATATTGCTTATCCTCTGCATAGCATATGTGAGTTATCTGAGCTTAATCTTCCTTTGGAACTTCATAAGTTTGTACCATTTGCCGTTCATTTCCCTATACCATTTGCCCTTTCTAGTCTTCTGTTTCAGTGTATTTGAGGACTTGAGGGAATTGGCTTTGCTATTTTTAGATTCCACATGTTCGTGACATCATACAATATTTTTCTTTCTGTTAACACAATTCTTTAACAAAGTCTGATGTTGCTATTTTTGCTTCCCTTTAAGCAATAAAAATCTGCAGACTCTTAACGTTAATCTGACCTATTTATATGTCATTCTTTTGCAAGGATTTCACGTTATTGTATGTTTGTCGTGATTCCTAAAATAGAGAATTATCATTGTTTGAAGTATTCAGTTTTTGGTCTCAGTTTAGCAGTCCTGTTTCCTTTACTTGATCTTTCCTGGTCTGACACCTATTTGCTCAGGTTACTTTTTTCTGGTCCGATGTCTGCCTTTTAAAGGCCACTCTACAGTGAACTTAGGACCGTAAACTGCTCCTGTCTGTGTAAAACCTTATTGATAGAACAGTTGCTTTCTCAGATGTAGATATGCTAATCATGATACGTTGGGTCCAAGGTCAATAATTCCTTTCAGTAGTCTGGAAGCCCCGACTCTTCTCTTCCCTGGTGAATTGTCAGAAACTTGGGTTCAGTTTTTGTTGCTTTGTTTTTGGTCTGAATTTGCTCTAGGGCACTTTTCCTGTTTTCTATTTCTCTTTATGTTTGTTTTGGATAATCATCAGGAGGCTCTACCGACCAAGAATTATTTTAAAATAAGACCTTTGCTTGCACGTTAGTACACCACTTTGCATGCTGTAGCCCAGTGCACTGTGAGGGTTCACCTCTGTAACAGAATTTCCCTTCCCTTCAGAGCTGCTGCAGGGGTAGCACGTATCCTCAACGTCTAATTCCTGAGGGCTGGTCCTTTGCCATTTCTTGGATACCTTGGAGGGTTCAAGCCTGTTCATCTTTTCATTTTTCCTGGTTGTCCATGCAAGGAAAAATTGTAAGAGTCAGTGTTCACCCTGGGAAATGTTGCCCTACACCTCTTTGGAATTCTGCTCCTTTTTGTTTTCATAACCTCAGATTTTTTCCCCTTGTTTTCTACATACAGATTCAAATTCAGTTATGAATTAATTTTCATTTTATTTTATTCTAGTGTGTGTGTGTGTGTGTGTGTGTGTGTGTGTATCCTAAAGGTCTACCTTATTTGTTTCTTCTGTAATATTGGAATATATTTAAAATAACTTGTATCAAGGGGTACTTCCAACTGACTCTATTTCATTGTAAAGGGGCTCATAAACTTATTTGCTAATTTCTGTGCTGACCAGCCATTTTCCTAATATATAACTGTATCTATTTCTCAGCATGTATATTTAGTTGTATATAGTAATGTTGAACTGCTGGATCCACAGAGTCTCCTTCACAATGCCTTATAGTCCCTAGTTTTACTTAACCCTTTAGTCTGCTCCACTCTAGTCTTTTTTTTTTATTCTAAACTCTTTTTTATTTTCTATATTCTTTGTTTACATTCCAAATATTTTTCCTTTCCCGGTTCCTCCCTCCCCCTAAGCCCCATAAGCCCTCTTCCCTCTGTCAGTTCCCCAATCAACCCCCTCCCACTCCTTTGTCCTGGCAATTCCCTACAATGCTGCATCAAGCCTTTCCAGGACCCGGGCTCTCACCTTCCTTCTTCTTGGAAATAAATTGATATGTGGGTTGTGTTTTGGGTATTCTGAGCTTCTGGGCTAATATCCCCTCATCAGTGACTGCATTCCATGTGTGTTCTTTTGTGAATGAGTTATCTCACTTAGTATGATGTTTTCCAGTTCAAACAATTTGCCTATGAATTTCATGAATTCGTTGTTTTTAATTGCTGAGTAGTATTCCATTGTGTAAATGTACCACATTTTCTGTATCCATCCACTGAGGTACATCTGGGTTCTTTCCAGCTTCTGGCTATTATAAACAAGGCTGCTGTGAAATAGTGGAGCATATGTCCTTATTGCATGCTGGGGAATCCTCTGGGTATATGCCCAGGAGTGGTATAGTAGGGTCCTCCAGAAGTGTCATGCCCAGTATTCTGAGGAACCGCCAGACTGATTTCTAGAGTGGTTGTACCAGCTTTCAATTTCACCAGCAGTGGAGGACTTTTCCTCTTTCTCCACATCATTGCCAACACCTGCTGTCTCCTGAGTTTTTAATCTTAGCCATTCTGACTGGTGTGAAGTGAAATCTCAGGGTTGTTTTGATTTGCATTTCCCTAATGACTAATGAACATTTCTTAAGGTGCTTCTCAGCCATTTGAAGTTCTTCAGGTGAAAATTCTTTGTTTAGCTCTGTACCCCATTTTTAACAGGGTTATTTGGTTTTCTGGAGTCTAACTTCTTGAGTTCTTTATATATATTCGATATTAGACCTCTGTCAGATGTAGGGTTGGTTGGTGAAGATCTTTTCCCAATTTGTTGGTTGTTGATTTGTCCTTTTGACAGTGTCCTTTGCCTTACAGAAACTTTGTAATTTTATGAGGTCCCATTTGTTAATTCTTGATCTTAAAGCATAAGCTATTGGTCTTCTATTCAGGAATTTTCCCCCTGTGCCCATGTTTTCAAGGGTCTTCCCGATTTTCTTTTCTGTTAGTGTCAGTGTGTCTGGTATTATGTGGAGATCCTTGATCCACTTGGAGTTGAGCTTAGTACAAGGAGATAAGAATGGATCAATTCGCATGTTTCTGCATGCTATCCTCCAATTGAACCAGCACCATTTGTTGAAAAGGCTATCTTTTTTCCACTGGATATTTTCAGCTCCTTTGTCGAAGATCAAGTGACCATACGTGTGTGGGTTCATTTCTGGGTCTTTGATCCTACTCCATTGATCCACCTGCCTGTCACTGTACCAATACCATGCAGTTTTTACCATTATTGCTCTGTAGTACAGCTTGAGGTCTGGGATATTGATTCCCCCAGAAGTTCTTTTATTATTGAGAATAGTTTTAGCTATCCTGGGTTTTTTGTTATACTAGATGAATTTGAGAATTGCTCTTTCTAGCTCTATGAAGAACTGAGTTGGGATTTTGATGGGGATTGAGTTGAATCTGTAGATTGCTTTTGGCAAGATGGACATTTTAACTATATTAATCCTGCCAACCCACGAGCATGGAAGAATTTTCCACTTTCTGAGGTCTTCAATTTCCTTCTTCAGAGACCTGAAGTTCTTGTCATACAGATCTTTCATTTGTTTGGTTAGAGTCACACCAAGATACTTTATATTGTTTGTGACTATTGTGAAGGGTTTCATTTCCCTAATTTCTTTCTCAGCCTGCTTATCCTTTGAGTATAGGAAGGCTACTGATTTGCTTGAGTTGATTTTATAACCAGCCACTTTGCTGAAGTTGTTTATCAGCTGTAGGAGTTCTCTGGTGAACTTTTTTGGGTCACTTAAGTAGACTATCATATCATCTGCAAATACTGATAATTTGACTTCCTCTTTTCCAATTTGTATCCCTTTGACCTCCTTATGTTGTCTAATTGCTCTAGCTAGTACCTCAAGTACTATATTGAAAAGATATGGAAAGAGGGGGCAGCCTTGTCCAGTCCCTGATTTTAGTGGGATTGCTTCAAGTTTCTCTCCATTTAGTTTGATGTTGCCTACAGATTCGCTGTATATTGTTTTTACTGTTTAGGTATGGGCCTTAAATTCCTGTTCTTTCCAAGACTTTTAGCATAAAAGGATGCTGAATTTTGTCAAATGCTTTTTCAGCATCTAATGAAATGACCATGTGGTTTTTTTTTCTTTGAGTTTGTTTATGTAGTGGATAGCATTGATGGATTTCCTTATATTGAACCATCCCTGCATCCTTGGGATGAAGCCTACTTGATCATGGTGAATAATTGTTTTGATGTGTTCTTGGATTCAATTGGCAAGAATTTTATTGAGTATTTTTGTGTCAATATTCATAAGGGATGTTGGCCTGGAGTTATCCTTCTTTGTTGGATCTTTGTGTGGTTTTGGTATCAGTGCAATTGTGGTTTCATAGAACGAGTTGGGTAGAGTTCCTTCTGCTTCTATTTTGTGTAATAGTTTGAAGAGTATTGGTGTTAGGTCTTTTTTGAAGGTCTGATAGAATTCTGCACTAAAACCATCTGGTCCTGTGCTATTTTTGGTTGGAAGATGTTCTATGACCCCTTTTATTTTTATTTAGGGGTTATGGGACTGTTTAGTTGATCTATTTGATCCTGATTTAATTTTGGTATTTGGTATCTGTCTAGGAAATTGTCGATTTCCTTCAGATTTTCCAGTTTTGCTGTGTATAGACTTTTGTAATAGGACTGATGATTTTTTGAATTTCCTCCGTTTCTGTTGTTATATCTCCCTTTTCATTTCTAATGTTGTTAATTTAGATACTGCCTCTGTGCCTTTGGTTAGTCTGGCTTAGGGTTTATCTATCTTGTTGATTTTCTCAAAGAACCAGCTCCTGGTTTCGTTTATTCTTTGTATGGTTCTCTTTATTTCTGCTTCATTGATTTCAGCCCTGAGTTTGATGATTTCCTGTCTTCTACTCCTCCTGGGTAAATTAGCTTCTTTTTGTTCCAGGGCTTCCAGGTGTGCCACTGCTAGGGTATGCTCTCTCCATTTTCTTTTTGGAGGCACTCAGGGCTATGAGTTTTCCACTTACCACTGCTTTCATTGTGTCCCATAAATTTGGGCATGTTGTGCCTTCATTTTCATTACATTCTAAAAAAGTCTTTGATTTCTTTCTTTATTTCTTCTTTGGTCAAGGTATCATTGAGTAGAGTATTGTTCAGCCTCCATGTGTATGTGGGCTTTCTGTTGTTTATGTTACTATTGAAGGCCACTCTTATTCCATAGTGATCTTATAGGAAGTATGGGATTATTTTGATCTTCTTATATTTGTTGAGGTCTGTCTTGTGACCAATTATATGGTCGATTTTGGAGAAGGTACCATGAGCTGCTGAGAAAAAGATACATTCTTTTGCTTTAGGATGAGATGTTTTATATATATATATATATATATATACATATATATATATATATGTATATATATATATATATATATAAACATATATTTATCTTAAATCCAATTGGTCCAATGCTTCAATTAGTTTCGCTGTGTCCCTGTTTAGTTTCTGGTTTTTTTTGATCTGTCCATTGAGGAGAGTGGAGTGTTGAAGTTGCCCACAATTATTGTGTTAGGTTCAATGTGTGCTTTGAGCTTTAGTAAAGTTTCTTTTACGAATGAAGGTGCCCTTGCATTTGGAGCATAGATGTTCAGAATGGAGATTTCTTCTTGGTGGATTTTTCCTTTGACCAGTAAGAAGTGTCCCTCCTGGGCATCTCTCTTTAGGTTAGGGAAGTTTTCTTTGATAATTTTATTGAAGATATTTTCTGGCCCTTTAAGTTGTAAATCTTCACTCTTATCTATGCCTATAATCCTTACATTTGGTCTTCTCATTGTGTCCTGGATTTCCTGGATGTTTTGGGTTACAAGCTTTTTGCATTTTGCATTTTCTTTGACTGTTGAGTCAATGGTTTCTAAGGTATCTTTGGCATCTGACATTCTTCTATCTCTTGTTTTCTGTTGTTGATATTTGCATCTATGGCCTCTGATTTCTTCCCCAGGTTTTCTATCTCCAAACTTGTCTCCCTTTGTGATTTTTTAGTTGTTTCTACTTCTGTTTTTAGATCCTGGATGCTTTTGCTCAGTTCCTTCACTTGTTTGTTTGTGTTTTCCTATAATTCTTTAAGAGATTTTTGTGTTTCCTCTTTCATGACTTCTGCCTGTTGACCCAAGTTCTTCTCTATTTCTTTAAGTGATTTTTGCATTTCCTCTTTATTGGCTTCTATTATTTGACCCATATTCTCCTGAATTTATTTAAATGATTTTTGTGTTTCCCTTGTAAGAATTTCTACCTTTGCATACATTTTCTCCTGTATTTCTTTAAGAGATTTATTTATGTACTTATTGTGCTCTTTTAACAGCATCATGACCAGTGATTTTAACTCCAAATATTGTTTTTCTTGCGTGTTGGGGTATCCAGGACTTGCTCTTGTGGGAGAATTGGGTTCAGATGCTGCCATATTGCCTTGATTTCTGTTAGTAACATTCCTACATTTGCCTTTTGCCCTCTGGTTGTCTCTGATATTAGTTGGTCTTGTTGTCACTGGCTGGTGTTTGAACCTCCTGTGAGCCTTTAAGACTTTCTGCACTGCTAGATGACTGGGTTTCCCCTGGCACAAATTGCCGATATGCTGACCTCCTCTTGGGTGCAGTTGGAGCCCTGGTGTGTCTTGCCCCAAGCAATGTTATACTTGGGTTGTCTCTGTGAACCTGGTGCTGCCTGTCTGTTCAGTCAGGGAGCAAAAATGGCAGATGATGTGGGGACCTTTTCCAAGTGTTGATCACTCTGCAGGGCAAATACCCCAGACAAGGTTGGCACACAGATGGCCCACAGAGATACCCAGGCCCAGGGTGCAGGCAAAAGCCTGACATGGTCAGATCCAAGGGATATTAGACTTGGGCTATGTCTGTGTACCTGGTGCTGTCTGTTAGATCTGTCTGGCATCTTCACTCTAGTCTTAAAGCATGAACTTTCCCAGCCCAAAGGAATCTCTTGCCTTTAAGATACCAGTCATGTAACTTGGGGCCTTTTCTTTGTTACCAGATACTGGCATTATGTCATTGTCTAATCATAAATGACTTTCCTCTAACCTGTAGTCATCTGTTAAATGTTAGTCATAATTAGTATGGATGTTAATTTTAATGTATCCAAAATTTATGTTTAGATTGTCATCCATGTGTCCTCCATGTGATATAATTAATGTATAAATAATAGAATGTTTTTGTGATTAAGTCTACCCATGTCTGGGTCTGCCATGAATTTCTGAACAAACAGACTCTTTGCTCTTATAGCAGAAAGCTAGATACATTTTATTTTTATTTTTTTAATGTTGGCTTTTTATAGTTATATATTTTATGGCTATGTATGTGTACCATACATGTGCAACAGAAGCATGAAAGCTTACAAAAGAGTATTGGATCCCTTAAAACAGGAGTTGTAGGCAGGCAAGTGTGAACCACCATATGAGTGCTGTAAACTGAAATCAGTTCTTCTGTAAGAGCAGCGAATACTCTTATCTGCTGAGCCATCTCTCCCACCCTAAGTATTTTCTGTTCTTCTTCTTTTCCCACCTGTCTCTTCTGCATCATGGCCCTTAACCCTCTATTTCCAGAAGGTCAATTCATTCTCCTCCCAGGAAAGTAACTTTACAAGGATGTGTGCAGAGAACCCACCCACCCTGAGCTTTTACATTCCTTCTTTTATTACCATTATATTGTGTCATCAGCCTATCAGTTCCTATGAAAAGAGAGCCGGAATCACTACTTACCATCACTCAAACCCTTTGTTCCCTTCAGTTTTCTCTCTCTTTTCTCTTGGAAATAACAGATTTAGCTTTGTGTATTTTGAATCTCTCACGCTGGATGCGAGCATAATTAGAATTAGTTTGTCTTCCTGTTGAATTACCTCTTCAAGAAAGTGCTTGCTGTTTTTTCTCCTCTCAAATCTAATTCATCTAATTTAGCCATGTCAGCTTTATTGTGATTAGTGTTTGTACAGTGCTGTTTTTATCCACTGACTTTCAATCTAATCTAAGTACATGTCTGTATCTTAAGTAGATTTCCACTAGACAGCACATAGCTGAAAATTTTCACTTTAACAATCTCCTGTCTACCCCAACCCCTAGTACTGCTTTTTCAGTTGGAATATTTAGACCATTAGTTTAATTAAAAACATGATTGCATTAATATGTCATCTTTATATATGTATATTCTATATAATGTTTTCTGCCTTCCTTTATTATTTTTAGTATTTCATATTTTCATATTAGCTAATTTACTCTACATCTTTGACTTATATTTTCAGGATTGTTCTCATGTTCTGTTTAATTCATCACTATCATCATCATTTTGTCATTGGTACAAAGATCTGACAATGGTAATCATCTATTTCTCCTGTAATTTTTGCTATTGTCCTTTAGTTGTATACATATTATAACAAAGTAATATCTTACTCCTAATTTTCAGGCAGCTATTTAGAAAAAGTATACTTTGTATTCATGTTCAGATCTTTTCCTTTGTTTATTTAGATGTAAGGTTTCCTTTTCTTTAACCCTTTCCAGAGTGTGGATTTCTAAGTGCAAAATTATCATTGTCGCATGAGAATGCTTGTAAAAGTTTGTGTGGATTCTATTTTTGAACAGTTGGGCTAGGCAGCTTTCTCTTAATGTGACAAAAGACCTGAAGTGACCCATTGGAGCAGAGGAATGCTTTATTTTGATTAATGGCTTCTGAGGTTTCATTCCAAGGTCATGTTGGCCCTGTTGTTTTGGGAGTGTTTGGCAGAAAAAGGCAGCATGCCTCCTGTAATTGAGAGGCAAAAGAAAAAAAAACAAAGAAGGAGGGGGTGGGCAAAGGACATTATGGATAGAGAAAAAGGAGGAATAATTTTTGCCCCAGTATCTGATATCTCCTTCAAGGGCAAAACCTAATGACCCCATCTCTCTTCAATAGGCCTCCCCTTAAAACTACTACCATCTGTCAGTAGAGTGGCAGTTTGGGAACCAAGCCTTTAAGCCTTTAAGAAACAGTAAGTCATAGATACTGTGTGTGTGTGTGTGTGTGTGTGTGTGTGTGTGTGTGTGTGTGTGTCTGTGTGTCTGTGTGTGTGTGTGTCTGTGTGTCTGTGTGTGTGTGTGCGCGTTTATACACAGTGTTATAATTTATTCTCCTCTGCTTTCAGTTTTCTGATGGGAAACCAATATGAGTTTCCTATTGCTGCTGTAACATATCACCACCTATCTGATGGCTTAATAGAACATTCAGATACCCTAATTGCAGTAGAGGTTGGTGGTAGTATTTGCAGGGTTATATTCTTGCTGGAATTGTAAAATACAATCCATTTCTTTGCCTTATGCAAATTCCTCTAGAGAATATTTGGCTTTGTTTGGGTATATCATTTAAATATGCTACATGATTCACTTGGATGCCTTTTATTTAATACCTCTTTTCAAGAGCTACATAGGCAAATCCAAAGTAAATATCACTATGAATCTATGACTGTGATGTCTCACCTTCTGCAGACTCTTATGAAGGCTCTATACCTATCCTCTGTAGGGCTTTTCAGGCTTCAGATTTTCACTTTAACCTTGAAGGACCTTAGAAGGTGGGGATGAGATTTTTTCTATATTTTTAATTTTATCTGTTTTAGTAGATCATTGCTTGGATTTCCCTGTAGTTCCCTGTAGACACATGCCACTTAATACTCAGCAAAACTCCAAGAGACCTTGAGAACAATTTCTGCTTTTATGAAAGGTTTATTGCCTTTCCGGATCTCTGCCCCTTGACTTGCAGCCACTTTCTCCTCTCTAGAGTCCCATCTGTATCTGCTGCACTCCCCCAAGATTACTTGCTTCTGTGAGCTGCTACTTCTAAGGCACACAGTCTGCAAACTGACTTTCAGAAAGAAATGTAGAGGCTTGGGAGGAGAGCTCTGTGACAGGAGCTTATCACCCCTGCGCTGTCCATACGCTAGTGATGAAAACTATTGTCTCCTGCATTTTATCTACTTTCCCAGGTGATTAGAAGTAGGCAAAACTCAGGCCCAGGACAGTCCAGTAGTGCATGACTTCTTTAAAAGTGCATCTCTCTACTTTAGACTGGGCACAAATATGTTTGTTTCCTTCACTCTATTTTTGTTTGTTTGCTTTGTTTTGTGTGTGTGTGTGTGTGTGTGTGTGTGTGTGTGTGTGTGTATGCATGCTATTACACCATAGGTAGCTGTCTGCACCTGTTCCCCAACAAGACTTTTTTTAACTCCTATTCCTTATTATCCTTCCCACCTTCTCTCCTAATGCATTCCTACTTGACACCTTGAGTGTTTGCTTGAGAGCCTTGTGTTTTTAACCCTTTTCTATGTACATTCACCAGTCTATGTCTTAGTCTGCCTAGGACTTTATCATTGTATTCAAAACCCAAATGCCTTTGTTTTCTGATCATTTGTATTTTTCTCAGTGGGCAAGCAAGAGTCTCATTTGGCTGTGCTCACGAGTGACAGTGTTACAGCTTCAGCATCCATGGACATGGATTTTTAGCCTGCCTTTTTTATGTATGATTTACTTCTAATACCTTGTGTGACATTCCCCCCTTTTAATTTGTAGACTATAAATGGAAGTAAAGTGCCTTTCTCATTGTGATTTATTATTGTGGGCTATTACATCTAAAATCAGCCTGGTAATCTGTATGTGAACTGTAATACCCTAGCATGTCTACTGTTGTCATTTAATTAAGTGACTGTAATTTCTCTCCTGTTGATTATTTTCTTCATGCAAAAGACTTTGCAAATATATAAGTACAGAAGCCCAAACAAATGATCCACAAAACATAAAAGATACACAAGTATTTATTAAAATATTGGAGTGTTCATTTAAGTGGCTTGATTTCTAGGATTGAAATACCCTCGCCTTCACACATTGTTTTGTTAAGTAATATTAGGACAAGGAGAAAACCCACTGAGGAAGCTTTTATGATTTTCAGATTATTATTTCCAGCTGCTTTAAATTTTGATGTTTCAGAGTCACCAGTCAGACTTAGTGAATATTGCTTTTAACTTGAAAGCTTGGCTCTAAGATAAGTGTGTTCACAGTCTTAACATGAAATTTATATTGATTTGAGTTCCATGGACAAGTATTTTAAAGTCAGCCTGGTATCAGTGCATATTCTAGACTGCTTTGATAGCATGACTGTTTCTCAGCAAATGAAGAAAATGGAATAGCCCTGGGTATGCCTTCATTTTTATGACATTAGTAGATGTTGACCAGAAATTTCCAAAGTGGATAAATGCAGTAACATATGGCTTCCAGGTATATTTTGTTTAAAAATAGTCTTGAGAATTGTTCCAGTTGTAAATAGATAACTCTTTCTTAGAGCAATTTTTGCAAAGGGTTCAGCATGTGTGTGCGCTGAATATTTTCCTAGGTCTTTTGCACGCTGAATTTTCAAATTAAGATTTGCAAAGGAATTTCACAAAGATGAGTCTATCCATTCAGATGAGTCTATCAGACTGGATACTAACCATGGATGACTTTGCTTTTCTTTGAGTTTTGCTATAAGCCACTTGTATCACATTTTTGATGTATGCATTATTTTTTTGATTGTATGTTTCTTGGGTTTTTTAATAATAAACATTAACGTGCTATGTTTATACATGATTCTCTCTATAGGAACCAATGGTACATATTTTTACAAGCCCTCAGTACTAAAAGGTAGCCATGAATTACTGCAAAGGCCAGTAATTTCCAGATACTTTCCAGATAGAGGCTTTCTTCCTCCTACACTAGTCTACAATGTATGTTTCATCCAAAAAGCATTAGCAGCATTGGAGGGGTGGATGAAGTGCAGGGGCACTTGGGTCTTCCTTTCTCCGCCGAAGGAATGATACTCTCAGAATCATTCAGCCTGACATGTCTAACCTTCCCAAATTTACTTGACTTTTAGTACATTGTCAAAAGAAGGAGTGTCTTAGAAGTCACAAAAGCAAAGCAATATATTTGCAGTTAAGTGACAACCTCAAATGACTCAGAGGATAGGCTGTGCATCTGTCTAAATGAATGAGCCACACTGGCTGCACTTAAAAGAGATCCAAATGCACATTCATAGCTAATTATAAACAAAAACTAGTTAACACTTTAAATAAAAGGAAAAATAGCACAAAGATTTAGAGCCTAGACAAGTAGATGAAAGGGACCCGAGTTGCCTTCCATCTGATATTACTCAGAGGCAACTCTGTCTCCAATTACCTGAGAAGATGTGGTATTCCCTCATGAAAGCCGAAGATCAGAAAGGGCGTCCGTTCCGTGCCTCTGCTTACTCAGTCGTTTGGAACAAGGTCAGCAGAAAGACCTTACATTGCCAAAGAGTCTGGAGCCAGACCGAGACCAGAGACACAAATCACAGGGTCAGAAGACTAACTTAGTAGGGCAGCAACCCCCAGGAATAATTTGAGGGGCCAGAGATTTGCCTGGGCATGACACATCAGGGCTGCCTGAGAAGATGTCATCAGCCGGGCTAGCTTTAGCAACTCATATGCTCAGTGACAGAGCCATCAAATCTTTGGTAGAATCAGACTAAGAGGACAGTCTTGCACCTTCTTACTAAAATAAATGAATGCAAGTAAAACTGAACAATGAAGGCTACCTTCTAAGAAGCTTAGTGGGGCCTTTTTGTTTGTTCCTTGCAGTCCTGCCAATTTCTCTGCTCTAAATTGCAGATCTCTACCACTTAAATGTAAAGGCTAAACAATAATAGCCATTGTTAGGTTTAATAATATCTATGGTCCAACTCACCTCTGAGGATCCACGGTTGACTGACCAACTTTCCTAGCTTCCATTTCTTCTTACAGTATTATGTCTATTAGAATGATAGTTGTTGATGCTCTCTGGAGATCATCTATTCAAACCAGGCCCTTCTTTGTGATTTTTCTTAAACTCCATCAGCCCTCTTTGCTCCCAGGTCAGTACTGAATTAACTAATTTCTTTCTCTCTGAACCAACTCAGTGAAAAAGAAAATTCCACTCCAGTCTCATGCAGAAAGATTGTGCCATTAAAGTAAGGGTCACAGTTGTTAAAGTCTACCACAGTCTAGTCCTAAACTAGAATTTAAACCAGATTTGTGTAACTTAATGGTACGCAAGATCTAAACACTGGCAATAGAAGAATCTGGAAGCTGAAGGGAAAAGACACTGGACAAAGTTCGGGTGACTTTCCTGGTAACAACTGAACAAGTGGCTTCTCCTGGAGACGTGAACTGGGGAGGGGATGTTGAGCAATGGTTAGTGTTCACCAACCATTATGCACACACTTTATGTCCAGCCTGGCCAAAAACACCACCAGGAAGGCTGTGGCAGAGGGAACCTAGGTAATTTTTTGACATCTTAGGCCATTGCAAAACTATCCAACCTAGCCTTTGTGCCATTTTAAGTGTTCCTTTGGCTTTCCTGTACAAACTTGATCTAGAATCATGGTAAGTTTGGTTTGTTTGTTTGTGGTGCTACTTATTAAGACTTTATGTATACTAGGCAAGTGCTATGCCACAGAGATATAGTCCCTAATCAGTTTAGAAATGACCAGGGTGCTGTCACATCATCATAGGTATTAACAAAGAAATGAGGTACTTCTTCTGAAGAATAGGGGTTGAAATCATACATGAATTCTGAAATATAAGTATTTTCTTCTCCATTCTTTTATATTATTCATTGAACATAGTGTAATCATAATCTTTTGTTGATAGCTGATTATATATATATATATATATATATATATATATATATATAAGAAATTACTACCCAGAAGAACCTGGACTTTTATAACACTTCACTGAATCATGTTCCCCATTCAAAATTACCTACACATAATTTGTTTATATTTTACTTAAATATGTACATGGGTGCATGTGTGCATGTGTGCATGCCTGCCTTCCTGCCTACCTGTGTTGAGGTCCAGGGACAATTTAGCAGAGTCTGCTCTTTCCTTTCATCTTTACATGGCTCCTGGAAATCAAACTCAAGTCACCAGGCTTGTACAGTAAAGCACCCCCAGCCACGGAGCCACCTCACTAGCCTATAACAAGTCATTTTTATTTCAGAAAAAAAAAAATAGCCCTGGAAACGTAAAGACTCAGAGAGCAGGTTTGTGGTACATGTAGAAAGTTATCTTAATTTCTATGTCACCTTTAACAAAGACTTAACGAGTCTCTGCAGATGCAACTGTGCTAAGATTTCGATAACTGCATGAAAAGATTGTGCCCTGCCCCTCTCTGAAGGTAGATTTTTACTGTTCACAATGACATTTTTTTTTATTGCAGTTTGCATGGTTCATCTTCAGTACCCCAAACAGGCAAAGCTTGCTGTGTCACCGAGTTAGCATCAAAATCTATGTTCACATCACAGAGTAACCCTTTGTTTTATACCATTACCATACTCTGATTTTTTTTTTTAAAAAGTGGCCCAAAAGGGGGACTCTGGCAGCAAATCATTGGTTATCTGTTTCTGTAAAGCCCTATGCAAGATAATGTATTCACTCAAACTTTTAAGGCTTTTTGTTATGTTGAACAAACAAAAGATTGCCCTACCATTCAGCTATCCCCTGCTCTTGGGTTTGAGACAAGTCTCCCAGTGTAGGTCAGATCGGCCTCAACTTTTGATTCTGGACCTGCAGTTTACCACCTATGTTCTAGGATAACAGACCTGTGTCATCATGTGTCACTCTCAGAATGGTTTCTTCTTCTTCAGATTTCAATACAAAAGAAAATCTGTCCTGGCTCCTTGCATTGTTGACTCTACATTCAAAGTTGAAATTTGGCCTTTAATGCACTTCCTTTGATCTCTAATTTGACTGTTTATCAAAGCTGATTAGAGTTTCAATATACAAATCCCTGTAGCTTGAAAATCACGTGAAAATAATGGATAGTAGAGAAGTCCCAAGCATTGCCTGTTATTCTAATTTGACTTTATTATTGTAGCATGGTTATTAGGTTTGGTAAGGGGATCTGTTTTTATGTTTTATTTCTTTGGTGTGGATCAATCTCCTGCCACATTGGATTAAAGTGGTTTTGGTTTTAATTTTTTTAAGCCAACTTTCTCAGGCACTGAAACAAGAGCTGGGTTAGTAGACATCAAAAGGAATTATTACTGTGAGCTAGCAAGACTCACTTTATTCCACTTACCATGATTTAGGGGCATAACATTTTGAAAAGCTGCAAGAATATATTTTCTGCATCTTGATATCACATCAAAACATTATAAAACAGTGGTTGACTCACTTAAAGATTTTTCAGATCTTCAATAACCAAACTTAAGACATTTACTTCACATATACTGGTCATTATAGACATTGTGCTAAATAATTTGCATATGCTGACAAGTGAATTTGATTGGTAAATGTCATGTGATTCACATTAATCTGATGGGAATTAAAGAAGTTCTTAAGAGTATCCATTTCATGTGTTTTTGGTTTCATAAATCATTTACTTGAATCTTCTCAGCTAGTATAGAAATTATTCCCATCAATTTCCAACAACACTTTTAATCTGTGTATTTTTCAAGAAAACAAGCAAACTGTCCTATGTTAAAGTAGTGCTCATTTGATCTGCCTTTGTTATTTCTTCTGGAAGGCGCTTTATGTTATTCTAGAACTGTTTTCTGAAGCAAATCACATTTTATTTCAGGCATGCTCAAGGTAGATTTTAATGACAGTATGTTCATACTAGAGCCTTTCTGAGTACAATATCTAATGTATATCCCAGTCTTTCAAGTGGTTAATGATTGACCTGTAAATACATGTAAATAATCTAAAGTATAAAAAAGGAGAAGGAAAGGAGAAAACAAAAACTCCTGCTGCCAACTCAAATAATCACTGTTAAATTCTGACATCCATGGAGGAAAGTATTGGCCTGACATGTGTCAGGACAGTGGACATGCAGTGCAGACCTTACAGAGCAGTCTTAAAATTATAAAACATTAACCAGGTCAAGCTGCACTGTTGTGTTTAAGCAGTGAGAGAGACACTTAACAATACCCAAAGGATTATGGGTTTTATTTGATCAACACTGCCAATTTTTTTATGACTATAGAGTTTATTAAGTTACCCTTCATGTCTTTGCCTTCTGATTCTTCAAATGGCCCCAAGTGTGACACAATGGGGAAGGTTTATAAATGGACAACTTCTTTATCTACTATCTATGCATTTTTTTTTATCATGTGTACATCACTTTTTGTGAGAGAGGTATTATGAAGGTTGTGATATTTTTCTGTATTGTCTTATAGTTTGATGATATTCTAGCAGTGGGCAGGTAACAACCATGCAACTGTTAGTTTGTGAAGTCATAACAAATGTTTTGCCATCCCTTAGAGTAGACTGAAAATAATGTGTATCTTCTTTAATGTCTCTGAAACATTTATGCCAAATATAGATGCACGAAGAGGAAGAGAGGAGAGTTGTAGAATATTTAGGGAACTTCTTGGAATGAAGATGAAAGTTGCTGCCGTATATTTTAGTTTTGGAGTATCTATGTGACTTATAAGCAATATGAAATCTTCATTCCACCATACTAAATCTGATATGTGACTTCCTGTCAGATATCTTTATTTTTAGAGAACAACATAAAGCAAAAACATGTAAGTTTGAAGATCCATTATAGACTACTTCCCTGGTATAGGGAAGGCCCTAGATTTGAGCTGTAGCACTGACAATAATATTATAGCAAAAAAGTGGGTGAATTATAATGTCACCCTTTCAAAACAGATCATATTCAGTCACTTAAGATATGACCTGAAGAGTAGGGCTACAAAGAGTTTAGAAGTGTGTCTGCTTCATTTGTTTTAATTTCCAACTTTGTATTTGAACCTATGTGCTTGTTTAGGACCCTGCACACCCAATATAACTATGAAAGTAGTGTTTCCATTCCTTAGGGTACTGTGTAAAAAAATTATTCATAACCTAAAACTTTTGGTTGGTTATGTAAAAATCCTGTCTTCTCACATATTAGTGTCAATTTAATCAAATTTAACTATTTCTACCATATCACTAAAATTAACAGGGTTAAGATAATATTTTGTTGGAGAACATTAGAATTCATAATCAAATCAGCTCTGTGTTGCTTAGATTGTATACTCTATGAGATGTTAGAGCCCTGTACCTATTTCACATCTTTTTCTTGCATTTTCAGCTAAAATTGACCAAGAGTCACAAGAGACTGCCCTGACAGAGACTCATAAATGGTAAGACATCACTTTCCTTTAGTATGATATTCCTTTTCAGAAGAGCCAGTTATTGGTTGCAGTGTTCTTTTGATTGTTTTGTTCTGTTTGTTCGTTTTTGTTACCTTCAAGCATAAAATTGGAATCTAATGCAGGAGTGTACTTTAAGGCCACAGTGAATTTCTGAAGTCACAAAGACACACAATTCTGTTGTATACTAACTTGTAATAAACAGTGCTGCCTTTTCCCAATGGGATTCAGAAGTAAGGAAAACAAAGACTACACAAGATAAGGAGAACATAGATTTTGTTTTGTTTCACTTACTATTTTTGTTAGCACACAAAATAATAGGTCTTGTTATGATATCTTCCTTATATGACATCTCTTTGGACTTCCCTTATATTAACTCGTCATCATCCTGGTCATCTCTCTGATTTTACTCTTCTGTATGTAGTAATTTTGCTCACTCTTACTTTTACTTTCTAAGTTTGAAATATACCATTCCATGATTTTCTGGCTTTTAGGGTTTGTGTCACACAGTATATGATTATTCTAATGTGTTTGTCTTTCTATGTTGGTACTTTTCTATGACATCTTTTCTTTCTTTTGTACTTTGGGTATCTTGCTTGTAAAGTGTCATAGAGAAGTTCTGTCATCATGTCCATTTAGGATTGTAAAAGCTTCTTCTGATTGGATTCCCACTTCTTTCCCTAAATTTGGGAAATTTTCTGTCTGTGCTACTGAATAGGTTCTCAATGACTTTAGTGTTTATCACAGTTCTTACTTTTATTTTCTGTCTTGATTGTGTCCCAAGGTTATTAAAGTTGTCATCATGGTTATGGTCATTGACTTTTTTTTTCTTGATATTTGATGCCACATTCCTCAACCTTGTTGTTCCTTAACAGTCTTATTCTTTATTCTGATAGGTTGAATCTATTTGATAATTCTTCACATTTTTTCTGTATTTTATTTAATTCCTTTGTTTTTACTATACTATTTTTTTAAATTAAAGTTTTTACTGATATTTTAAATTAAAAATTTAAAAATAATAAAAGAATTTGAATAATATTAAATTCTTGATGATTCTCTTTGGAGCTATAAAAGTTTCATCATACTTCAGACTTTCTATTTTTGGATTATCTCTCCATGTCTTGGATTGATTATGTCTGTTTATCTGCTTATTTTTGATTTCTTTGAGGTCATAGGTGACTTTGACTCTTTCGATTTTTATACCCGTTGATCCACTTAGCTTTTCTAACTGAGTAGCTGAAGAGTTAAAACATTTTAGTTGTGCTTCATTGCTTTTCATGTCTGTGCTACACTTTCTGTCGCTCTTGTCCACGTATTCCTCCTGTGCTATTTGAGGGATCTTTGGCTTGAATCACCATCTCTTTGAAGCTCAGTTTGCAGCAGAGGAAAAGAGAACAACACTGGTTTTACTTGAGGCTTCCCTGTGATCTTCTTGTCTTCTTGTTCTAAGCAATTTTCGCTTCTCTTCCCTCTCCCTTTTGGACCTTCAAAGCTCTCCCTATCTGTGTATTTTTTTTTCCTTATCCTTATCACTCTTCTTTGCCCAAACCATGGAGGCAACTTCTAATTCACCATCTTACTCAGACATCCTCAGGAAACTTGTTTCAAGAATCAAAGTTGAAAAGTTTAGTGATAGGAAATTTCCATTTCAGTTTTCAAAAGAATCCCACAGAGGAATCCATGAGCTTCCTTGAGTGACCTGTACTTTTAGAATGAGGGTTTGCAGTCAGGGTCATAGTTAGGAAAAAATTCCTCAGGAATCTCCAGTTCTCTGTCTTCGCTGTGTCTTCCTCTCTGCGCTTAGTCATTCTCTAGGAGAAAACAATTTTTTTCTTGTCTGTGAAAACCTCTGACTAATAAAGAGAAAGGCAAGGAAAATTCATCTATAGATAGAGAAGAGGGGATAAAGGGGAGGGAGGGGAAAAGAGAGAAAGAGAAATGAGATGGGGGAGGGTGATGCATATAAGCAAGAGGCTGGGAGAGAGTGACTTCTAAAACAGGGTCACATGCTTGCAGAAGCTAGCAAGTCTAAAATTAACTAGGCAAACCCAGAGGAGCTGGTGTTTCAACCTCGAGGCTAACATCAGTCTGGAGACAGAATTTCTTCCTGCTTGGTGGAGACAGAATTCCTTCCTGCTTCTCAGCATAAGGGCTTCAGCTGATGCCATGGTGCCCAGCTATGTATAAAGAGAACTATGTTTTTCCTAAAGTCCAGTGAAGGAAGTGTTAACCACATCTCAAACCTGCCTTCATAACAAATAGGCTGGTATCTCAATCCCTACTAGATATAATAACCCACCCAAGGAAATACTATAACTAGTGATCACACTCAGAAGAGACTCCAAGTATTCTTAGGGAAAGCATTTTATTGAATAAATTCCTTGTCATTCCTTTACTGGACAAGTTCTTAATAGTCTCTGTGCTAGTAGAACACACTGAGCAGCTCCTGAGTTGATATCAGATACTGTGCTAGGTAAACTGATTAAAGAATTGTCAAGTGCTAAGGAAGCAAAAGCTGAAATGAAGACATAAAGTGTATCAATCACAAATTCAATGGGTTGTAAATACTTATGATAAAATGCTTAGTTAGTACTACAGCAATTGTGATGATTTAAAATGAAATTTAGTGATGGATTTATCTGAAAAAATTGACATTCTCCCCCACAAAATGTTTCTTTGTGCCATTTCCCCATCAATACTATGTAGGGTAGACAGTGATCAATCCAGCCTACTGCTCTGTGAAGAATGACAACATAACCCTTCTAGGGGCCTTTGATTTTGACATAGGTTTCTTACTTGCCATAGCTCTATACCTTAAACTAGTATTAAAACTGTCAGTCAATAGTATTTACTTTGTTAAAGAGAACTGAATGACATGATTTCTAATAGATGCTTTAGCACTTGGTAAGTGATTGATAGTTGTTAGCTTCTGTGTTACTGTTGTATTATTATCATCATCAGAGACTAAAAAAAATGTATGGTAGTAGGGCGGAGGGGGTAGGACACTTGTTGAGGTGCTTGCTTCATGAATTTGCAGAGTTTGGCTCCCTAGGGACCATGTAGAAAGCTCATCATGGCACTGCACACCTACTGTTCCAGTGCTGAGAATGCAGATAGGAGGATCTCTTGAGCTTACAGGCCAGCTCATCCTGATAAATGGCTGACTTTCAGGTCCAGCAAGAGACCTGAAATGTAAGGTGGAAAATTATATAGAAAAATACCTAAATGTTAACCTCCAGTTTCCATATAAACATACAGATACACACACACACATACACACACATCAATATGATTGTATAAATAGACCACAGACAGGAAAACAAAGGGCTAGGGCCTGTGCCCTTTGGATTCTTGTTGCAAATGTCATTCTGAAAGAAGTGAGCTACTGTCTTTTTGTTCTGCTTAAGAGAAGTGGCAGTATTTGGAAGAGGACTGGGAGAATTTCAAATCCAAAGATTTGTCAATAAAAAATAAAGTGGAGGTCTTGGCATAGAAACACTCAGGAACATTCTTGTATCCCATGATGCAGCATAATACACAACAGCCAACCTATCAAAAGTTCAACAGAAAGAATAATAGAGATACCCAAGAAGGATCATTTGGGATCAGCGTTAATGCTGGACTGAACTACTGAAAGGATGGATAATGTAAAACAGGGAATTTTGCTGGACTTCAAAATCTTCATGGCTGGATCTGGAGTCTCTGTCGGTGGAAGTGGCCAAATAAGGGATAGATCTCGATGGCTGGCTTTAGAAATGTAATCTAACATTTGTGTGTGTGTGTGTGTGTGTGTGTGTGTGTGTGTGTGTGTTTTGTAAGACAGAGGGAATGGGGGAGACGGGCAGTGTCTGTCAAAGCCATGTTTGCCATGTTCTGGCTGCCTAGAGTCCCTTCATAAACTCTCTTCTCTTGAACCAGGATAGAAAGACAAAAGCATTCTCCAATCTGTCTTGGGATCCCTCACTGCATGTCGCAAGCCATATAACCTCTCACCAACCTCTGGCTAAGCAATTCTGACTCTGAGAAATCCCAGGATGCCAGACTTAAAAATAAAATCTCACAATATTTACTCTCCATGACCCATGTTTTGCCAGCATCAACTAAGCTCCTACTTCTGTAAGAATTGCTTGTAAGCCAGGAGAAATGTTTCTGCCTGGTGTGCCAAGAATGCCACTCAGTCAGGTTGACTGGATCTTCTCAGGCTGATGGGGAAATAGTCAGTTGTTTTTAACCAGATTCTGCATTCCAAGTCTCCTTTGTATGCAATTGTGAAGCATTAGCTATATTCTTGACCCTGCTACCTGCTACTTCCATTAGTGGATTATATAATGTGCTCACTATCTGTGTACACATCAGTAGAACTCAAAGCCTTGATCTTTTATGACACTCCTTTGTGTTCTTAACTTGCACCCCCTCCCCAAAACCCTCTGACATAGTCAGTTAAAACTGAAATAAAACATGTATATACTACATCTAGACTAGACATGTCAGTTCAATATGGCTGAAGAAAAGTGAGCCAGGAAGTTGTATTCATTTAGACTTACCAGGTCTCAACATTTTTCCATGTTTTTTACATCTTTATTCTTGTCATGTTCTATGTATCACATTAACATATGCCAAAGCAAATCCATCCTAGAGTAAGATCTGGAACAAATTCTACTTGGTCTGTTTGTGGAGGTTTGAACTCACAAACTTTGTCTCCCCCCCCCCATCAACCCCCTCAACCCCCCCCCACCTTCTGCCCTGTCTTCTATCAGCCATTTATGACCTTGAGACAGAAAATCCACTGGACTATTTTCATTTCTGTGAATGTACTGAAAGCCTCTTAATCAAAGGAATTTTCTGCTTAATTCCTTGTTTATTTGTTTGTTTTTCTTTAAATCTGGGTGGTACAGTGAATGCTTAAGAAGAGGTAGTTTATGTTTTCTGAACAATCCAGTGATAGCCTGGTGGCAGGCTTGATTTTATAAATGACTGTCATTTCTAAGTAAAAAGAGTTTCTGAGACAGGCTTCAGATATCTGAAGGAGAAAGTATGACCATACATATTTGCTGAATACCCTTCTTCTGTCAAAAGAGGAATGCTTCAAAAGTTTTGAAGTCGTAGACCACACCACATGATCACAGAAGCTCCTGAGAGAGAAGGCAGGATTGTGTGGTAGGCAGAGCCTTCCTGGGTTCCCAGAGATAATCTCCAACTCTTCGGGAGGATAGCCCATGAGACACAGACAATGTGTAGGGCTTTCCTTCCTCTGCCCTCTGAGAACCCCCAACTGGAGCACCTTGTTCTTTGCAGTGCCCAAAGTTTATTTGAGTGTGGCTGGTAAGAGAATTTTATAGAGGGGCTTAGCTATATGAATTGCTTATTGAACTAAATGTACATGTGCACATATAACATGCATGTACACACCCACATATGCAAGCACAGTAAGCTTCACACACACACATACACACACACACACTAACGTATAGGTGGAGACACACATATAGAAATGGGGTCAAAAATTACTACTTTCACACACAAATACATGTTCACATACATATACACATATATAGGAACACACATTCACAGACAGACAAATAATGCATACACACAGAACACACAAATACACAGTGTCACATATACACATATATATATAGGTACACAGACATAGCCATACAAGAGTACACATATATCCCTCACAATGGCCAACACACACACACACACACACACACACACACACACACACACATACACACAAATACCTGGGAGAACAATGTGAGCTTACTTTGAAAGAAATTAGACCCATGGACCTTTGTGTTATATCTTTTTTACAAAATATAATCTAAAATGATTAAACCATTATCAAGAAATTTTTAATTTCTCCAAGTAAGATATACTGGTATTTTTGATTTATTATTTAAGAGCTAAATAAAATATTCAAAAGAAAGTTTAGTATATATTTTAAATATTTCTTCTATTTGCTCACACAATAGTGTTATGTACTAATTCTGTTTGTTCATGTCTTTTCTGTTATTGTACAAGTGGGACCTCGAGCTCCTATTTATGTGAATACAGTGGACATCCTTCTGAATAGGTATAACTTATACCTATTAGTAACTCTTAATACTTAGGAATGACTGAACTTGACATTTCTCCTAGACAGCAAGGTAGCTCTGCAGAGACACCTCCTAGACTCAGACATATATAATGTTGACTCTGTTTATTGTCTTATTCAGTAAGAAGGTTAGTGTAAAGATTAGCTGCATCCCCGCTGTGAGTTTATGTCAGCTTTCACTTTTATTTATTTTAATTAGCATCGGGCATTTTCTTTAATCGTAGAAATGTATCATGATACATTTTTTTTCCTTTTTCCACAGAATAGCTTAGTATTGGTGTCAGCTCTGAGGCATTAAGTTTAGAAATTCAGAGTTTCCTAATATATGTCCTTTTACTTAAAGTTTAAAAAGTGAGAAAAAGATGGCCATAAAATCAACCAGTCCACACTCTGGAATCTCTACTACTTTAAAAAGGATGTTTCTATTTCTTTAAATTCATAGTCAGAAGCCAAATCTGGGGTGGAATTAGCTCTGAAATAAACAGAGAATGGGTTCTAGAAATGCTGTTTATGTCAGTGGTCAGAAGCTTTAGTGGCATTGAATTTCTTTCTGGCTTTATTAAAACTGATAGAAGAGATGCAAAAGTAAAATTTAAATCACACTTAAACCAATTTGTTCAGGAACTTACTTTCTTGTGTTCTATATAATCTGGGTAACATTGTGGGTAAAGGACACCAAAGAGAGTGATAATACCTCCTACACACGAGAAGTGGACACATAAGGGTTCTTTGGAAAGTCAGCTGGATGGTGTTTTGCTGGAGCAAACACAGGAAGGAGTGTTTTTCTGAAGTGGACACAGGTGAAAGCCTAAAGCAGGCTCATAAAGGAACATTTCACTGAAGTAGACACAGGAGAGAGGATGTTCTGCTAATACAAACATGTGAAAGGACACATGATGAAGGATTCTTTGTTACAAACACCCATGCATTGGTCCACCTTACATTGCATAGTTGAGCTGCATTTGTCAGGACTCTGCAGACTCTGGGCTGATTGGGTGCGTGTGCTGAGGCAAGGCATGTGGAGGACTCTTGATGTCTGGAAGCACGTGGAGGAATTGTGATGTATAAATAGGACTCCACAGAATGACAGAAAAAGAGCTTGGCTTGCTGGTACAGGTAGCTGGGCAATGCTTGTGGAGCTCGAGTCTTCTTCACAGATCTTCACTTCTCTGAGAGAGGCACAGTGGAGAACTTCTGGTGTTCCTGTTGGCCCCTCCTGCTGACTTGAGCCAAAGAAGAGGCCTGGCTGTCTATGCTAGGTCATGACACCACTGCTGCTAACATGATTCTACTAAATTGGACTGTGGATGTTTCCATGAAGTGTTTGTGATTGGACTAAGTGACCGCTGCCTGCTAACCTGTGAATTGAACTGCTGATTTCACAGATGGGAGTTGCTCCAAAGAACCTTTCCAAACAGGTCCACTTTCCCCCAGCCCCCACCCCATAGTCTTTCTTTTCTACTACCTCTGGTGGGTAGTAAGCTACAAGGGAGGTTAAAGAGTTTAAGAACCATCATTAAAAATAGGATTTGAAAAAAATTAAAGTTACATACATGAAACAGCAAACAGTTTAGAAGCAATTCACACCTTTAAGGACATATTCCTCTGGCTTTGGTGTATATTTTAAATGTTTGGGTCGAAGATGCTTATATTTTATAATAGGATTTTATATACATGAAAATTGTATCTGTGCTTATGTATAGATGTGTGAAATATGCTTACATGTATCATTGAAGTTTACATATTCTGTTTTTAACATATTTACTTTCATCTATATTTGTTTGCATATGTATGTATGTGAGAGAGACAGACAGACTGACTGACAGAGATACACACACACACACACACACACACACACACACAGAGAGAGAGAGAGAGAGAGAGAGAGAGAGCGAGCATCTGGACAATGTCTATGGATCCACAGTGCCATGCCTATGTAAAGAAATTTGAGGACAATTTGTGGGAGTTGGTTCTCTCCTTTTGCCATGTGGTTGGTTCCTGGGGCTCAAACTCCAGTTGTCAGCCTTGGCAGTAAATGCCTTACCCATTAAGCCCTCTTGCCAAACTCCTCAAATGTTTTCAAAATGTTTCAGAATAGAAGTCTCTTTCTTCATGGTGCTAAAAACAAAGAGTAACTGTCACCAATCAGTGCTTCTTTCTCCCTTCCTGGTGTTCAACATTGACCCCAGTCTCTAAGGACCTTAGTCCTGTGATGCTCACGTGCTGTGCCCTTGGCCCCTATAGCTAATTTTTGCATTATAAGACAATAAAGAATTTGTTAAACAGTGAGGTGATTAGAACTAGTTTATGGGGAGAAGTGCTATGACATGCTGTTTTCTGGATCTGACATGACCTGGCCATTTCAATCAGGATGACAGAAGCTGTGGGTACCTGTAGGATCTCTGTACACATAAATGAATATGAACATGTGAAGGGAGAATAGCTCTGAAGGGGGGGGTGATCATGGGGTGATGAGAGACAAGAAAGTTAGGGCTATGATTTGTATGTATTGAATACACATATGAAATTGCCAAGCAATTTAAAGAGGAATAAAAATCAATTATCACAGTGGTATTGAAGCAATGAGTCAATGTCTTTTAGCATTATTATGTTATGAAGCTTTGACTACATAGCTGACTATTTAGTTGAACTGCCTCAAAGAATCTTTTAAAATTCATTGTAAGAATTAGGGGACAGGATTTGGCTACTTAGCTCAGACTAGTCTTACACTCCTGAGCCTCTTGCCTTACAATTCAGAGTACTGGGATTGGTACTGGGATTGGAGCTGTGTACCAACATGCTGCACACCCCTTTCTTAAACAGATTCTTCTTAGATGTTAGCAAAGACTTTGGAAGCCACCAGTGATTCAAAGCAAGCATTAATTTTTTAAAAAAAAAATAACACATTTTAAAAAGAATTTTAATTCACACATTTTAAAACTAAATACTATTTCTGCATGATCCCTGGAGTGATATTTTACCAAAGCCAAGATTGCATAACAAATGAGTTGAAATGGAAAAATAATCTTTCATGCAAAATAAAGACAAAACAATACAAAAAAAAAGCGGTGGGAGAGCTATTAGTTCCAAAGGTTTCATATAGTATAGAACTGTTCATTCATCATGGCAGAGAAAATATTTAATCAGCCCTGACTGATGCACACATACTTTATCATGTTTGGTGACTTTTAGAGTGTCAGTTTGTAAAGTGTTTATCCAAGGAATGGACTTCTGGCACAAGGATAAAATGAAAACTGAAATGTTTAGTTCCTAATAGGCATATTTTCCAGAATCTTTCTGAGTAACTATCCAGAGATGAATAGAAAGACTACAGGTCTTGTTTATCTGCTGATGCTGGCAGACCATGCCGGCTCCAGCCTGGCATTAAAACTGAAGCGACATGGAATGTCTTTGCAGAACCCCCAAACAATGACATCATTCCCTTCACAATATTGATAAAGTCAAGCAAAGTTGGAGTTTCTTACTTCCCAATTTGGATTTTTTTTTTACTTAACTACTTCAAACCCTGCCAGAAGATTTACTGTCTAGAGGCCCAGAGGAGAAGCTAAAGGCTTCCAGGAGAGATGCTAGAAATCTGTATCTTCTGCTTTTTACCTGCAGGCTATGTGGTACCTTCTAGGTGCCGCCCTTTAGAAATTGATTGTCTTCTCTGTTGGCATCATTGTGAGAATGGTGGTTCCCTCTGCAGGTTCTGTGGCCTTGAGAGAGGGGGATGACAACGAAATATTCTGGATTTCAGCTTTCTTTTATGCATTCTAAATAGATTTCAGGACTGTCTGCTTCCAAGAATGTTAGCCCCTCCTCTTCCCCTCCAATAAAAATTATATAGGAGAATTCATTGAAGGTGTTTCGCCTTATAAGGGTATTAAGAAATGGCCCGTTACATGGACTCAAGTTCTATGATTCTCCACTATTGAACAATAGTTAGAGGTCTAAACAACAAACCTACCTTAGAAAGCCCCACACTGGTGACTCTTAGAACTCCTGGACTTTTTTTCCTTTTAAAAAGCAAGAAAAAATAGTCATCAAATTGCTGTTTTTATGGAGATTTTAATCACCATATTTTTTACATACATGTAATTAGTGTTAAAAGGGGGCAAGTAAGGCAAAAAAAAAAAAGAGAGTTTCTTAAACCACAAACAGAGTGCTACTTGGCATATAGTAATTGTCAATAACCACTATTGACTGAAGTCTAGTTGTTTTCTGTGGACATCACTGTAAAGCCCTGGTTGGGTGGCAAGATTTCCTGAAATATTCTGGCTAATCTAGTCTGGGCAATGTGAAGCAAGCTCATATAAAGAAGAAAAAATATGATATGCCAACATTTGTGCAGAACTGTGGAGCCGGAAAAAAAAAGGGTCAATAAAATAAGATCTATGATGTTCCATCTTGAATGGTAGTCACTCATGTGCTGAAATAATGAGTGACCCCCTCATGACATTAATTCTAGTTTCACTGGGAGAACTTTGACATCATCAAGTTTTTAAATCATTTCATTTCCATCTCTCATTGCATGAATGTTTATTTGATGTGTAGCTTGAAGACAGTGACTGATTTTTCTCTTTGTATGAAAGAAAATGTCATTGATGTCCTTGACCAATAGAAGCTATGACTACATTCACCTTGAAGACTTGAAATAAGAAGGAAAGGCGAGCAATTACCAGATAGTCTACCAACACCTGTTGTGGGATGGCCTGGTGCTATTTGTATTCTGATGTTAATTCTGCTTCCTCAAGAGGGGCTGCCCTCCAGGAGCAGTCCATCTGGCCATCACATACTCAGGTAATGTCATGTGAACCATTTTACTGGTCAATAAGGGCTAGGTCCAGTGATTGGGCAGTGGAGGGGAAAGGTGGGACTGGAGGTTTGAGAGGGATAGCAAGTAGAGAGAGGGAGAAGACCAGAGAGGGGAGAAGAGGGGACTGAGGAAGAAGAGGAGGAAGCTGTGATGGACTAGAACTGCATGCTCAGGAGAAACCACAAATAGAAAGGAATCATATAGCTGGAAAATATGGTAGTCTAGTGTTAGATCTGCCCAATCCAGGCAAATAGCTTATAATTATAACAACTGGATTGTGTATTTTCTATAAGGGCTTACGGGGGTTGGAAATTCGAACAACAAACATCCAACAAGAAGATGGCCATGATCCCTTGACCTGTGGCAGGCTCCCTCATCTTTCTTTGTTCGGTTTTCTTCATTTATTTTGAGAATTCAACATGATCCTGTAGATGCTGTACTTAACACAAAAACAAACCAGGCAGTAAGTGTCCTGTCAACACAGGTTTCTCCCCCTCAAACACCCTGCATATTTCTACATTTCAAACAGCAATTTCCTGTGTGAGATTCAAGGTCAGGTTCCCATTCTCTCTCACACAGTCTCCTAAGGAGAAACATTAGCATATTTGGAATGAAAATATACTGGTAATACTGTGGCACAGAAGTTTGCATCTGTAGTGATTTTTGAAAGTGAGGGGTTATTACTGACACAGGAAACCCTAGATTAGTGTGAATGAGTGCAAATTTTGCATGCTACATCTAGTAGATTGCCAAACCCTGTTGTATATTATTTAACTCACCAAAATATTTCCCAAAGTGTGTGGGAGTCCTTTTTGGTGTTATGAAAATATAATCTTACAAAATAATCTATAAAGTCCTTTGTATTTTGTTTTTGTTTTGTTTTGTTTTTGTTTTGTTTTGTTTTGTTTTGCTCTAGTCACCACGTTGCTAGCAGAATTGGAGGAAGGAAAGTACAAGTGGATTAGAATCATTTGATGTGATGGCTCTCTAAGTTTAGACCTTTGAACTATTTGACATTGTGTAAAAATTGGTCTACGAAATGCATGAGAAGGTTGACGAAGAAATCCAAGTCAAGGCCCTCCGGGAAGAGCATAGGATAAACAAAGCAAAACACATAACAGAGATAAGAAAACAATTTCAATAAATTGAGGGCAAAAGGAAGATGTTCTAAATAATTCTTAGCTTGAGTTCACCTTGAAGACCCCAGCTATCCCCATTGTTTTAGTGAGTGCGGCAGATAATAATTACCTCAGCACTACCTCCATGCTCTAATCCACTACCTAAAGTTAGAGATCGCTATTTTTAGTTTTATTTTCTATTTGATTAATCAGTGATAACTGGACATAGATGAATTAATATTGTCAATATAGGTTTGTCTGTAGTCATGACATTGAGACGTTTACATATAGATCCAGGAAAATAAGAACTGAGGGCCCATGGTATGACTCAACAGGTAAAGGTGCTTGCTGCCAAGCCTGATGATTATTTACAAACTCATACAGCATAGCTGTACTGCTTCTCCATAATAATGTGTAATATGTTGCTAGTCTGATAAGTCAGTATTCTAAAATTTCTTCATTTTATTTCAAACATGTATTTTGTGAAAGTGGCCTTTGCGGTACACTTGTATGTAATCCCAGAATTTGAGAGATGAAGGCAGGAGGATGGAAAGCATTAGGTCATCTGCCTCTGTAACATGTTTGGGGACAATTGAGCTACAGGAGACTCAGTTGTTTTGTTTTTTTAAAAAAGGGAGAAGAGTGGGAGAGAAAACAAATACAAGTTTTTGTGAACTCTGCTACCTAAGTAGCTGTGCCTTTTACGCAGATGTCAGTTCACTGAATTTCTAACTCATTAAAAGCAGTCTATAAAATACATTCTTGCATGTCACATTATATATTTTCATACTCTTTTAAAAGTATATTTATGGCACATGTTGTTGCACACCTGTATCCCAGCATTTGAAGAGAAGGATCTAAACAGAACTGAGTTCAAGGCCCACCTGGGCTACAAAGCAAAACCCTGTCTCAAAGTACTTTCCTTTCAGACTATTCTAAGAAATGGGAAATTCCTGTTTGTTCCCGGGTCAATCAAAGCCAGGTCTTTGCACATGCTAGCCAAGCTTCTCTTCAATGAGCTACAGCCCCAGCTCTAGGACTCTGCCTGGTGCCTTTCAGGCTTCCATTGCTAATGTGAATCTCCTGCATAAATTCACAGTAGCCTGTCCTGTATCCTGCACAGGCATGCAGAGCCATTCAGTGTTGTAACATTTATGTAAGCCCCACGATGTATGTTACATTCTTTGTTATCAACAGACATAAGGTCATAGAGGAAAGGAGTAGTGAGGTATTCAATGTGAACAATGTCTACCAGTTTCCAAAACAGCTATAAATCACATTGGCCAACAGCTGCATGTTTTCATAACTTATTCTTGTATGAATATGCATATATTGTCAGGGTCATAATATATTCACAGCATGAGGAGATATATATCTACAAAATTTTATATGTAAATGTCTAAAAACTAAATATGCATAAACAATTAGCCATTTCAATGGCCCTCTCATCCCCCAAAGCCACTAATTAATATTCAGAGAAAATTTAATTTTAGTGTTTACACTTGATACCTAAAATAAGTCATAATGCTTAGTACGGAGTACAGAAGAGAATGACTAATGAGTTTAGTCATTAAATGGAGGATATTGGACCAGAAAGATGATTCAGGTAACATTTGACTAGATACACATAGACACAGACAAACATACATACACAAACACACACATACAAACACACACATACACATCTACACAAGTCAGATGCATAAAGAGCATACATGCTACACACACCTGTACATGCGGGGAAAGCAATGGTAGAACTCCTATCTCTCAAGCAATTATTTATAAATCAGAGGATGCGTATTTATTGTTAGCTGTTAAAGAAAAATAGATGTAAAAAAGATACTGGCATTTTTTTCTTTGCTTTTTCTCAACTCCATCCTAAAACAGAGTCATGTCTCCCACAACAGAAACAAAGCATTCCTGTTAATATTTTTTACTTACTCCTTGAAGAAGTTTAAAAGCCTGAAAGACATGGACGAAAAATAACAGCAGAAAACCCCAAGATATTTTGAAATAATAGGAGATGGATTTTCAGATCCTGCAGTCAAAGTTAAAGTTAATAGAATAATGTCATGTTAAATGTTCAAGTGGATTTCTGGATTTTTTTACCTCAGTCCACCAGCCACATAAACTCCAAAAATATGAAGGAAATAAACTTTGAAATTAAAAGTAACTGGGCAGATATATTGGGAAATACTGGTCGTATTTAGTATGAGGACTAACCTTGCCAGCATCTTAACCACGGGCTGTTGATGCTCGTTTCTATTTTGGTAGTTTATTTTTAAATGATTCATTGTCTTTTGGTCTTCTGAGCAACACCATGGAGGAAACAGTCATCAAATCAATTCAAGTTTTCCAGGCTTCCTGGTATCCACTCATCTCCTCCGAAGAATTCTTCCTCTCTAATTCATTACACGCTTGTTGTTGTTGTTATTTTGGAATTTTTTGAGACAAGGGTTTCCTACCTAGCCCTGGCTGTCCTGGAACTTGCTTGTTAGACCAGGCTAGCCTTGAACTCATAAGTGATCTGCCTGTCTCGGCCACCCACGTGCTAGAATTAAAGGCATGTCTCACCACCACCTCACCCTTACTCAGGCAAGGGCCTAGAATTAAAGGACCTCAGTGGGCCACACAGACAAAGCCAACTTGCTTAGGAAAGGGCCCCGGTGGAGAGGGAGGAGTATGGCAGAGGCGGATAGGTGGTGGAAAGGCATAACATTCACTGTAAATGCATGGGATTGTCAAACATGAATATTTTAGGTGTAAATATTGAGAAAAGTGGACAACTCAGTAGAACTGGTGTGCAGTTGGGGCAGCAACAGCTTCCCAACTGGCCCTCCCCGCGCTCTCTGCTATCCCTGCAATGCTGTTCCCAGGGTCTCCCTTCAGCCACCCTCTGTCTGCCGCTTAGGATGATGGGAGATGTGAAGTTAGCTTTCTCCTTCTTAGCTCTAAGGCAGTCACATGGATTCAAACATCTTTATATTGCAGTGTTCCGTTGGGAGGGCTTTCTAGGTGTGATGTCATAGAATAAGTATAGCGTTTTCGAGTGGAAGTACACGATTTTCTCTTTTCTGACCGTTGATAGTTTGTTCCGACAGAATCCTGCATGAACTGATTTTTCTCTATGAACAGGAAGAGCATGGCTTCACTGTCTTCTCCTTTCCTGGGCTGTTGGTGCAAAGCCTACCAGCATTCTCATTCCCGACAGTCACGTGTCACATGTGTTTTGTCTTGCTTTGTTTTATTGCTTCTCTTGAAAGCACTTATGATCCTCCTTGGGCCTGAAGGCCTCACCCTTTAAAACACTTCGTTTCATTTTCTTGTTTCTCTTTTTGGATCCTTACCTCCTCTTGTTCAAGAATGGACTGAGCCAGGATTTTGGATTAGTGGCTAATGTTATATATAGTTCTGAAGGAAACGTGGAGAGAGGTGAAATAAGATTCTTGAGATGTGTATAACCAAACAAGTTGGAATGCTGAGTGCTTGCTTCAGTGCGTGTGAGCCAAACTAGGGTGTAGAATGTGTGACATCAGTATAAGCAAGCAGTAATGTCGCTGCAGGGATCCTGGGGATCATTCAAGGAGATGATGTCTTCAAATGGTCAGTGGCCTAAACCCTTAAGTTCGAAAAATACCTCAATTGGTGGAAGATAGGGGTCACACACAGGGATGCCAGTTTAAAATAAAAAGAAATACTGGTAAATGGTTCATTCCAGGAGTCTGGCTAATGAGAGTATATACCCAAAGGCACAGCCATTGGTTTTCATATAATAAGACAATGGACATTCATATCAAAATCTATTTTATTTGTACTTTGTTCTATTTTGAGTCATTGGGTCAGGAGATACACTGAAGTAGACTGAAGCAAAACGTAGCAATTCTGAGACTGAAGTACCATTTATAAGAGGGATAAAAGGAGACAAGATAGTCTATTTTTAATCATATTTGCTTGGATTACCTTGGGACAAGCCTACAAGCACACCCTGTCGGACTGGATTAGGTTAGTCTAACCATGCTCATGCTAATTGATGTGAGCAGCATTGGTCCCTCCTTGGGTCCTGAACTGTATAAAAAGGAGTAGATCAACTAAGCATGAGAATCTTTCATTGTCCACCTCTTGGTGATGAGTGCAACCTGAGCAGCAGCCTCATAACCCACACTCCACCACCTCCAGATTTCCCTACCATGAGGGACTGGACACTTGAGACAAGATCTAGTATAACTCTTTCTCCCTATGCTGTTTTTTTTAGAACATATTATCAACACTACAGGAAATGCAACTGAAATGTATCTCATGTACTTCATCACATCTCCTTCCTGTTACCCTCTCTTATCCCACCCCACTGCTGACTCCTCTCCTCCTAGATCCTACGTTTCTTTTTTTTTTTAATTTTTTTATTGGCTATTTTATTTATTTGCATTGCATATGTTATCCACTTCTTGGTTTCCCTCCAAAAATCTCCTATCCCAACACTCCCTTCCCCCCAGCTTCTATGAGTGTGCTCTACCACCCACCCACTCCCATCTTACTGCCCTGCTATTCCCCTACCTTCACAGGACCAAGGGCCTCCCCTCCCATTGATGCCAGATAAGGTCATCCTTTGCTGGAGCCATGCATGGGTCATTCCATGTGTATTCTTTGGTTGGTGTTTCAGTCCCTGGGAGCTCTGGGGGGAGGGGTCTGGTTGGTTGATATTGATCTTACATTTCTATGGGAGAAGGACATGGTTTGCTAGATGAAAAAGAATAGAAATGCAGATAATGAGAGGACTTAAGGGGAGACACTATATTATAGGAGACCTATCAGAGTTACCAGTCAGATGCTTCCATTACCTCACAATGACATCTCCATGGCGACTTGGACCTTTTATGTTTGGTACTTGTAGGAAATAGTCTTATAGACATGAACTAGAAGAAGAATAATTTCCCCCTCCTGTTACAAACTGCTTTCATCTCCTCAAAAATGTCAGGATGTTAAAGAATCCAGCCAGCCTGCATGTAGTTCTCTTCAGTGCCTGTTTCTCACCTCAACAGCCTCTGTGAGACGCCTTGCTCGCTCTTATGAAGAAGGTATTTCTCTCCGTATGACAGGGCTGTGCAACTTTTCACATGCCAGGAATATCTTACAAATACTGTTGGGCCAGTGAAGCGAAGATTTATCCAAGCACTGAAAGTACATTTAGCAATGCCAAATCTTATTGGCATGTTACTATTTTCCTTCTCTGGTCTCACAGCTCAGAAAGTGGCATCAGGGAAGAATTTGACTTGGGATGGGCATAGTCCTGATCAGCCATGTTATCTGGGAAAGGAGTTTTGTCACACGTTTCAAATTGTGAATGTGTCTTCTATACTAATCGTGTCTTGTCCAAAAGGAGGGCTGGGAGAGGTTTTGAGACTTGAGTCAACTAGGTCTCCCAACTCCTAATGAGTGGGTTGGGTCATTTTGTAGTGCCCATGTTACAGGTGAGGGAATGGAGAAAGAGAATGGCACTCCTGACAAATGACTTCTCCAGTATCAGGGAGTGAAGTGCTACCCTGCCAGGAAAGGAATCTTGGCCTCCTTAAAAGCTGAATATGACGTGAGCAACAGTCTATTGCCCAATCTAGGATTTGATTATAAAAATTTAAACTCTAATGAATGAAGTATGGGTATTTGTAGAGCTGTTTCATATTATTTTTGTCAAGTAGTGATACATCTTTTCTAGTGATTCTGTTCTATGCCCAATAGCATGTGACAATAAGCCTAGCTATATATTGTAAATTGTGTAATACCTTATAGAGCCTATCTGCAAATATAAATATCATCATTAACTTTGTGTCCATGAAAATCCAAGGGACAAAAGAAACAGGAGAATACTTATAAGCTCGGTCTATTGTTTGGGACTATAGTTTAGGATCTGGAACTGGAGATCACCTGTTGTAATAAAAGTTAATCTGAACTTCTTATTACCAGGAGCATGCTGAACACTCGTGCTAACATACTCACACAAAATCATCTGTATCGCAAGCCTTGTGGCAGTGAAGATTTTCAAGACTAATGATAAATCTGTAGTGTACTAGAACTTGACCATTCCTTTCTACTCTATGAGCATTATACCCTAAAATGAAAGTGTGGCAGTAGAAATGTCATGGTCTCCTGAAACAGGATGGGCTAATGTAGCATAACTGTCCAGTCAGAGCGGTAGGCTGGAAGCCTGCAGAGCAATGAGCTAGGAAGGTGGTATGGAATTAGCGCGGACTTGATGGCTACTCTATGAGCATGGTCAACACAGCCTTGCCAGATACCTTTTTAGAGACACACCTTTCCCCAAACTACTCTTACTTCAAAGCTTATCCAACCTCCTCAATGTGTGTTCTCCCTCAGCTATAAATCCAGGATTCTTAGTCCCGAATTCAAACATTAAGTCTATGAGAGGAAAGCTTTGCTGTCATCTGCCTCATTATGCATGTATCTTGTCCTTTGTTCCTTTCAGTCCGAATATCCTGCCCATCTCAGTTTCAATTCTCATTATGATAAAAAAAAAATACTCTAACAAAAGCATCTTAGGGGATAATGGGTCTATTTTGGCATGAAATTCTATTTTATAGTCTTTCTTGGCAATGGAATAACAGTGGCAAGACCTTGAAAGAACTTCTATATTGCATCCAGAGTCCAAACCAGAGAGCAATGAATCAGTGCATAGGAGAATGGTCATGCCCAACTAGACACTCTGCTCTATTCTCAGACAGTCCAGGATTCTCTGCCTCCTGAGTTTGAGTTCTCTTTAAAATCCCTTTTATGTTTCTAATATTATACCATAAAATAAGTACTTAACAAGCAAAGGACAGAGAGTAGCCTCTGATCTAATGCATTTTCTTGATAAGTCTCCTTCTGTACTCTTTCTTTGATAGTGATGTATATCTGTGTCTACTCTGTCATAGACATGTTTTTTGTTTTTTAGCAAATCTATTTTATTTATCATTTCAAAGAATCAGCTATTAAGGGTCATATGCCATCTCCCATTCTTTTATAATAAATTGGTTTATTTGCCTTCCAATTCACATTTTTCTACCCTGTAAAATTGTTTCCTTTCTTTCTTCCCATTGATTAATTTATTCATTGTGCATTCCCCCTCCCTCTTCTTCCTAGTTCATTCTCACACACCTCTTCCCCATTCTGCCCTCTCCTCCTCCTCAGAGAAAGGGAAGGTCCCCAGGGTTCCAACCTGCCCTGACACATCAAGTCATAGCAGGTCTACGCACATCCTCTCCCACTGAGCCCAGACAAGGCAGCCCAGCTAGAGGAAAGGGATCCAAAGGCAGGCGACAGAGTCAGAGAGAACCTTCACTCCAATTGTAATAATATTTTCATTCTATGACTTGTCTGGGTATTTTCTGATTTTTTTTTTTTTACCAGCTGGATCAAAAAAAATTTTACTTTCAACTTTCTTAATATGGTTACAGCTTTTACTTTATTTTGGAGTTCTACTTTCTAGGACTGTTGAGATTGATTAGTAGGTAAAGAAACCTGAAACCAGGCCTGGTGATTGGGGTCCAGTCTCTAGGACCCACACAGTAAAAGGAGAGGACCAATTCCTAAAACTTCTCCTCAGGCATCTACAGGCTCAGCTGCTCATTCATGGACATACATTCATACACATACTGTTTACTGCAGCATTGTTCTCTGAGTCTAACAACCACCATATTCATGAAATTAGCTATGCTTGCTTTCGGGAGTCCATCACACCTGGTCCTATGAGCTGCTGACATATTCTTCTAGGTGGCTTTTCCATGAATCCCCCAGAATTTTCAGCCATTTCTATGCAATTTTGTTCTAATTGCACATGTCATTGGGGGACTAGGGGAAGAGACTTCAAATAGGTAAGTCAGTGGTTCTCAACCTTCCTAATGCTGAGACCCTTTAATACAGTTCTTCATGTTGAGATGGCCGCAACCATGAAATTATGTTTGTTGCTACTTCATTATTGTAATTTTTCTATGGTTATGAATTGTAATATAAATATATGATATTTCCATGACCCTTTAGACATCCCTCTGAAAGGGTCATGGAACCCTCAAAGTGTTGTAACCCCACAGGTTGAGCACTGATGTAGCAGTGTTAATGCAGAGATCCTATCTGTATACAGCCATGGGGCAGGTACTTTAGGGTCATTCATGTCCTTTTCTATAGCCCCTTAATCATTCTCTATAAGCCCTGTACGCACTTTAGGGTATGTCCTTTGAGGGTGAGTCCCCACATTAGAAGTGAACTTCAGTTTTATTAAGACCTTGTGAAAATGGGGAAGACACTGTCCACATCTAAACTCCTCCAATACAAAACTAATTAAAAATTTTTTAAATTGAATTCTACTTTCTGTCTCACAAGTTTTGAAATGTAAAATATATTTTATCACTGCTCAGTTTTAACTTGTTTGTAATTGCTTCTTTGAGCAAGAAGTCATTTTTGTGTATGTTCTTTGTGATTGTTTCATGTGCCTTAATTTCCTTTGTCTTGTCGCAATCAAATCTGTCCATTTGCAGTTAATTGCTTTGTAGCCCAAAATCCTAGTCTGCATGAATCCAACTTCCTAAAAACCCATTGTGACTTCTCTAATTATCTAGGATAGTCTGATACAATGTTCGTATTTTGTTGAGAAGGAACAATTTGTTGTGCACCGTGACCCTATGAGTTTTCTATTCAGAGTTGCACATTTTGTCGCACTTAACATCTCTGAAAATGAAACATGTTTTATAATGGAATGGATCTTAGCATTAATTAGTACCTGAGTTAAAATTAGCTTCCTCCAGAGAAGAGTTGCGTTTGTTTGTGCCATTCAAGCGAAGGCAGTGTAACAAGTTAACTTAAACCCTCTGCTTTTGCTTAAGTTTGTTTGTTTGCTTGGGCAGTGTGTGAGGCTCATGTTTGTTTTGTTTTCTTGTTATGTTTTACTTAGTAGGCTGTGATCTGTTTTTTGTTTTGTTTTGTTTTGCTTTTGTTTTGTTTTTGTTTTTTTGTTTTTGTTTTTAATGAAATCTGGTAATTGAGTTCAGATGGAAGCACTGCAGGATTTTTTGTCTGGTTTATGAGTCAGATCTTCAAGGGAATTTCTTAAGTTTTCGTCTGTGTACTGGGGCCAGAGCTGAGATAAGTAAGTAAATTTCCTTACTTTCCCTTTCAGACATGACTTGCTTTCTCCTTTACTTTTCCATGAATCCTTTGCAATCCTGGTTTATGATACGTATGTGTTTGGGATGGGGAGACCTATTTTATGAAGATTCTTCATCTTAAGCTATCTTTCTTACTGATACATAAAATAATGCCATTTTTAAAAATTCTATAGGTGAGAGGTAATATTTTAAAAGATCTAGTAAATGGAAGGAAAAGAGCCTAAGAGAAAAGAATCAGAGACACATTCATTTGTACACTCAGAATCCTATAAAATCACTAAACTTGAAGCCATAATACACACACAAAGAAACTGGTGAAGACCTATACAGGGCCTGTACTTGCTGCTTTGGTCTCTGTAAGTGCATATGAACTTTGCTCATGTTGATTTAGAGGAACTTGTTTTCTCCATAACCTCCATCCCATCCAACTCTTCCACTCTTCCCCATGGGGTTGCCTGAGCCCTAAGGGGAGGTATTTGATAGAGAAATCCCATCTAGGTCTGGGTGTTACGTGATCTCTCACTTTCTGCATATTGTCTAGCTATGGCTGCCTGTGTCTGTTCCCATCTGCCACAGGAGGAAGTTTCTCTGGTGGTGGCGTAGCAAGGCACTGATCTCTGAGTACAGCAGAATGTCCATTTAGTTGCTTAGTTATAAACAATAGTATTTGTTTTTACCCTAGTGTCTGGTTCTTGGTCACTCAAGTAGTGCCAGGTCTGGGTTTCATCTCATGGAATGGGCATTAAGTCAAATCCAATAACAAAAGTAAAAATTTCAAACTTCAAATCTTTTTGGCATTGCTGGTTTGTAGATGGTTTCACTATACGCCTCAAGGATAACTGTAGAAGTCTCCATTTTGTCTTTTAATTCTGTAAACATATTAAGCTACAACTGCAAAACTAACCTTTAAAATGTAATTACTATAATCATTTTTATTATTATTAATGTGTGTAATGGGGTACCCATATGCCAGGATGTACCTATAGCCAGAGACAGCTTTGTGGAATCAGTTGTCTTCTACCCTGACATCCAGGGATTAAGCTCAGTTCATCAAGCTGTGTGGCAATCACTTATCTGCTAAGCCATCACACCAGCCCTCAACTCTCTTCTTATTATCTTGATTTAATACTCTTTTTAAAAAGAACTTAATATATCAGTTTTCTTTATAATTGTTGGGTTGTTTATATATTTTATTAATTCCTAGAAAACTGGTATATGCTTGTGTTGTTTTTTTTTTCAGTTTTTCTAAGTTCACTTTCCTATTTTTCACTCGATAGAAATTTTTTTCTCAAATTTTGTTAAAGTATTTTACAAATTTTTATTTCTCAGATTTTAGTTATTATCCTTATCAGACGTTTCCTAACCCAGAATGTGGTTATATTGTTTTTTCTTTCTCTTTCTAGACACTATAAGTACACTATTTTTATAATCATCTTAAACTTAAATTCAGTAATAGTCTAACAATTAAGTTTTATTGATCTAATAATGATGCTCAATGAATTTTTCTTTTTACTGCCATTTTAAACCATTTTCCCAGATAAGCTTATGTTTCTGCTAGTAAACATTTTTCAGTAGTTCGTTCACTGAAGTCTGTTAAGAATTTGACGCATGAGTTCTGGTTTTGTTTTTGTTGTCTGGGATTGTTTTTGAGTTTAGTTTTGAGACAGACTCTATAGTCTAGGCTAGGCTGAAACTTACTGTGCTAAAGAAGCTGGGCTTCAACCCTGCAATCCTCCTGCCTCCATCTCCCAAATGCTGGGATTACACTTACTTCCCTCTATACTGGGCTGCACAGGATATCTGTAGACATGTACTTTTAAAGTTCCAAATGTAAAAAAGATTCTTAAAAGTGCACTTTTCATTGTTAGTTGAATAAAAACTACATGAAGAGAATCATCTAGAGAAATGGTTCTGTGTAATTTTAGCACTTGTGTTCTTGAGAATTGTCAATACATGTCAGTTGTATCATTTCTCTGGAACACTGTGTTCCTGTGTTAGGTGAGATGTCCTGTATTTGTTTACTTCTTCTTTTTGGGCTTTTTTTTTTTTTTGATACAGTCACACTTTCAGCCCAGGCTATCTATGAACTTATGGTGATCCTCCTGCATCAGCAAGGAATTACAGGCACATGCCTCAACACCCAGCTTGACTATGTTTGAGTGACTTGATAAACTTGTTTAAATATTTTTCTATCTTTCATGATTTATTCTGTCTGCATCTCTTGCCAGACAGTTAAAGGCGCATAAAGACATCAGAAGGCAAGTAGGGTAAACACGTCACTGTCTCCTAAACGTCCTGACATTTGCTCTGTTTATTTTTCCAGTGTTTTTGTTTTATATTCCCAAATTCAAAGTTGTTCCAACTTCTTGAACTAATCCTTATTTTCATTGCTGTGTCATTTCGGGTACTTGTCTAAATTTTTACTTTGCCTGATGCCACTGAAAGTATATATCAGCTTTTTAACGGCAATGTTTGCTACCAAACATTGACAATTTTACTGTCAGCTTTTCTCTGTCCCTACGAAAGCTATTCCTGCTGCCTGCATGTCAGGATTCTGTCAGCCCTCAAGCCTGTGCATTCCCATAAGAGTGAAATGACCAGGATGATTGAATCTCTGGGTACCATGTTCCAAGGTCCTCAGTATATCCAAATATTTCCTATTGTCTAATGTGTAGGAATGACAAAGTAGTGGCTACAAGCTCCCTCTGGGGAAGGACTGGGAGAATACTTGCAGTGTATTCTCTTAAAATTGTATGTGTGTGTGTACATGTGCATATATGTGCGTGTGCATGTGTGTGTGTGAATGTGTATGTGTGTATGTGTCTGTGTGTATGTGTGTGTGTGTGTGTGTGTGTGTGTAAGTCAGAGCAAAGGTCAAACTCATCTGCTTTTTCCATTTACTATCTATCTTGTGTTCTGTAACAGAATCGTGCTGAACCTGAGACTTGTCACTTTGCGTAGACTGGTAGACAATGAACTCCAGAATCCCCTGGCTAAGCCATACCAGAGCTGGAACAGGTCACTGTGCCTGACTTTGATATGAGTACTGAAGATTAAATTCAGGACCTCCTGCTTGTGCAGCCAGCATTTTCCCTACTCAAGTATCTACCCAGGTCCATCTCACTTTATTCTTGCTACAGTGTTTCATGCCAATTCCTCACAGGGACTCAGTGCCTTCAGTCAGGTCAGTGGATTCTGGACCCAAATTAGCATAGTTCTAAGAACCAATTGATGAATCATGGATTTTCTAGCAGAGTCACCCCCTCTTAGCCTCCTGACCCTCTCTTCTTGCCTTTTTCCTAAGTTTCAAGCATTGAGCAATACATTTGTTTGCCCCTAAGGATGTCATGCTCTATTAACCGTATCCACAGCGCCCTTGGCCTCCTCAGTGATTATGGTAATTGTGGTTCCCAGGCTCTGGCCATTGAGCATTACCTCTTGGCTCCTACTCTTTTAGAGTCCTATGTCTCAGTGGCTTTCGCTGAGCCCAGCAATCCCCCATACCCTTGGCCTACAGAGAGGTTCAGGAGCTGTGTTCAGCTATATTGAGACCCTTTGACCACTGCATTCCTGGTGGCCTCACTGAATGTTAGGACCTCTGGACTCCCCTGTGGAATAAGCTTTGCTCCTTTTCTAGCCACACATAGCATACAGGAGCCCCCCTGATTCCTGGACTTTTCTGTATCACTTCCTCTTCCATATGCCATGGTTTCTTTGGTACAACACCCATCCTCTACATTGACTATCATTTACTCTTAACTTATAATAACAAGGCCATATAATCTTTTCCTTTCCTTGTCAAACCTAGAACTTTCAAACCTGGCTTTTGCTTAAATATAGGCAATTATATTTAATTATAATAATGCTTCAATTATTATATTGACAGCTGAGCAAAATGCTAAGGCAGTGTCTAGGAGATGGGTCTTCCAGTATCTTCTGGCTCAGGAGAAATGCTAGCTCTGCTTGGAGAACTGTGAATCGACTTTACAAACTTGTATTTTGAGCATCTGTCCAAGTTACCATGTAGATATCTCAACTTTAGCAGACCTAATTTGAGCATTTAAACATCCCTGGCACTCTGTGGTACTAACTATTGATATTGTCTTAATTGCTTATTATTTCTGCCTTATCAATAAATAGGGAAACTAATTTTGTTCTCTCTAAGATTCTAGGTCTGTAGCCTTAAAGTTTATTATTATTATTTTTTTTAATGTCCTGAGCATCTCACTATCCCTTTCCAGGGTATCCATACAACTTAGCAATAATGAGTCAACTCTACTTTCTATATGACTTTATTCAACCATATCTTCATGAGTCTGCAAGGACATTCCTAAGCTAGGATATTTTCTTAGTTTAGTTCTGATGATTACATTAGCAACTACATGGCCAATGTAAATCAGTCACACACATACTAATCAGGACAGATGGGCACTGAATGATCTGTTCTGCACCCTATCCTCCTGGCTGATCATTCATATTACCCATTACTGCTTAGTGCAAGTTATCCAGGAAGCCAGTGCCAAGATTAGTAGGTGCACTGTGCAAAGCAGGAAGGAAGCTAGATGAAATGGAACCAGTTACAGATCGGAACTGTAGAGAACAAAAGAGAGGGGAGGGGAGGGGAAAGGTGAGAAGGGAAGGAAGGAAGGAGGGAGGGAGGGAACCAGAAGGAGTTATAAGAATCTTTGGCTTATGGGACTTTCGGGGAGTGGGGGGGGCTAGAAAAGGGGAAATCATTTGAAATGTAAATAAATTATATCGAATAAAAAAAAGAAAAGAAAAAAATACCAAAAAAAAAAAAAGAATCTTTGGCAATGGCAACAGTAAGTCCTTAAGGCAGTCATCTTGGGGAAGACTTTGTGTCATCCAGGGTTGCAAGTACATTTGTGTCCTTCCTGTGTATGCTAATTAGCTCTAGGAAGTGGTCGATTTCAAAGCACAGAGGTTGAGGCCTGTGGACCACTGTTTTTATTGCTCCAGTATGGGAGCTATGAAAATATGAAAGATGTTTACTCATGTCTTCTGTAAAAACAATGCCTTTTGTTTTTTAATACTTTTAGATGCTGTCTTTATTGATTTGTTTATTATTATCTGTGTACTGTTTCCCAAATAATAAAGGACCTTCAAATTTGTACCTTTCTTTACCATCCCACAAGTTATTAACCACTCAACTTTTTGGTTCTCATGGAAAATGGGAGCCTGCTGTCTCTTTAGTTTCTTTTAATTTTTTTTTTTTATGTAGACCTCCACCTGCTCTGTTATCACTTACTGGAAGACTTTATTTTTCCTTTGGTTTGACTGAGCTGCTTTGTCATAAATAAATTGATCATATTTATATGTGTCTGCTTCCTGGGAATCCATTGTCTCATTGCTCTGTCTCTTCTTCAGCTGTGCTCATTGCAGTAAGTCTGACAGCCAAGCACTGCAGCTCCCTCACATCATCCTACTTCAGTAAGGCACTGGCTATCACAGCATCTCTTTTTCCATATAAACATTAGAATCTGATAGCTTATCAAAGATATGATTGGTTTTCACTGACCTGGGTAGGAATTGTGACTATGTCAGTGCTGAGACATTTGAATCATGTAGATCTTATACATGTTTATAAGGTTTATGTCCCAGTATCTCACGCACCTTAGTTTTATTGTAAATTTTACATGTATAAAATAAATAGTATATATTTTAAACATATATTATGTTTGATGCCAATGTGGACTCCTTCCTGTATATCTGGAATTTGACAGGTTATATTATAAAACCTTTATTCATGTTGGATTCCATTTGCTAATATTTTATGGAATTTTTTTTATCTATGTCTAAGACAAATGTTGAACCATAGTTTTCCCTGATGTCCTATCTTTGTCTTAGTATTTGAGTAAAGATGACCATGCAGCATAAGTTAGCAACTGTTTATTCTCCATTTTCTGGGAATGCTTGTCTAGAGTAGGTGCCATTTCTTTTAATATTTGGTGGAATTTACAATCTGTTTTCTATTTGGGGATACCATTAACTGTTGACTTAATTTTATTAGTAGATTGTGCTTCAGAGTCCTTATAAGATATTTGGTAGCTTGTGTCTTCTAGGAAATTGATCAGTTTCTCCTGAGTTGTCAAATGTGAGGACAGAACATAGGTCATGAAATTGCTTTTTGGATGTCTTTGAAAACCTTCTTTACACGTGTCTGTGCTAGCATTGGACATATTTTCTGCTCAAAGTTTTCAGTTTATCTTTTAGAAGTGCTAGCTTTATAATTCTACTGCTTTTTAAATGTGTGTTATTATTTTTAATTTTATTGGTTTCTGCCCTAAAAATAAATTATAATATAAAAATAGTATTTCTTCTGCAAGTTTTAGGCCTGAGTTGTATGTTTCATGGTAGAAAACATTCTCTAAGGTAGACCATTTATTTTAGGGCTCTCTTCACTTGCAATATAAACATTTGATGCTTTGACGTTTTACCTAAGTTTAACCTAGGTGCATTGCTTAAATTCTTGTCATTTTTGGTCCCATCTCTTCTATTTCCCCTTGAGACATTCTCTCTGACCTGTCTGTTGTTTAGAAATTATTTCAGTTGTGTTCCTGTGGTCTTTATAGTATTGAGTTTTAAAATGATTCTATTGTGGTTAGAGAACATTCTTTGTTTCATTTCCTCCCCTCTTTTCCATGCCCCTTCCCAATTCTGAGATAGCACAGGACTTTTATATAAACCATCTTAAATTTTATGCAGATAAGTCAGCCTATTAGGAGTTACCCCTGCAGGGCCAGAATGGGTAAGTACCTCTTCCCATTTCTCTATGCTCATCACTTGACTCAGAAATTCCAAATGCTTCCTCAATGTATTTTTTTCATTGACAAATAGAATAGTTATGCAAGATGCTCCTATTAGGGGAAACTGGGTGGAGATTACATAGGAACCATCTTTAGTGACTTCATAGATTTCCAGTTTGTCTTCAAATTGATTAAAAGTCAATGCATGAAATGGCTAACTCAGAACTCTCAGGAACTGCAGGCTTGGAAATAACTTATCTAATTCTCTTCACACAGCTTCCATTTTAAAGGACAAAATAGATAAACTGAACTAATAAAAATTTACCTTCACATTCAAGTGTGAGCAGTGGTGGTTCTAAAACTGTGAGATGTGAGGTGAGAACAGGTGGAGACACAGGTTGTCACTGGAGACCCAGACAAGCAAATAGAACGGAAGCAAGCATGTGAACCCAGATTAAAACTTGAATATGTGGCCGGGCGGTGGTGGCTCACGCCTGTAATCCCAGCACTCTGAGAGGCAAAGGCAGGCGGATTTCTGAGTTCGAGGCCAGCCTGGTCTACAGAGGGAGTTCCAGGACAGTCACGGCTACACAGAGAAACCCTGTCTTGGAAAAACCAAATCCAAAAAACCAAAAAAAAAAAAAAAACTTGAATATGTGATAGTATTAAATTATAAAGAATGATGCAACAATCATGGTCTTATCCTGAAGGCTCATGTATTTGCAAGAACTCTATTTTAATGGGTAAATCTTTATGTTAAATATCAGAGAGAGAAGAATCCAGGGAGAATGTGATAGACTGGAAATATGAGACAAAGGATGTGGGCCATCCTTAAAGAAACAGTGATTTGGAAAAAGGCCTCACACTGCACGAGTTTTCTTTGGATTGAGATTTGATAAAAGTGTCCCCATCAGAGCTGAAGGTATAATTCAGAGAGAGAGAGGAAAAAAAAACTAGAGTAGTAGAAATCCCGTGAGTTAGTGAAATGAGATATTTAGGAGTGCTTCCCACTTTTTTTCTATTCTGAAAATCCAGCACACATAAAGAAAGGTCATAGACAAACCAACAAATCAACCTGGCAGTGTCAGCCACAGCTGCCATTTTTTCCCCTAGCTTTAGGAACTTCCAGCTGTTTGTTCTTGGAACTTTAGAATCGGACAGAGCCCACCTTAACTGTCAGCCTAGATAATCAGTATGTGAAAACCCACTCAGATTTCTCTCTACCTCTTTGTAGGAGCTTCTTCTTGTTCCCATGTGGGACCCACATTTTTTCTAAGGTAGTTGACTATTTTGAGGTCACAGTGTCCCTGAAGATATACTTACTACATTTTTTTTTTTTTTACATTAAGTGAAAAAGAATTACCAGTTTATCCTCTGACCATTATGAATTCCTCTAATTTTCCATTGCCCGGGGCAAAATAATAAGCATGAAATACACGGGCCATTCCTCAAAGTTCTTTAGTAGTGAGAGGAAGTGGATTTGTTCTTGTTCTTTGGGGGTAATAAAATATAACACTTCGTGTAACTGCTTACAGGGCTGAGGGAATAAGGTGGACATGGGCGTGGCGCTTTTTGAATTCCAGAAAGTGTAGTTGTCTGTGGACAGTTTTAACTGAAAATAGACCTTCCTCTTGAGATTTAGTTTGTTCTGAGTAATAATATTACAAAATCCAGTATTACACAATAAAAAAAAATAAAAGGTTCAAGCAATGGAAGATTTATGCAGATGATCCTCAGCAGTCCTTTAAACAATCCATTCCTTTGTTAATATCTAGATGCCTTGTGCTCTTGGTTCTGCCTGGATGGACTGAATTGAATTATACAAGCAATTCCCAGTATGGATATAAATGCTGCAGAATTTGGCCTTCTTGATATCCTTCAAAAGGAGAATGATAGTAAGAGGGAAAAGTAGAATCAAAGGTCACAAGGGAACCAAAATAGAAGGCTGACCCCAAGGTCGGCTGAGTCTCGGCAGGGACTCCGTTGCTGACTCATTACAAGGCCAGTGTGGCCATACCAGTGAGCATGAGAAACCGTCTCCCTATACACAACCCTACACCCCCAGTACAAACATAACGGCCCCAAAATATCCTGAAATGCTTCTATGGTATTCGAGTCAGGGACAGAGGACTTTGGTCCCAAGTATTGTTGACATTAACTTTAGAAGCAGAGGAAATTAATGAATTGCTTGTTCCTGTCTGTGGAATGCTTGTTGACCCAAGAGGGAATGACGTACTCTTATCTGAACTGAGATGTATCTTTGTTGCTTTATTGTTAAGTACAGCTTTGTCTGTGTTGTGATGAAGGTGGGATTGAATTGAACAGCTGTGCTGCTGTAAGCCAGCATCATTGCTCAGATGTTCAGCTGTTAGCCATGATGCCTGTTAGCCTCAATCAGTTCGCTCTCTCTCTCTCTCTCTCTCTCTCTCTCAATCTCTCTCTCTCTCTCTCTCTCTCTCTCTCTCTCTCTCCTCTGTGTGTGTGTCTGTGTCTGTCTCTCTCTCTCACTCATTCTCTCTGTGTGTGTTTGTGTTTGTATGTGTAGTGTGTGAATGAATAAGTCCTATGACAACAAAAAATATGAAATCAACTCATTAAATAGCATCACAGCGACATGCCATTCCTTATTTTTCATCTTTTATATGAGGTGGCTGGAATAAATAATTTTTTCTACATAAATAAAGTGAGAAATTTTCTTGGCAGGTTATGCTACATTTTTTTTCCTAAACCAAGTAAAATGAACTATAGAAATGAGTAAACAGGGAAGGATTACCTTCCGGCTCTAGCACTGGAGCGCCATTCCCTACTTAACTGATATAGTGATGTCAACTTTAATGTGTGCAAATGACATGTGCAACCTCCTAATAATAGTGGGTATAATAAAGGAAGAAAATTCCTTCTCCTGCACTTCTCAATGTGAATGGTAAATCAGGACCTTATCCAACTCTGAACACACCAGGAAGGTAGAGGAGGCTTCTTAGGCTGAGTGTGGTGATACATGCCTTTAATCCCATCACTCAGGAGACTGAAGCAGGTGGTGCTCGGTGATTTCAAAGCCAGCCTGTCTTTAATAACAAAATCCAAAAGCCTTCTGTGCTTTCTGCTACAGGGATAGCCTGAACATTAGTAGAGTTTACTGTGCATGTGGTAACACTATGAAGCCTGCCCACCACACAATGCACTTGAACTCACGTGATCCCCACAGGGTGAGACCAGGTAAGAAAGGCTGTCAGACCTCTTCTAGAAATAAAGCAACAAAGTTTGGGAGAAGAACCTTTCTAGACCAACAAAATCATGGCCATTCAAATCCCTGGGCCATGCTTTTTAACCTTCAGATATAAAAGACGTTACCTTGCAGATTTCTTCAACTACAAAATTCCTGTAAAATCAGATCTTTTTTTTCCTCCCAGAAGCATGTAGATTGCTTGTTGAGCAGACAGTGATTGTTTAAGCAATTACTGAATCAATTAATTAATCGATTGCCAGGTATTCTCTCCAAGTGCAGGGGATACAATGAGGAAGGAAAGTAAAAGATAAAAATTCACTAGTATCAGGAGGAATTCTTATGAAGAGAAATCATTGCTATTGTTTGAACCCAGCATGTCTCCTATATGCCTGTATTTTAAAGACTATCTATACTATTGAGAAGTCATGGTCTTTATGAGGAGGGGCCCAGTGAGAGGAATTAAGGTCACTGAAGGCATGCCTCTGGAGGAGTTAATGAAACCCTGTCTTTCCCTTCACCATCTCTGCTTCTTGGCCTCTATGTGGAGTGTGTAGCTTGCTATGTTTCACCATGGTGTCCTGTCCTCAGCAGGCCCAAACACAATAGGTCCTACTTACTTGAAACTTAAACAGATTTCCCTTAGAAGTTGAGCCTCTCAAGAATTTGTTGTGGTGACAGAAAGCTGAAATGGAGGCCAGTTACTACATAAAATAACCCTTGCTGTGCCAATGCCCATGAGTGTTGTAGAAAGCACTATGCCAGGACCATGTCAAAAGAGTTCAGTGCTACCCTTTGGCTTTGCGTGAGCATTTCACTGTAGGGTAATACTTAAACAGAGATCTGCAAGGTGAAAAAGACAGTCCCATGGACACCTACCATGGAGATGCAAAAGAACAGTGCCGTGAGAATGGCCAGCCAGGTAAGTAGACATAAGTAGCTGGAATGCCATCCGGAATGGGAAGACTATCTGACATCACTTAGCCGGGAAAATGTCAACTCAAGATAAACTCACTCAGGATTCTGAGGCCAGGTTTAGGTCAGTAACTGTTGACTGTTACAGGGTACCTTTTACACTATAGCAGAATCAAAGTTCTTTAGATTGCTGGAGAATACATATTGAGAATTGCTTATCAGTTTCTGTGAATGGTCAAACATTGTTTTCCCCTTCTTGAGGAACTTGTTTGTTCTATAGTGGAACAGTTATAGAGAGAGACGTCCACATCTAGGCAACCAATGTATGTGTGACAGCCCCCAAACCATGCCTTATTAGCCAAATGGTCAGCAAGTTTTGCTAAAGGAAGTCATGGAATGGAGAGATTTTTCTTTATCTTTGCCCTGCCATGCACAAAGCTTGGGCATCGTTATGACTTGCATTGACCTGAGTTAAATGAAAGCTGTGGCACTCCTCTAAAGATCATCACAGACTAGAGACCACCAAAACCACTAGACTCCCATTCACGATTTGTATCTAATGAGCCATTGGGAATGAATCTTGGTTACAGATGGGAAATAACTGATGCCCATAGCAACCGACAATATAATATTGAAAGTATGTCATTTTCAAAGAACATTGTTCTCTGTAGAAATCTTAAGTTGGGTAGAAAATGCTATTTTAGGGTAATTACTAGCACCTCAGGGTTGTAATGCAAACAAAGTTCGGGGGTGGGGTGGGGTTCATCTGTATAGTTCCCAGACAGAGAATTGCCTCAAAACACATGAGGAAACTGTAAAATTAATTTGTGATGTGGGACCCTTCCAGGTATAGGAGCCGAAGTTGTTTATAGATTATACTAAAAAGCATTTAAAACTTTCCATTAGTGCATATCAATGTATATAGTGAGAGGGTTTCAATGAAATCTTATCATGTCTTTCATGTATATTAACTGTATTTACTACCCATTGACCTCTCTGTTTCTCCTTCTCATCCCAGGAACTCTTTCTCTTCCAGTCATCCCATTCTGATCTCTCTCTCTCTCTCTCTCTCTCTCTCTCTCTCTCTCTTTCTCTCTCTCCTGTTTGTGTGTATATGCATTTGTGTACACACACATGACCCCTATGTTCTATGGAAAAAAAGAATAATAAAATGTGTTTTCTGGATCCAGATATTTCCTTTAACATAAGGATCTTCAGTTTAGTTCATTTTCTTGCAAACAACAATTTCATTCTTTTTAAAAGAATAAAACTCATCTGTGTCTACATATCACATTTTCTTCACCTTCTAATGGATACATAAGCTTATTCCATATTTTGAATATTATGAATAGTGTCACAGTAAATATGATTTAACAGGTGTCTCTGTAATATGCTAACTCGCTACATTTTAGGTCTATTCCTTGATGTGCCAAAGCTGGACATAAGGCAGTTTTGTGAGGAATGCGCATCCTCCTTTTCATAGTGACCTTATTAGCATACATTCCGGCCAGCGATGTCTTCATACCCCCATCCCTCACTACCATTTCTCGTTGCTTTTGATTTGTGTGCCTGTGTTTTAGTAGTAGCCATTTTATCTGAGATGGGATGGAATTTCAGTGCAGTTTTAATCTGCATTCCTCTGATGGTTAAAAATGTTGAGCTTTTTCATATGTATTCATATGCCCTGCCTCCTTCATTTTTGAAAAATGTCTCTCTGTAGCATTTGCTCATTTATTGACTAGACTACCAGATTTTCTGGTGTTTACTATTTAAAATTCTTTATTATTAATCTACACATTAACCCTTTGTCAGAAGTCTTGCTAGCATGAGATTTTCTTTAAATCTGTAGACTCCTTCTTCACTCTCTTGTTTTCTTTGATATTCAGAAGGCTTTTAATATCATGCAGCACAATTTGTCAAAATTTTTGTTTGTCTTCTAAGTTACTGGATTGTTTTTCAGAAAGTTCTTTTATTTTTCCTATGATTTAAAATTAACCCTTTGATAACTTTACACATGCGTGCAATATCTTTTTATTATATTCAACCCCCACTCCTCACCCTAACCTTTCTCAGATTGACCTCCAACCTCCCTACCTCCTCTGAACCACCTGCCTTCTTTGGTTTTTGTTGCTGCTGTTTTTATAACCCACCGAGTTCAATGTGTGCTGCTCATATACTCCTGTGAGTGGGCCCATTTGTGAGAGAGTGACCATACACTTAAAGAAAAAGGATACTTGTGTGAAGCCATCAATAGTTAATAGCTCCTCAGCTAGGTGTGGGGCCTCATGAGCCCCTTTTCCTCTAAGCTGATATGACAACTGGCTGACCCTGTGCAGGCAAATACAGCTGCTATGAAATCATTACTGTATCAGTCCTGTCATGTCCAGAAACACAGCCTCACTCCAGTACTCCATGGCCTCTGGCTCTTATAACCCATTTAATACCTCTTCCCAGATGGTTCCTGGAGCTTATGAGAAGCGGGTATGATATGGACATCTTGTTTGTGGCTGATCACTCTGCAGACACACTAATTCCTTTGATTAGGCGTTATTTTCTGTAGTTTCTACTACACACACAAACAACTTCTCTCATGAGATGTGAGAGCTATAATAGCCTGTGGCTATAAAGACAGAATTTGGATACTAGTTGATAATGTCTCTTTAGCAAAATGGTAATAGTAGTTTCATTCCTGTGCCATGTGACCTACAAATCATGGTTTCTTGACCAGACATATGGTACTAGTCATTTGTTTATTCTTGTGGAGGGTTTATCAAATAGTCAGATAAGTCAATGTTGCTAGTCTTTTATATTACCTTCCAGTATTAATAAAGCTGTCCAGCAGGAAAGATTCTACCTGATCATTACCAATTTGATTTCTTCATACTCTGTGAACTATGTCTAAATCTTGAAATATTATTATATATTCATCAAATAGTTTCAGATCTTACATTAAGGCTTTGCTTTTAAATTGATTTCTATGCAGGGTGACAGATATAGATGTAGTTTTATTTCATTTCATATGGCAATCTGGTTTTACTAGCATGTGTTAAAGAGGCTGTCTCTTTGCCAGTGTATGGTTTTCACATTTTCTCAAAAGTTAGATGAGTATGACTATGTGAATTTCCTTCTGAATCTTCTTTTCTCTACATGTGTCTATTGTCAATAGCAGGCTGTTTATATTACTGTAAGATACACATTGTTAAATGAGCCATTGGTCATCAAAAAAATCAGGGGAAATTAAATTTTAAATTAAGTATTAAAGAATATTAGAATCAAATGATGAAATGAAAGAACAACCTCTGGGCCCAGCTACAGAACCAGAGAAACCTGTTGCTGATCTCCACTGGGTGTTTAACGTAGAATCACCACCAAATATATATTAAATATCTTGAACATATTATAAACTGCCTCCTGTGTGAAACAGACTCGGAGTTTGTTAAAAGACTTTGATAAACATTAATACAAGGTTTACTACAGAAAGAGGAACTTCAGGAAAAGAGAATAAACAACCAAGAATATGACGATAGGCTTCTTAGAGATACGAGTCTATACGAATGGTCCTGTTCCCCAAACATTATATACCTGCATAAGTAACTTTTTTTTATTAAAAGAGCTTCTCCTACAATTTAAAAATATGCTTATAGTCATTATGGTTTTGTTCTTTGTGTCTATATGTGTGGTTGCAAATTTTAAAAATGTTTCTTCACTATAGAAAGATATGCAAAGGTAAACAGAACAATGTAACCATCTTCTTTATACCGCACAGATAATTTGAACAACTACTGATCCATAGTCAGTTTGTCTGTATCTATACTATATACTGGCCCACTCACTCACCCCCCCACCTTTTAAAGAAAATGACATAAAAGCCTAATTTCATGGATATGAAACTTTGTGACTTCATGGGATTGATTGTGATAACTCAATGCTATCTAGTCATGGATGTGCCATCACTGTATTTCTTGGTGTCACCAAATCCTGCCCTGTGTTGTTGCAGTGATACTGAGGTACTACACTACTTCATTGTGACATTACAGTTCTCCATGGTGACATCACAGTGCTCCCCTGGGACATAAAATTTTTCCCAAATGACAATGTCATTTGTCAATGTCATTTGTCAATGTTGCTTGTGACATCACAGTGTCATGTTGTGACATCACAATACTCCACTGTATCATTACAGCATCTCACTTTATACTTGCAGTACTCACATGGTGTTACCCATGGCTCCAGATGCATAGGCAGCAGAGGATGGCCTTGCTGGACATCAAAGGGAGGAAAGGCCCCTGGTTCTAGAAAGGCTCAATGCAGCACTGTAGGGGAATACTAGGACAGGGAAGTGTGAGGGGGTTGATTGGGGAACGGGGGGGGGGGGGGGGAAGGGAAGATGGCTTATGGGACTTTTGTTGGGGGGAAGAACCAGGAAAGGGGAAGTCATTCAAAATGTACATAAAGAATATGTCTAAGAAAAAATAATTGCAGTACTCCAATTATGGCATTGTTGCTCAAGTACTCAAGAGTGCTTTGTGGTATCACAATATGACATCACATTAAGCTTGGTGGCATGATAGTAGACAATTGCAACATCATAGTCTATCATTGTGACATCAAAATGTTCCATGGTGACATCATAAAAGTGAATAATAATAATAATACAAAATACATCACAGTGTGAATTGTAGCATCACAGTGCTATGTTATGGCATCATAATGGCACATTGTGACATGGCAATTTTCCACAATGAAATCAAATGCTCCATTGTGACATCACAGTTTTATACTATTTCATTGCAATACTACAGTTTTCCATCATAGTGCTGTGTTTTATTTTGACTTCAGAATCATTGTGACCTTGGCCCTATTGTGTCACCAAAATACTCTATAGTGACAACACAATGCTTCACTCTGCCATTGCAGTGTGCTGCTTTAACAATATAATAATCCATTGTGATATCATATGTCCCACTTTGGCACCAAGATGACCTACCATTTTAAGATTCCGTTAATTAAAAATTCCTAAAATCAAATTTCTAGACTTTCCTTTGGCTCTTAATTGTTGAAGGAACTGAATCATTTATTCTGCATTTTCTCCTTAGCATGAATTTTCCTTATTCCGTGTCAATGGTGTAGTTTACTTGGTCTGTATTCCCCACAGATTAGCAGATTGTTCTTGGTGCCTGCGAATGTGTGAAAATGTTTGAAATACATTTAGTGAGATCATCCATGAGTGATGTGGTGACTTCTAGGAAGAAGAAGCATGCAATTTATTCTGTAGGGTTTGAATACTGGTGTTAACATATGTTAACTCTTTCTCACTATAGTAGATTCTTTATGTTGGTCTAACAAATATGTAAATGATAGGGAATACATATTAACAAAAAAAAAAAAGAAAAGAAATCATTGGAAAGAAAGAACGAGACCATAAAAAAAAAAGCAAGTTCCTGGGCTAATCTATTAAAAGACAAAAGCAAGCTGGAAGAAAACCATTTTGCAGACCAATAAGAACCTGCCAGGAGCATGCACCCATGAAACAGATGAGAACAGTTGTCTGGGACATGCTGAAGCATGCTTATAAAACAACAGAGCTGGAAACATGAATCTGAAATAGGAGAGACTTGGTGAAGAAGGGGCAATAGAAGTTAGTGAAGACCACGGAACACACACAGACTAGACTAGAAATAACACAAGAGTTAATAAATATGGCATGCAATGCCGAGGGAGAGGAAATTCAAAGAACATTTTAAAAATCGACAAATGGAGGGAAAAATAGAAAAAGTCAAAAGTACAGAAGCCAAAAATACTCTTGCATATGAGTGACATCCCTTTAAAAACGGAATTCCTAACTAGCAGAGGATAGGCCTGTGGCCATCAGAAGCTGGAGTGGGAGCAAGGCAAAGTGGAGGTAGGTGGACAATGAGGACTGAAGTTAGATATGCGTGATAAGTTGGTAGTGGTGTGGTAGAAGCACTTTAGCTAATATGCATATTTAAAAACAGCTAAATGGCATTCTCGTCACAAAGAATTAAGGGTCCGTGGTGATGGTTATGCCAATCATTTTTTAATGTAATCATTATGTGGTATTATAAATATTCCAACATTCTCATTCATTGCACTTCAAAGGCACAGTAATTCAGGACTTCATGCGGAGATGTGACAAATAATAAAATATTAAATGTCTTGTTCTCCATAATTAAGCAATCATGTTTCATATGTTATAGCAGAAAATATCAGTATTTCAGATCCCCATCATTTATGTAAAAGTTAGGTATGACCGCATCCATCTGGTACCATGGAGACAGTAGGAGTATAGGCAGGCCACCAAGGCTTGTTAGATGATATGCCTCAGGTTCAGTTCATACTCTAACATTTACACATGAACATATGGATATAAAACACCCACAAAGTCCTAACAGAAGTAGTTTTAATTTAGAAAAAATGTATGAACTATATATAAATAAATAATATGTGTTATAAAGTCAAGTAAAATATGAGATGGATTTATGTGAAAATACAGACATTTTGGAGCTTCCAAAGTGGAGATTTTCCCTCATGATATGACATAATTGTTTATAATCTTTCTCTTGCAGATGAAAAATGTAAGGATGGTATTATGTGGCTTCCTCATGTAGTTAGAGCAAGACTCCAGCCTTCCAAATCTTCTCACCCTAAATAATCTGTCCTTACCATTATACCAGGTTCCTTTGTGATAAAACTTTCAAAACCCTGCAAGATAGCTGAGTAGGTATATACCCTATTACAGCCTTGCAGATTGGGCTCCTCTTTAACACAAGGATAAGTGAGTGGTCAAAGAATGTGCGATATAAGCCTATTATATCACTAACACTCTCCAGTGATGATCGAGAGGTGAGCAGCTCTTCCTACAAGTATGTCCGTGTACACCTCATTGGCTTTAAAAAGAACTAGCCCTGCCTCACCCCATTTACACGCTGAGTATGCATCTGTAGACACATTCCCATGCCATCGTGTTGGCTGGGATTGCCTGAACTCTCACATACACATACATTTTACATCATCACCTCAGACTGTTATGCAGACTATGGTGACTCGTCTCCCAAGTAGGCTACCAAGGGAAGAATATGGTTGGTGAGAGTCACACGTACAGTCAAATCAGCATTGCCTCCTCTTCCTGGAAACCAAACGCCGCTATTCCTAAGCATCTTATTGCTCAGAGATAGCCATGTTGTAAATTTAAGGGCAGACCAGATTCACCACATATTATCTAACTCATAGGCAGGAGTGGCTATATATTTTTGTTTGCCATGTTGATGTTTTGTTGTTATTGGTACTGGTGATGGAACCTAGGGCTTTGTGCATGTTAGAAGGCTCTCCATCATGCGATTGTTTTCATTTTGAGCTATCACAGAAGCTGGTCTACATGGCTGCTGAGTCCTTATTTTAGCACAGCAAGCACTTTGCTGACTTGGCGATTTTTCCAATCTCTTAGTTACCAAGATGATAAAGAAGATGATATGCTATGTTAAACCTGCAATGTCCAGTCTTGAAAGATTCTGCCAAAAACTGGCAATGTTAATTCCATTTCTAGTTATGGTGGCTGAGTATTGGGGAAGTTTTTCAAGTAACAATAATCTAGGCTGTAATAAATCTTATTGAATACAATACTGTCACTATATGGATCTGAATTTTATTTTTGTGTTTACTATAAAGTCACAATTGAAGAACCTTCTGAGCAAACTTAGCATAAAGACGTCATCTTCTAAATGTCCACATTATTTTATAGTAAAAGTTTTAAATCTGCTACATGATAAATTGAATATTTACATGGTAACTTGTGTTATGTATGTATACAAGATAAACTATACATGTTGAGACTATTATTTATATAATATATGAAATTGTATTTATTTGTTTATTTTTTATTATTTGGAAAATCATGCAACCATAGAAGTTTTTGTTTCAGGGGAAATGAAGTTTGATGTCACTATAACAGAAATAGTACTGACCATCAGCAAAGGTGAAAACAGAAGGATAAGGTTAATTTGCACACTGCTCCTTGTGTTGTACCTTTGACATTCTGTGACATGCTGCCCAGGTTCCCTCAGTGTGAGGACTGGGCTCCTGTTATACAAACTGTTTCATGGCATGGAGAGACTATTTTATGCCTATTAATTACCATTTATGTGTTCCTTGTGGAATGAAACCTGAGTTTCCACAGAGGTTGACACATTAAGTCCTCTGAGGAACCCCAACTGAAGGCTAGGCTTCATCACTCCACTGTTCCCATGTCCACTGCTGCCATGTTATCTAGATGGCAGATGTCATCTGTGTCTCCTAGGTCATAGTCTTCCCCACATGCCTCCAACTTCCAACACAAGAATGCAAATACACACACAAAATGATATGAACATAGCAAACATATTAAGTTAGTAAAAAGTAGATGATATGTTATTTGTTTGGAGTTTAAGATGGACCTAGGCCCCCAACACATATGTAACAGTTGTGTGGCTCATTCTTCATGTGAGAAAGCAGCAGAAGCAGGGGCTCTCTCTGACTCTCTTGTCTCCTTTGGTTACCTTTTCTCTAATTGGGCTGCCTTGCAATAGGAGATGCACCTAGTCCTACTGAAACTTGATATGTCTAGGCTGGTTGATACCCATGGGTGGTCTCTCCTCTGAGGAGAAAAGAGAGAGCTAGGGGCGGGGAGATGAGAGTGAGGGACTGAGGAAGGGTTGGAGAGGAAGATGCAGTTAGGATGTAAAGTAAAGAAAAATAGTTTTCATATAAAAACTGAAACAAAAGAATAGATAGATAGATAGATAGATAGATAGATAGATAGATAGATAGATCAAGTAAACTTAAACTTACTACTTCTCGTATCCCCATGTTGACCACTGATTATCCCTGAAATATGTCAGATTCACTTGGAAGTGGAATTTTGCCCAGTAGTAGTTTTCAGTATTGAGACAATTTTTGTCCACCATTCTTATCTTCAACTAAAACTCTAACTGCCCAAAGAATTAGATATACCATATTGGAAATATCCTATATTAGATTTAACCCATACTAGAAATTACTGTTGTTACATGTAGAGCTAGAATCATCATGGTAATAACAATTGTGCATGAATGAAATCAGCATTTGGATGGAGAAGGAATAGTCCATATTGAAAAGTAATCATAGCTTTTATGTTCATGTGTGTGTATGCTTTGACAGCTTTTTGGAGACCACAGCCTACTACTTCATGAAACCAAAACTTGGAGAGAAGGAGGTGTCCCCAAATGTTTTCTTCAGTGTCTGGCATGAATTCAGCTCTGACTTTAAAGACGCTTGGAAAAAAGAGAACAAACTGATTCTGCAAGAGAGGTAGGTATTTTCATTTTCACAATGGCATTTAAAACTGGTGTTTTATTAAGTGTGACTCCACTGAGAGTTGCCAGTTTTTATAACATGAATGAGAACTTTGATGGCCCTCACCCTGGGATACAAGTTGAAGAGGTGCTGATACTTGGCAGAATTTGAAATTTGACTGAGAAGAGTGTACACTGGACTTTGATACTACAAAGCCGAGATGAGGGCAGGGGCTGCATCAATGTCTGTTAAAATAAATTCTATTGTGATGAAACCACAAAAAGAAAACCCATATGAAAGACTAAATAACCCTACAGGGATAAAAATCTCTTCCTTCTGAAGATGGCTAGCAAAAGCTGCAAGGGCAGAGGAATCGTTTTTGCTCAATTCATGGTATATTGTCAATTTAACCAACTCATCTTAAAATTTTACCCAGATGTCTCCCTAAACCGTAGACGATCATGGGTTTTGAAAAGACCCCTCAAGACCCTTGCAGAATTATACCACATTTCCTAAAAATAAATCTGTTCAGGAATGAAGACAAATGTTTTCCTCCTGAGTATGTGAAATAACATCTCAGGGATTATGAAATTCCACAAAGGCATATTAAATATTAACTCATGGAGAAAGCTAGCCCTCCCCAGGCAGCCTCCCCAAATAGAATCTAGTGGGGAAATGAAAGAGAAACATAATCCACCCAGAAAGCAAATCTTAACACACACCCAATTAGTACACTTCCTCCCATCCCTGTACTAATGATGGTTTTGCTTTAGTCCTTCAGAGACCTTACATCCCCAGGCGTGGTTCTTCTCTGCATTAATATTCCATAGCCTACTGCTCAGTATCATCAGATTGCTCTGCTTGCACATACATCATGATGTGCACACAGTTTTCATGTATAAATAGGTTTCCCATCTCCTTAAGTAAACAGAGTTAAGTGCAAGCCTTTATTGTGCATGTAGGTGATGCAGACACTTTCCCTGTGGCTCACTAGCCTCCCAAATACAGCCAAATTGGAAAGCTCCAGGTTCCTCAGGGACTATCTCAGAAAGTAAGATGGAGAAACAATTGTGGAAGTCACACAAAGTCAACCTCTGACCCCCACATGCATGCTCACACAGATACACATGTATCTACATACCCACACACACCACACCAGACACACAGGCACACAGAGAGATAATGATATTTTAATCACTCCTCTGCCATACATTTATTTGCATATTCCTTTGTACATATACTAAATGATATTTTTATTTTCTCTGCATCAAAGTGGTTGCTCAGTTTGGAGGAATTTTAAGGAGGAACATTTTGTAACCGTAGCATCCTTCCTTTCTTGAATCTCTAAATTTAAATTTTTTCACTCTGAAAATACTCTGAAACCCACTCACCCTATGGTTCAAAATGGAAAGCATACTGTTTCATATAGAGTAGGTATTTGTAGCGTCTCTTGGATGAAGGAACCAAAATGAAGATATATCAACAAGACAGGAATGAGTACAGGAGTAGTACACATCGTGACACAAGCATGTCCTTGATGCTGGGCAGCAAGATGGACTCCATCTTCATCATTTCCTGCATCCCCACACAGAGTATAAAGCCAGTAAGAAGACGTCACCTAGCAGGACATATGGAGGCTCATTGACTCAGATACACTGTTCAGCATAACTTAAAAGGACTTCTGTTTCTTGGTGACATTAGCACCATCACTCTAACCATATGGAGTGATTGAGTCTCACATTCTTAGACAAGGTCACCTTTACTTTTTAACTCTTTCAGCCAACCAGAACATGTTCTGATGCTATGGGAGTGTCATATCCTAGGAGTATTCTAAGGGCCTTTGGACACACAGTTGGTGACTGTATTTCATTGTGGCTCTATTGTGAATTTATTCAATCTGTTTATTTCTAGCCATCCACTTCTAATTTTACTACATTTGCTTATGATAAAGGGCTAAAGCAGACCATGTGGCAGGTCAGGAAGGACTAGCATCTGTTATGTCTCTTGGCAAATGATGGCCAGGCTGTCGTGTAGAGTGGAGCCATTGATCTGAAGTGTTTGTACAGTGTTGTCCCTCTGCTCCAAGCTGGATACACTGCATAAGTAAAACAAAAATGTGAGGTCCCTGTTTGAAAATGAACAGTTTCAAACCAACAAAGCATTAACACAGATCCAGAGTACCTTCTAAGAGCTGTGTACCAAGTGGCTGATGCTCCAAGTTCTCCAATGTCATCTGCTTGGCATTATGATGTCTGTAGTAATAGAAACATGTTTCAGAAATGCTATCCTCTAGGATTTGATAGACAATAAGTAAGGCATGGTGAGTTCCAAGTGTGAAACCTCTGACCCAGTCATATCACATGACTAGAACCTCAGAAAGAATTTAGACTGTTAAAATTGGATGCTTTCCCCCCATAATCTATTCCCTCCTGTGAATATTCCCTGAAATATTTTCTATCACCAGCATATTTTATTTAAAAGTCAATTCTTTATTGTATAACATAACACATTACATAATATTCACATATATTATACATTTCCTTGATCATTCTTTAAATTCTTTTGCTTGTGTTGTAGCATTTATTTCCAAGGGAGAGGGCTATTGTCAATATTTCTAGGAGAGAGCATTCTCCTGTGACTTACCCACAGTCCTTTTCCTTTGGTGCATCTGTAAATAGTTACTGACTTGACTTGTTATGTTACTGTCACTGACATGGACATAGGGACACAAACTCCCTAGAGTAATGAACATATTTTTTCACATAGTTTTAAGTTGACTATTGTAATCAGAAAAACTCTTCACCAAATACCTTCATAAAAATAGATACCTTATTTAGACAGTCACACCAGGAAGGTGGGAGAGGACCTTGCCTGTGAGGTGCCCAGATACAGAACTCTGCTGGCAGTCACTGGGTTGGACATGCATCTCTCTGGACCTTTCTTTTTTTAAAAAAAAAAAAAAGTTTTATCTCTTTATACAAATGGGTATCTTTTCCTAGTTTATGTCTATGGACCAGGTAGATAAATTGCCCACAGAAACCTAAAGAGGGCATTGGATTTTCTGCAACCAGAGTTAATGGATTTTATTAGCTGTCACATAGAAAGATGCTGGGACTTAAATTCTGCTCCTTGGGAATGGTAGCCCCTTTATTTCTCCTTAATTGTGTTCTGTTTCTCTGTTCCTCTCTTCTCTTCTTCTCTCCCTCCCTTCTCATCATCCTCTTTCTGTTCTCTCCTTCCACTTCTATCTTTCTCCCCTTTCTTCTCCCTTTACTCTCCTCCCACTTTCTTCCCTGGGTTCCTTTAATTTTCAAGCCAGCTTTTTCATGTCCTGTGGACCTCATGAATATCTATGGCTAACATTTTCACAACTCAGGCACAGAAAGGACTCTCCAGCACCTTCTAGAAGAATTCCAAGGTAAACTACAAATGAGCTCTGACCAGCTTAGGCTCCCCTACTATGGCCAGGCAGTAATTGGCTATCACAAATACCTCAAGTTCGTGCCAACCAGTTCCTCCAGCCAGGGGTTGGCATGATTAGCAGTTCCCTTCACAGCAGGTTTTGGTAGATAAAAGAAAAATAGTTTCTCAAGAAAAAGAAAAGAGGTAGAGAGAAAGAAAGAGGGGAAGCTTGGAAGAGTGACCTATGTCAGTTTATCAAACCTGTAAAAGTTGTCCTTGTAATTGCCAAAGTGCTTTAGTATGTTTTAGGTGGCTTTTCCTGGCAAAATGTGAAAAATGGTCTGTTTATCCCAGCTTAGTGCTGTTTACCCCATGACAGACTAAAAACAATTTTTGTTTTGTTCAAGACTAGTTTAGTAAACCCATGAGTTATGAGGGTTACTTGTGTCTAAAGTGCAGCTGTATCACCACACAGCCCATGCTACCTAGGAGTGACTTCTAGAAGCCACATCCCTGAGGCTTCCTGCTCAACTCATAGACAGCTCCGCTGACTGGAGAGTCACCTGCTCCTGTTAAGTGTTGCTGTGTTTATAGCCTTAGGGAGATGCCTTACACATCCTCTACCTTCCTGGTCCTAGTATGTTTCAGCTACTTCCTGTGTCTTAAAGGGATGCTTTCAAGGAAGAAATGCTTCAGTTCCATGCATTTCCTGATTTTAGTTATACCATTGAACTCATGCCATGGTAAAATTTCCATTATTCTAATTTGGTCTTTATAAATGACTCTTTAATGTTTGAAGTTCTGTATGAAGGCTTCTCACCACCTTAGTTCTGATATCTCATGGTAGTACGGGAGAACTCTGCTTTTCTAGCCTTGTCTGAATAACTCATGAGATTTCATCGAATGTGTTTCCTGATATAGTGTGTTCCCTCTCAATCATCTTGAGTCTATCTGCCCTCTTTTTAGGAGATGCGGTTTGGAAAGCAAAGGGTATTAGTTACCTGCCAATTATTAGCTCCAGGATTGTCTGGAAGGTCATTGACCTATCAAGAGTCATGCTTTCCTCACCTGTAAAATAGAGGTGATTACACCTCTCTGACAGCATCAATGCACAGATAGGACAAGGTGATGGACTTTGCATATATGTTGCACTTCCTACATATTAGAGGCTCCTTGGCTTTTTCTCTCTCACTAAATACAAATGGTGTCTACATTGTGTCTCCAATAAGAGGACTTAGTGTATTCATAAGGGATGGCATCATTGTAAGAAGATAGCCTATAGAAGTGTGTGAGAATAGACCTTTGTTTAAAATGTTATTTACTGTACACTGTATTTCTATATGCATGCTGTCTGATATGATACAGTATTGCTTTTGTATGACCTCATAACACACTGACTTTATTATAAGTCAACAAAAGTGTTTTTTCCATTTACTTGGTATAAATATATATTTATTAATAAGAAACATTCCCTTCTTAAAAGATTCAGGCATGCCACCACAGTATAACACAAAACATTTTTTAAAAACACCATTTGAGTACAACATTTAGGAGATCAGCGATATATTAACGAACTTTACCAAGTATCCCCCTAATTGTCACTTAGACATTATAAAACCATAGGAGACCTTTAGCATTAGTGAGCTAATTCACCCAGCCACATTGACAAGACCTTGTAGAGACGAGACAAGAACCCAAATGATTAAGCATATACAGACATTGTGGTTCCTGATTAATAGGCTATTGGTTAAATCCAGGAAGAAGTGGGTAGCCCACTCCCTGCCCCCAAAGTAACTTCACTTCTCTTTTTTGCTTTATTATGATTTAAGATCAGTATTCAGTCAGAGTTTCCACCTGTATAACTCTGTGGGCTTTATTTTCCCTTATTCATTCATTACACCTTTACCAAGCACTGACATATTCAAGTCCCTATGAAGGAGATCTCATTTTCGTTGATTGTACAGTCTAGCACTGAGTGGCGTAATATACCGCAGAGAACAAGGAGAGAGGTGAGTTGTGTACAGAAAACTTGGAATATGGAGCTTAGAGTTCACAGAAGATTTCTTTTTTTAACAGAGAATTTAAACCACTAAAATCATTTTAGACAACAAAATCTGTCTGCAGAAAACTGGCGCCCAAGCTCCGTGATGTACAGTGTGGTATACAATAACTTCATTTTTAATCAGTCATTGTGATTCAATAAATCAATTGCGACACTAGTATGAGTTATGTTTAGAACACTGTCTAATGTAATTTACTGGTTTATTTTACTTCAAGACAGGTAGTCTTTGAAGCACTGTGAGAAGGACTAGCTACCTCTCTAATTGCACAAGCCCATGGCAATCAGCCTGTGTGCAGCCCAGCTGAGGTCTGTAATTAGAGAGAGATGATTTGGATGTTTGTTCTTACAAAGTCATATATTATATTGGAGATTTCTCCTGCCACGTTAAAAATTCTTGTCTCAGAAATTTGTACCCAAGCAATGTCAGATTTAGGTATGATGCTGGCAGGTAAATTTGGAAGGGAAGAAATCTCTTTGAAGGCAATTGGAAATAAAGTGAAAATCCTACCACCCACCTTTTTTTATTGAGACAGGATCTCTTGTAACTGAGCCTGGGTTCAAACTCTCTATGGAGCCAATACTGTTTTTAAACCCATGATCCTTTTGCCTCCAGCTCACTGGAACAAGTATGTGCCACCGTAGTTGGCTGGTTTTATGCTGTGATAGAGATTGAACTAAGGGCTTTGTCCGTGCTAGGCCACTTTACCAATCTGCTGACATCCCAGCTACTGAAATCCTCCCTTTACCTCAGTTCTGTGTTGTTGAGTGGTGGTGTTAATGACTTTGGTTGACCAGCCGCCCATTCCCTTTACCAATTTTAGAGAAATGACCCATAAATCCTTCTTCCTATTGCCAGTCTTCTGGAACTGGACCTTTGGTTCCTCGGTGTCTGAGCAAACAGTTAAACTCTTACTCCCCAAACCAGTACCACCGATTCTGTGTAGACTGTTCTCCAAACAACGCCCCTTACTTTCGGCAGCTTCCAACACCTCAAGCAATGTACAGGGCCACATCTTTCAACTATATTACAGCCAATGAGCCCATCACACAAATCCTATCAGACAAGATTGGAAAGATTTAGGAAATAAGTCAACCTAACCTTTTTCTCCTAAACTGCTTTCTTAAACTCTGGACATCACTGCTTTGACTTTGCAAAGCTTACTTCTTTTAGAAGGATATAAACAACCCAGAGTGACACCTAAATATAAGAAATCTTTGCAATGGCTTCTTTGTCTTGGGATGCTACCCAAACCTTTTGGTGTTTTGTTTTTGTTTTTGTTTTTAAGTGTTGAGGAAACTTTTCTCAATGCTTCTTGACTTCTATCCTCAGACCATAAAAAGAAAAAGGGATAAAGAAAAATAAATGTGAGCTGAAGATGTAAGTTAGTGGTGGCGTAGGGTACCTTCTAGCATCCACAAGGCCATCGAGGAAGAGAGGGGTGAGTGGCAGGTGTGGGGGGAGAGGGAGGGACGAAGTGACAAGTTGGAGAGAGAATTCCACATTGAGAAGTTGAAGCAGCTCTCAAGTGTTGTAGTGAAAACACCGGATTAGAAAATTAGAACCCAAACCAGGAAAATAGCTTGGCCAAAAGTATTTTTGCTTTAGTGGGTATTTAACTGCTGGCTAATCTCCTAGTGAGTTTGTGGGAGCTGGTGAGGTATCCAAGATGTTTGTAGTTTCCCATCAGCATTTGTTAAAAGTATTCTTGATGATTTAGCCAAGTTTATAGTAGAAATATCTTGGATCAAAATATACTTCCCGGAAAATATGAGTCAAAATTATCCCTCAAAAATAGTATCTTTTAACTTATATGGGCTGAAAACTGGTCCCAGTAAAGCAAGTGTTTTAAAGGAGGTAATTCTTACTTCCTTTAAGATAATTTCAAGGAATATGATGGTTTTATACCTTATTATAGGAAGATGAGCAGATCTGTCAGGTTTGCATCATGGAAAATTAGCAAATGTTTTGGTTTGTAAAGACTTCTGATGTAGCCTGGATTTCTAAGAGAACTAAAATCTTTGGACTCAAAGTGCTTCCCACCAACCCTCCTGCCATGATGTTGCTCTCTGCTAACTCTGTTTTGGGTGGGAGAATTTCAAGGCAGAAGTCTCTCCTCAGTCAGCCTCAGAGATGTCCTCTCAGACACTACTGCTTTCCAACTGTTGAAAGTAATATGGTTGAGAAGTTGAAGGTAATTCTTCTGCACTTTAAAATTGTGGGCTCTGGAATAAATAATGTCCAATCAGAAACTAGACTGGAAAAGTAGAGAAGGAAGAGGTTGTGTTAGCCGTGTTGTAGATATTAGTCTCTTTATGAAGCCAATGACAGAGAAGGACCAAGACTTTTTGTTGTGGGTGTTGTTCTTTGTTTAGTTTGAGTCTTTGGTGGTGGGGGTGTGAGGCAGACAGTAATAGTGAAATGTCTTTACTGTTATTCTTACTAGCAAGCAGGTACCCATGAAAGTTAACCTTGCTGATACTGAAGAACTAGCTATAAAATTGCAGTGCAGTCTTGGTCATTAACATTTGCCATCAAGTCAAATGTCTTATCAATTGAACTACAGCCCTCAGGACAAATTAATGTCACATAGATAGCGTGTAGGGTTTTCTGTTTGTTTGTTTTTGTTTTGTTTTGTTTTGTTTTGTTTTCTGTATGGAGAATCTGTTGCTTACTGCTCCTCCTTGAAAGTAGACTACAAATTTTAAATCATTGTTGTCTAAGTTTTTGTATATAGAATATTTTCTGGCTTTATTTGAGTATAGTTGACAAATTATGTTGCTAGGTTAATGTTTGTGCTATCTGTATACATCCTGGAATGATTGTCACAGTCTAGCCAAATGATAAATCCATCACCTGGCAAGATTACATTAATTTTTTCCTTTTGTAATGATAACCCTTGAGTGTGTAGCTTTAATTTTTACATTTTAGGAGTAACAATGCAAAGCCAAGCAAATTAATATAGAATTGTACCTAATAGAATCCCTAAGCTGGTATAAAAGCATTTCTGCAATGTAGCCTCTCTGATTGTATGTTCAGGTTAATATATAGACATGCAAGAGGTCATTTCCCTCAATCTGTTTTCTATCTTTTTAAATTTGAACCCCCATGAATATTTGTATATTATTGCATCTCTTTCTATTTTGACTTATTTGTACCTCTGCTTTCTAGATAAGATCTGTAATAACATACCTAGAATCCCTGATCCCTGGGAACCTTTCAAAGTTTAAAAAGTTTATCTAATCGGCTTCATCTGTCATTGTATCTTGGGGATATTAAGCATCCTCTAAATAATCTATCAGCTCTGTCTCCATCCTCTCCACTTTGTCCTGGCCATGTTCCACCTCCGATTGATTACCCAGACCACTCCTTTCCTTTTCGGACTTGTAGTTCAACTGGCACTGAGTATCACACATTCTGTCTCCATCAAAGACAGTGTCCCTGGCCAACTTGTCTCCACAGCTCATTGATTCCTCCTCTAGAGAAAGACAGCTCTGTCCCCTTGCTGAGACCTTTCCTAAAGGATTTAAAATTTGATGGTGAGGCATCTGAAGTACCGTTAGGGAAGCTGTGCCTACAGACTGAGTGGGACTCATCTAAGAGCAGTCACCTTTGCCTTTATATAAAGACACAGACCTCTCCTGGTATGGGTGGCCTCTGTTATCATCACCTGAGTAGAGAGAGTTCCTGGTTCTACCTAGCAAAGGGAGGCTGAGGTCAAAACAAGAGTCAAGGTGTGCTGGTGCCAGTATATGGTCAGAACGCAAATACATTCAATCCCTGTGGTATTTTTCCCTTGATCTTTATAATTAAATACTAATTTTTGGTAACAGGTATTCCTTTCAATTTTTACTTTTATTTAATTTTATGTATATGGGTGTTTTGCTTGCATGTGTATCCCTGTATCACTTGTAAGCTTTATAGTCAAAGACAGAAAAGGGCATAGGATCCCCTGGAATTGGAGTTACAGATGGTTATGAACCACCATGTGGGAAATAGGAACTGAGACTTCATCCTCTGCAAAAGCACCCAGTATTCATAAAGCTGAGCTATAGTGCCAGTTTCAGGTGGTAGGGAGACTTGAACATTGAATTCTGAGTGTGTTGGTTGTCAGTCTATAGCTGTTTCTTCAGAGGTGGAAAGGACACAGTATGATAAGTTCGCTTCCATCTCTTTTTAGCCTTTGCAATGTCCTTATGTACCTGGAATGGTTCCAGAAAATGACATGATGAGAGCTTGCCCTGGAGAAAAAGCTAGCAGCCCACATCAGATTCACCTGCTATCCCCAGAGAGTATAAGTAATCCCTTGAGTTTCATTAACCCAAAAATGACCTTTGTCTCCAACAAATTATGAATCAGGAGGAAGCAAAACTACTGAGCTGCAGAAGATATGCCTATTTAATATCTGAATAACACTGAGGTAGGACAAAAGTATTGCAGCATTTAGTAAGGGAACATGATACTAATAGTTGCCTTTAAAAGAAAGGAAATATGCAGTTATATTAATAATGTAGCATTTTCTCTATGCAATTAAATGCTATTAAGATTTATTCCATTTTATAATTTGGGTATGTGAGGTAGGGTGCTTTGACTACCATGCTGAAAATAAAAAAATTAAAATGAGTAACATAAGTATTCACTGTCAGATAAATAATGAATATTCATAGAATACAAGATTTATTTTTTCCATTAAAATAGTCAGAACATGAAGGTTATATATAAGAATTCCTACTCTTCAGATTTTTATGTTGTCAAAAAAATGTCTTGGACATGAGCCTCTAAATGTTGTTACATGAGATAAAAGGAAATAATCCTTAACCTGACAAACTTAGGGCCTGCATCTTGCTAGGTGAGTGCTATACCATGAGCTACATCCCTGGCTCTTATGCTTATTGGAACATGTGTCAAAGGGTGACCCTGGATGACATGGGCACATCCTCTGCCTTCTGCATCCCAAGTACTATGATTAAAGGCATGCACACCAAGTCTGGCAGCCATTAATCCTTAAATAGCTGCAATTATCATCATGTATCTAGACACTGTGTATCTTGCAGAAGTAAAGCACATCAGAGTATATTCATAAAAGATCTTAATTTTATTAAAGGGGATCACTTTAAAAATTAACCTCTAGGGTTCAAATTTTTAGGCCTAGGGTGAACATTTTTGGAACGTTTGCTAAAATTATATTTGTCCACTTTAAAGTTTTCCAAGGGAGTGGGGGGGCGGGACATAAGATGATGGGGGGTATATTTCATCAGCTAAGAGAATTTTTGATGCTCACAGATAAGCAGAGGGTTTCTTTTGAAGTGTCAGACTTCATGTGGCTATTAATGAATCCTTACTTTTTAACACAGACATGGCCATTTCTGTACTGAGGTTTCTCATGGACTGGTTCCCTACAGCCACTCATTCTTCTTGAACTTTCATTTTTACAAAGGCTAAATGTATTAAGTGTTAAGAACATGAGATTACATTGTATAAGACCTACATTTAATGGTACATGTATAGCTCAATCTCTTGGTTTGCCATTCTGACCCTCAGTTTTCCAACTTATAAAATGGACATACTGATATTTAGTTCCTGGAGTCAGGTGAATGAGCCTCGGGCTATAAAACATCTAACATAGTCTCATATAGAAACCTCTCAAATAGGATTATCATTAGAAAATTCCTGCACTAAAGGTAAGAAATATTGTTAGAAATCCATAACATTGGAATTCACAGACAACACAGCTTTATTATACCGACCATTCTTTCTACAGTATATATTTCCATGTCTTGAATTTGTATGCTAACAATTATAAAATGGTGAAACTAGAAAATTACTTTAGCTTAATTGGCATTACTTTCTAACTTCTAGAACAGAAATAACAATCTCAAATGGACACGGTATTAAAGCAGTTCATGATATTTCCTGAAATTTTCCTAACACAGTGAATAGCTCATCGTGAGTGCTCAGTATTCTGAATAGTGCCTTTATAAATGATGGTTGTAGGACAGGCTTGATGGCATGAGCCTTTAGTCCTAGTACTAGGAAAGCAATGGCAAATTTCTGTGAGTTCAGGGAAAGCCTGGTCTATATAGTGACCCCCAAGCCTATCAAGAGTACATAGTGAGCATCTGTCTTTAAAAAATAAAGTCATGTTTATTGTGTATGAAAACAGTGTGTACCTCTCCATGAACAGACAGTACAAATGAACTGGATGGAGGGAGGTAGAATTGGAGAAGTAGAAGAATGGGGGTGAAGCAGAGATATTATAATGTGATTAATGAAATACAATAAACTAATATAGATAATAGTACCTAAAATAGAAAATATGGAATACAGAGAATACAGGATCACTTCTCTTCCTGGTGGCTCATATGATCTTTTTATAAGCAGCAATATTCACTCTTAACTGATAAAACCAGAGAGAGGTATGTTTCCGTGGGACCCAGCTCTACAGAATGAATTAAATGGGCATTCTTTTGTGTACAGCCACAGCAGTTATGCAGGTTTGTTCTTTTTGCTTTCTCTTTATCAGCCCATTTCTCTCTAGCTAATTATGATTGTGGATATTAATATACTATACTATGGATATTAATATACTATAATTTCATAGTACAGCTCCATCATATTGCAGGTCCCTATTTAGTGCAGAGCTATATTATATACCTTTAAAAAACAAAGATTGAGCTTCTAGCTGTCTTTAAACAGTGCAATCCTCTCAGTTAAAAAAAAATAAGGCAAATTATGAACAGAGCTAGAAGTACAGAATTTGGAGTTTGACATTGAAGTAAAGCTAGATCTGTTTAAAGTAGGATGTGATACAGGAGCCACAAGCCAGAGAACATTTATAGTAAGTTAGATATAATAATAGAGAGGGAATTATTGGTTTTACAAAAATGGATGGATGGGTGGATGGATGGATGGATGGATACCTGAATGGATGGATGGATGGATGGATGGATGGATGGATGGATGCCTGCATGGATGGATGGATGGATGGATGGATGGATGGATGCCTGCATGGATGGATGGATGGATGGATGGATGGATGGATGGATGGATGGAGTGGATGGATGGATGGATGGATGGATGGATGGATGGATGGATGGGTGGATGGATGCCTGCATGGATGGATGGATGGATGGATGGATGGATGGATGGATGGATGCCTGCATGTATGTATGTATGTATGTATGTATGGATGGATGGATGGATGCCTGCATGTATGTATGTATGTATGGATGGATGGATGGATGGATGGATGCCTGCACGTATGGATGGATAGATGCCTGCATACGTAGATGGACGAATGTATGGATGCATAGATGGATGGGTGGGTGAATGGATGGATCAGTGATGGATGAATGAATAGATGGATGAATGTATGCATGCATGGATGTACAGATGGGTGGATGAATAGATGGATGGATGGAGGGAGGGATGGATGGATAGATTAATGATTGGATGGATGGATCCTGAAAATCACACAACTATTTAAGAAGTATATAAACCCTTCTCAAAAGGTAGCATCACTATGCATAAAGGTTTAAGTGTTGCCCACTTGGTAGTTTTCTATTTGCTCTCTCAGAAGTAAATGTAAAATTACCCCGGTCAACTCAGTCATTAAGTGTAATCCGGTAGGTTGCTCCACACTCAGATGAGAAAAAGAAAAACCAAGCATAATCTCTCAGCTGTGAGAAGCAGAAATATAACCACCAGAAAGTTGGTGAGTCACCACAGGATGCAAATAAGCTGGCCTCCAGAAGTATATAGGCACTCTTCATGAACAGTGATTAGAAGCAAGTCGTTTTATCATTCTGATTTCATAAAGCTAAGAATTAAGTTCTCATATGCAAGGCCTTGATTCCAAGGAACCATTTCAATCTGCTACTTGGTTATTTAATGACCTGCCTAATAAAATAAGGGAACTCACAATCATCTAAAGATAATAATGATAATAAATGAATTTCACCATCCTCTAGTCTGGAGTCATGATCTCTTATCTACAATTTAAAAACACACAAAATTATGAAACAAAAAATTGTTCATAGATATACAGCAAACTTGCCTGTCAGGAAAACTCCACTTTTCTGAGGTGTTTATAATCTCTATGTGTCCAGCTTACCATAAATGTTCATAGACCTATTATAGAAATATTGTATTTTATTACATGAGCTACCTGAGCCTTGGGGGAGAGCGATAACCCTTTAATTACTCATGCTACCTGAGCCTTTTGGTAGTGAGATATTCCAAACTCCTGTCTGAAATGGAGAATTGTCTCAATAAAGCATTTGTCCAGAAAGTGGTAAAGAACTGTAGACTGTAGAACGAATGCATACTGAGCTGAGTGAAATATGCAAGGACTTGTATTTTTATTCCATCTAGAAATTCGGGGAGAGATCAGTCTCTTAATGAAGCTTCTGGTATGTAAGGTTGACTGTGGAGACCCATCCAGATTCTCCACTACTCTGACATGCCCACTGCTGTAATTGTCTCAGTTTCTATACTGCATCTTGTTCACTCAGCTTTATTACACCATGTTTTCAGCTATGACTTTGCTTTTTGTTACAAGCTTTATTTACTTATCAAATTGCACATCTCAGCTCCTCACCACTACTCAACAGTAGCCGGCCTACGTCTTCATCCTTCCTTCTCTGGGAGAAATTTTCTTAGAGTAACTACAACCATTGGTTCATTTCTTAGGGTGGAAAGGGGTAGCTTTGGAGGCATAGAAGATATAGGAAGTTTGAATGCTTTTATTCAGATTTTTATATTCATGTGTAGTCATTACCCATGGGGGTGCTGCTGATGTCTTCTCTCTCCTGAACACCATATCTCCATCCTTTCCCCTCAGTTTTGAACTTTTCAACACACTTTGCTTAGGTCTTTCAATATGTGAATAGAGTTGCTAAACACAGCTTCTCTCTGCCAAGATTCCAATATAGTAGAGAGAAATCTTTACTATGTCAAGGAAAGCCATAATTAGAGGATGTTGGTTTTTGTCAGCTAGTCAGATAGCATCTGAAGAGTGGTGTAGAAGCAAGGACTTGAAGGTAGTTAAAGAATTAACTAGTTGAAATCTGGAGGAAGAAAATCCAAGACCGTGGGAATAGCAAGTGAACAAGCTGGGGGAAAGCATGTTTAATGAGAAGTCCAGAGTGGTTGACAAACAGCAAGTGGTGGCTCGGGGGAGAGGGATAAGTAAACTTGGAGAAGGAGAACTGCGACCAGAAGTACAGTCTAGTGGAACAAGTTTAGGAAATGTTTAAGAAGAATGGGGATAGGATGAGAGCCCTCAGTGATACTGTTACACTTACTAAGAGAAAAACTAAGAATGGGCCTTTGGACTCAGTATCTACAGGATGCTCTGAGACTGTTAGGGATAAAGATAATAGAAACAGAGTGGAGAGAGTGACCAGAGGGAGTAATTTTGAGGAATTTGTTCAGCCAAAAGGTCATAGTGAAAAGAAGACCTGGGTCAGGGGAGGTATATTAAGCTTTAATTTCTGAGGTTTGTTGATTTCAAGATAGTGGGATAAAAGACATAGTTGTAGTCAGATAGTGCCGTAACAGAGAAATTGAGAACTTTATTCCCCCATAGTGAGGGTGCTTCCTTCATCTGCCCCTGCCTTGTATCTCCCACATCTTAGTCTTAATTAAGCCGTTCTTCCTCTTGCATGATCTCAAGCTATTATGATATAAATAGCTTTGTTATGCTCTTTTATGAGTTTTACAGGGAGGAAATTGGATAAATTCACTATAATCTAATTCCTATGTCTAATAGCCCTTGAGTTCTTTCACGTCCCCCATCATGTCCTTCAGCAAGTAAGATGCAAATAATTTACACACATCCTTCTTGCTAGACAAGTGTTAAAATGAGTATCTCAGCAAGGTTCCCAATAGAATTTGTTTCCCTAGCCATGCTTGAAACTTTTCTTAACCATATTTTTATAAAAGCAAACTCCATGAGATTAAGAAATATATTTTTGAATAGCATGTATGAGCCTAGAGTTCAGTTCATATCACACACCTGTGTGCACACCTATACACACACACACACACACAGAGAGAGAGGGGGGGAAGAGAGAGAGAAGCAGAGAGGGAGAGACATATAAACATACACACATTAACACAACTAGAAATAATAAAAGGGCATTTGCATGAAAAATATTGGATGTATTGGATAATGAGTTGGTGTACTTTTCTCTAGAGGAGAGTATTCTTTCCTCTCTCAACTATTCTGTCTCCTGTAGTTCTTTGTCTCAGGTTTAAGTACATGTATGTATGTATGTACAACTGACATCATATGAACTAGACAGGTTTTTCAAGTATGTATTCATACTATCTCTCTCTCTCTCTCTCTCTCTCTCTCTCTCTCTCTCTCTCTCTCTCTCTCTGTGTGTGTGTGTGTGTGTGTGTGTATGTGTGTGTAGCAACAAATAAAGAAAAAGGAGGCAATTAATTTGAAAGAGCAAGTGTGCAGGTATATAGCAGAATTTGGAGGGAAGAAAGGGAAGGGGAAAATAATGTAATCACATTATAATCATTAAAAAATAAAAAAGAGCATCAAATGTACTAAACAACATTTTTTTCCTGTAATGCAAGATGAACTTTTTTGTCATATAATTTTTTACTGTTTGGGACCATCATGTGCAGCTGGATAGGTTTTATTTCCTATCATATGCTTCTGGTACCAGTAACTATTGCTTTTACATTTTAAAGAAACCTAAACCTCTTCGGCATGCACATCCACAAGGAAAGGACTCAGGGACTGGGCTGCCATGGAAACCTACATGTCAGGTGGAACTAAAAGATACATGAGAGCAAACCAATTTTTATATCATATATCTCTTCTTTCAGAGATTAAAATATGAGTGAAAGGAAATTTGATTAGAAATTTAAACATCTCAGGGTACACGTGGACACAAAGTTCAGAATTTTTAGACTCAGTTAAGCTTATCACAAAATGTGGTGAAGGTAAGTGTAGTAACCAACCTCTAATTTACAGCAATCAGGAGGCCAATATCACATGTTTGAGTCTAGACAACTTAGCAAGAACACAACTTCTCAAAAATCTAGTTTAAAAGTAAGAAAAATTGGCTGAGGAGACTAGAGAGATGGCTTAGTGGTTAAGAGGACTGGACCTGGGTTTTATTCCCAGTACCTACATGGTAGCTCACAAGCATCTGTACCTCTCATCCCCAAGGACCCAGCATCCTTTTCTAGTCCATACACATATATTCAGCTAATCACTCAGGCACATGAAATAAAATGGTTTTAGAGGTAATTGTTTACATTGCTGAGGATGGAGCCCAGAGGATGTCCATGCCTAGTATGCATGAGACATAGAGTTCAATTCAGAGTACTGCAATTAAAAAGCAAGTTCTGGAAATAGTTGAAATAGCACACTTCAGGCTTCGTGGTGAGCTGTGTTCCACGTTCAGTAATATGAAATGGCTCTCTAGCTTGATGGGATAGAATCGGGGATCTTCGTTTTCACACCAGCTGTCCACGAGCTTGGCTAGTACTCATCTATTCCCCATATCAACAGTGTTTCTCTTCTTCATAGCATGGATGATTTCCAGGGCTTGTCCGAGATCTCAGTCCTCTCTGAATTCATCCAGTCCAGAAATGTCTCTGTTATCTGCTTTCTAGATTTTTCAGTGTGGTGACCTGTGTCAGATTCAATCTCCTCCAAAGCAACATAACATAAGGTTTTTGTAAAATATTTTTTTCTACTCATAAATAACTTGCCTAGATTCTACATTAAAATTTTATATCTGATGAGATTGAATAATTGTGATAAAATCTTTATTCTTTAGAATTTTCCTTTAAGTTATACTTTTACATTTTCCTCACTACAGTTTACATCCTTAGAGAACCTTGTCAAAAGCCCTCCTAAAAAGTAACGTCAGCATTAGTACTTCACCTTCTCCAGTCAAATCATCTGTGTTTTGCATTCCAAGATGACTGTCTTCATGTGGCTGCATTTCTCTCTCTAGGGTTGCTTGTCTGGTTCAAAGTGTGTCCAATTGTAGAACTCCTCTCTGATCTGATAGACATCCCCACTTTTCTCTTAAAACTTTTAGCTTTTAGTGATATATTTTGTCAAGAGTTGTAAGATACAGGTTTTTTTTTAATGTGTTGAAATCATGTATGAAGTTAACCTGTTGTCCCCACCAGAAATTCATCAAAGTGTCTTCTCAGGGAGCCATCTTTTCTGTAACTAGTTTACCAACACCGCACAAGAGATTTTTCAAATGTGTGGTAGAAGTGGAGCCCCATTACCACCTAGGTCATTTGGCATGAACCCTTTTGGTCTTATCATCAGGCACTAAATAGATCTCTCTGAAGGGAGAACAATGGAGAGAGAGGGGGGAGAGGAAAGAGAGAGGAGAGAGAGAATGGTGGTTCTTAGGTAACACACTTAGCAAAGGGTTTTCCTCAGAGGTTGGGCATGGGGTATTCTATACTGATAGACACCAGAAAACAGTGTCAAATAAAGAAAAATAAACTTACTTGGAGCCAGACAGTAGACTATTTCACAGTAGAGTATTTACTCTTTTTTTAATTGAATTTTAAAAAAGCTAAGTGTTTGAAACAATTTTCTTACTTGTGAAAAGATGAGTTAGGCCTGCATGGAAGCCATTCTTCACCATAAGGTAATAATCCAAGTGATAGTAAGGGCCTAACCAACAGGGAATTAGAAACCATGGTAGACTTGTTAACATCTCTACTGAGGAATAATTAATAAACATGCTTGTACATGGAAGGAGTGAGGAAGGGGAGAGATGTGATTCTGTTGATCTGGGAGCTGGATGGTGGTTGTGAGTAGTTACACTCTAAAGGAAAGCCTGGTGGGTAAGTAGTGAAGAACAGTCCACCTAGGACCAGCAGCTTGTGGTCAGTGTCAAAGCAATAGGTGCGGTTTCCGAGGCTTAGAAGGACAAGTGGAATTTCACCACAGAGGTTTCCTATGAGCAACTGTGTAGTCAGGTGTAGTCTGAGGAGTAATATAGTTCACAAGAAAACACATGGCCAATGGGAGCAGTCAAGGAGGTTAAGGAACATGCCCATAGTTGGAAACTCTCTGATACTCTCTAAAGACTGCAAAAGACTTGGGGATTTAATGACCATTTCAGAGTAAATGACAGTATTGGGAGTGGGGGTAGCTAAAAAGTAATTAATTCTCCAGCTAGCATGGGAAACCTTCTGAACAAGTAGAAGATAAATGGAAGCAATGACTTCTTTATGTATATTGTTTTGTCTTGTTTATAAGTGATTACACAGCCACCCCAATCTGACTTTCTTACCTGTAGCCACCACAAAGCTGTGGAAAAGATCCTGAGGCGACAAAATAAATGGGGTGATTTATCCAAAACTATGCTTATTCTGAATGCAATGCAGTCTTTGATGGTCATCAAAGAGATCAGGTTATAGGGAATTAATTCAATTGACTTAGTTTGCTTTCTTATGAATAAATAGCCCTAAGGCTGAAGAGATGACTTTACAAGTGAAATACTCTCTACACAAACTTGAGGACCTGACTTTGTATCTCCAGCATGAATGTTAGAAGCTGAACTTGATGGTATGTGCCTGTAACCCTAACACTGGGAGTAGCAGACACAGGTAATTGGGGGAGGGGGGACTTCAAGCAGCTTGGGACTAATCTAGTTGAAGTGGTGAGCTCCAACTTCAGTGAGAGACTCATCACCCAAAATAATGGATAGGGCAATAGAGGAAGACACTCAGTAATCCCAATTACTCAGTACATAGATACTACTTGAACACACACATGTATGCACACTTATACACATATGCACATAAATAAAAGTAAATGAGTGTTCCTTTTATCTGGTTTCACCTGTATAAGCTGAGGCTCTCTGTTAATTGTCTTTATGTTTGGAAACATCCATGTGTAGTTTTGTGAAGAATAGCATAGAGCCTGCTTATGCAACTGTCAAGAATCAGGTTTGGAGCAAGGAGGTTTTCTCAGAAGGTAGTTCCCACTGTTGATATTAATGGAGATGTGCTTTTGGAGGAAGCTGACCAACTCTGATGCGTGCCTCAGTGTGAACCCAACTCCCTTGTCCTGGAGCTGGACCTGAAGCAGGATACCCTTCTGCACCCACTGTCTCCTATGTGCTACAGCCATATAGCACCTAGTCTCTGGCTTCCAGCAGTACTGAAAACCTGGTTTTCTTCCTGTCAGAATCTGCTTGAGCTCATTCTTGCTATTTTCTGTAACACTGGAGGAGGCTGATGCAGTGTTTTCTCTGACAAGCTGAAAAATCATCAGCATGCACCTCAGAAATGGGTGTAGTGGGGAGCCAGCACTCGGTCTCATACTGGTCACCACAACCACTTTGGGATGGCTATATTTATGATTTCTCAGACCTTTGTAGTTTGTATGGGTGGGTTGGGGATCATTTGGGTTACAAAGGAGATAAGGCAGAATAAATTTGCTTAATTGACCTTTAATTCCACAGGACATCTGATACCTTTTTTGGATCTACCTGAAAAGAATCCCAGGAGTCTTAACCCATTCCTGCCAACCAACCACAGTCTAAGATCTCTGCCTCTCTCTGTCTTCCCACTTTGTAGGTTGGAAAAAAATTAATAATTTGTAGGCAGACCTGATGGTGTTACATTTTGGTAATGTGCATTCTGTCGGAGCAGGAATGGCACTTTCGTGCTCTTAGTTTCTTGCTAGGTCTATCTCTTCATGAAGGGGTCTCAGACCTGTGAAGTGCCTGCCCCAGACTCAGCCTACATCTCTCCCACATACAGATCTCCTGACTCCCAGAGTGAAGACTCTGATGGCCAGAAAGCTGAGCTGGAGCCAGCGGGACGTGACTGTCTGCCACAGATACTTGCGTAGACCAAATTATTAATGTTTAGCAATGGGAAAGCAGCTGCCTTTCCCACCCTGTTGAATGATGACAGTGTATCTTTTCTTGATAAGATTGTGGCCACAGTGGCCTTTCGTTCAGAAGGTGGATAGAAGTTGTTCTGTCTACAGGCTACAGGGATGTCTGGCTTCTCTTTTCTGTCTGTATCTGAGTCTATCTCCCTGCTCATCTCACAGACTGTTTTTAAACTTAACTACACTGAACATTTTGTATATATTTTCCTGACAATAAATGGGTCTGGAGTCAGGGATACTTCAAGGTTGGGAAATGCATCTTTATTAGAACAGAAATGAAAAGCCATTCCCTTTGTTTAGAAAACACTTAATGAATCCAGTTTTCATACAGACATAGTTTAAGAGTTATTTGTATAAAAATGATGAAAATTTAAAACTGATGCTAACAAATCCTACATGAACTACTTCCATATTTTCTTACTCATATATCTCTTCTTTATGATACTGTAAACCTTAAAAATGTTCCTATCTCCTAGGCTCATAGCTTTTTTGTGTGCAGTAACTTTTAAACTTAATACACTAAACCCAAATGAAGCATCAGCCACCCACATGCTCTGTGAGGGAAAAAAAGCAGATCCTATCCTATATACATGTGTAGAAAGTATACAACCGCAGTTCCGAAAATATTCACAATTTTATTTTTGAGATGTTAAGCTTTGTGTGGGAGTTTTTAGGTAAATTCCAACTACAGCTTTGTAATTAGAGATCTTTGTATAATGTTCCTCAGAATATATTTTTTTTTATTACTGGCCTGAGGCAGGCTTGTTTATGGTTTTTGGTTACAATGATGGTAGTAGGTTTTGTGGAACCTAAAAACCATTATATCAACAGTTGGTTTAATCTCTTCTTCAACAAAACCACTGTTGCCTCTCCTGTCTATTGATCTCTGTGGCACCACAATCTGTCACTATAAATCAAGTGGGGAGATGTTGACAACAGAAAGCCAAAGTGCATTGGCCAGCCATGGCTGAATCTGTAAGCTTCATATTCAGTGACAGACTCTGTCTAGCAGGGCAAAAGGTGGCTACCTAAAGTCAATCTCTGGCCATCAGACATTTGCACAAGTGGACACACAGTGAGGTCAGCACCAACCCTCACACATGTACAGAGCCATACAAGCTATACATATATGTATGTTTGTATATATGTATATATGTATGCATGTATGTATATATGTATGCACACCTCTCCTTCTCCTCCACCTCTTTCTTTCTCCATCCTTCCCTTCATTTTGCAAAGCTCATTTTGCTTATATTAATCACCTTGTCTTTGCCAACATGACTCAATACATCTTTTGATCACTGGCCATTATCAACTGTTCTCTTAAAAGATAGAGAACACCACGTCTTCTGTGACATCTCCTGGTCCTCTCGTCAAGGAATAAACATGCACTTTGGAATTTTGGCAGAGATGCATACTTTCCTTTATTTCTGAAGCTTCATAGGCAAGGATTACAGAAAAATATTAACATTAAATTTTATAGCCATTATCTATCATCTAATATCCCTTCTTCCTCTTCGAAGATAATGCTCCATTTCCTGTTTTCTGATCTCTGTTTCTTGTGTTGGTTTTTTTTTTTTTTTGAAATAACTAAAAATGATGAATGAGGACTTTCTTTTTTCCTATGATTTGATCTGCATACATTTTCTTTCTACTGTCTACACTGTGGATAGGTCATCCTGATGGTTAAAATGATCTGGTCAATCACGGATGCAATACTAACATCTTTACTTCCCCTTTTAGTTCAATAAGAGGGCAGAATCTCAATTAACTAATGTGCTGGCAGTTCATGTTTACATTTCTGTGAATATAGCTACATTTAGAAGAATATATCTTCATTAGTCATGCATAGAGCCATCTGTGCCTCTTCACACAATATTCATAGACTCTGCCATCCACTTACCCCACTTAAATAAAGAGGGACTTGAAGGCTGAACTTGGTTGCAGGCAATGTTTGGAATCAGAAGGCCACTACCTTCACCCTAGTCAGTGTTTCCTTTTCTCTGTGTACCTTCTCTGTTCTTGGTGATGGCCTTTTCTAAACCAAGTGCTGTCTTCTATTTCTTTCCCCCCATTCCAAATTGTTGAATGGAATAGTAAAAATTGCTGACTTTAATTTATTGCTTGAAATGCCCTTTCCTCTTTGCAATTTTTTTTACTGATTTATTGATTTATTTAGTGACTTAATTTTTTATTAAATCATTTTATTTATTTACATTCCAAATGCTGCCCCCTTCCTCATTTTTACTCCTAGAGTCCTTCACCCCCCTCCTCTTTGACTCTGAGAGGATGCTCCTCCACACTCCTCTCTCCCCTCACACACCCACCCATCCCCATCTCACTCACCATCCCCATCCCCCTTCCGTGGGGCATAAAGTCTCTACAGGATTAGGCATGCCCTCTCCCATTGAAGCCAGACAAGGCAGTTCTTGACTATATATGTGCTGGGGGAGGGGAACGGGGAACCAGCCCATGTATGCTCTTTTTTGGTGGCTTAGTCTCTAGGAGCTCCCGGGGGTCCAGGTTAGTTGACATTGTTTGTCTTCCCATGGGGTTGCCGTCCCCTTCAGCTCCTTCCGTCTTTCCCCCTAACTCTCCCATAGGGGTCCCTGACCTCAGCCCAATAATTGGCTGTAAGTATCTGCATCTGTCTCAGTCAGCTGTCAGTAGAACCTCTCAGAGGACAGCTATGCTAGGCTCCTGCTTGCAAGCACAACATGGCATCAGTAATAGAGTGCCAGGGTTTGGTGCCTACACATGGTGGATCCCAAATTGCTACTCATTTTGGAAATGTTTGGCTTCACTGAGTGAGGGAAAGGAATCAGAGTAAGGAGGATATAAATGGCCTACAGCACTTATACACCAGACCTGAAGTGACAGGTGTCAAAACCTGCTGAGATAGCACAATTGGCCAGATGTTGATCTTGAGAGCTAGGTCAGGCCTCTTCTTACCATCTTGCCCTTCCCTGGCTTTCTTTTTACATTCTTCTCTTTACATTGGTTTCTTTCTTTTTCTTCTTTTTGCTTCCACTTACATTTCTCTTGCTTTTACTTTCTTATGAGACAGCTGTCATATATCACAGGTTAACCAAATACACAGTTTAGAATGACCTTGGACTTTGGATCCTTCTGTCTTTCCTTCCCAAGTGCTGAGATTAGAGGTGTTTAACAATGCGTCTGGCCCTGTTGTGAGGATCAGACCTTGGGTTTTGCAAGGACTACACTAGCGCTTGACCCACTGAGGTAGATCCTCAATTCATCCTTTCTTGTTCCCTCTCTCTCTCTCTCTCTCTCTCTCTCGCTCGCTCACTCGCTCACTCGCTCTCTCGCTCTCTCTTTTCCAATTCTAGCAGTAAATCTGAACTTTCTTTGTTCTTTGTTTCTTTATCCTTCCTTCCTTTCATGCATTTTTGCCAATTCTGGCTGTAAATCTGAACTCCAGGGATACGTTCTTTTATCCAATCTCAAGAGTGAACAGAGAGACATCTTGCTAGAGAGTTTTATTAAAATGCAGTTGGCCTTTGGAAGGAGCAGCAGTAACTCAGCTAAGCAGTTGCAGTTCTATTAGCTGGGCTTCCTTGTCTGGCCTCAGTGGGAGAGGAAACACCTAGCCTCACAGAGATTTGGGGTGTAGGGCCAGGGTGTGCGGATATTCAGGGGGCACACATGCTCAGACAAGAAGACGAGGGAGTATGGAGGAAGAGTTATGGGAAGGTGCTACCCAGGATGGTGTCAGTGAGCAGGATCTAAAGTAAATAAATAAAAAAATTAACTAATGAATTAATTTGCAAAGAAAAACTCAACCCAAAAAAAAGAATGGAGGTAAACACGTTCACTGGTCTTATGCTAAATAAGAGGGCTGAGGAGGGATTACTGTCCCATGAAAGAAGTCTAGGAAGAGGTTTTAGGCAGCACTGTTTCTCAAAGTGATGCTCACAGGCTGACTGCATCATATTCCCCAGATGCTATCTCTGTATCTCAGAGGGACCCAGTCTGAAAATATACATGTAACTGGAGGCTTGCATTAAGGCAGATTCCCCATAGAACAGGCTCAAAGTAGAAGCACAATCTGTTTATCCGAGTACTCAGCTCTTCAACTCCACAGTTCACTGATGTACACGTATTTCTAGGTGCCTAAGATGAAATGACCAGCATACAGGCACTAAGACATGAGTAAGGACACATTTGGTAAATTTGGAACATTTACCTTGTAGGGATCTTTTGAACGAAGAAGCAGAAACGACATTTTTTTAACGTGCAGAATGATAATTTTTGTCTCTTACTCTACCTGTCCTTTCATCCTTTTATCTTTCCAAAAATATGAACAATTGAACTTTCTTGATTATTTCAAAACAAGAGCCAACCCTCAACATACTTCCCAAATGTATTTTTATTAATTATCAAATACCAATTACAGAACATCCTCTGGGACCTTATACAAATTCTGGAGGTCACCCATAGCACACACTGTCATTAATGGCTTCTGCTCTTGTATGCCTCTGGTCTATAGATGTTCAGTTGAATTGTCCCTGTAAACTGGAGCTGCACCAGGGTCTGACTTGGAGTTGATGCTCCAAAAATGTTTGCCAAATGAGCAAACGAGCTAAAAGACCCCATGACGCCACCTTGACGCGCGCACACACTGCAGTTTTCATGGACTTTACCGTAAGGGATGACTGGACTTTCTTTCATGTAAAATTAAATATGTTTGTATTAAAATCAGCTTCCTGTGATCCTAACCAAGATATGTTCTAAAACTGCTGCAAATAGAGCAGAGCGAACACCAGGATGCTTTGAGGATCTAAATACTTGTGAAGTCTTTTTTGTGTGTGTTATGAAATGTTTTAAAGAACTCCAAGCAAATTTAAAAGGGGGATCTACTGGATTTTGGCTAAGTGCTAAAAAAAATAAAAAAAAGAAAGGTCCCTTAATTCCCTATCCAAATACTTCAAGCTCAAATTTACTGGCAGCCATTTCAGAGGAAGATGGTGACTCTAAAATCCTTGGTTTGTTATAGAGAAAATGTTTTTTTCTTCAAATGTTTAGGGGGGATTAAAGGGAATTTATGGCTGGGGGGGAGTAATAAATGTGGTAACAATGCAATGTCTAAACTTTCCTGAGTTTCTGGAATTACTGACTACGAAAACAGCATTTAGATGTTGTATCTAAAAGGAATTACTTCCCCATCATGCTTGAGACGCCTGCCTGGATCAGTGGGTCTTCTATTGTTTAAGGAAAGTTGAAACAATTACACAAGAGATAAATTCTGTCATTATCTCCTTTGTTACAGAGTCCAAGGACATATTCAAGAATTGTTTTTTTTTTTTTGTCCCAAGAAATTTAATCAATATAGGATGTATTTTTCTTAAGGTCAAGCCACAGCCTGTTAGGATTCTTCTGCTGACACACTTCATGTTTAAATGTTTTTAAGGAAATATCACTAGCGTAAAAAAAAAAAAAAAAAAAAGAATCTGATAGATGATATTCTTTCTTACCGTGTCCTGTTTTTCTATTAATGGAATCCTACCTTTGATGGTTTCATTTCTATTTCTTTAATAAAATTAGTTGTGACTTCTGATCATATATAACAATTTGTAAGGAAATGTTTTAGCAAAGTACTAGTCTGCCTTGGAAGGACTTGCCTGTAATCATAATGTAATATTTCTGTGTTCTGTCCTTTTATTATTTAAGAGTGTCCCAAAGTTAGATGTCATAGTACATTGGCAGTTTTCAATAGTGAGGTCAATTAATGCAGAATTAATCTCTAAATGGCCCTTTCCATTAAGTGATGCCTCTAATGGACATTGAGTTTTTCTTTGGAAAGTATATATAAAAAGAAATCTTGACATGTTAAAAGCTCTACTGGCAATGATAGCACATCCTTGAATCCCAGCTCTTAAGAGGTTGCATCAAGATTTCAGATTCTGGGGCAACCTGGGTTCTTTATGAGACCTTATCTCCTAAACCAGTGGGAAAGGGATAATCACTATTCAGTTGTTTTATTTATTTATCTATCTATTTATTTATCTATTTATTTCTTTACTTAAATAAGTATAAATTAAATGATAATTCCCTGAACACGATAAAAAGAATGACCCATGGTAAACAGTGCCTTCAGGAACTGTGAGGGAGGCTGGGCGGGGGGGGGGAGACAGTGGGCCTTTTATCTCAAGTGCAATTAGTTCCCTGGATTGTTCTTGAACGTGATTTTGTGCCTCCTGTGACAAACCTTTCCCTTTGATTCTGAAGACATGTTTATCCTTGTTGGATGTCAAATGATAGCTACAGAACCCAGTGTGGTCAGGGTACCCTGAATCTGCCTATGGTTTTCTGCCTTCCTGTCGTGGAGCCTCTCCCACAGTTCCCCAAGGCACTGTTCACCGTAGGTCAATCTCTTGACTGTCTTCCGACAGAAAATTGCTTCCATGCTTGATGAAGTTTAATTGTGGCAACTGTACACAAACTTCATTCCAAATGTCTTTTTATGTCTAGGTGAGTTTGGTATAGAGAAAATGAACCTGAAGTCATTTTAAATCTTCATGTGAATTCTTACATAACCATCCTTAATTATGAAAATACTTCTGAGTTATATAGTAGTTGATCCCTCTTGTATTTATTTAATATATACCATCTCAGGACCCACAACCTCACATGAATGAAATGCTCCATCTCTAACAATTTCTATTTTAAAATCAAATATCAGAGGCATTCTTGTGTGTCTCAGTAATTCAAATCTTTAATGAGTTGTTCCTTACCCCCTTGCTATAAAGTAGGTGTCTGTGGTCCCTGTGGGCTCCTGTTTAAATAAGTTGTCTTCTTCCCCATGTAGAGTCAAAGAAGCTGAGGAAGTGTGTAGGCAGAAGAAAGGAAAATCACTCTATAAAGTAAAACCGAGACATGACTCTGGCATTGTAAGTATTGACTATTCCTGTTTTCAGCTTGTGATTGCCTTTGCAATATATACAGAGTTATATAATAATATTTGTCTTATTTATCTTGTATTTGGATAAATAATGAGCTTCTAATTCCAACAGTCCCTTTTCTTTTTGTCCTTAATCTGGAATTTGTAGATGAGTCAGTTTCAAAGTTGAGTATTTGAAACTTGGGCTATTAAGACATATGTGAGAGCCTGTGTCTACTTCTTGGGACAGAAGGATAGCCTGGACTTCCTCATTATACATGAGTCACAAGCCATTGATGCACTTTAACCCAGAGTTACTAATTGGAGATTTGCTATATAAAATGCAATAGGAAATGACATATGCTCTCAAGTAGGCTATTTAAAAGTATAGTCTAGAAATCTTCCTTGGCCAAGTCCTCCATTACATTACAAAACAAACAAACAAACAAACAAAATAACTACCACCTTATATACCCTTAGAGAAAAAATGTTGGTTATAAAGGCAAATTCTCCCTTCTGGTACTGTATACATTTTGTTGAAGGTTTTAAAGGTATCATCTATCTCCTGTTGCTAGGATAAGTAAGTAGTGCTGGCTTAGATGAAAACTTAGGACACCAAATAGAAGCATTTCAAGATATATTTTTATTTTTAACTAACTATTGTCTTTATGACTCTATGCATATAGATGCAGATACCTGAAGAGGTAGAAAGAGAGGTTTAGATCCTCTGGGACTAGAGTTTCAAAGGTTTTGAATGACTTCACATAGGTTTTGGGAACTGAATTCTGGGTCTCTTAAAAAAAAAAAAAAAAAAAAAAAAAACAAGCATGACTTAACAACTGGCCATCTCTCCAGCCCTAACTGAAGCACCTTGAATTGTATTTAGTATAATATAGTCTAAAATAGACAGTAGATAACTCAAACTGCCTTAGGGTTAAGTAGCCCTGATTAGAAAATATCTCTATCTTCAGATCAAATTTATTTTCCCATCACTTTTCTTGCATCAAATCAGTCTTATCTGGTGGTAAATTTGTCTAATTCTGCTTTCTGATCAAAGGTTAATAAAGCCATATTGAATAAAATGAATTATTATTAGCTAACCATGATTATGCTGCTATGAAATAGAAGAGAATTTAAACAATTCAACCAGGAAATCATTCTGGTTCTGATTCTGTATTTTGATTCTGTATTCGTGCCTTTGCATGTGGGATCTGGAACAGGACTGTGTTGTCTCCCACTTGACATATGTTACAAGTTAAACTTTAAAAACTGATTTTCTCAAAAGTATTTAATTTTTTTTGATGAAAAATTGAAAAAAATTAAAGATAAATCAAATATAATGCATGTAAAGTTTTCTGAATGAATTGATATTTTCACTTTTATCCAAAGAATTCAATAGAAATAAAAGCCTTTCTTGGGCTGCTCTAAACTCCTTAACTTTTCATTTTTAATCCCATCTGAAATATATATATATGTTTGAGTTTTTTTTGTTTTTTTTTTGTTTTTTTTCTTTAGAAAGCAAAGATAAGCATGAAAACTTGATCTGTGTGCAGAACAGTAGAAGAAAATAAGACATTGAAACAACTTCCACAGTATCCACCTGACCTGAAGGAGGGAAGGAAGCTACATAACCCTGATCATTTTCCTCTGAACCTCTTACGTAATCTTCATTCATGTTTTCTAGACAGTTTGTTAATTGTTGAAATTTATTGTATGTTCCTTTAAAATGGCAAAAACAGTAGATCCGTGGTGAACCGGACACCTTTTCTTTTTGTAAACACTGTGGTGTTATACCAACAGACCTAAGAGGCACGTCTAAGAGGCACTATCTGCGTTACTTGTGAACATGCTGAACCCTAACCTACCATTTCCTTTTGTAAGATTCTCTCTTCTTGCAACAAAAATATTTTCCTTTTTCCTGACAACCAGAACTCCACATTGACGTGGTTAGACTTGTGGGTAAACTTTGTTCCTAGTGAATTCTTTGTATCTACTTGACTTCTGCTTATACAGTGGCTATTTGAGAAGTAAATACCACCTATATGTCATGATTCATACCTCTCCTTTGCTTACATTATTCTCTGTAATATTTCCCCTTGAGACCCTATGAAAAACTGGCCTGTAGCAGCAGCAGAGGTGAATGAAATTGAGATGTCTCTTTATGTCTAACACTATAATACTTCTCTCTCTCTCTCTCTCCCTCCCTCTCTCTCTCTCTCTCTCTCTCTCTCTCTCTCTCTCTCTCTGTGTGTGTGTGTGTGTGTGTGTGTGTGTGTCTGTCTGTCTGTCTGTCTGTCTGTCTCTCTCTCTCTCTTTCTCACTCACACACACTCCCCTCTCTCTCTCTTACACATACAGATCCACATACAAACACATTCTTTCTCACACACATATGCAAGCTTCACTTAATATTTTCAAGAAATTTGAATAAGTGAAGCTCAGGTAATTGTCAAATTTATTTTTTGACAACCACTTATTGTAAAATACAGAAAAAAAATAGATGAATCAGATTTATCTGGACCATGTTAAGTAAAATACCTGTCTGCATATTTTGATATAATTGGGTTGTGATCGTATGTTATGGCAGGTGATTTACTGCTATGATGTGAGGATGTGTTTGTCTCTCATCTAAAGAGTCCTAGGGAAGGAATTTATTCACTCTACTGTCAGGAATAAATTGGTAAGTTTCCTATTCTTTCAAACATACTTAAATCAGATCATTTAAGTATGATTAAGAGGGTTTTGTATAACATTAATAGTTGTTCTTTTCGATTGCTGCTAATAACCTGTGTTGAGAGTTATGTTTTAGAAAAGGGGAAAAATTCATTGCTATTGCAAACCAGTTACAGAAAGCAACTTAAAAATAATGTTTTAAATCATAGCTATACTTGTATTTATGTAAAGTATGATCCTTGCCTTTTACTTTGTGTTTTGAGTGTGAAGAAACACTAGTGTTTTCTTTTCTTCCGCAGTTGTTTTGTAGCTTCCCTGTCCCACAGTCCTTCCAATATGTATATACCACTCTTCAATGAAGTAATAGGGCATTTAACAAAGATCGCTATGTGCAATACTGTATTTAGTGTTTCTATTTCAATTTTTTAGGATGTTAATTTATATGAAAATAAAATGAATAATAAAATATTTCTGTGTCAATGGTGTGCATATTATATATAAATATCATATATGTATATGATGTATATATGCATATATATACATATACTTAAAAAATAAAGATCTTGTGTTCAACTTTTGCAGGGTTAGGGTGGGAAATAAGTGAGCTAAGTATCAATCATTTCAGGATTCTGGAACTTAAGTCTATCTTGCTACCTGAGTCAAAAATCCTGATAAAATGTTAACTCTTCACCCAGTTTTATTTTTTTTTTTTGTTCCTGCGATCTAACAAATATTCTACTTTCTTAACAATCATTTCCAATGCAATACTATACCATAACATTTATTATATGCAAGACCATATTCAGTTTGTCCTCTTCCCCCTTCAAATTTCATTCTTCTGCTTTATCTATTTCAGGAAACAGAGCCTCCATCCTCAGGAACAGGAATAATTCCTTATATTTCACTCTCCCTTGAGTTTCCATTGGCTCAACTACCAACACTATTAGTTGTGCCTGGAATGAAAATGTTCTCATTTTTCTCCTAGACCATGAAAGTCTTAGTTCAAAACTGGTATGAATTACCTTGATAGCTGTATTAGTTTTGCTTTGTTTTGTTTACCTTGATAGAAATACCTGCTCAAGGCAACTTGCTGCACAAATGGTTGATTTGGTTCACAGTTCAAAGGCATACAGTCATGGGTAGGAGGACCATAAGGTGACTGATCACAGTGCTTTCACATTCTTGAATCAAAAGAAGAAGGAGGGGGCTAGTGCTGTTTGCTCTCAGCTCATTTTCTCCTTTCTAGTCAGTCTAGAACCTCAGCCAGTGGAATTATGCCTCTCATATTTAGGGTAGGTATTTCTGCCCTGTTAACCCCACTGAGACATGCTCAGATTTGTCTCCTAGGTGATCTCAGAACCTGTCAAGTTTGCACTCAATTTTAACATCACAATGTCTTTCAATTGCTGCCATATTAAAAGATTTGCTTCATACCAGTTCTTGCCTATACGTCCAACCTTTTTTTTTTGTTCCAAAATACAAAACTGATAATCTGCATTTCTTACCAAAAGGGTCTTAGTAATTAATTATACACATCAAAGTATGTGATCTCAACTTACCCAAAATCTTGACTGTGACTGACAGAGCCGTCAGGTTCTTCTGTTTGCCTTGGGTTATAACTCTGTGCTCAGCCCATCTGAATTCCAGTGTCCTGTCAGACTCAACCACTTTCAGTCCTTTCATTCAGTGCTCTTTCTAACTGCCCATGATCTGCACAAGTCCCCCCAAAGTTCAAATATTGGAATCTTAATACCTAAACCATGGGTGTCAAGTGAACCTATGGTGTGTGTTCATGTTATAAGAGATTGATGTCATTACTGAAAAAGTAGATTCTCAGTGGGAAAACAAAAAAAACAAAACCCACTGTATTTCATGCTATATTGCCTTGTGATACATTCTGCAATGGTCAGCTTCAGCCGAAGGACCCTCACCAGATACATTTAGTTGACCATGGACACACCAAGCTCTAGAATCCTATTGATATAAACTCCTCTGTCTTATATAATATGTACTCTGTTATTCTATTATAGCAACAGAAAATGAAGTAACCTATTCACTAGAAATCATTTTACATGTCTTTCCTCACCTTGAGTCACTACCTTCTTATATATAGCTCACTAGTAATCATATCTGAAATTGGTAACCACTAACTACAGGGCATCCCTGGACACTGGTCTTTCTGGCTTCTACAAAGTTACAGATAAAATAAGTATTTATTAAGAAAGGCAAACTGCTAACTGTGCCACAAACTTCACATGGAGGACTGAAAAAGGTCTGTTGTTGGGATGGGGTTACAGTAGAGAATGAGGATGACATTAGTGTATTAGTCAGGGTTATCTAGAGAAAACAAACTTATAGAATGAATCCAGTAGTTGTTCAGTTCATAAGAGCAGATGTTTCAGCTGGTTTTCAATATATATCAGATGCAATATACATATATACAATATACATCACTATACATAAATATACTCTAATGCCAGTGAAGGGGTGGCCTTGCCAGGCAGAGCAGGAGCAAGAAGAAGCGGTCAAAGAGAGAAATCTTCCTTCTTCCAAATCTTTTCTATAGGCTGCCACCAGAAGATGTGACCCAGATCAAAAGTGGATCTTCCCACCTCAGAAGATTTAGATTAAAAGTTTAATCCAAAATTTGGACTTCAAAAAATCCAATTAAAAGTCAGTCTCAGTTTAAGTTAAGAAAAAGTCCCCAAGAGGTGTACTCAGCCACTTGGAATTTGCTTAATTCTAAGACATATTCAAGGTGACAACCAAAAATAGCCATCATAAGTCCACTCCTTGTCAATTGGACACACAATCACATCTCCTTATGTCATGGTTATTTTGCAAATGCAAATAATAGTGAGATTATGCCTAACATGACATAGCTATCCCTTGTTCAACCACAAATGCATGACAAATTTTAGAACAATATAAAAAGAAGGGATCCAAAACTGATTTTTTTTAATTAGCAATTATAAGCCGATGCCTTATAATTAGGGTGGTTAAGTAGGTGTAAATATAAAATAATTTTCTATAATTTAAAAAAAAAACCAGAACTGGAGAGAGCTCAGTGGTTAAGAGCACTGGCTGTTCTTCCAGAGGTCCTGAGTTCAATTACCAGCAATCATCTGTAATGGGATCTGATACCCTCTCTGGAACATAGGTATACATGCAGATAGAGCACTCATACATAAAAAACAAATAAGTAAATCTTAAAACAAAAATGCATACCTCTGAGTTTAAAGTTTTGAAATTCTAAGTAATCCTAAAATGACTGAATATGTTTCAGAAAGTACAGATCTGGAGAGTGGAGGGGAAGGGACAGTAATGGTCCATAAACAAAGAAATCCTTGTACAAGGTAACAGGAGATGCCTATGTCCTATTGGAGCAATAGGACCAAGCCAAAGCCCAGGACCACTGATGCAGGGGCCTATGCAAGTGGCTACCTTGGAGGCCTACAATATTGCTGATAATGCATGTATGACAGCAGGAAATGGCAGACCCAACTGGACAACATCTATCATACAGTGTTATCACTACAAAGGAACCCAATGGCACCAAGAGAGGCTAGATGTGGATTCAGAGTGATATCAGTAACTATATGTTTTACAAAGGAAGAAGCAATATCTTTAGACCCTCTTAGACAAGCCTGCAAGCCACAGGCCCTAAGCCCACAAGGAAAAGTGTTGATAAGGGAGAATAGACCTAGTCCTGCTGAAGAAATGGAATGGCAAACAGTTATGCTTAGAGTCCACAATGAGATGTAAAGTAGCTAATCATTAGGATAGAAAAGAAACATTTCCATGAGCTGAATGAATTCTAGGGGGACAGGAGTGAAGAGACAACAGGTGCGCAGGACAGTGGTGCTGAGGCATTCCTCAGGATTAGAACTCATGAAAAGACAATGCTGGCGATGCCCAAGAGACATTAGATGACACAGAAGAGATGGAGAATCAAGGACCTCATAAGAAGAAACTGGTAAAAGCTTCAGAAAAGACAGATAAGGGCTTCAGGAAACAATGGCGGAGAGTTTGCTAGGATCAAGGAATGACATGCTCTTTGCTTGAGAATAAAACAAGTGTTCAGACTAAATACCGATGAATTTGACCTAAAGAGGATCAGATCCTCAGGGTAGAAAGAATAAATCACTTACAACACAGGGATAGTTACTCTAAAGCAAGAAATAAAATAGTTAAGAGCTAACTTGAAAACAACAAATCAAGCCTTTCGGTGAAAGAGATAAATGTTTTCAGAATTTGAAAACCAAGAGTTTACTGTTCAAAAACCTCACCAGAAGGTCTGCTAAAGAGCATGTACCAGTGAGGAAACCAGAGGCCTTGGATGTCAGAGGTGACGGAGGGCACAGGAACTCAAGCAGTAAATCAACTCCAGACTGTAAACAATAACAAGTCATTGTTTGTGTTTTTAAAAGATTAATAAAAAGATGGCTGGGAAATTTTAAGAAACTAATTCAGACATGCATAAAAAGCTTGCCTTATTCTCTCTGTGTAATTCTCTGAGTGTTGGGCTGTTACTATGTACCAGAATCTGCTGTCTGCCTTGGGAGTAACAGACACTATTACTGATGCTATGGTGTACTTATAGACAAGAGCCTAGCATGGCTGCTCTCTGGGAGGCCCAACAAGCAGTTAGCTGACTAAGACAGAAACAGACACTCGCAACCAATGGTCTGAAGTCAGGGACCCCTGTGGTTGAATTAGGGAAAGGCTGGAAGAAGTTGAAGAGGATAGGAAGCCTAGCAGTCTCAACAAACCTGGACGCTAGAGATCTCTCACTGAGCCACCAACCAGGCAGCATACACTAGCTGATTCAAGGCCCTGACACATATACAGCAGAAGACGGTCTGTTCTGGCCTCAGTAAGAGAAGATGCACCTAACCCTTCAGAGACATGAGGTCCCTGGGAATGAGGATGCCTGGCAAGGTGTGGGAAGTGTGTGTGTATGGGAAGGAGTAGGAACATCCTCTTTGAGATGGGAGAGGAGGAAAGGGATGAGGAACTATCATAGGGCAGAATGGGAGAAGGACTGCAAAAAAAGTTAAAGATAATAAAAACAAGAACAAAAACAAAAAGAAATTGTCTTCATAGAACCTATATTCAAGGCTGGAGGAAAATAAACAGAAAACAGGTATAAAATAATACAGGTACAATGCTACCTAACAGGGACTTAACATCCCTCAGTATTCTTACAGCTGGAAAACTGCCTTGAACCAACACTACTCCAGACTAACACATGAATATTAACTGAGAAGAAGAGGAGGAGGAGGAGGAGGAGGAGGAGGAGGAGGAGGAGACAGGAATGTTGAATGTGTTCAGAATTTTTTGGGCACATTTGTAAGTATATATAATATTTGGGGGGCAGATATTCGTCACAAAAATAGAAATTCTCAAAAGAGGAAGGGAAAGCTTATTAAATGGAAGGCCAGAAAGTTTCTTTTTAAAAAGTATAACGAAACATGGTAAAATGTGTGGCTGTTAGATGGGGACATTCAGGGCTGCAGAGAGACTGTTAATGGCCCTGAAAGAGCAGGGCAGACGTCGGCTGGGCTATACCTCTCAGTGCAGGTGTCACCTGGGCTATGCTTCTCAATGCAGACGTTACCTGGACTATGCCTCTCAGTGTAGACATAGCCTGGGCTGTGCCCCTGGATGCTTTTGCTTCCAGTTTCTAACCAGCCAGTGAACTCAGACATTGGGAGACTGTGGTTTTCTTTTTTCTTTTTTTCCTGAAATGCATCTTCACTTATACAGTACAAAGTAAAACAATAGAAAAAGTGTAACAACTTAAAATGCTGGGAGGAGGGTGGAACCCATACCCCCTCTTCTCTCAGAAATTATCCTAAAGCAGCGTGAAGCAAAAAAGGCTAACTTTGTCTTTGATTAAAATTAGAGGTATTAAAAAGCCAAACCAGAAAATGTGTGGGAAATCTCCAGTGTGCGGCCGAGAGGGGGTGGAGAGAGGATGCCCCTGGAGACCTTCTCTTTCAGAGGGAAGCCACATTCCTCAATGCCATGTAAGATGTTGTTGTGTTAAGCAATGAAGCTTGGCGAACTGACTAAGATGAGTATTAAGAACTAAGAACCCGAGAGGGGCACCCAGGAGGCTGGCTGGTAGGAGTCAGTGTGCTCTGGTGAGTCCAGCCAGCCCCGGCAGGAGCCTTCAGGTGTCTGCTTCTGGATCTGAACAGCCTAGGCCACAGCACTCAGTCTCCAGGAAGTGTAAGAGGCCTGGTGTGCACCTGGAAGCAGACTGGGAGTGCACAGCTTGCTCCAGCAAGGTTCCAGTCCTGAGGCCTCTGGCAGGAGCCTTCAGATCTCCACTTCAGGATCCAGAACAGCCTGGGCTGCAAAGCCACCTCTCCAGGTCCTGCAAGAGGCCAGAGGGGCACCCGGGAGGCCGGCTGGGAGGAGTCAGTGTGCTCTGGTGAGTCCAGTAGGCCCCAGCAGTAGCCTTCAGGTGTTTGCTTCAGGATCTGAACAGCCTGGGCCACAGCACCCTGTCTCCAGACAGTGCAGGAGGTCAGCTGTGCACCAGAGGCCACCTGGGAAGAGGCAGCTTGCACTGGTGAGTCCAGAATTGATAAGACCAACTAATACCAGTGAGAACTAGATGGCAAAAGCAAACACAGGAATGTCACTAACAGAAATCAAGGCAATATGGCAGCAGCTGAACCCAATTCTCCTTTAACAGCATGTCCTGGATACCCCATCACACCAGAAAAACAAGATTTGGATTTAAAATCACTGGTTATGATGCTGGTACAGGAACACATAAAGGACATACTTAAAGAAATTCAGGAGAAAATGGATCAAAAGTTAGAAGCCCTTACAACGGAAACACATAAATCATTGAAAGAAATTGAGGAAAATACAAAAGCCAATAAGGAGGAAACGCAAAAATCACTTAAAGAAATACAGGAGAATTTTGGTCAACAGGCTGAGGTCATGAAAGAGGAAACACAAAAATCTCTTAAAGAATTAGAGGAAAACACAAATAAGCAAATGACAGAACTGAGCAAAAACTTCCAGGATCTAAAATCAGAAGTAGAAACAACTAAGAAAACTCAAAGGGAGACAACTTTGGAGATAGAAAACCTTGGGAAGAAATCAGGGGACATAGATGCAAATATCAACAACAGAATACAAGAGATAGAAGAAAGAATCTCAGATGCTGAAGATACCATAGAAACCATGGTCTCAACAGTTAAAGAAAATGCAAAATGCAAAAAGCTTGTAACCCAAAACATCCAGGAAATCCAGGACACAATGAGAAGACCAAAACTAAGGATTATAGGCATAGATGAGAGTGAAGATTTACAACTTAAAGGGCCAGCAAATATCTTCAATAAAATTATGGAAGAAAACTTCCCTAACCTAAAGAGAGAGATGCCCATGAATATACAAGAAGCCTACAGAACTCCAAACAGACTGGACCAGAACAGAAATACATCCCATCACATAATAATCAAAACACCAAATGTACTAAACGAAGAAAGAATATTAAAGGCAGTAAGAGAAAAAGGCCAAGTAACATATAAAGGAAGACCTATCAGAATAACACCAGACTTCTCACCTGAGACTATGAAGGCTAGAAGATCCTGGGTACATCTCATGCAGACTCTAAGAGAACACAAATGCCAGCCAAAACTACTATACCCAGCAAAATTCTCAATCACCATATATGGAGAAACTAAGATATTCCATGACAAAACCAAGCTTACCCAATATCTATCCACAAACCCAGCCCTACAAAGGATAATAGGAGGAAAACTGCAATAAAAGGAGGGAAACTTCAACCTGGAAAAAAGCAAGATAGTAACCTTTCATCAAACCCAAAAGAAGTTAACCAATCAAATTTTAAAAATAACATAAAAATGACAGGAAGTAATAATCACTATTCCTTAATATCTCTTAACATCAATGGAATCAATGCCCCAATAAAGAGACATAGACTAACCGACTGGATACGCAAACAGGACCCTACATTTTGCTGCATACAGGAAACACACCTCAGTGTCAAAGACAAACACTACCTTAGAGTAAAAGTCTGTAAGACAATTTTACAAGCAAATGGTCTCAGGAAACAAGCTGGAATAGCCATTCTAATATCAGATAAAATTGACTTTCAACCCAAAGTCATCAAAAGAGACTCTGAGGGACACTTCTTGCTGGTCAAAGGAAAAATACAAGAAGAACTCTCAATCCTGAACATCTATGCTCCAAATGCAAGGGCACCCTCATTCATAAAAGAGACTTTATTAAAGCTCAAAGCACACACTACACATAATACAATAATTGTGGGTAACTTCAACACTGCACTTTCCTCAATGGACCAATCAGGAAAACAGAAACTGAACAGGGACACAGTGAAACTAATTGAAGCTTTGGACCAACTAGATTTAACAGATATATATAGAACATTCTATCCTAAAGCATAAGAATATACCTTTTTCTCAGCACCTCATGGTACCTTCTCCAAAATCGACCATATAATTGGTCACAAGACAGACCTCAACAAATATAAGAAGATCGAACTAATCCCATGCCTCCTATCAGATCACTGTGGAGTAAAAGTGGTCTTCAATAGCAACAAAAACAACAGAAAACCCACATACACGTGGAAACTGAACAATATTCTACTCAATGATACCTTGATCAAGGAAGAAATAAAGAAATTAAAGACTTTTTAGAACACAATGAAAATGAAGACACAACATACCCAAATCTATGGGACACAATGAAAGCAGTGCGAAGAGGAAAACTCATAGCCCTGAGTGCCTCCAAAAAGAAAATGGAGAGAGCATACACTAACAGCTTAATGACACACCTGAAAGCCCTGGAACAAAAAGAAGCTATTTCACCCAGGAGGAGTAGAAGACAGGAAATCATCAAACTCAGGGCTGAAATCAATCAAGTAGAAACAAAGAGAACCATACAAAGAATTAACAAAACCAGGAGCTGGTTCTTTGAGAAAATCAACAAGATAGATAAACCCTTAGCCAGACTAACCAAAGGGCACAGAGACAATATACAGATTTACAAACTTAGAAATGAAAAGAGAGATATAACAACAGAAATTGAGGAAATTCAAAAAATCATTAGATCCTACTACAAAAGGCTATACTCAACACAACTGGAGAATCTGGAGGAAATGGACAGTTTGCTAGACAGATATCCGACACCAAAACTAAATCAGGATCAAATAGATCATGTAAACAGTCCCATAACACCTCAAGAAATAAAAAGGGTCATAGAAAGTCTCCCAACCAAAAAAAGCACGGGACCAGATGGCTTCAGTGCAGAGTTCTATCAGACATTCATAGAAGACCTAACACCAATACTCTTAAAACTATTCCACAAAATAGAAACAGAAAGAACTCTACCCAACTCGTTCTATGAAGCCACAATTACGCTGATACCAAAACCACACAAAGATCCAACAAAGAGAACTTCGGGTCAATTTCTCGTATGAATATTGATGCAAAAATACTTAATAAAATTCTTGCCAACCAAATCCAAGAACACATAAAAACGATCATCCACCATGATCAAGTACGTTTTATCCCAGGGATGCAGGGATGGTTCAATATAAGGAAATCCATCAATGCTAACCAATACATAAACAAACTCAAAGAAAAAGCCATATGATCATCTCATTAGATGCAGAAAAAGCATTTGACAAAATTCAGCATCCTTTCATGCTAAAAGTCTTGGAAAGAACAGGCATTCAAGGCCCATACCTAAACATCGTTAAAGCAATATACAGCAAACCGGTAGCCAGCATCAAACTAAATGGAGAGAAACTTGAAGCAATCCCACTAAAATCAGGGACTAGACAGGCTGTCCTCTGTCTCCATATCTTTTCAATATAGTACGTGAAGTTCTAGCTAGAGCAATTAGACAACATAAGGAGGTCAAGGGGATACAAATTGGAAAGGAAGAAGTCAAATTATCACTATTTGCAGATGACATGATAGTCTACCTAAGTGACCCAAAGAACTCCACCAGAGAGCTCCTACAGCTGATAAACAACTTCAGCAAAGTGGCTGGTTATAAAATCAACTCAAGCAAATCAGTTGCCTTCCTATACTCAAAGGATAAGCAGGCTGAGAAAGAAGTTAGGGAAATGACATCCTTCACAATAGCCACAAACAATAAAAAGTATCTTGGTGTGAGTCTAACCAAACAAGTGAAAGATCTATAAGACAAGAACTTCAGTTCTCTGAAGAAGGAAATCGAAGAAGACCTCAGAAAATGGAAAAATCTGCCATGCTCATGGATCAGCAGGATTAATATAGTTAAAATGGCCATCTTGCCAAAAGCAATCTACAGATTCAATGCAATCCCCATCAAAATCACAACTCAGTTCTTCACAGAGTTAGAAAAAGCAATTCTCAAATTCATCTGGAATAACAAAAAACCCAGGATAGCTAAAACTATTCTCAACAACAAAAGAAATTCTGGGGGAATCAGTATCCCTGACTTCAAGCAATACTACAGAACAATAGTGTTAAAAACTGCATGGTATTGGCACAGTGACAGACAGGTGGACCAATGGAATAGAATTGAAGATCCAGAAATGAATCCACACACCTATGGTAACTTGATCTTCAACAAAGGAACTGAAAACATCCAGTGGAAAAAAGATAGCCTTTTCAACAAATGGTGCTGGATCAATTGGAGGTCAGTATGCAGAAGAATGCTAATTGATCCATTCTTATCTCCATGTACTAAACTTCACTCCAAGTGGATCAAGGACCTGCATGTAAAACCAGACACACTGAAACTAATAGAAAAGAAACTGGAGAAGACCCTTAAGGACATGGGCACAGGGGAAAAGTTCCTGAACAGATCACCAATAGCTTATGCTCTACGATCAAGAAGGACAGGGGGAGAGAAGGGGGCTTACGGGACTTTCTGGGAGTGGGGGGGCTAGGAAATGGGAAATCATTTGAAATGTAAATAAAAAATATATCGAATAAAAAATTTATAATTCTAAAAAAAATAAAAGAAATTGACTTGTAAAAAAAAAAAAGAATTGACAAATGGGACCTCATAAAATTACAAAGTTTCTGTAAGGCAAAGGACACTGTTAAAAGGACAAAATGGCAACCATCAAATTGGGAAAGGATATTCACCAACCCTACATCTGATAGAGGGCTAATATCCAATATATACAACGAACTCAAAAAGTTAGACCCCAGGGAACCAAATAACCCTATTAAAAATGGGGTATAGATCTAAACAAAGAATTTTCACCTGAAGAAATTCGGATGGCCGAGAGGCAGCTTAAGAAGTGCTCAACATCATTAGTCATTAGGGAAATGCAAATCAAAACAACCCTGAGATTTCACCTTACACCAGTCAGAATGGCTAAGGTCAAAAACTCAGGAGACAGCAGGTGTTGGCAAGGATGTGGAGAAAGAGGAACACTCCTCCACTGCTAGGGGGGCTGTAAGATGGTACAACCACTTTGGAAATCAGTCTGGCCGGTTCCTCAGAAAACTGGACATGACACTTCCGGAGGACCCTGCTATACCTCTCCTGGGCATATACCCAAAGGATTCCCCAGCATGCAATAAAGACACATGCTCCATTATGTTCATAGCAGCCTTATTTATAATAGCCAGAAGCTGGAAAGAACCCAGATGCCCCTCAAAGGAGGAATGGATACAGAAAATGTGGTATATTTACACAATGGAATACTACTCAGCAATTAGAAACAATGAATTCTCAAAATTTTTAGGCAAATGGTTTGATCTGGAAAATATCATCCTTAGTGAGGTAACCCAATCACAAAAGAATACACATGGAATGCAATCTCTGATAAGTGGATATTAATTAGCCCAGAAGCCCTGAATACCCAAGGCACAAATAGCCTAACAAAGGACTCCCATGAAGAAGTATAGAGAGGGTCCTGATCCTGGAAAGGATTGATCTAGCATTGGAGGGGAATATAAGGACAGAGAAAATGGAGGGAGGTGATTGGAGAATGGATGGAGAGAAGAAGGTTTATGGGGCATATGGGGAGGATGATCTGGGAAAGGGGAAATCATTTGGAATGTAAACAAAGAATATAGAAAAAAAAGAACTAAGAACCCATGAGCTCTCTCTCTCTCTCTCTCTCTCTCTCTCTCTCTCTCTCTCTCTCTCTCTCTCTCTCTCTCTCTCTCTCTCTCTCTCCTTTCCCCCATCAGCTGCAAGAGGAATATTCTCTGATGATGACTGTACAAAGAACTGATCTATAACACAATATCATTAGGAATCATTCTATCACTATAGTTTTCATTGTTTTAGGATCTGTAGTATTTAGTTTTACCCTCGATCTCTGGAATGTTGAGTGTCTGGCTCTTGGTCACCCAAACAGTGTTGGACATGGGTTCCATCTCATAGAGTGAACCTTAAGTCACATGACTAAGAAGTGAGGGAAAGACCCCAGAACTGAGAGAGAGAACACTATGTAGCACCTGAACTCTGACCTCTTAGGAAGGATGTTTTAGCAAACCATGGGCAAGGAATGAGCTTGTATAACTCGGTTAATAGCCTGTCTGACTCACTTGATGTTCTGAATTCCATCTTTAACAGATCATTAATGCACTGTGGCAGGGCTCACCTACTCAAGCACTTGGGAGGTAGATGTAGGACAGTAAGTTCAAAGTTCAAAGTCTTCCTTTGCCACAGAAAGAGCTAAAGGGTAGCCTGAGATACATGAAACCTTACTCAAAAGAAAAAGAAATATACACATGCACACATACATACATACATGCACACACACACAGAAGCACAACTCCCTCCACAGTCTACACTAACAACAAACAACCCGTGTATGTAAATGTACTACTCTAAACCAATCAATATTATTCAAAAGGAATACTATGAACTAACTTATTTATGAAGAATAACAAATATACTACAATCGACATAAACATTAGGAAGAGCTTGAAGATGCAAGGATTATTCTTGGAAATTTAAGTGATTTTATAAAGGCTTATATATTATATGTATATGAATAATGTACATATGATAATAGTACAGATTACTAAGAAGTGAAGGAAAGACCCTAGAACTGAGAGAGAGAACACCATGTAGCATCTGAACTCTGTAATCAATAATGAACTCAGTAATCAATAATGAATAATGTATGTGAGAAAATTTTAGGAACTAAAAACTCAAGTAAATGACATCACCTTTGAAGAAAATGAATACTATGACCATGTCCTCAAATGAGTGAATGTCTGAAGGTAAAGTCAGCTGGGACATAATGCAAAAGCATTAACAATGCTACCCCTCAGACTGTGGTATAGTCAGTGGTAGAACATTTACCTAGTATGAGTAAGGCCCTAGATCTGGCACTATAAAAAGCAAATATAAGGATTTATCAATCTTCTGGTAATGAAAATATTTAAAAAGTGTAAATTATAGGCAAAGAGGTAGTATCTATTTGTTATCCAGAAGACATACCCAGAAAACAGGAATGAGCAATTAAATACAACAATAGCATGTCCGATGATGCTCAAATCTACAGTACAGAGATCAAGAGCATAATGTATTCATTCAGCATTTATTGAGAACTTACTTCAAGAAAAGCCCACACTCAGAAAGGCAATCTGCAGCTGGAGGGGGGCAGATTTAAGTAGCAGAACAGTTGCCTATCACATGTGGGGCCCTGAGTTCAATTCCATACCACCAAAAGAAGCAAGAAAAAGAATATATATATATATATATATATATATATATATATATATATATATATATATATATATATATATATATATACAATTGAGAGACCCGCCATTTTAAAAAGAAAAGCAGAAAGGATAAAACAGTGTCAGAGATCCTTAAAGAAATGTGTGGATTCCATGCAATCCAAATAAAATACCAACAGAACGATTTAAATTCCCTCATGGAGCATTTCTGGAGGCAACATCTTCTGATCCTGCAAGAACAAAGCCAATACTTAAAAAAGAAAAGGAGCACCGGTGGTTGTTGTTGTTGTTGTTTTTCGTTAGGTTCCCTTGATTCTATGGATTTGGCACAGTTTGAAGAATAAATCAGTACTGAAGGGTTTTTTTTTTTTTTTTTTTTTTTTTTGTCTTTTTTTTTATTTGATATAATTTATTTACATTTCAAATGATTTCCCCTTTTCTAGCCCCCCCCCACTCCCCGAAAGTCCCGTAAGCCCCCTTCTCTTCCCCTGTCCTCCCTCCCACCCCTTCCCAGTTCCCCGTTCTGGTTTTGCCAAATACTGTTTCACTGAGTCTTTCCAGAACCAGGGACCACTCCTGCTTTCTTCTTGTATCTCATTTGATGTGTGGATTATGTTTTGGGTATTCCAGTTTTCTAGGTTAATAACCACTTATTAGTGAGTGCATACCATGATTCACCTTTTGAGTCTGGGTTACCTCACTTAGTATGATGTTCTCTAGCTCCATCCATTTGCCTAAGAATTTCATGAATTCATTGTTTCTAATGGCTGAATAGTACTCCATTGTGTAGATATACCACATTTTTTGTATCCACTCTTCTGTTGAGGGATACCTGGGTTCTTTCCAGCATCTGGCAATTATAAATAGGGCTGCTATGAACATAGTAGAGCATGTATCCTTATTACATGGTGGGGAATCCTCTGGGTATATGCCCAGGAGTGGTATAGCAGGATCTTCTGGAAGTGAGGTGCCCAGTTTTCGGAGGAACCGCCAGACTGCTTTCCAGAGTGGTTGTACCAATTTGCAACCCCACCAGCAGTGGAGGAGTGTTCCTCTTTCTCCGCACCCTCTCCAACACCTGCTGTCTCCTGAATTTTTAATCTTAGCCATTCTGACTGGTGTAAGATGAAATCTTAGGGTTGTTTTGATTTGCATTTCCCTAATGACTAATGAAGTGGAGCATTTTTTAAGATGCTTCTCCGCCATCCGAAGTTCTTCAGGTGAGAATTCTTTGTTTAACTCTGTACCCCATTTTTTAATAGGGTTGTTCGGTTTTCTGGAGTCTAACTTCTTGAGTTCTTTATATATATTGGATATTAGCCCTCTATCTGATGTAGGATTGGTGAAGATCTTTTCCCAATTTGTTGGTTGCCGATCTGTCCTCTTGACGGTGTCCTTTGCCTTACAGAAACTCTGTAACCTTATGAGGTCCCATTTGTCAATTCTTGCTCTTAGAGCATACACTATTGGTGTTCTGTTCAGAAACTTTCTCCCTGTACCGATGTCCTCAAGGGTCTTCCCCAGTTTCTTTTCTATTAGCTTCAGAGTGTCTGGCTTTATGTGGAGGTCCTTGATCCATTTGGATTTGAGCTTAGTACAAGGAGACAAGGATGGATCAATTCGCATTCTTCTGCATGCTGACCTCCAGTTGAACCAGCACCATTTGTTGAAAAGGCTATCTTTTTTCCATTGGATGTTTTCAGCCTCTTTGTCGAGGATCAAGTGGCCATAGGTGTGTGGGTTCATTTCTGGATCTTCAATCCTGTTCCATTGATCCTCCTGCCTGTCACTGTACCAATACCATGCAGTTTTTAACACTATTGCTCTGTAGTATTGCTTGAGGTCAGGGATACTGATTCCCCCAGATTTTCTTTTGTTGCTGAGAATAGTTTTAGCTATCCTGGGTTTTTTGTTGTTCCAGATGAATTTGATAATTGCTCTTTCTAACTCTGTGAAGAATTGAGTTGGGATTTTGATGGGTATTGCATTGAATCTGTATAGTGCTTTAGGCAAAATGGCCATTTTAACTATATTGATTCTACCGATCCATGAGCATGGGAGGTTTTCCCATTTTTTGAGGTCTTCTTCCATTTCCTTCTTCAGAGTCTTGAAGTTCTTGCCATACAGATCTTTCGCATGTTTGGTAAGAGTCACCCCAAGATACTTTATACTGTTTGTGGCTATTGTGAAGGGGGTCATTTCCCTAATTTCTTTCTCAGCCTGCTTATCCTTTGAGTATAGGAAGGCCACTGATTTGCTTGAGTTGATTTTGTAACCTGCCACTTTGCTGAAGTTGTTTATCAGCTGTAGGAGCTCTCTAGTGGAGTTCTTTGGGTCACTTAGGTAGACGATCATGTCGTCTGCAAATAATGATAGTTTGACTTCCTCCTTTCCAATTTGTATCCCTTTGACCTCCTTATGTTGTCGAATTGCCCGAGCTAGTACCTCAAGTACAATATTGAAAAGATAAGGAGAAAGGGGGCAGCCTTGTCTGGTCCCTGATTTCAGTGGGATTGCTTCAAGTTTCTCTCCGTTTAGTTTGATGCTGGCTACCGGTTTGCTGTATATTGCTTTTACTATGTTTAGGTATGGGCCTTGAATTCCTGTTCTCTCCAAGACTTTAAGCATGAAAGGATGCTGAATTTTGTCAAATGCTTTTTCAGCATCCAATGAAATGACCATATGATTTTGTTCTTTGAGTTTGTTTATGTAGTGGATTGTATTGATGGATTTCCGTATATTGAACCAACCCTGCATTCCCGGGATAAAGCCTACTTGATCATGGTGGATGATCGTTTTGATGTGTTCTTGGATTCGGTTGGCAAGAATTTTGTTGAGTATTTTTGCATCGATGTTCATAAGGGAAATTGGTCTGAAGTTCTCTTTCTTTGTTGGATCTTTGTGTGGCTTTGGTATCAGCGTAATTGTGGCTTCGTAGAAGGAATTGGGTAGTGTTCCTTCTGTTTCTATTTTGTGGAATAGTTTGAAGAGTATTGGTGTTAACTCTTCTTTGAAGGTCTGGTAGAATTCTGCACTGAAACCATCTGGTCCTGTGCTTTTTTTGGTTGGAAGACTTTCTATGACTCCTTCTATTTCTTTAGGCTTTATGGGACTGTTTAGATGGTCTAGTTGGTCCTGATTTAATTTTGGTATTTGGTATCTGTCAAGGAAATTGTCCATTTCCTCCAGATTCTCCAGTTGTGTTGAGTACAGGCTCTTGTAGTAGGATCTGATGATTTTTTGGATTTCCTCAGTTTCCGTTGTTATGTCTCCCTTTTCATTTCTAAGTTTGTTAATTTGGATACTTTCTCTGTGCCCTTTGGTCAGTCTGGCTAAGGGTTTATCTATCTTGTTGATTTTCTCAAAGAACCAGCTCCTAGTTTTGTTGATTTTTTGTATGGTTCTCTTTGTTTCTACTTGATTGATTTCGGCCCTGAGTTTGATGATTTCCTGCCTTCTACTCCTCCTGGGTGAAATAGCTTCTTTTTGTTCTAGGGCTTTCAGGTGTGTCATTAAGTTGGTAATGTATGCTCTCTCCATTTTCTTTTTGGAGGCACTCAGGGCTATGAGTTTTCCTCTTAGCACTGCTTTCATTGTGTCCCATAGATTTGGGTATGTTGTGTTTTCATTTTCATTGTGTTCTAAAAAGTCTTTAATTTCTTTCTTTATTTCTTCCTTGACCAAGGTGTCATTGAGTAGAGTATTGTTCAATCTCCACGTGTTTGTGGGTTTTCTGTTGTTTCTGTTGCTATTGAAGACCACTTTTATTCCATAGTGATCAGATAGGAGGCATGGGATTAGTTCTATCTTTTTATATTTGTTGAGGTCTGTCTTGTGACCAATTATATGGTCGATTTTGGAGAAGGTACCATGAGGTGCTGAAAAAAAGGTATATTCTTTTGTTTTAGGATAGAATGTTCTATATATATCAGTTAAATCTAATTGGTCCAAAGCTTCAATTAGTTTCATTGTGTCCTTGTTTAGTTTCTGTTTTCCTGATCGGTCCATTGAGGAAAGTGCAGTGTTGAAGTCACCAACAATTATTGTGTTCGGTGCAATGTGTGCTTTGAGTTTTAATAAAGTTTCTTTTATGAAAGAGGGTGCCCTTGCATTTGGAGCATAGATGTTCAGGATTGAGAGTTCTTCTTGTTGTATTTTTCCTTTGACCAGCAAGAAGTGTCCCTCAGAGTCTCTTTTGATGACTTTGGGTTGAAAGTCAATTTTATCTGATATTAAAATGGCTACTCCAGCTTGTTTCCTGAGACCATTTGCTTGTAAAATTGTCTTCCAGCCTTTTACTCTAAGGTAGTGTTTGTCTTTGACCCTTAGGTGTGTTTCCTGTAAGCAGCAAAATGTAGGGTCCTGTTTACGTATCCAGTCAGTTAGTCTGTGTCTTTTTATTGGGGCATTGAGTCCATTGATGTTAAGAGATATTAAGGAATAGTGATTGTTACTTCCTATCATTTTTGACGTTATTTTTTAAATTTGATTGCTTAACTTATTTGGGTTTGATGAAAGGTTACTATCTTGCTTTTTTCAGGGTGGAGTTTCCCTCCTTGTATTGGTGTTGTCCTCCTATTATCCTTTTTAGGGCTGGGTTTGTGGATAGATATTGGGTGAACTTGGTTTTGTCGTGAAATATCTTAGTTTCTCCATCTATGGTGATTGAGAGTTTTGCTGGATATAGTAGTTTTGGTTGGCATTTGTGTTCTCTTAGAGTCTGCATGAGATCTGCCCAGGACCTTCTAGCCTTCATAGTCTCAGGTGAAAAGTCTGCTGTGATTCTGATAGGTCTTCCTTTATATGTTACTTGGCCTTTTTCTCTTACTGCCTTTAGTATTCTTTCTTTGTTTAGAACATTTGGTGTTTTGATTATTATGTGACGGGAAGTATTTCTGTTCTGGTCCAGTCTGTTTGGAGTTCTGTAGGCTTCTTGTATATTCATGGGCATCTCTCTCTTTAGGTTAGGGAAGTTTTCTTCCATAATTTTATTGAAGATATTTGCTGGCCCTTTAAGTTGTAAATCTTCACTCTCATCTATGCCTATAATCCTTAGGTTTGGTCTTCTCATTGTGTCCTGGATTTCCTGGATATTTTGGGTTACAAGCTTTTTGCACTTTGCATTTTCTTTAACTGTTGAGTCCATGGTTTCTATGGAATCTTCAGCATCTGAGATTCTTTCTTCTATCTCTTGTATTCTGTTGTTGATATTTGCATCTCTGTCCCCTGATTTCTTCCCAAGGCTTTCTATCTCCAAAGTTGTCTCCCTTTGAGTTTTCTTAGTTGTTTCTACTTCTGATTTTAGATCCTGGATGGTTTTGCTTAGCTCCTTCCCTTGCATGTTTGTGTTTTCCTGTAATTCTTTAAGAGATTTTTGTGTTTCCTCTTTCATGAGCTCAGCCTGTTGACCAAAGTTCTCCTGTATTTCTTTAAGAGATTTTTGTGTTTCGTCTTTCATGACCTCAGCCTGTTGAGCAAAGTTCTCCTGTATTTCTTTAAGTGTTTTTTGCATTTCCTCCTTGTTGGCTTTTGTATTCTCCTGGATTTCTTTCAATGATTTTTGTGTTTCCCTTGCAAGGGCTTCTAACTTTTGATCCGTTTTCTCCTCAATGACCTTCATGTGTTCCTGTACCAGCATCATGACCAGTGATTTTAAATCCAAATCTTGTTTTACTGGTGTGATGGGGTATCCAGGACTTGCTGGTAGAGGAGAATTTGGTTCAGATGTTGCCATATTGCCTTGATTTCTGTTAGTGACGTTTCTGCGTTTGCCTTTTGCCATCTAGCTCTCACTGGTGTTACTTGGTCTTGTCAGTGCTGGACTCACCAGTGCAAGCTGCCCCTTCCCCGTTGGCCTCTGGTGCACAGCTTACACTCTGCACTGCCTATAGACAGGGTGCTGTTTTCCAGGCTGTTCAGATCCCAAAGCAGGCACCTGAAGGCTCCCGCTGGGGTCCGCAGGATTTATCGGAGCACACCGACTTTTCCCAGCTGGCCGCCCGGAAGCCCCCACTAGCCTCTTGAGGGACCTGGAGATGTGGCGGCCACCCAGGCTGATCTGAAGCGGAGAGATTTGAGCTGGGGGCTTCTGCCTGAGGCCTTGCCCCAGATTGTGTCTGTGGACCAGGTGGAACCCGTGTGCACCCCCAGGGAGCTCCGAAGGTGAATGTTGCTGTGACCTCCCCTGTGCTCCGCTCACTCCGCTGGGCAGCCGATTTCCCCAACCGGGCTGGCGCACACTAGGTTAGCCTTGTCGCCTGGGCCCTGAGTCCAGGCAAACGCCTGGGAGGCCAAGGTCCGAGCAAAGTTCCCCTAGGGCTATGTCTGTTATTTGGGTCCGCCAGGTGACCCGGATGGCGGGCGTGCGCGTCCGCGCTCCGCGAAAGCACCGGGAGAGTCTGTTGTGCTAATAACCTCCTGGGCTGGTTGACACACAGATGGCCCACCAAGCCGCCCAGTTCTTGGGGTCAGTCCTGTGCCTTTTGGGGCCTAGACCCCCGTTTTGTTAGCCTCAGGCTACGCTTGTTAGCAGTCTCTGCCCTCCCGAGCACTCTGGCTCCTGTAGGCAAAATGGCGGCGCGTGCACCGGCCGGGGCAAAAAAAAAAACTCCTGGCTGGGTTGGCGCCCCGATGGCCACTCGAACAGCCCAGGGCCTGGGTGCAGGCCAACGCCCGTCTGGCTCAGACCCCTGCGGTGTTGGGCCTAGGATTATGTTTGTGTACCTCAGTCTGACCGATCTCTGGAGCCCGGGATCAAGATGGCGGTGAGTCTCTCCTGACTGGCGGGCAGCCGAGTTCTGAAGTGGCTTCCGTGCAGCGAAAGGCTCCGCAGAACCGCAGTTGCTTGCCGCCCGGCTGGTCAGCGAAGGTCAGTGGTCGTGGGCGCAGGGCCTAACTGGACCCTGTGTCGCCTTGGTTCCACTGCTGATGGCCCTTCAGCTGGAGCAGCCACTGCTACCGCCGCCGCCGCCGCCGCCGCCGCCTCCTTCCCTGAAGGGTTTTATAATTAATATTGTTTCTCTTTTTTTGCATTTTTTTATTCGATATATTTTTTATTTACATTTCAAATGATTTCCCCTTTTCTAGCCCCCCACTCCCCGAAAGTCCCATAAGCTCCCTTCTCTCCCCCTGTCCTCCCACCCACCCCTTCCCACTTTCCCGTTCTGGTTTTGCCCTATACTTCTTCACTGAGTCTTTCTAGAACAAGGGGCCACTCCTCCTTTCTTCTTGTACCTCATTTGATGTATGGATTATGTTTGGGGTATTCCAGTTTTCTAGGTTAATATTCACTTATTAGTGAGTGCATACCATGAGTCACCTTTTGAGTCTGGGTTACCTCACTTAGTATGATGTTTTCTAGCTCCATCCATTTGCCTAAGAATTTCATGAATTCATTGTTTCTAATGGCTGAATAGTACTCCATTGTGTAGATATACCACATTTTTTGCATCCACTCTTCTGTTGAGGGATACCTGGGTTCTTTCCAGCATCTGGCAATTATAAATAGGGCTGCTATGAACATAGTAGAGCATGTATCCTTATTACATGGTGGGGAATCCTCTGGGTATATGCCCAGGAGTGGTATAGCATGATCTTCTGGAAGTGAGGTGCCCAGTTTTCGGAGGAACCGCCAGACTGATTTCCAGAGTGATTGTACCAATTTGCAACCCCACCAGCAGTGGAGGAGTGTTCCTCTTTCTCCACACCCTCTCCAACACCTGCTGTCTCCTGAATTTTTAATCTTAGCCATTCTGACTGGTGTAAGGTGAAATCTCAGGGTTGTTTTGATTTGCATTTCCCTAATGACTAATGAAGTTGAGCATTTTTTAAGATGCTTCTCCGCCATCTGAAGTTCTTCAGGTGAGAATTCCCTGTTTAACTCTGTACTCCATTTTTTAATAGGGTTGTTTGGTTTTCTGGAGTCTAACTTCTTAAGTTCTTTATATATATTGGATATTAGCCCTCTATCTGATGTAGGATTGGTGAAGATCTTTTCCCAATTTGTTGGTTGCCAATTTGTCCTTTTGATGGTGTCCTTTGCCGTACAGAAACTTTGTAATTTTATGAGGTCCCATTTGTCAATTCTTGATCTTAGAGCATACGCTATTGGTGTTCTGTTCAGAAATTTTCTCCCTGTACCAATGTCCTCAAGGGTCTTCCCCAGTTTCTTTTCTATTAGCTTCAGAGTGTCTGGCTTTATGTGGAGGTCCTTCCAAGCACATTCATCTGGTTCATTATGTTTAACCAAAATACATGGAAGGTCATTTACCTTGGTCCACATCAGTACAGCAACCCTGTCCAATCTCCTACCCAAGGAAGACGAGATGAAGGCTTGTGAAATGGAGACAAGGCTTGGCTCCCAAGCCTGATGATGTAAGTCATCTCCAGAGCCCCAGAGGTGAAAGGAGGGGTGCAACTCCCACAAGTTTTCCTCTAACCTATGCTTCTGAGCCAGGGCAGATGCATCCCCATGCATTCACATACACAAAGGTAGCTCAGGAAGAAGAAAAGACATCTTTCCACTAGAAAGATGATTGGAAATCTGTACAAGCAGTTATGCACGACAGGCAAAAGCAGTTTGCGCAAAGGAGGGAGCTGCTGAGGTGAGGGGGGTCACTGTTTACATCAGGTCCCATCGAGGCAGCCTTCCTGAAGAATGCCACTCATTTCCTCCAATGTCTTCTTTGTCATCATTGCAAGAAGTATTTCCCAGGTATCCTTTACCGCCTCACCCCCTACCCCCCACCCTCCCATCCCCCACCCCCCACCCCCCTACCAGTCCTTTAAGGTCTGTTACTAGTCTTATCTATGTTTGTGGACTAGGTCATGACCTTTCCACTTCCAAATCTTTTCCTATTCTGGATTTAGTTAAAATCCCAGGTGCATTTCTTTAAAGAGAAAGAAAATTCTTTCATTCTCATTATAGACCAAATAGTCACAGGAACCCATATCACAATTGGCCAAGACCAGGGCCTCAGGGCCTCAGGGCCTCAGGGCCTCAGGGCCTCTGGGCCTCAGGGCCTCAGGACCTCAGGGCCTCAGGGCCTCTGGGCCTCTGGGCCTCAGGGCCTCAGGGCCTCAGGGCCTCAGGGCCGCCTCTGGGCCTCAGGGCCTCAGGCCTTTAGGACCTCAAGGCCTCAGAGCTTCCATCTCTAGCCTGAAGTGGAAGAACTTCCACCACATCCACTGTGGCAAGTCTTGAAAGCCATCTTTCTTTTCCTCAGGGCCTCAGGACCTTCAAATTTATTAAGAACCTGCTAGATACTGATTGAGTGTGAGTTTGCAAATAAGGTAAGGAATGGGGCCAACCACGTAAAAACTGTCAAAAGGTTGTCTATTCCAGGGGATACTGTGATCCTTATAGGCCATTACCTGATGCTTCCTGCTTTCATGGATGTGGCTGTAAATCACATTCAACAAGGAGTGTTTATTCATTTGTGCCCTCTGGCCTTGAGTTTGGGGCTGTTCTTCCTGTCAGAGCCCTGCCTCAGGTGGGCAGAAGTGTTCAGAAAGTCAAGGGTTTCTACTCCTACTGATGAAACCTGGAAACCTACAAAACAAAATTCCCCAGAAGCTCAGATGAGACCCTTTTCCAGGATGAAACTGGCAGCAAACAATTCCTAGGGGTAAGGAGCCCGTCTAATAGAACCGAGTGCACACTGGAAGAGAGCTCCGCATATACCACTTTGCTTACTCACCATCCATACTGGAGGAGGCCTTTCACTTCTGCAGCTACATAAGAGTCACCCATTCTCTTATAAGTAACCCCTCAACCATGCCCCAAATAAACTCATAAGTTTACCACATTAGACAGAAATAGAATCGTTTCTTGGATTTGTTATCAATACTCAATCTAAGAAAAACCAACATTTGTGTCTAGGAAAAGCCACACAGCTCGGGCAAAGGGGAGGAGCTTACAGAGAAGCTGAGCAGTCCAGTGGAGGGAGCGTAGGGACATGACAGGGTCCTGAGGCCGCTGGGTCAAAGAGTTGAACATTAAGTTGGACAATGGGTATTTCTCAGCATAAAAGCAGTGTCTGGATTTGGGTCTATGGAAACCATCCCAGGGATGCTGATAACATGCAGGGATGATTCTAGAAGAGCAGGAAAACTACAACCCAGATCAATGAAACAGGAATACAGAAACTTCCATTCTAGATAATGAAGAAAAGGATTTAGTCTCAGAAAATCAAGCATGGATCCAAAGCAAGACAATACATTTAAGATTTGAGGAAATAAAACAATAAATAAACAAAATGAACAAACCAATACGTTCATATTAAGGTGTTGAGGTTTGGTCTATTGAAATGCATTGTAATACTAAATACTTCCCCTCCCCCAAGATATGGTTGCCCCAGGAACATGGAGATCCTCATGTCCACCAAAAAATGCTATGTAACCTTGTCCCTTAATGTAAAACTACTGGTTAAATAAAGATGCCTATAGCCTGTAGCTGGGCAGAACAGAGGTAGGCAAGACTTCTATTCCAAAGATTGGGGTCTGAAGCAGAAATTATGAAGGCAGAAGAGAAAGGAAGGGAAGAGAAGATTCTAGAGAATAGGTGAATCCTGAGAAGATGGCCGTGAAGGTTGGCTAGTTGGAGTAAGAGTGGCCTAAGTGGAATGTGGCAAGTTATATCAAGGAGTTGTCAACAGGGAAGTAGACAAAATAGCTTAGAAGCTGATATCTGCCCAGCTCCAGTGCTGTTGAGATTTATATTATAAATATAAAAAAAATTGTGTCCCTTATCTGGGAGCAGAATGATCAAAGTTGGAATAGAAACTCCAATTAAGTATTACTACAACTGGAAGGTATGGGTGATGAGCTTGTGCTGTTGTAACTAGACACCTTTGGATAGAAAAATAGCAAAATCCCAAAATCCAGACATTAATGCTTGGCATATATGTGTGTAGATATATATTAGCATACATATAGTTTTGTTTTTGCAAAGCATGGTAGAATCATGGTGGCTCTCATGGTAGTCTAATCCTTATTTGGGGGTGATTAAAAGAATATAATGTTTCTGGAAGCGAATTTCTAGTGTTTCTCAGTGGGCTACTAAGAAGGAAACTGCTTAATGCATGCAGGCAATAAAAATATCAGCTATGGTTGATCTGATGGTTTGAATATGCTTGGCCCAGGGACTGGCACTATTAAGATGTGTGGCCTTGTTAGAGTATATGTGGCCTTGTTGGAGGAAGTCTGTCATTGTGGATGTGGGCTTCATGGCCCTCATCCTAGCTTCCTAGAAGTCAGTCTTCTCTTTGCCTTTAGCACAAGATTTAGAACTCTCAACTCTGCCTGCACTATGCCTGAGTGGATGCTACCATGTTCCCACCTTGATGATAATGGACTGAACCTCTGAACTGTAAGCCAGCCCCAATTAAATGTTGTCATTATAGATGTCTGCTCACAGCAGTAAAACCCTAACTGAGACAGTGGTAAAGGTGGAAGGATGAAGTTGCAATCTATTCCCAGTTTCCAGGTCAGACTTGAAATGCATTGGTGGAAGTCATGACCAATTCTAAGCAAAAATTCTAAATACCAGGACAACTCTAGTAATTCATTACCTCCCCACACCTTAATCTAGGAACACTGGACCACCTATTTAAGAAAATGTGCTTTAGAGCAAAGGGAGATTACTTGATGCTTTTGAGGTTATAATTGACACTAATTCCTAAACACTGAATGAGCCTCCACGGCTGCCTATTAGTGTTGAAGCAAGAGAGGGTATTCTAACCATAGCTAAAGACTGGGGCTTGGTGGGACACTGCTAGGAGGTCTATTCCTCAGGGAGGCCTACTGATCCATTGTCTACCCTCCAAATACAAAATTAGAAAGGATACCCTTGGAGACTTGAAGAAACCTCACATTGATTCTTTGACCTTGGGTAAGAATTCTTACTGTGAAGAGTAATGAGCTTAAACTCTGAAACTGCTCCCATCCCCAGCAAAGAATGGAGAGGTGTGGAGGGGGTGAATGGAATGCTGAAATATTTTAATATTGCCCTGACTCCTATTTAGCTCTATTTATTTTACAGATTGGCTTTTGCAATGATAATGGCAAGAAATTATAGTCCGACATTAGAAGTGGTCTCTGCCAGAGTGGCAATTTGGATTTTTGCACTATCTTCAAGCAGAGCAAGAGAACAAGACAAAATCCTTTCCTGTGGGAAGGACATCTAGTTTGTTTATTCTGTCGCCTCTAGGATATTTCCATTGTTATAAGTCTTGACAGAATACAGTCCGAAGAGACCTGGATTTTGTGGGCCTCATAGTACACAATAATGTCATGTGACAGGACAAGGTAAGAAATATGGGTCAATTATGCCTATGCAGGAAATCTTCATGAGCACATACACAATGCACCATGGAGATTTGGTTAACTAGCCTTATAACAATTCTGTACACCCAGCTCCCAGACAGGATAGAGTGGATATACTTCTCTTCGTCCATCCAGAAAATTCTCTTGACATCCCAGATACACAACAAATGTAAGAGAGCCTTGCATGGTTTAGGAATGAAGGTGGACTGACTAAAGGAATTTCAGGATTCAAAGAATGATACAGCATTGCATGTTGAGGCTGGTTTTGTTTGGCTATTTGTTTTACTACATATTTTGTATTGGAACTCCAGAAATCACTGGAAGCTATAAGGTTTCACATAGTTCATCTTTGGTCACAAGACTGAGATGTCGACTGTGTTTGAGAAGCTATAGCCATGGAGCTGGTAAAAGGAAGGCTTAGGAAACCCCAGCACTATTGTGGATGCCAGACAATGCTTGCTAAAAGGAGCCTGATATGGCTGTCTCCTGAGAGGCCCTGCCAGAGCCTTACAAATACAGAGGCGGATGCTCACAGCCAACCATTGGACTGAACATGGGATTCCCAACTGTAGGAACTGAAGGGTTTTACAACCTCATAGGAAGAACAATAACCACCATACAGAGCCCCCAGAGCTCCTAGGGACTAAGCCATCGACCAAAGAGTACACATGGATCTAGCTGCATTTGTAGCAGAGGATTGCCTTGTCAGTGGCATCAATGGGAGGAGAGGTCCTTTGTCCTATGAAGGCTCGATAGATGCCCCAGTGTAGGGAAATCGAGGGCAGGGAGGTGGGAACCAGTAAAGGGGATAACATTTGAAATGTAAATAAAGAAAATATCCACTAAAACAAACAACAACAACAAAAAATAAAACAGTTAAAAGAAAAGGAGAAAGGCTTAGGGAAGATCCAGAGGATATCGTGAGGATCAACAAGCTTTGGTTATGTCATTTATGATCTGATCTTATCATTATCTCCCATGCAAACTATAATCAATGAGGATAGATCAATCATTAACTTAGCTTTCTAGAAATACTTAAACTCTGAGTAGCTCAGTCAACAGCAGTAAATCATGTTTATCAACTTTACAACCCAGGACAAGTCACTTCTGTTGCCACCAATCAAAGTGGAGTATTCTTGTTTAATAAACTAAGATGAATTCTTGTCATGTTAAAATTAAATCATTAAAAGTCTAACAGTGAACCACACTTTTGCAATTTTATCAAGGTTTTTATTTCTTTTATTGATCGCTGCATGACTTAAATGGCAGATAACTCAGTTTGCAGGAAAACGACAACACTGTGAGGCTGAGAGGTGTTTAAATTAAGAAATGTTGAAACCCGTGAAGAGTAAACATAAAATAGAACAAAACAATACAATCTCTGGCTTCTGTAAGACATGAGTGTGGTGCCCTGGCTACAGGAGAGGAAACTTACAGTGGACTTCTCTTTGCATCTGTCTTTCAAAGCTTCCTCATTCAATATTTCTTATTCCAAGAACACTCCGAGCACATTCTGTATTGAGCTGGTGGCTTGAAGTTCCCATAGACTGGAAGTGAGAGCCATCCCCAACATCTGCTTGTTTGATGCCTGTTTCTGCTTCTCCTTGAACATCCCAAGCCCCCAAGGAACGTTTGTGATATGGACCAAGGGTAAACTCCCAGAGGTTGGACAAATGCACTCTGAGCACACCACAATCCTTTGCTACCCAAGGACGCAAGTGCAGAATTTGGCTTTTATGGCACACGTTGCCAGGATCACATAGAATCCTAGAGCATCTTTATTTGTTCTATAACTTAATAGTATACCTATAAAATAATTACATTATACTTATAGCTTTTCTTCATTTATAAACAAGACAAAATTTAAATACAATTTGAGCCATTTGAAGGTAAACTTTATACATACATTAAGCCAAGAAGTAGCCTCAGACCACAGCATATCATATAGCCTTCATGGGTACACCAACGATTGGGATCGAAAAATACTCACGTATATACTTTGTGGATTCCTAGGTTAACTTTTCATCTTAATGTGTGGGTCCCAGTAATAGAATGACATGGTCTGGCTTTGCAGCTGGGTGTGAGAATCTTCTCCTCCCCCTCTAGTTACATGTCATCATTCTCCATTAAGGACTCTTGTATTCCCTTCACAGCTTTTCTGATGCGTGTTCTGCTCTGGCTCTAGCTGGAGATTTCCTGCTAACTAACTGTAGCTCTGCCCTCAGGCACTCTATTTACCTTTTGCCTTTATCCCTGGGGTTGAATCATTCCAGCTCTCTCCTGATTTTTCCCCTTGTTGCTCTCTCCTGATTCCAGGCTGTGCACTCTCATTTCTGAAGCTAATATCCCCTTCAAAACCACACAGTCTGTACTCGGGGTTACTGGGTGGCAGAAGTAACCAAACTAGAAACCTTACATTGCAATACAGGCGAAAGAGTCCATGGCGCACCCTCCCGCCCCCCATCCCAATGCTCCTCCCTCCTCCTGGTGGCCAGCCGACTGGAGAGCCAGCATCCTTGTTGGGTTTCCAGAAGCCTGAATCTCAGAGCAACTTGTGGATGGTCTCACTCACATACTAGGAAACCTATTCTTGGCAAGAGCACGGACTCAGAAATTATCAACCAAAGGATTTCAGCACATTCTGATTCCCACCAATGGCTTCTTGTTCACATTTGTCAGATTCCATACATGCCACTCACAGGGAGGCCTCCCTAGGACAATTGCACAAAGAGATTGAACTTGAGTATAATTTTGAAGGAAAATAAATTACTTCAAAGCCCTCCCATCAAAAGACCACACTAAGGAGACTACTGACAACTCATCAGCAGAACTGAAGACGATTGAAATGTTTCTTGGTATTTTTAGGAGTCTATCCTTTTTAAAGGAAGCTATTCTCTGAGTTCACCTACATTACAACCCTCTATATTTGCTCTATATTTCTGCCTGTGTCACAAAATGTTTCAATACCATACATTCTTACATATCTTTTAATAGAAAATGTTTTGTTTTGTTTTGCTTTGCTTAGTATAATGACAGTGAAAACAGTACCAGGTTTCATCTCACATGTACCTTTCAATATTTCCAGCTTCCTAGTAATTCCTCTGTACACACCCTCTGTCCTCTGTCCTAGTCTGATTTCTACACTATGCCTTGATGCTTTAGTGTCTCCGGTGATGTCATATTAAAAGTAAAATCATGACATGTCCCGTCTCCCTGCTCAATGTGGAAAAGAAAAAAAAGTGTGTGTTGGTGGGGGGCAGTGACTTGCTGACCTGAAAGGCAGTTTTTCCTCTGTAAAATACTTTTCCACAGATCACTCAACCCTCTCTCTACTCCCTATTCAGAATGGTGCTGCAAAGCTAGAGTCCAAACACGTGACTTGATATATGACTATGTCGATAATACTTTTAACTGTTTTTAACATGATAGGTCAATTATAAAACTGGCATTAATACAGAGACCTTGTGAGTGATAACACGGCAGCGGGAATAGTATGCGCACCAGAATTTATCTTGAGCTATAGATGGGGGCTATGAGGAGAAAAAAAGATGTCGTGGTGTCCAGAGGTGTGGAGAATCCTGCCTGCTCGGTACAGTTCCCAGGGAAGTCCATTTCCTGATCCACTCAGTTTGGCTTGTCCTCGTGGGTACCAGGTTTGTTCTGGAACCCCTTGAGGGTGAGCATCTCTTTTATACATGATGCCCACATGGGCATCACAGCAGCGGCAGAGCTGGGCAGCTCCCAGGTCAGAAGAATGAATGCCCACACCACAGGAGTCCGGTGACCAACAAAGGTTTGCGACAGAAGAGTCGTGCATTCTTCACCAGGGGAAGGGTCAAGCTTGAGTGCAGTATGTGACCAGGAAAAGACTTGTGTTTCCACATGGTGGACTCGTCAATCCCGAATGACAGTGCATCTCCTGAAAAGTCCTGTCGAATTTCTGGGGGTGGAGTTTTCCAACATCTTCTGTGTCCGATCTACAAGGTGGATTTAGAGACACAAGTGTAGCCTGGGGTGGATCTGGGACAGTCAACAAAGCTTCACTTGTGGACTTGTGGTCCTCATTTGTGACAAGGACACTGTTAGCCCTAAAAGACACATTTGCTGCTGACTGGGACACCGGGCAGAGTGTGAGTGAGCTCAACAGAAGTGGCGGTGGCGCAACCCAGGAGTAAGGTTGCTCAAGGCTGAGCTGCATTCTGCCTCGTGAGTTCACTGCTTGTCCGAGTCACTCAGGTTCACGGACATGCACCTGCAATGCTTCACCTTCTGGATTTTCTTGATTCGGAAAGGTGGATCGAGGCCCGGGCATTCGAGCTCCACGATGACAGAGGTGACACGCTGGGGCTTGCAGAAAGCGCAGGATTGGAAGGAGTCCTCCTCCTTCTTCACGTGGCGCGGGATGTAGAAGGAGTTGCATTGGCCATAGCAGAAGCGGTTGAGGATGGTGCGACTGCGGCAACCCTCCTCGCTCACTGTCTGCCGCAGTGGCTGCGTCTTGCACCAGTCACTCTTGAGGTACTTGCGCTCGGTGACCACCAGGGCCTCCTGGCTGGAGGCCAGCACCTCCTTGATCTGGTGATGCCATCTCTCTGAGTTGTTGCTGCTACCATCCTTGTAAGGCGAGGGGATGGCGCCCGCAGGCCGGTTCTTCCGGGTTTCAGCTACCTTTACCAGCACAGCCACCAGGAGCAAGGTCAACGAGAGCTTCCAGAGCATCCTGCAACGAGAAAAGAGCGGGTCAGAAAGGGATATCTGGTGAATATCCAACTTTTCTCTTAGTGTTGATGGCTGGATACCCAGAAATTAAATAGTGCAACAGGAGGCAGTTGTGACCGCACTACACAGTATCCTATAACCAGTATGTTTTACAGTCAGAGGAGAAAGCCGTGCTGTGTTTTGAACGGGCAGTGTCCCTCATAGCTCATGCTATTTAAACATTTGGATCTCAGCTGGTGAGTCACTGGGGTAGATAGTTGGTGCTACTTCCTGTCTCTTCTTTCCTTCCTTCTGCTGATGAGCCCCACCTGTATTCTGCCACAATACCTTTCTTGAAGAGCCAGACTGTATCCCTTTACACTGTAAGCCAAAAGAAACCCTCTCTTAAGACATAGCTAACTCAGGTATTTTGTTCCAACAACAACAAAAAGGATCATTGTTATAGCAGTAAGTTGAACAATTTCAGAGAGAAAAAAATACTAGTAGTGTTAATGTAGCCCAAAGCCAAGGTACATTATTAGCAACAATAGCACCCAGGATGTACTCTGCACTGTGAAGTAAGTTCACTTCACAGTGAAATAAATGGAGACCCACAGAGGTTGAGTCCTTCATCCCAGACTTCATTCTCCAAACTCTAAGCTCATGCTATCATTTAGTACTAGAATAACTACACTTTATTAGTTCTTAAGACATAGCAAAAGGTTTCCTGCTTCCTTTCATATGTAAATATAATTAATAGTTGGAGTTGCATAGACTGGGTATGACTGCCTTCCCAACTTCACGGATGAGGACACAGGTTTGGAAAGGCTATGCAACTTGCCAAAATCACAAAGACTGAATATGAAGTATTTGAATCCTGGCATCCCAGGCTCTGTTCTATTGACCTCCATGAATGTAACTAGCTCTTCCTTATGGTTCTGTTATGGTTCTGTTAAAATGCCTATGCTAAATCACAAGTATGTCACTCAGTAGTCTAGGTCTAAGTGACAAGTGGCATTGTACCTCGTATCAAAGATGGCACCTCCTTCCTCAACTACTTCTGGAGAACTTAAGATAGATTCAATCCTATCAGAGGCTTTGTTGACACTAGTAATTTCATGTTACAGTTGTGCTGTCAAGCATCCTCAAGACTCCACGTTTAAGTCTCCACACCCCACTGATTTTGCGTGTAGAGGACCAATTCAGAGGTAGAACCTGGTAGGAAGACTTTGTGGGTTTGTGCCTGAAAGAGACCAAGAGATGAGCATCCCTTCTCTCTTTTTTTGGACGGCTGACATGCAGTTGGGCATCTTTCTCTGCCACACTGCCCTACCTTATTCCGGCACTCCTCCATGGACCCATCTATAAACTAAAACTTTCCAAACTGTGAGCCAAAATAAACCTTTCATCTTTTCCAGTTTCTCAGCTTTGCTTTAGGAAAAGAAAACTGGCTACCAGTGGATGTGGGGGTACGAGAAAATGCATATATTATGCTTGGGGAAGAAACAGGAATAGTCTGGGTAATTTCAAGTCTAGGGCAAATGAGTCCCTGAAGAGGATAGGCTAAGGAGATGGCTCAGAGGGTAAGGTGCTTCCTGGGAAAGCTTGAAGATTTGTGTTCACATCCCCAGCGACCATGTAAAGAAATGCCTGACATGAAGACACACACCTGTGATCCCAGGCTGGTGGGCAGAAAGAGGAGGGCCCAGGGCTCACTGGCTAGCCAATCTAGTCAATCTACAGAGCCCTAGGTTTATGGAGATCCATTCTCAAAAGAATTAACGTAGGGAAGAAAAAAATCCAAAAAGAATTTGTTCTGGTGATGCTGCTGCCAGAAACTCAGTCTACTTTTAGACAATGTGGACCCCATTGACCAACAGGAAGAAACATTAGAAAGCTGAGAAAGAGAGAAAGGATTTGCTTTGTCCTGTTACTATAAAAACATGTGTCCATCACAATTATTAAATTTTAAATTCAAGTTTCTTTTAAGGGCTTTTCTCACGCTTCCCTGGTTCCACCCATGAAGTGTCATATGATCATGGCCACACGTCCACCAGACCCATGGCAAGAGTCGAGACTTGGATTCGTGCAGCTGATTGAGTCTGTGGAGTAATTTGTGATCTCAATCGCCTCTTAAAAGGAGAGTCTTTTGGTTCTACTTTAATGATTTCCAAAAATTATTAACACTCTAAGTAAACAAAACCAAAAGTTTTCAAGTCTCAGCCAGGAAAGATTTACGGTCAGCCTACTCCTCAGTTCCTAGCTCCAACCACAGCGTATCGTGGACTCCTCATTCAGCTCAAACCTCAGGCCTCTCCTCTAGCAGCTTCTCACTGTTGTCAGGGAGAAGGGGGCTAACACATGCTCAGATCGATTTGGGGCAGAAACTCTTCGTGTGAACAGTGTTCGAAGTGGTGATTAGTAACAGGCGTTCTTTGAACACTTTAAAATGGCGTGCTAACATCTGGCATCCATGCCTGGAAGCGCAGTTTCCCAGGAACTTAGGAAGTAGATCAAACTTCCAGCTTTCAGGAAAGGGAAAGATACTGATAAAATCTGCATAACTGGGGGCAAGTCTGGCTCTCCTCCGTATCCCAACTCTCTCATACACATAACTTATTCACATGTGGTCATAAAAAACTGGCCCAGGACATGACGTCTCAGTGCCAGAACAGGTGAGTCAGTTTTTTACCTGTTTTGCTACAATGACTGTTGCGGAGGTGTACTTATAACGTTAGGGACAGTTAAAACAGCTGCTGCCACTAGCACCTACTCTCCTGGCCCTCGCTCCTGTGTGTGTCATAGGAGGAGAGAAGGTGCATACCTATTCTTCAGTTTGCCATCCAACCCACACACATCAGTGGGCTGGATGGAACCTGAGTTTAGCATTTCCGTGCTGTCCTGAACCTCTTGGCTATTCAAAGAAGTGGCTGGCATACAACTACCTCTCAGGAATGCTGCTCTGACTGCCAGTAATGACAGCATGAGGATACTTGATTTTACTCTCCCATCTTGTGTTTGGCTTCTAGTAGAAGAAACTCATAAATAACTCCTGTTGGTTTTATTAACCATCCTTCTGGCTTGACAATGTTCTCAATGTGCAAAGTGTGCCAGGACTATAAATGCTGATGGCAGAAGCAGACTAGGTTGGCCAAAGTTGATTGTATAGAGAGCTGGTTGTGGAAGCATTTCCTCTAAGTGAACGCCCTTGGGCCTGACCTTTGAAGCCAGAGTAGCCCACCACCTAGGCAGCCAAATAATAAGTCCTTGCTCTCACCTTATCATAGAACAGTCAAGACTGAAGAGAAGCATGTGTCACATTGTACACTTCTAATTTCTAGAAAAGGCATGAAAGGGCTGAGTTTTTAGGCATATGCAGTTGTGCAAAAGCCACTGAAACTGGGGACCTTACCCACAGAGTGACCTTAATGGATTTTAGACGTCAGGGCAAGGCTGTACTGGATTGTGTAGGTAGGAGTAGAGAATAGAATGGGGTCAAAGCATTGTCTATATCCTAAGAATCCCAGAACTCCAGAGGATGAAAGAAAGCAAATGAGACACACTTTCTATCTACCCAACAAGGCAGACTCTGACCAAGAAAAATAATGCAAATGCAGCCCCATAGCCATGTGAATCTTCAGGGATTGTTGTTTATTGGACTTCTACAGCCACAGCTAAGGGCACTTCATCTCTCATTTTTGAAAATTATACCAAGAAGCTAATGTTCTATTCCTTATCTAACTCTCTAGAGACACATGAATTCCTTGGTCTCCCCAATCACCCTTAGTTTGGAGGAGTGTGTTATTGAAACAAGTCCCCCTGACAACTGTAAACTGAGGCAAACTGTGGCCCATGGGGCCAAACCAAACCTGACGCTCTGTTTTGTAAATAAGCTTGTGCTGGATCAATGCCACACACTCTTTCCCTGTGGCCTGTGGCTGCCTTCGTGCTGTAAGGGCAGAATGCATAGTGGAGACAGTGACTATGATGCACATTGATGTCTTTATCTAAAGATAAAGAGAAAGGGAAGTATGTTCTATGGAGGGGTAGTCAGATATGGGGGAAGAGGGTGCCTCGGTGGGCCCATGCCAAGGCATTCCTTCCCCTAAGGGACCAGCCACAAGATTGTATAGAATAGAGTTTATTCAGGGCATGGGGAGGGGAGTTAAGAGAGTGGTAGAGGCAGAGAAAGGCAGAGAGGGGGAGAGAGTAGAGAAGTAGAGGCTGGCCATTAACACATGGAGAGATGGGGACTGGAATGGGGGTGGGGGGAAGGGAAGAACCCGAGAGGGCAACAGAGGACAAGAGAACAAGAGAATAAGGAGAGAATGGGCAACCTCTTTTATAGTAGGTCAGGCCCACCTGGCTATTGCCAGGTAACTGTGGGGTAGAGGAGTTTAGACGGGATGCTAACACACACAAAGTCAAAAAATATTGTTTTGTGGTCTTTTAAAGAGAAGCTCAGACAAGTCTTGCCCCAAACCCTGCCTGCCTAACTTAGTTGTTGCCTTTTTTAGGGTTCAGTTCTTCAGCCTTCAAAATTTCTAACTGTTCAATGTTTTAAGCAGAGAGGCATAGGAAACACAATAAATCCTATGTGCTCATCACTAAGATGTAAACAGTATTGACCCTCCCCATCTTTGTTTTACAAGTATCAATTTTGAAAACCATAATATGAGTATATAGAGAGACTATGACAGTTCCCTACCTCAGCTCCTTCTGGATGTCCTCACTGAGACTACCAGTACTCTGCCTCTGATCTGCATCATACCATCCACTGCTTATGTTTCTGCTCATGTTTTGTGCATAAGTATTGTCTCTCTCTCTCTCTCTCTCTCTCTCTCTCTCTCTCTCTCTCTCTCTCTCTCTGTGTGTGTGTGTGTGTGTGTGTAATAATTCTTTACATAAATAATACCACCCTCTATTTTCCATTTCAGAAATATATGCTAGAGACTTTACACCCATGGGTACCTGCAGACATCTGTTCATCCCTCTGCTGACTATTAAATGAACCATATCCTCCATTCATCTCACTGAGGGTTCTTTTGCAGTCAATGTTGCTACAACCAACACCTCTAATATCTGTTTGTTTTTGCCTGCCGATTGTAGGTATTTATTTATTCATTTATCTATTTATTGTTGTCACAGGAGACATGGAGCAGTGCAAAATGCTGAGTCACAGGCTGTGCTCAGCATCCACTGGACTAGGTTTGGTGGGTTGCTTTCCAACTGCTGACACTAGCATTCTTTCCCCAGGGTAGGATGTAGGTCCCTGCAGCTGCATGTACTTGCCAACACTTGATATTAGCACACGTTACTTTTGCCTATCTGAAAAAACATATGAAAGGACATCGTCTGATTAATTTGCATGTCTCTAGTTAGAAAGTCACATTGAGTTCAAACCTTGGGCCTTGAGCTTCCCATACATGACCTAGCATAGCTCATTGTTGGCTTCTTCCATAAAATGGAGTTATCTAGTTATCGCCCACTAGACTAGAGTTACTGTCAAAGGAGAGTGGATCTGACATCAAGTCACTATCGAGGAAGTCTCCATGGGTTTTGTTTTGTTTTGTTTTGAAGTGAAGAATAGTAAAATCCATAAAGGGTCTTGTAACAAGGGCAGCCACGGGGCAGTCTTTTGCTTCTTATTAACTAAAAGGCTTGGGCTGTGTCTGAGGAGGCTGGCCACAGCAGTTACAACACAGCCCAGCATTGTCCCTACCCTGCCAGGATGGCACTATGTTCTCAGATTGCTTTTCCCTGGGCACGTAGTATAGATTTCCTGGGTATGCATCCATAAAACTCAAAGGCTTGTCTAAGAAGCTTTGAGCACAACGAAAGCTTTCTTATCCACTGTTACTTCTAGCTTCTTGGGTTTGCTTGCTTTCTATCAGTTTTCAGGAATGACAGCAGCTCATGTAATGTTTGACAAAACTGAGTCCCCATCCCTTACTTTCTCCAGACTTCATAAGAATATGCATGTATCTATTGTCTCTTGGCCTTTCTATATATTTTCCTTGATTTCTTTCTTCTTTTCTCTTTCTTTCATGCTTTCCTTCTTTCATTTCTTTCTTGGTTGCTTGCTTGAATGCTTGCTTGCTTTCTAGTCTTTTCTGCCTTTCTGGCCTTCTTGCTTTCTTGCTTTCTTTCTTCCCTTCTCTGCTTTCCTCAATGGGCTAAAGTTCCTCCTCATTTTTCATACTCTCATCTTATTATCGATCCATGTTTATGATACTATATGTTATGATACTATACCTAACTGCTTACCAAGCATTCCCCATATGTCCCCTGGAATTCTAGGTTCCATATATTCCATGCATTTTCGATCATTTCCCATGCCATCTGCTGCTCTCCTGACCATTCCTAGATCAGGGAACAACTCGGCTTTTTCCTTTAAGCCAAAAAGCAGAAACTGCTGACTTATAACTTCAGTACATAGGACCTGATGCACTCTCAATAGAAAAACCATACTTCCGTTCAGGCATTGGATTCTAAGTTCTAAAAGCTTACTCTACTTAAGTGACCCGAAAACCTCCACCAGAGAACTCCTACAGCTGATAAACAACTTCAGCAAAATGGCTGGTTATAAAATCAACTCAAGCAAATCAGTTGCCTTCCTATACTCAAAGAATAAGCAGGCTGAGAAAGGAGTTAGGGAAATGACACCCTTCACAATAGCCACAAGCAATATAAAGTATCTTGGTGTGAGTCTAACCAAACAAGTGAAAGATCTATACGACAAGAACTTCAGGTCTCTCAAGAAGGAAATCGAAGAAGATCTCAGAAAATGGAAAAATCTGCCATGCTCATGGACTGGCAGGATTAATATAGTTAAAATGGCCACCTTGCCAAAAGCGATCTACAGATTCAACGCAATCCCCATCAAAATCCCAACTCAGTTCTTCACAGAGTTAGAAAAAGCAATTCTCAAATTCATCTGGAATAACAAAAATCCCAGGATAGCTAAAACTATTCTCAACAACAAAAGAATTCTGGGGGAATCAGTATCCCTGACTTCAAGCAATACTACAGAGCAATAGTGTTAAAAACTGCATGGTATTGGCACAGTGACAGACAAGTGGACCAATGGAATAGAATTGAAGATCCAGAAATGAATCCACACACCTATGGTCACTTAATCTTCAACAAAGGAGCTGAAAACATCCAGTGTAAAAAAGATAGCCTTTTCAACAAATGGTGCTGGTTCAATTGGAGGTCAGCATGCAGAAGAATTCGAATTGATCCATTCTTATCTCCATGTACTAAACGTCACTCCAATTGGATCAAGGACCTCCATGTAAAACCAGACACACTGAAACTAATAGAAAAGAAACTGGGGAAGACCCTTGAGGACATGGGCACAGGGGAAAAGTTCCTGAACAGATCACCAATAGCTTATGCTCTAAGATCAAGAATTGACAAATGGGACCTCATAAAATTACAAAGTTTCTGTAAGGCAAAGGACATTGTTAAAAGGACAAAATAGCAACCATCAAATTGGGAAAGGATATTCACCAACCCTGCATCTGATAGAGGGCTAATATCCAATATATACAAAGAACTCAAGAAGTTAGACCCCAGGGAACCAAATAACCCTATTAAAAATGGGGTACAGATCTAAACAAAGAATTTTCACGTGAAGAAATTCAGATGGCCAAGAGGCACCTTAAGAAGTGCTCAACATCATTAGTCATTAGGGAAATGCAAATCAAAACAACCCTGAGATTTCACCTTACACCAGTCAGAATGGCTAAGGTCAAAAACTCAGGAGACAGCAGGTGTAGACGAGATTGTGGAGAAAGAGGAACACTCCTCCACTGCTGGTGGGATTGCAAGATGGTGCAACCACTTTGGAAATCAGTCTGGCGGTTCCTCAGAAAACTGGGCATGATACTTCCTGAGGACCCTGTTATACCACTCCTGGGCATATACCCAGAGGATTCTTCAGCATGCAATAAGGACACATGCTCCACTATGTTCATAGCAGCCCTATTTGTAGTAGCCAGAAGCTGGAAAGAACCCAGGTGTCCTTCAACAGAGGAATGGATACAAAAAATGTGGTATATTTACACAATGGAGTACTATTCAGCCATTAGAAACAATGAATTCATGAAATTCTTAGACAAATGGATGGAGCTGGAGAACATCATACTAAGTGAGGTAACCCAGTCTCAAAAGATCAATCATGGTATGCACTCACTGATAAGTGGATATTAGCCTAGAAACTTTGAGTACCCAAGACATAATCTACATATTAAATGATGTCCAAAAAGAATGGAGGAGTGGCCCCTGGTTCTGGAAAGACTCAGTGCAAGAGTATAGGGGAATTCCAGAACAGGGAAGCGGGAAGGGGTAGATGGAGGAACAGGGGGAGGGAAGAGGGCTTATGGGACTTGCGGGGAGTGGGGACCCAGAAAAGGGAAAATCATTTGAAATGTAAATAAAAAATATATCAATAAAAAAAAAAGAAAACCTTCTACATACCAATGTTGTGGAAAGTTGGTTGGTCCAAGCGCATGAGTTAGTCTGAGCCAGTTAGTTAACCCTATCTCCCTTTAGTTCTTTGGTTTTGTCATGCGCAGTGGCGCACCTCTGGAAAACTTCTTATAGATGAAAAGACCTGCCATGAGAAATTACTACTGCAGATTGCGTGTGTATGTCTGTGTGTCTGTGTCTGTGTGTCTCTATGTGTCTGTGTATCTGTCTGTCTCTCTGTCTCTGTGTGTGTTGTTATACAAAGATTTGATACCTGTTCCAATAGCATAAACTGTCAACTTGACTCACTATGTAGACCAGGCCTCAAACTCAAAAGTTCCATTTACCTCTGCCTCCCGAGAGTAATCTTTAATTTTGAAATCACCTTTGTTTATGGGAATTTGAGCTTCTCTTCTCATACATTTAAACCATTTACGTAACTCTTCCATGGCTCAGTTACATATATCCCTTAGAACCAGGTCCTTGTCTCCTGGTCCTGATAATAGTCTCCTCACTGGCCTGCCTGTTTCCTGTTCCAGATTGAACTTTCTCTCACACATAAAAAAATTCTAACCAGAAACTGACTAGATTGCTCTTTTAAATTTCAGCCTTTAAAAGTTTCCCATCACGAAGTCAACCTCTTTGGCAGTTAGTAAAGACCTTTAATGATCTTTGTCCTTTTCTTGTCTGATCTCAGAGCATCTATTCACTGTCTATGTGTGAAACTCATAAAACTACATGTTCAACCCCATGCAAGGGTGCTTGGAACTTCTATATGTCTATAAAGCCATTTCTCTTTATTATTATTACTTATATGCCTTACATAATTCTTATGGTCACTATTAGTCAGTGGGTGTTATTTGAGTATGAGTTTCATTGTGAGATCATTCATGTTTCCTACAGCATCATCTCCTGTGTTCTTCATATTTTAAATAATTATTCAGTTCCAGCCAACCAACAAAATATAGCCACTGTATGCACTTTTTCTCTCGTATTTGAATGTAAATCATTGGAAGACAGGGTTATTTAATTTTTGTGTCCATAGTCATTTATGATAGCTATGGAGAATGGCTTGGAATATTTATTTATATGTGATGAAAGCCTGGGTGAAAGAATGGATATTACCTGTATTTTATAAATGTAGTTTCCTATTGGTTTTTAAAGACAGGGTCTCAATGCAGCTCAGGCTGACCTCAGATACCTCTATGCTGGTCAGGATCGCCTTCCACTTCTGATCCTCTTGTCTCCATCCACCTCCCAATTGCAAGGATCATGGCCACATGCTACCACACGCAAGGAAATACAGTTTTTAAAATTTATTTTATATAACTGGAGGTTGAAGCTGGGTCAAGTTTTCAGTAGAAATGACTCTTGTTACACAGTCTTCAGCAGGTGAGTAAAACCCATCAAACCCAGAAACACGCACTTCTGAAAAATCCCTGCAAGTCGTTGCTTGTTATTCAGTATTCCCTGTTCTACAACTTCCTTTTTACCCTTCCATTTCATACTGCTGTCCACTCCTCCTTATTCCCCGGGCCACTACCTCATGTTCTTTGCAATCTCTTCTCTAACGATCACAGCAACTCTGCTAGCATCCCATCTTTAAACAGGCATATTAGTCCCTGCAGAAGCTCAGCATGCTGTAAGCTCCAGGGGAGTGAAAAAGCAACCAGTATTCAAACCCTCAAGCACCATTTATTGCTCCTTTCCTAGGAAAGGCCCCTAATTTAAAACAAACAGGTTCTGTGTCCTGTCCCTTTGGGTCCCCCCCACCCCACTTCTGTCACCATGACGACAGAACGGGATGGCTCCCATCCTGCCCCACTCCTGTTAGTCTCATTTTACTTTATAGATGTGTTCAGCCACAAAGCATACATAACAAACACATCTCACAGGAGATAACCCTGCAGAGGTAGGTCACCAAAATGTGTAAGCCTGTTTAATAACTAGTTGCTAAGTTAATAGCATATTCATACTATTTGATCAAATTTTGTTAGTCACTAAAATGCTTGACTCACAGGACATTTTTAATATTTTATGTTTAATGGCCACTGAATAGAAAGTTAAGGTTAGATGCTTACTTTCTTTCACTGAAAAGATGAACAGAATGAAAGGTGAAAGTTACAAGTATTAAACCTACCAGGACTGCTTGCGTGAAAGATGTATTCAAGGAGAAAAAGACATTACATAAAATTTCTGTTAAAGGAATATCTTATATGTACTTCAAAAGCATATAATATTATTCACGACATGCCTATGATATTTAGAGCACTTGTGGGAGGTTATGAGGGGGGGATTTTAGTTTGAAACACTCAATCTGTGATATTCTTTAAATGACACCACAAATTTTAAATGACCACTAAAAAAAAAGCCACAGGTTATATTTAGAAATAACAATGTTGAGGAGTCAGGCATTAATGTAGGCAGAGAAGTCTATTATTACATTGCAAAATATGAATAGTGCAGTGAAAATGCTGGGCAAGAAGAGTACGTCAACCTCCATTTCTTTGGTTCATAAAAATTGTATGTGCCTATATAAAGGTTAGGAAAGTGCTCAAGCTCTGTTCCTCTCTGATTCATCCACTCGTGTTTCAGAGCTCTGAAACCTCTCTTTCCTGACAGTTTTTCAAAAAATACTTAGTTGGCTAATCGGCCTGAGGAGACTGGAAAACCCTGTATTAAGTAATCTAATTGAAACAAGAAGTCTGGTTTCGTTGGTGTTGCCTTCTCAGGCACTCGGCCTCCTTCAAGTTAGCTGCTATTGACAACCGATGCTGAATTCAGACAAATTGGAGGGCAAATCCAAGGCTCTGGACCAAAGAAAACAAACATAATCAGAGACAACCAGGAGACTTGAAACATGCCAATGGAGATGGAGCCATGGAAAAACTGAAGAAAAAAGTGTTGAAAACATATTAAAAATGAATACCAAGAAGAAAATCACTCTCCATTTACAGGCCCTCAACAGGGGGCACTTCTGTTAAAGCTCTGTGCTTTTACTCATCCAGTGGTTCACCATCCATACTCTGTACACCTCTATAAGGCTTGACACATGACAGGGATTATCGGTATCCTAGAGTAAGAGAAAGGTTCCTTTAACCGTGGGAGTAGGAGAATATGTGATTATGTGATTGGATTTTTGGAAATTGCCATGAAATCAAAATTTCTAGCCCAAACCCAGGGCCTATGGGAAGAGAAAGAAAGGGAAAATTTTTTGTAAAGTTGTGTTTTAATAGACCCAAGAAAAAGGACAATGAAAAAAAAAGGTTATTTGGGTAAGTCAATTGGACTTTGTGGGTGGAGCTGAGTATTTAACCTAAGAGATCAGAAAAGAACTGTTCCATGGGGACAGGAAGTCTATATGCACTAGGGAATAAAATGCCAGCAGAGATGGGTGAAAGGAAGTCAAGCTATAGTTGTGTCTGGCTGTGTGAGAGCAGGAAGATGGCTTGCCTATTAAACACAGCAGAACTGGCATCTTACCCAGAGGCTATGGGTGCAACTCTAGGGCAAACAGGCTTTCTAGTGCAGTACAGAAAGGAAAACTATCAGGGCAACCTTGCAAAAGCAGAAAGAACAAAGACTGTCAGAAGTTAGGTGAGACAACATCTGGAAAGCCTTCCCTCACCGATGAGCCCAGGAAGCTCCAGTGGACAGTTTTGAACCCATGGTCACAGAGAAGGCTCTAGTTAAACCCAGTGGGTCCTAAAACAGATCAGAGGCATGAACATTAAAAAGAGGTGTTGAGGAAGTATGACAGCGAGTGGCATGAGTAAGGGAAGATGAGCAATGGGGTCAGAGTAATGTAGGATGCATTACATGCTTGCATGAAATTGTCAACGAGCAAATCTAATTAATGAAAACTAAATCTTTCTGGTTGGATGGATTTGGGTCCAGGTTTGTGGATGGGTTCCAGAGAAGGCAGATGTGGTCAGGAGCAAGATTGCAACAGGGATGGAATGAACCAAGGGGAAAGTGCTTGGCTTTCCAATGCTCCTGATATCCTTTTAGACATTTAAGAAACTGAGTCAGTAGACTACTGAGAAGGCTAAAAGGTAGTCTTCTTTCTTTTGATACTAAGGATTCAGCCAAAGGCCACGGGAATGCTACATTCCATCACTTAGCTACACTCCCAGCCCTCTTTCCTCCAGCCATGTTACTGAGTTATAGTTCACACAGCATGCTCTTCATCCATTTAAAGGACACCACTTCAGCTCCATGCAACCAGTCGTGCACTTTCTCTATATATTCGGGACACACAAAACTACTTATAAAACAATTATTGTTCAACTCTAGGAAGATATCTTAGTGAGACCAATGTGTGGTGCACCCAAGGATTATGGATCCCATTGCAAGCACCCATATTAAAAGCTGGGCGTGGTAGCACGTGCTTTTTATAAAAATCCCTGCACTGGGAAGGAAAAGACAGGTGGATCAGGTGGATCGCTAGGGATTTCCAGCCATCAGACCAAGCATAATTGGTGAGCTCCAACAATAGACTCACGTCTCAAAAACCAAAGTGTAGGGCTCTTGAGAAATGATACCCCAGATCAACTTCTGCCTTCTACACGCATACACATGCTCTCACACCTGTAAAAATGCATATGCTCAACACAAGAACATGCACACATCCCTGCATGTAAAATACATACACATTCTTTTTCTTTTCTTTTCTCTTTCATTTTATAGGCTCCGGACCATAAGGAGAGAAATTAGGCTGAGTCACACTGAAGCAATGCACAAAAATGAATCAAAGATCAAACTGCTCCGTGCTTTTCATTAATGCTCACACTACTTTTTTCTGAGAATTCTTTTGCTTCCCTGGTGTTCAACCTTCTCTGTGCAAACCTCACTTACTATTTTCTCTGGTAGAAAAACTCCACCAGAGTAGAGACCATGTCTACCATATTCCTATAATTTAGCACATGGCTCACCACATAAAAGATGAACAATGAATACTTGTTGAGCAAATAAATGGAGATCAATATTTTTGAGAAATTACAGATGTTGCATTTGCTAGTATTCAAACATCCAGACTATAAGTGATATTTGAGAAGGGAAAAGTCTGGGAGGTTAAAGGCATCATGCCTTTGCTTTTTATTTGGGAAAAAAAGCAAATTTAAGTGTACCATTCATGCAGCAAATATTTACTGAATGCACATGTGCTCATGATGTTTGGTGTCCATTCTGCATTTTATAAATCTGTTTAGATCTTTGCTTAGATCAGCCTAATTATAAATAATGTAAACAAAATGGACTTCCACTGAACTTTTGAAGTATATGCAGAGAATGTTTCTTGTTAACATCAAACAGTACCACTTCTACCTTAAGCCAAGCTTATCAAATATTTTCTAACATATTGCTTCCAAGCAATATTGGCACGTCTTTCTCAAGAACAAATGTCACAATATTTGTTATTGGTATGCAATACAAATTCAATAAAGAGTCTTACGTTGCTTACATGTTGCTATGAAACAGTTATACCTGAGAATTTACTTGAAATGCAGCTCATGTGTGCATACATTTGGAGGACTGCTAACAATCATGATCTAAATCAGAACCTGGAAATTAGCATTTTTAATATGCACCCTTACTCCAAATCCCAGTCAAGAGTATTTACCTAAACTGTAATTATCTTGGTTCTGGTCCACTGGCAAGTGTAAACTTCATTAATTATGTCTTCATTAATAAAGATCAGAAACAAAAGAGCAGGCATGCCGAGCAAGCATGGGCAACATGAATGGATCTTCAAACAGTTCGCCTGTGATTCAAGCAAAGAACATCTGTAGTGAATGTTGATGAAGAGATGAGAGAGAGAGAGAGAGAGAGAGAGAGAGAGAGAGAGAGAGAGAGAGAGAGAGAGAGAGAGAGAGAGACCAGTGCTCTCACATAGGATCCCTTTCCTATGAAGCCTGAGTACCAGAAAAGTACCAAGTAAACTGGAGTCAGAATCCAAGAACCTGGTCTACTGTCTGCCATCTACCCATATGCAAAGCCTTTCCCAGGAACCAGCTCATTTGATCTCGCAATGCCCCAGAACTGTCATTGATTTTCTTCACTTTTTCTTGATGTTCAAGCCTTTTTCAGACTAGATACACTCAGGGAAAAATATGAAAGCCAAAGAAGAAAGAGGCAGATGGCTCAGTGGCCGAAGTTGGGTTCTGCGACATCCACAGGAAATGTCAATAGGTTTAATGGTTTGCCTGTACTCCTATCACCTAGGAGGCAGAGATGGAAACACAAGGCAAGTTGACTTGCTTGAATAGCCTAACTCCCAAGATATGGAATCAAGAAATGCTGCCTCTGTGGATAAAGTACAATAATCAAAAAAGAGACCAAATATCAGTTCCTAGCCCCAACACAAGCAAACTCACATGCATGCACATCTGAATAGTCATGAATCCACACATATGCTATTAAGCATTCAAGCACACATCACATCACCCCCCCACACACACACACAGACACACACACACACACACACACACACACACATGCACACGCACACGCACACGCACACCCACCTCATAAATTCTGAGTGCAAAGATCTACCACCATGATCTCTAAAACATAGTTAAGGTACTCCAGAGCAAAGAAATATCCAGTGAACAGATAGGTTATAGAAAAGTATTCCTACCCAAGATGTATTCAACAAAAACAAGGAAGCAACAACTCTACCGCTATTTAAAATGCTAATGGAATGCAGAATACAGAGAGACAAAAGGCAGTGACAGTTGTCAGGGTCTAGAGGTGACAGAATGAAAAACAAATATTCTGTACAGGATTTCCTTCTGAGGTAATAAAAATGATTTTAAGTAGATAGGGCTCATGACTGCAAAACATTGCAAAGGCACTAAAGGCCGTGGAGTGGTGAACTTGAAGACCAGTGATTTCTCTATATTACATGTATTTATTCAGAGATAGGTCTTCCTATGTTGTTCAAGCTTCCTTGAGTTCCAGGGCTCAGGGCCTCAGCCTCCCAAGCAGCTGAAGTTGAATGTGCAAAAGCACACAACACACACAACTAGGTAAAGTGGCTAATGTTATGGTATTTGAATTTCATTTCAAATTTAAAAAAAATAATTAGAGTAATGAACTAAATGGGATTTTCAAACAAGTTCTCTAAAATGATGTGAGCAAAATATTTCCCTTGTGGTTAAAAATCAAAATCAATAATTCATATTATTTCCATGAACAAGAAAGTGCATGGATTGCTCCAGAGCACTAAGTTTTTTTGTTTTTTGGTTTTTTGTTTTGTTTTGTTTTGTTTTTATTTTTTATCTCTGAGAAGATGGGGATGTGAAAGGTTTGGGGGAAAGCATTCCTGTACATGATCCAAGTTCACTTGTCTAATTATTTAAAACCGTAATCTTATTTTTCACATCATCATATTTTGGTTACAAGACCTCAAATCCAAACACAAGTATGAACAGTTTTTTGTATATATATACAATCTCTAGCATAAGCATATTCAGAGTATTTAATTGTTGCTCTAATTTGACTGTTTCTAACTTTTAGATGTACTTGTAATACTGCTAGGAACACTTGTGTAATTAGTTTTAGATAATCACATTGCTCTGGATTTATCATAAATATTCCCCAAGAGATGCCTCCAATTTAGCTGTTTTGGCATCAAGTAGGATGCCCTCCTCTTATATAAATAAAAAAACTTAACAATGAAACAGAACAAAATAAAAGCAGTAATTTGAGTAGATAAACTTAGAGACTAGTATAAAAACTTGACAAGTTATAGCTAAATGTTCACTTGTTATCGTAATACTGGGATTCTTTTCCACATTTCACACTTTTTAATCTTGATACAGAGAATCTAAAATTATGGTCATGAGAAATGCAAATCTTGAACCCAGCCTCCCTCCTATCCCCAATATATCTCCAATCTGCAGAATCAGAAACTGTAGAGATGGGGACTTTGAAGCCTAGCACTCTGTATTGGAGCAAGCCTTCAAAATAATTATACAGTCATTTGTGACAAAGCTTATAGGAAAGGATTTGACTTATAAAAATGCTAATAATTAAATGAAATTTCTAAAACTTCTTGCTAATTGCAGTTCATTCAGATGCCCCATATTTGGGAACTTTGTTTCTCTCTCTATTTTTATTGATAATTTTCTTTATTTGCATTTCAAATTTTATCCTGTCAAATATTACCTGTTCCCACCCCCACAGTCCCCCTATCCCCTCCCTGTCCTCCTGCTTCTATAAAGGTTTTCCCCCACCCACACACCCCTCCCACCTCCCTATCCTGGCATTCCCCTCGCTGGGGCATCCAGCTTACCCAGGATCAAGGGCCTCTCCTACCATTGATGCCTGACAAGGCCACCCTCTGCTACATATGGGGCTGGGGCCATTGGTCCCTCCATGTGTAATCCTTGGTTGGTGGCTTAGTCTTTGGGAACTTTGAGGGGTCTGGTTGGTTGTTATTGTTGTTCTTCCTATGGGGTTGCAAACCCCTTCAGCTTCTTCAGTCCTTTCTCTAACTCCTCTATTGGGGACTTAAAAAACATAATCCAGAACTCTGGCTATATATATTTTAATTACTGTGTATAAGGAGATATCTTAAAAATAATTCTGTATAAGATTTTATGAAAAACCCACATTCATAGCTCAGCTTACTGATAGATATACCTTTCCCTTGTTGTCCTATCAAAAGCCATTGGTGAAATGATTTGCTGGAATCAGATTTGTTCTGGGGGTCCCATTTTCAAAGAAGCTTCCAACTTTCCAACTTTCGTCTATTCCTTATCCTCAGCTGTGAGCTTACTGGGTGCCAGGCTCTGTTTTAGGATCTATAAATAACGTAAATATGTTTAACACAGTAAGTAATATTCCACTGTTCTTAGAAGTTACACTTTAGTGGTGATGTACAAATAAATTCACAAGGCCCTGCATTGACCTCTAGCTCTGCAAAGACAACTAAGGATGAATTTTTAGGGCTGAAGCTGATGGGCTATGCTTGTTATCCCAGTATTGGATTGGGGTTCAAAGTCAGCTGGGGCTACATAATAGAATTCAGGCCAGTTTGGCGTGTACAACGAGAAAGGGAGGGAGAGAGGGAAGGGGAAAGAGAGAAGATACAGACTAAAGAGTGGATGGCTTTGCAGATTGTGAGAAAATGGAGAGCATGTGGGGTTTTTATGTTTGTGCTTAGTACCAAAGTTCCAAGTTCCAATTCAATGCCCAGAAAACCAAGAACTCAACTGCTCTATAGAGATACAAAAGCACTCGAGGAAATTGGAATAATCTAGATGACACAGCACTGGTTTTGGGGACTTGGGTAATAGGGATGGAGAAGAGAAGTGAGACACATTTCAAAATCAGGGCAGAATAGCATGATTATAGATCCTGGAGATAAACAAGAGCTGAGAATACTCTCCCCCAGGTTCAGAGAGCCATGCTGAGAAGGAATCAGGGAAAAAAGATGACAAAGGAATAACCAGAGGCAAGTCATGTAAACCTGGAGAAACTGCACCACAGAGACCAAGACATGAGGAAGAAGGGGATTCAGCCATTCACAAGTCTACTGAAATCAAATCAGCAGAGAAGCAGAACTGTCCTATAGATCTGGCAAGAAGGGAATCATAGTCAACCTTCGGAAGAGAAGGTTCTATACAGATGGTCAGAAAGGAAGCTGTTCTCCAGCAGATCTGATAAGAGGCTATCAAGCAACACTCAAAGAAAACAGTTTGGAAATGCTGTTGCGTATGTGCATGGGGCCAAGGCAGTGATTGGCACAGGAAAGGATGTCCTATGAGGATATGGAAGAGCTATGGGTAATTTCAGATCTGGTTAGGCACCTATTGTTGGGGTTTTGTTTAAGTTCCACCCCACACCTACCTGGCAATAGCCAAGTATGCCCCGCCCCAGAGATCTGGCCCACTATAAGAGGGGTTACTTGCCCCTCCTCTCCCTCTTTGCTCTCAGCTCTCCCACATTCTCTCACCTCTCTGCCCCTTGGGCTCTTCCCCCCTCCACGTGGTCATGGCCGGCCCCCACTCCACTCTCTCTATTCTCTCTCTCTATTCTCTCTCTCTCTCTCTCTCTCTCTCTCTCTCTCTCTCTCTCTCTCTCTGCTTCTCTCTACCACTAACTCTCATCCCCTACTCTGAATAAACTCTATTCTATACTATGCCTGTGTGTGTGTGGTCCCTCAGGGACAGAGGTGCCCAGGCAAGGGCCCACCTGGACACCTTCCCCCATGCCGCTGAGCCACTCCCCTAACCCCCTATACTCTCCCCTTTTAAGCCCCTTCACCTATGTCTCTTCTTGAGGATACCATTAATGACTGCCTTGAGTCCCATACCCTAAAATGTTCACACTGTTAAATTTGCTGTACACCCACTTTTGGCTATGTACTAAATGCTCCTGATCACATGGACATATTATCCCACTTTCTTTTCACTAGACAATCCTTCCAGATAGTGCAAAATAGTATTGGCTTGTCACCTACCATTCCCTACCATTCCCATGAGTTGGTTAGTATCTCAGAAGCACGTTGATTGTCTTGGACGTTCTATCAGCAACCCTCTTCACATTTTCCCTCATTTGCTCATTTCCTTTCTCTCTGGGAGGGCACTTTTGAGATTACATGAGGTTGGGATATGTGAGTTAAACAACACAAACTCTTAACACAAGTACCAGCACTTAAAGTAAAAGGGATCGGGGTCATTGCAAAAGATTGTAAATGTTGGGACTAACAATTTGGTTTTGTGGGTTTTCTTCCTGAGGCTGTGTTCCAGAGAGGGCAATAAAGGGTAAAACTCATTAGAGCATCATTATCTTTTGTCTAAAGGAAACAATGTGTGGTTTCTAGGCAGCCCACTTGGTGTTTGCATTGGCCCTGGAAGCCTTTCAAGCCAACTATATTGTTTGAACAATTCCCTCTCTTGAACATGAAAAGAACCACCAACAAACCACAGAGTTGATGCTAAATTACTAGGTGATGACTCCTTTGGCTCCTAAAGGTTTCTAGATCTCAGTCATTGAAATTATGGATCTTCCTTCTAAAGAGAAAGATCATGGGTGCCTCTGGGGAGACCTCCCATGCAGTCTCCTCTCCACTACTATGCTCTGCAACTTCTGAGAAGTTTGGTTTAGAATCATGGTCTCTGGGTTCTCTCCAAGTCCTATTCATGTGTGTGTGGGGGGGGGGGAGTGGACACATGAACATGTTCAAGGGTGGAGGCCACAGGTCATTACCTGGTGTAATTACCTCAATTCCTCTCTACCATAATTTTGATACAAGATCTCCTAGAAGGCTAGGCTGACACCTAGAAAGACAGGTGTTACCACATCTGGATTGTTACATGAACAATGGGGACTCCATGCTCACAGCCTTAGCCTTCAGTTGCAAGCATCTTGTACTATCTGAGCTCTCTCCCCAGTTCCTCAGATCCTGACTGAAAAATTTAAGTTCATTGCAAACTGCAAAGTAGTTTTCAGATTGAATTTGCAAACTTGAATCTGAGCAGCAATGTGACTTAACATTTTTTTTCCTGAGGGAAGCACACTCAGTTCCTGTTGATTCAGGGATATGAAATGGATGTTACTCCTATGCTTCCTTGCCTCTCTTGGTGACTTTTTTGAACATTTTAATATTTATGTTACCACAGTTGAGGTTGGGAGGAAGCCATAGACTATATCTGTGGCTTTCTTGGGGAAAAAACTTCATTCATAGGGACTTCTAACGTAATACTCTGTATCTCTCTAGAAAAAATTATATCTAATCTGCTAATTCTTGCAATGTAATCTCTTGTTGGGATTTTAGCAACAAAAGCAGGAGCTGTCTTTTGGTGGATATAGTGTCTTCCTTAATCATGATAACATTGTGAGATTTTGAAATTAGAAAAGTATAGATATAAAAAAGACATCATCCTAAGTGAGGTAACCCAATCACAAAAGAATACACATGGAATGCAACCACTGATAAGTAGATATTAATTAGCCCAGAAGCTCTGAATACCTAAGACACAATTAGCATATCAAATGACTCCCATGAAGAAGTAAGGAGAGGGCCCTGATCCTGGAAATGTTTGATCAAGGATTGGAGGGGAGTGCCAGGACAGAGAAAAAGGAGGGAGGTGATTGGAGACTGGGTGGAGAGAAGAGGGCTTCTGGGACATATGGGGAGGGGGGAACCGGGAAAGGGGAAAGCATTTGGAATGTAAACAAAGAATTTAGAAAATTAAAAAAAAATATTTAAAAAAAGACATCATATATTAACTAAACTTCAATTCTGAGGCTAAAGTGTGATACTGATTTGTGGTTGGTATTATAAATGGTACAATATACTCCATCCACATAACAAATCAAAAGATGGTGGCTGTGTAGAGTCCAAGGCTGTGTTGATATCCTGGGTTTCAGCTCTATCTAAACCAACACTTATAAATGAAAACTTGATTAGATTTTACATCTCTGCACCATGATTTTCTCTTCTCCAAACTGAGAAAAACTGCAGATGTAAATACTGATGTTTTGAGGAATACATAGAAACACACACATTGAATGAATGTTGGCATACGTACACACATATGTGCATGCACACATTGTAGAGGTTTGAATAATAGTGGCTCCCATAGGCTCATATATGTTAATTCTTAGTCATATGGGAATGGCACTATTTGAAAGGGTTACAGGGATTAGGAAGTGTGGCCTTTATGGAAGAAGTGTGTCACTAGGGGTAGGCTTTTAGATTTCAGAATCTTCAGGAACACAGGCTCTGCCTTTCTCCCTCTCCTCCCTCTCCCTCTTTTTCCCCTCCCCCTCTCTCTCTCAGCATGGGAAAAAGGGCATAGCTCTCAGCTACTACTTTAGCTGCACTTATGACAGCATGCTCTCTGCCATGATGATAATGGAATAAGCCTCTGAAACTAAATGAGCCCCCATTTTTAATTTTCTTTCATTATGTTCATCATTGATGTTTTTCTTCACAGCTATAAAACAAAGCACATAGGTATACACATATACATACAAATACACAAATAAAAAGCACATTTAGTCATGCATACACAAAACACACATACATGCATATACACAGACACACACACACACACACACACACACACAATCTAGAATCAGGGAATTTCTCTTCTTAATAAGTGATTGTCTAGTTGTCAGATGAACTAATTCACCGATGAACTACTTCCCAGATGTAAATACTAAAGGTTCCACCATTAAATATTTACAGTTAGGATTCAAACTAAGATTTTCTCTGACAAAAAGTTTCTACGTTATCTAGATTTGTCAGTGACTTCCCTGTACCTTTTTAATAGCTGAGCAGTGTACCTTTCCAATAGCCTCATTTTAAGTGTCAAAAGAACACCATAACTCCATATCTAAAAATCACATTGAGTCTCACTTCTTTTGTGCTGTCCGGAGCCCAGCAAGTGCATGTCTGATGTGCTTGCAAGCTTTGTGTTACACACAGGGAACAAACTGGAATTCTCACCCCTCTGTACAGCTACTGCAGTGGTCACACAGAGACAAGCTTAGCACAGGTTTTGCTACATATAAAATGTAAGAGATTACATAGCGTAGTGTTTTAAGGAAACAAACAATATTAGGTGTCTCCCCTAATCAGCGCCCCCACATTCTTTAGTGAAACAGCTATTCTCAGTGAACCTAGACCTCACTAGAATGGTAGAGCAATTTGGGTAGTGAGCCCCAGACTGTCTTAAGCTTCCACTTCCTCAAGGCTTGAATTCCAGGTATGAGCTTCAGTTCCCGGCAATTTTACATGCGTGCAAGGGACACAAACTCCCCAAACTCAATTCCTCATTCTTGCACAGCACCCAGTTTACAAGTGAGCCTTCCTCCTAGGCCCTTGTTAGCCTTCTAAGTCCTCACTCTTCTCAACACAGAATCTAAGCTGCAGATACAATAAGACCAATAACCACCTTGACCTTGACTATGTTTTCACAGCATGGTTACAGCTAAATGAAATGTTAGGACACTGGAAGGGGAACTCTGCTTATTGACATGCTGCTGTGAGGAGCAGGAATAACACACTCCTGCCTCTGCATATTTTTTTCTTCCATTAAGGTTCTAGAAGGCATGATTTTCACACGTGTAGCTTTTTAATTATATATATATTTATTTGTTCTCTTTTTTTGTTTTTGTTTTTTTCCTGTTACTCGGTTTAAAGTAATATTTTATTTTACTGAGCAACAGAAGTCCTTTGGTTGGGGAGGGAGTAAGTTTAACCAAGCAACCACAATCTGGTTCCCTTTGAATATCTGGAATGATAGGATAAATTACTCTGTCAAAATAAGCTCTACGACTACAGTGCCTGAAGGAATTTGTGCTTTTGACCCAGTCTGGTCCATTCTCATCTTCTTGTCTCATCTTGCTACTCAAAATTACAAAAGCTTTGTTCATTCCTAGATTTGTCTTGTAAGTGAAAGTAGAGACTTAATTGTGCCCCCACAAAGGCATTCATATGCTCCCTCTATCTCCTGCTTTTTTGCTTTAATACAATTTCTAAAATGAACCAGAACAAAGCAATGAGTATCCCAAAGGATAATGAAATATCAGATGCCAATTTCATTTGGTAGAATATTGTCTATTTGCTGAGGAGCGCTGTCAGAAGGCAGCTCCTTTTGTGTTGAAAGTGGTCAGTTCCTTCTATTCTTAAGGTGGATGATCCTTAAGATCAAAGAATTCTGCATCAAAAGATAACATCAAAGAATTTTCGCATCAAAAATAACAACAAATAAAAAATACTTAAAAACTGAATAGAAATTCTGAAAGAAAGAAGAAAAGATTGAGAAAAGGAAAGTAAATTTGGATCGGGGTCCCTGCCATGCTATTACCAAGTACAATTCTCCAGGCTATGTCCTATCTTGACCCAAGTAAACTTAGCTCTGGCACATGAAAGGCCCCATTGGCGCCTTATCTTGGAAAAATAGCTTTGGCCCATTGGCCCATTGAGAGGTGGGGGTGAGCTTAAGTTTTATGGTAAATAAAATTTTACTGTCTTTTGGCTGCTATCTTGTGGTGACACTAAGGGGGAGCCAATCACGATAATTTACAGCACAATTATGAAATCAATTTTAGCGAAATCTTTAGAGGTCTTTATAGAAAGGCACTGCTGCCACCCGCTATCTAAAGGCACCTCTATGCTATCAGTGCCTTTAATATCATGGCATGTTTGTCTTCACCCAGGAGAAAACATTGACTTAGACATTTTCAGATTTTAGTGTAATTTTCCTAATATTTACTTTCTCCAAAGCTCCTTTGATCCGATGCAATGCATTACAATTGTATGACCTACAACTGTCTTCTTTCATTTGGTGATCATTTCCATGAGAGAACACCTCATCTATGGTGGAAAAATCAGTATAGATGTCCTTGAGATTTTCCTGGCAGCAAGAGCCAGGAGCCAAGAAGCTAAAGAGTCAAATCAAAGACTTTTCTTCACAACATTTGAAGGGCTATTTAAAAAAAAAAAAAGGTCTAACAATAGCTAAGAGAAGGAGGGGGAGCAGGACCGGAAGCAGAAGAGGGGAGGACGAAAAAGAGGGAGAGAAGAAAGGGAAGAGAACTGGAGAAGAAGAGGCAATAATGATGTAGTTTTGAGGAAGCAATGCATGCATTTATGATATGGAATTGAAAAACTGCAAAGTGGAAAACACGGAAAGGCTTCTACCCTCTCCTGGCTCTTAAGCTCGGCCACATAGACACCATATAATCAGTTTCTGGCCCCATTCTAGAATAGCAATTCTCACCTTAAGACTCTAGGGCTATTTTAGCACTGGATAACTCCTCTCTGGAGATGAGGTTTCTCTACTCATTGTAGGCTGCTCAGTGGTATCCTTGACATCTACACTATAATACCATGTCACATCCAAGATGTGACACCAAAACTCCTTTGTGGGAGACACTGAAACATATAATAAAAGAAAACTTTATAATAGCATCAAGGAATCATTTTCCTGGCACAGGGAACTACATACTCATCTTTTATTAAATTTATGTGATAACTTACTTATCCAGAAACTGACTGATAGTCCTTTACATTTTTTTTTAAATTTGCAGTCATATGCATGGCTGTTATGGAAAAGCATTCACATTTCAGTTCCTTTCAATTCATATAGTCTAGTTTCACCTTTAATATAAATTTCTACAAAAGAAATGGCTGGATCAAAGTGCATAGGTGCTTGTCATTTTAATAGGTAATAATACTTGGATTGTTGCCAAACTCAATGGTTGGGAGATGGCTTTTCACTGTTCTTTTGCTTTCTATTGCTCTATGGACAGACTAAGTTTCTTTGTTTAAGATCTAGTTATATATTTCTTTATTAAGTTTTCAGAAGTCTTTTTACATTTCATGCTCTGTAAATATGGCATGAACTTTATTTTTTTCTTGTCATTGCATGTGTACATGGTGTTCATGCACATGTATATGTATAGGTGCGTGTGTGTTTGTAGGTCAATATTCAAATTCATGTGTGTACATGCCATGGCCACAGACTGAAGCCATGTGTCTTCATAACCAAGGCCTCTCTCACTTCAACCCCGAGCTTGCTAGTTTGGCTAGCTTTCAGTAGCCTGCCTACCCTAGCAGTTCTTGTTTCTGTCTCCTGAGTACTAGGATTACAGGTGGGACATTCTGCATGCCTGACATTTTTATACGTGCTGGGGATATGACCTCTGGTCCTCATGCTCACACAGAAAACGTTTAACCCACTGAGTCATCTCTTTAAGCCACAAGTCTTTTGTTTATTTGTTTGTTTGTTTGCAACCTAGTAAATTATTGGTCTTTTGATTCACTTACGTAACAGAAGGAAAAAACCATAGGTACACATGGGAATGGGCAAGAAGTTGGGTCTGGCATTGTACATTGGATGGCCAGTAGTAGAAGATTACATCACAAGTCATTTGTAAAATACACAGTGGCTAATGTAATGCTAATATACTTCCCATAGATCCAAGTTTTAGCTGAAAATAACAGTATCAAAAGAAACATTAGTTTAATCACCTGCTTGTGGGAAAAAGTCCTTCCCTGCTGTCACACACATACACACACACACTTGTGAACTCCTTTGCGCCATACAGAATTGAAATTCATTTACTTCTAGATGATTCTTCCTTTGTACCATTGTCCCTCTCTCACTACCTCACTACTATTTGTTATTTGTTTGTTTGTTGTTTTGAGACAGGCTTTTTGGGTGTAGCCTTGGCTGTTCTGAAACTCACTTTGTAGACCAGTCTGGCCTTGAACTCCCAGAGATTCACCTGCCCCTGCCTCCCAGTCACTATCCTTTCCTGAACTCGCTTTAAGCCCCAAATGTGTCAGCAAAGCCTCAGGCAACATCATGCATCTCCAGTGACCTCAGGATATGCCATTAAAGCAATGGGATTCATCAACTAGTCTAAGAATAACTCAGAGGTATGGACCATAAGCTCTAGGGTCAGAAGGTCCTTTCTTCCTTCATTTCTCAACTGCCAGAGACACTATGATCTAGCTCCTTCACAGGATTACTCCAAGTCTTACTTTTCTCAGCTTTATCGGGAATTTCACCCACATTGCAGGCATAGGCTCTGAATGACTAGGGCTCATCCCTTACTCTCGCTTCTCCCTTTAACATAATATTCAGATAAACTTCTGCATTCTTCCAAATTGCACACCTGGCAGGAAGTGCTACCATGATTATTTACATGAAAATTGTGTTCAAATGTGTCAATATTGTGATCTGTGTGTCCCGTGCATGCTAGCATACACAGGCCCAACACAGAATCATAAACTTTCTTAAATCTTTATGGGATTTTTTTACAGTAATTTTTGTTATTCGAATGTATAGTTCCTGAGTGTGAACTTTGTAGATAACAGACAATATTGTGTTACAATTTCAAAAGTTTGGACATACCTGGAATTTAACTGTTACTGATGTGTTTTTAGAGATGTGTTACAGTTTTGATCTTTAATGTCCATCAAAGTCTATGAGTTAAAGTCTTGATCTTCAGCATGTGGCCTTGTTGGAACATGACAGAACATTCAGGAGGTGGGGCATAGACTGAGGAAGTTAGGTCATTGCGATTATGTCCTTAAAGTGATATGGAGACCCTAACCCCTTCTCTTTCTCCCTTCCCAGTCACCATGAAGTGCACAACTTTCTTCTACCATGCTTTGCCTGCCATGGTGGTCTGTCTCATCACAGGCCCAACGTGATAGGACCAAGTGAGTGTGGACTGAGACTTTGGGAACTGTGAGCCAATGCTGAACCTTTTCTTCTTTCAAGTTGCTTATGCCATGCACTTGCTACAGTGTTAGTAAGCTAATACAAGGTGTGTTGTGGGGGGCCTATAGTTCTTTTCTTCTCTTTGGAATCTTTCTTCTGGAGAGAGAGAGCACTACATACCGCAAAAAGGTTCTTAAGATTCAACTGGCTCTCACCCTGGTTTGGCAAGGGCGTTGATTCTAATTTCTGCTGCTCTCACTTCCTGTTTCTGCCTCAGCTACTATCCTCTGAATACATCACAGATGTATTATCTTAGGGTCCTGTTCTCCCAGTGAGAAGTCTCACTGGGCTAAATCTAAGGTGTTCAGCAGAGCTGTGTCTTCCCAAGGGAATGTATGTCCTTTATGTACCTGCTTCAGCCTCTGGTGACTGCTCACACTGTTTGGTCTTGGTCCTCTAGCTCTAAGGCAAGAAAAGTGAGCAAACCTTTTGCCCATATTATCTTTATTTTTATATTATTCTCTTAGTTGTCTTTTCTTAGTCTCTCTGTCTCTCTGTCTCTCTGTCTCTCCGTGTCTCTCTCTCTCCACCCCCTGGATTTGTTCTCAGTCTATACCTTAGACTGCCCTCAGGTTCTTAATCCTGCTACTTCTACCTTCCAAATGCTGGGATTCCAGGAACACATCAAATAGATCCTTTAAAAGCTGATACAGAATGCCTATTATTTTATTGCCACACTTCCTTTTGACCACAACCCTGGAAAGTCCCTTTCTTTAAAGGACTCATGAGTTTATATTGGACTCACCTATGTTATCTAGAACAACCTCCAAACTCAAAATCTTTAACTGAATCAGATCTGCAAAGTCAACGTGGCTTAAGGTAACATATGCAGGGTATAGGCATCTTTGGAGGGGCACATTTTATCTACCACACTGCTCTAACTTCTGGGTCCTAAAAGGTGAGGCATTATCCCTGAGATATAAGAAGATGTAGTTTATAAATCATGTCACAATAGATATATTAGAAGCATAGTTTGGGGTTCATTGTTTTGTCAAAATTAAAGCCTTTCTTACAAATATAACCCGACTTTAATGTGCTAGTTTCTGCAGAAATCAAAGCAACTCAATCTCCACTCTGCCTTTACCACTAATCCAACAGGCATTTAAAGCCGTGTTCTCTCTGGCTTGCTTGGCTGTGCAGTCAAGCGCTCCAAAGGGACCTCGGCACAGCTGCTGCTTTCAGTGCCCTGGCCAGGATCTGGTTACAACCACTTCTACTCTAACTTGGCCCCTTCCCAAGAAGAACTTTGATTTAAATATTCCATTACTGCTCTACCAGGTACTCTCTGACTCCTGTCTGTCTTTGAGACTCCAAATCTCTGTGCTTTATGTGGACGTGCCTTCAATAGCATTGACTAGAAAGATGCACATTATTCTTTCAGTAGTCAAGAAGAAAACTGTGCTCCAGAGAAGGCTCTTCAGTATCTGAACACAGGAAGGGGAGGAGGGATGAGGATGCTGCCAGTTAAAAGTGCATTTCTAAACTCCTTCTCTGGGCATATGAAGGGATGGCTTAGAGCGCACTGGCTGGAGAGAAACCTGAGCCTCTGCCCTGGGATCAGCTATCTTGTTACCTTTTAACCCGATTAGTTGATATTCCACTAGCTAAGCAATACTTACTAAATGCACTCTGCAGGATGACACTAGAGTAGTGGTTGAGAAATAAAGGAAGATACACAGAAAAGGAGTTGGTGTGCAGGAAAAAGACAAGAAGTCCACTTTAGGGAGAGGGTACTTCTTTCATGTCCCTCATTGGTACCCACAACCTCTTGGTTGGTTCTGTTCTAAATCTGCTGCTTAATCCCTACACTAATCTCAGAAGTACCAATGTGAAATGCCATCACATTTTAAAATCAATCTGTGTGTGTGTGTGACAGAGAGACAGAGACATAGACAGAAAGAGGAGAGTTTGATGTTCGGTGGCACATATGTGGAAAGCACAGGACTATCATTCCTTACCTTGATGAGGACACGGTATCTTGTTTACCATTAAATTAGCCAAGCTAGCTGCTTGGGAGCTTCTGAGGGATTCTCCTGTCTCTGCCTTCCATCTCACCATTGGACCATGGCGATTACAGAAATGCTCTATTATGACCAGTTTTATGTGGGTTCTAGGGATCCTTGGATGCTCTTGTTTGTACAAGCAAGCATTTACTGAGACAACCACTTCTTTAGCTCAAAATGCCACTGCATTTTATTAGGGAAAATGAAATATATCTACAATAGTTTTAACAAGGTGCGCAGTTATTTTTCTATATCACTATTTTGAATTTGAAAGCATTTATAGTACCCTCTGGAAGTCTTAAAAATAATGCTACATGAATACAACTAAAACAATTGTATATCATTGTATAACATTGTATATCATTAAAGTAGATTAGTATTAATTTTAATGTCTCTGACTTAAAGTATTCTTAGTGTATACTCCATTTAAACAGCTCTCCCACTCCACACACACTAAGGATAAAGACAACTAAGAGAGAATTTTTGATTCTATCTCTCTATGGATGGTATAAAGGGTGTTAGAGCCTGATGTGTTTCTAAAAGATCTGAGGACAAGGAGTGGAGCATGGAAGGAATTCACTGAGACAGACTTGGTTATTCCATGTCTGTGTCAGACCAGCAGGGACTACCCATAATCTTCACCACCCATTCTCTATACACAAACTCTTTAATTGCATGGTTAGAAGCACGGCCACTAGGGTGTAGAGACAAAACTCAAATCTGAACTGTCCAAGTTCTACACCTTTAACTTCAATATACATTATATAAAACAGAAGGCACCACTGTGGCTCAGTCATCGGACTTCTTATTCATCATCCTACAAGACTATGAGGTTGTAGAAGTTCTAAGAACAAGGTGGATAATCTTTTGAGTGTCTTTTAGAGAGATGACCACAAATTGGGGTAAAATATGCTTATAAAAACCATTTCTTAGTGCTAAGCACATGACATTTAATTTATCTCTTGGTAGATAGCTTTTCATTCTTTTGTTATATTCAACAGACAAAAAACTTATGGAAGATTGGCTTTTATTGAAATGTGTGCTGAATATCAGACTTGACTAAGAGGAGGGGGGTTGCTTCTCAAATAATGAGGTTTCTCATGAGAATCTGAAATTTCTGGGATTGATTTTTACTATGTGAATGCCATAAATTAGAGGCTCAGCTGTTTTATTTAAACTAGTATATTCTAATTTCCAAATGAGCAAGGTTCTCACCAACTAGTCACTCTGTACTTACCTGCCTCCAATCTCTAATACGTTAGAAACATTGTTGACTACAAGCAAAAAGCTGAATCGAAATAGAAATATTCTAGGGACTGGATATATGAGTTTTTTCCCTATATAAACCTGAAAGCCACACTCCAGCAATATTCAATTAATTAAAACAAATAAGTAATTGGCACCAACTATATGTTGTGGTCTATTTAGTTGAGTGGCTGGAGTAAACCTTCCCTTGCAACCGTGTCTCTCTGGCCCCTTAGCAGAGGGCCAAGTGTTCTGGCAAGTCACTTCTCATTCTCCCAGGTCCTTGCCAGAGAAATGATCAACAGGCTGCCTGCTGAGGTTTTATGACTGTAGCCTTAGAACAGCTCTTTCAATCCAAGTAGAGCTTCAGACTCAGCACCAAGCTTTGCCAAAGCCACATCAAGGAGAATCATTTAACCTGAATTCTTTTCCATTTCTTTCTCCTGCTTCTTCATGAAGGGGCTCTTGGGGTTTTGGGGAAGGGAGTAGTTGATCAGTCCCTATGTTCAGCAGCCAATGTTGCTATAAGGTAAAAATATGACTAAAACTGTTGGATTTACTTTTCTTTTTATCTAGCCATTTCTAAAGATGACATCCTACTTACTGCCTTCATTTACTTCATATGTAAAGGTGTTGGGTAGGAAGATTTCTGTAATACTTTCAGGTGAGCCTGATAAGATAAAGATGGGAATTTATGGACCTGAGACTAGTGATATGAAGGTAATTCATCCAGAGCCTTTTGCTGGTTTCATTTAAGCCACAGGATAGACACCAAAATACAAATAAACAAAATAGTCCCTACGTTGAAGAAGAAGAAGAAGAAGAAGAAGAAGAAGAAGAAGAAGAAGAAGAAGAAGAAGAAGAAGAAGAAGGAGGAGGAGGAAGGAGGAGGAGGAGGAGGAAGGAGGAGGAGGAGGAAGGAGGAGGAGGAGGAAGGAGGAGGAGGAGGAGGAGAAGGAAGAGGAAGAAGAAGAAGAAGAAGAAGAAGAAGAAGAAGAAGAAGAAGAAGAAGAAGAAGAAGAAGAAGAAGAAGAAGGAGGAGGAGGAGGAGGAGGAGGAGGAGGAGGAGGAAGGAGGAGGAGGAGGAGGAGAAGGAAGAGGAAGAAGAAGAAGAAGAAGAAGAAGAAGAAGAAGAAGAAGAAGAAGAAGAAGAAGAAGAAGAAGAAGAAGAAGAAGAAGAAGAAGAAGAAGAAAACAACAACCATTATTTATTAGTAGTAGGGATACAACTTAAGATTTTGACAGTCTAAGCTGGTACTGTAGCCACTGAGTTCTCTCCTCAGCTTGTTTATTTCTTATAAACTTTACAAATGTGGTGATTGCTATTTCCACAAACAGTTTCGTGAAACTAAAGTGAAACATAGACATTTGGAACCACAATGAACACAGAAAAATAATGGCTCATTTACCAAAATAACAAATTTGTTCATTTTTCTTCTCATGCCTCTCACTCCAGAACCGTTCTTTAGAAATTGGCTTCCAGAGTAATGGCCTTCTGATCAGTTATTATTTCAGATAAGTAGGAAAACAAGCTGATTAAATAAGTTTAGATATTAAATGCTTTTATAACAGAAATAACATTTAAAAAAGCTTACTAGTTACAAAATTCCAGAATTATCAGAAAATTATGCAAGTACACCCTCAAGAAAACTGCTAGTGGTGTGTATTAGTGACATGAACTCGCCTATACTCTCCAACATGACATCATAGGAGTTTATACCTACTTATTATGTGGATTTACTTATTATGTGGATGGACCCTTGAGCACTCTTAAGTAGTTTTTTCTAGCTTTCTTTGCATCATTGTTGAATGTTCACAGTTACTGCTGCTGGGGTGAGAACAGTCATTTCATAAGCAGATCCAGCCCTAATATTCACCATTTTACTACTTTATAAAAAGTTTCCTCAGGACTCAATAAATCCTTAAATGCTAATTTGCATTTCTCTGTATGGAACCGTATACCTGGTTGGTTCTACAATAAACCACGTTTCTAATTTTAGAAGCCATTGATCATTTGACAAATGGATCAAGCCCAAAGATTGTTAAGGAAAGGAGATAGATCAGGACTCCCTATTATATGAATTCCTGAATGCTGGCTCCTGAAAAGACATCCACGATCAAATAAATTAAGTCAACCCATGTTAAATAGAGCTATAGAGAGTCCTTTTCTGGAAGATGTAAGTGTGACTAATGTGATATGTGAGTCTCTAAAAGAGAGTTATAGTGTACAGGATTTCCTGAATTCTCAGACAATAGGAAAGAGCAGGATTGTCATCAAGGGACTGGCTAGACAGGATGATAGGCTTGAAGACTCTTTCCTGCTCTAAATTCTCTGATACTCTTCAATTCACACAAAGACCAAGTAATTCTGCAGATATTTCCTACAACCTTAGCTTTCAATGGTCCTCTTTATAATATATGGCTCTTTTTAAAAAGTGGCATAAAATATCAAAGGGATCACATTTGGCACCAAGGAGAAGAAAGGGACCTTAAAACTATTGTACAGGAAGGGCATGTGACTCAAGGAACACATTGCTCAATTCCAAATTATAGTTTTCATCATTAACCACCCTGACATGCATAGCACAATCTCCCATGAAGTTACTCTTGGAAAATAGGAAGATCAGTGGTGTACAAGTGATACAGTGATGATTACCAAAAAGCTTGCAGAGTCTGCCTATAATCTCTGTGTAGAAGGCTCCATGTCAAATGTTACACTTCTGTTTTTAAGATTTAGTGTGTATATGTGTGTGCCTGTGTACTTATCTGTGTGTGTGTGTGCCTGTGTACTTCTGTGTGTGTGTGTGTGTGTGTGTGTGTGTGTGTGTGTGTGTGTGTTTTCATGCTATTGCCTGCAAAGGCTAGAAGAAAGGATCAGATTCCCTGGAGTTACAGGCACTTGTGAGCTACTTGGCCTGGGTGCTGGGAACTGAACTTTGGTCCTCTATAAGAGCATCAAATGCTCTCATCCCTCAACCACTGAGCCAGCACTCCAGCTCCTAAAATGCCAGTCTTGCTGTTGCATTGTTTTCCCTTGCATAAACAGAACAAAAATTAGCCCTTCCTCTAGTCTGGGCAATTGTTCACCATCAAATGGTCCAATGTTTGAGAACAATGGTAAACATGAATGCACTGACTCTTGCTGTTTTAAGAAATTTAAGTGCAAAAATAGACAGTCCTACAAACTCTGAAATTATGACAGACATCTGGGAGCCCGGGTTATTAAGGGCTTTGTTGTGTTTTGTTAAGTCTTCAATCAGATTTAGTGACAAATAACTGGGATAATTGAACTTCTGACCAAGAAACTCATGGGATGAAAAAAAGAGAGAGAACTCCCTCAAACCAAGCAAGATTCATTTAGAAACTCTTGTTTGGATTCCCATAAGAGGAAGAAATATTCTCACCCTTATAGTATTTTTTCTTTCTCTTTTTTGGCACAAACTGATAGTTTGAGTTTGTGTTCTCACGACTGTCTCTAGCCTCATTTATAGAGATTTCTTTTCTTTATTCTAACCTGTTGATAGACTTTGAACAAATGGATAACATAAGAAAAATTGATTTTCTTGGAATATCACTTACTAGGAGAAAGACAACATAGTTAAAGCTAGACATAAAGAGTGAGGTTAAATATGATCAGAGCTCCATCAGCCCTAGGGAATGTGTTCGCATCAACTCAGGCTTTACGGTCACTGGAATTTTAATCAGATTTGAATGTAATAGTATTTCATAATTTTCCACTGAGCCTTTTTCTCCTTTCTTTGGAAAAGAAAAACCTCCCAAACAAAAGACATTAAAAAGGAGAATAGTATAGCTGGTGTGGTTATGTGGCAAGGATTAGTCTGCACACACATGGTCTCTGCCTGTTTCCCGACACAGACTCATAACTATGTCTATGTTTGTCCTTAAAATCCAGTTGTCATGCTCTTTCTTCAGTACACGTGGCTAGAAATGGAAGCCATTAGGAGATAGTTTACTTCTAGCCTTATATCTTTACCAACTAACTTTCAATAAACTGTGTGACTGTATCTTGAACAATGTAGAGGACACTTTCTGATGAAAATGGGCGGGACGTGAGTTAAGTGATTTCAATTGTCATTTCATGTCTACAGATCTGTAGGTCTGAGTGATGATTTTACAAAGTGAACCAAAGTTATGTAATTTATTTTCATTTTTATGCTAGAGTAATGTGAAAGATCAGGGGGTGGAGGAATCAGAATATATCTTCACTGAAGACTGCTCTATGCCAAATGCTATGCATTATTATAATGTGATCAATTGGTCTATGTAGTAATTGCTCCTGGAAGTCATCGACATCATCATAATCTTTATCATAATGATGTACACTATATGGTGGAACTAATGGAGGATGCTTAGTGAAGATCTATATAGGAGAGTTAGTGAATGGAAAAGGTCACAAACAAACATAGCTAAAGGTCCTCTTTAGCTGTGATTAGAGCCTGTTTAGCCCATAACATCTCACTCTGAAGATTCCATTGGCTTTCTTTATACTATTCAAGTCATTTAACTTAGAGTTTGTTTGTATTCAAGTATTTAATCAGTAACAATGCATTACTGTAGCAGATTCTGTCATCTATTATGATACAGTGAACATTACAATGTTCATTATATCCAGAAAGGATTTTGAGTATTACAGAGAATTATAATATAAAACAATAATGATAATGCCACATAATTTTCACTGTGAAATATTAAGACAAGTATCGGGTGTGGAGAGGGGATTTGTGAATAGACATTAAGTAAGTAACAGTCAGTTTCCATCAGAACAGCTAGTGGGGGGGGAGGCTTGGAAAGGGAAAAATCATCTACTGCAATGGAAGAGGCCACAAATTTTAATGTGTATTTACAATACTATTATATATAATTATATGTACATATACATAATTATATATAATTAAGTACATATATATTCATATATACATAATTATATGTATATACATATATATTTAGAGGTCAGGGCATTGCATGGTCTAAAAATTGAGACAAAGTCTTCATAGCTGAAGCACAGGGCACATGACATACATGGAGATGAAAGTGGAAAACTCAGTATTTGGGAGGCCCTTGGCGTCTCACTCTAAAGGAGTAACACCATCCCAATGAACTTAAGGAGTCCTTTAAAACTTTTAAATATAAACATTTTAGCAGTAAGGAGATGCCACTGTGGCAGGAAGTAGATGGGGTTTTTTACAAGTAGGAAAAAAAGAGTTCTATAGTAGAATCTATAGATCTATACAATCAGAGTCCCCCAAAAACTTACAGAAAGAGCCAACTCTTGTGGCAAGGAGAAATGGTTGGATTTGAGAGTTTTGAGGATATATGGGCAGAAAGGGAAGGATATGGGCAGATGAACAGACACTGGAAATAGGAAAGAAGGTGAGTGATTGGCTGTGGTGTGCCTCCGGGATCTCTGGTGAGACAGGCAAGGTGCATGGTGATTACCTCTATTCTTGGAAAGCCAGCCTAGAGAGACAGCAGCTCCTTTGTAGGAAAGCTCACTAATTGGGAACATGTCATTCCTGGGTTGCCTGTGAAGTTCTTTCAGATGGAGAAATATCCCCATATATGCCAAATAATCTAGCACAGTGTGCATATATAGGAAATGTTTATATATCTATAGGAGGAGAATTTTGTTGAATGTGGAAAATTCATCAAAACCTTCTTGCTTGGAGTGTGTGATGAGCAGTAAGCTGCCTTAGGTCCAAAAATCACACAGCAAAAACTGACAGAGAAACTTTCGAGCTGGTAGGTAAATCAGAACAAGAAGCGTGAGGTGCTTCAGGGAGAGGTCAACAAGACAGAGAAATGAGGTATAAAAACACTCATGTTTGAAAACAAAAGTCATTTTCATTTGACACATGAAAGAGAAGGCAGAGATCATACCTCAGAAAATTGGCATACGTCTTTCTCAGAAGTATGAATCCCATGTGCAAGGCAAATGGAAATAGGCAGAAACAAAAGCAGCAAATCCTTTGTGTCTAGGTAACTTAGAGAAGCCACATACTCAGGGATGGAGAAATTGGATGTGGCTATCAGTGACTGCTGGCATGAAGGGAAAGGACTTGTATTTAGTTTACATCTGAATCTCTGGAGTCCTCTAGTAGTTATTTCAATCCAAATGCCAGGGAAGGAACCCTATTGAAGATGATAGACTTTGTTATCAGTAAAAATAATGATTAAAATTACAATTTTAAGCATTTACTGTGTGCAGGAATCAACTGACAGATATTCTGCACTAGAGTACATACACATTAGCCCCATTAACTCCAATGGCTGTAGTCTACATGGAAGTGAACTTTGACTGTATAGAAGTTGTAACTAATATCAAGATGACCATGCAACTCATATACAATTTTATCAATAGTAAAAGTGAGTGTAAGAGCTGGGATTTCAACTCAGCTTTGTTGTGAATACATTCAAAGCTAGTTTTTTTTGTTATTGTTTATTTCTGATATTTAAATATAACTTTTCTTTGAGTTTTTAAAGCACGAAAACATTGTTTCTTGCCCTTTTGGTGAAGATCAAGTATTAGTAAAGAATGAAAATTATTAAAAAAAAAGTAGTGATTATGGAATGAGAACAATGAAGATATAAAACTGGATAAGAATGTCACCTTTGGGAAACTACAGAATAATAAGCAGCTAAAGAATAAATGCAGTGCTGTCTTTAGAAAGGTTCCCCCAGCATTGAATCAGACAGATACAGACACCCATAGCCAAAACAGTGGATGGAGCATGGGGACTCTTATGGAAGAATAGGAGGAAGGATTGTGGGCCCTGGGGGAACAGGAACTCCATAGGAAGACTAACAGAGTCAATTAACCCGGACCTGTGGAGCTCTTGGAGTCTGAACCACCAACCAGAGAACATACACAGGCTGGAATTAGGCCTTTCTGTGCAGATGTAGTAGATGTGAAATTTGGTCTTCATGAAGGTCCTGAAGAACTGGAGCGCGGGGCTATCCCCATAGCTGTTTCCTGTAGGTGGCATGTGTTCTTCTAGCTGGGATGCCTTGTATGGCATCAGTGGGAAGAAAGTACCAGAGTCTTGAAGTGCTTGGGGTTTGGGGGATACGTAGGACCGTCCCCACCGACTCAAAGAAAAAAGGGAGGCAGAATGGGGGAAGGACTGTGGGAGGGGTTTACCAGGAAGGGGCAGTGAGTAGGGTACACAGTAAATAAGTAAAAAATAAAACACAGTTTTTTTTTAAAAAAAAGAGTGCATGCAGAAAGAAGAATTATTTTTTCAGGGGCTTCTACATAAAGAGAACAGAGAATGCAGCAGTAACAAAAAGTAAGAAAATACTGAAGAGGGTTGGAGAGATGGCTCCAAAACCATCAACCAAAGAGTACACATGGAGTTACCCATGGCTCCAGACACATGGTCAGCAGAGGATGGCCTTGTTAGACACCAAAGGGAGGAGAGGACCTTGGTCCTGGGAAGGCTCAATGCTGCAGTGTAGAGGAATATCCGGACAGGGAAGCGGGAAAGAGAGGGTTGATTGGGGAACAGGGAGAGGAGATGGCTTATGGGATTTTCAGGGGCGGGGGGCAGAAAAGGAGACAACATTTGAAATGTAAATAAAGAATATATCTAATTAAAAAAAGGAAAATACTGAAGAAAGTAGTCCCCACGTGCTCGCTGTCACCAAGTGGATCTAGACCCGTTTGATCTGAAACCTTTGCCTTTGGGAACAGTCAAGAAGCAAGGGGTCTTTTCCAGAGCAATGTCACTGTAGCAAATGTCACAAGAGTGAAATGATGACTCAAAAAGATGCAAGGAATTATGGCCCCTTTGTAAGATGTTGTCAGAAAGTTGATTAGAAGGGGGAAGAAACAAGATCAGGTATCAACTTTAGTGGTTACCAGGATGATGACTTATTGGACATAATTTATTATTTGTTCACATATGTACTTGGACAGAACCTTATTTGAGTTTAGTTTTAGAGTGAAGGATGAAAAACTTACCAAGAAATGTGAGGCTTAAAGCACATAATCAATCCTGGAGCAAGGTCTACAGGGAAGCAGGAAAGAAGGGATGTGTATCTCATGCAGATGGATGTGCTGGTCTTAATTTGGCCAAAGGTTAATTTGTCTTTGACCATAGAGAGAACATTCTAGGATGGAAGGGTGCATTTGTAAGTTGTCATGACAATGGGTGAGTATCTGGTGCTCTGAACAATTGGATTTCTCGATCTGGTTAAGCTGGCTTATTGTTTCCTAGGGTGCAAGAATATGAGATGTTGAAAATATGGGAGACAGAGAAAATGTTGACTAGGCAGCAGATCTGGAAGCCTCTCTGTGGGTCTGTACCTGAGGAGAAGACTTCTCAGATAAGAGGTTTAGAAGGAAAGAACATTGAGCTTGAACATAACTGATATATAGGCTAAGCAAGGATAAGAATCTTTCAAGGAGATGAAGATGTTTAGAAGGAATGCGAAAAGAGGAGATGGCTCCTTGGGTAACGTGCTTGCTGTGCAGGCATGAGGACCAATGACCAAAGGATGGTGTCAGCAGTGTCTATAATTCCAGCTATGCTGGAGACAGGAGGATTCCAAGGGCTCACTGGTCAGGCTAGACTGACAGTTGGGGAGCTCTAGGTTTAGCTAGAGACTCTGTCTTAAAAAAAATAACATGGGAAAAAAATAACATGGGAGTTGCTAGAAGACACCTGACTTCAATCTCTCACCTCCACATCTACATTCATGGAGTAGTATACACCCATATACTCATATACATACATGACTAATACACACACGCACATGCATACACACGTGTGAGCAGATACCCATGTAAGGCCCCATGTATGGACACACAGACACATTCACTCATAACTGTGAAAGATACACAAGGGACTGAGTACACAACCGAGTGAGAAGCCAAATCCCACCAGTGCGACGGCATGGTCACAGCAGTTTTACTTATGTCACTGGAGAGGTGGGAGAGGAAAGTGCACCGATATTTTCCCCTACAAGCCAGAACAGGCCTCGGGAGGTTTCAGTATTCCTCATAAGCTCCCTCTTTCATTCCTTCCATCCTTTTGTTCTTTATACTGTAGAGTGTAAAACTGAAACCACCTGAATATATGTAAGTAACTGATTAAGGGAAAGGATAAAAGAATTTTAAAAAGGAAGAAAGAATGAAAATTAGGGGAAGTATGAAATGGAAGAAATGGACAAGACTAGCTATATTTTTTCATCTGAGATGGAGAATACGGAGAAAAATAATGGTAGGAGACACTGTGGGGCTGAGGGAGTTTGTGTCTGGGCAGACCTCTAAAGGCATCTTATCAGAAAGCACAGAGGGAAGATTATTAACCAGTGCAAGGGCTGAGAGAGTAAGATTTGTGGTTGACTTAGGAAATAACCCTGGTGGGAGGGGGAAAGGAAAGAGGGTGAAATAAATACATTGACACTGAAGCATCTTCTGCTGCAAGGAAATGCCCACGAAGCCTCTCAGGTCTTTCTGAGGAGCTGTTGACTATTCATTGTTGCTGCAGAGTCATATGTCATTTTGAACATTGTAGCTACTGGGGAACCATTTGGGCAGAAGGGGTTCAGAAAGAAAGGAATGCAGGTAACAGAAGGCAGTAGGGCTGAATATAATCACAATACATGTTCTATTTGCAGGAAACTACCAAAACACAAAACAAATGCAAGCCATCAAAGGTAGTACAACATGTCCTGCAGGCATGGAAGGATTATTTCTTCATTATGAAGTGGAAACTAGTCACATAACTCTCACAAGATGCCCATCACTCATGCAACTTTTATGGAGGCTACAGCATACTCCTTCTGAGATTGAACTCTGAAATGGTTTTCTATAAAGGACAGAACTTGCTCTCTTAAACCTAAAGAATGCCTAAGCCTTGATTCTATGTCTATTAAGGTCTAGTGTAAATTAAAAAGGGAGGGTACTAAGAGAATTTCAAAATTAGACATGTTGGAAGAAGGAAATATAGCCTTACCCCACTGGCCACATTATAGCTAAGCCATGTGCACTGAGCCCTTTCCCTCTCTGTCAGGCTCCAGCTATTCTGTTTTTATTTACCACCATCTGATGCATCCTAGGTTGGTCAAAACCAAACACGTTGGACTGGGGAGATGGATCAGTTGGTAAAATGTTTACTACACAGCTATAATTGCTTGATTTTGATCCACCAAACCCCACAAGATATAAATAATACATAAAATACCTTTTAAATGATCATATCAACAAATGCCTATCATCCCAGCATTGGATAGACAGATACAGGAGAATTCCCTACGGCTAGCTGGTCAGTCAGGCTAATGAAAATGGTGAACTCTGACTCTTCGAGAAAGCCAATTTTCAAAATAGAAAATAGTGATGTTGAGAGTGACTGAAGAATCCACCCAATATCTACACCCGGCCTGCATACGCACCCCACAAACACACTCACATACACATGAGCAGGATATGCTCCTGAACAAAGCTGGCTAAATTGAGGTCTCCCCATCTCTATTTTTATGTGTGTGGACACCTAGGCTTTTGTTATCCTTCTCCTGTTATGTTTCCTGAGCTTGTAGAATACTCTCATCTCAATGTATTTAATGAAGAGAGAGAGAGAGAGAGAGAGAGAGAGAGAGAGAGAGAGAGAGAGAGAGAGAGAGAAGAGAAGAGAGGAGAGGAGAGAGGAGAGAGGAGAGAAAGAGAGATCTAAGAGAAAGACCGCTACTCCCCACCTCTCTTCAAACCCATCCTTCTGTTTACAGTGTTCACGTCTGTTGTCAGATTTTAAGAAAGCCTCTTATCATTCTTATTGAGCGCCTTAATGATAAATGTATGGATTTGTGTATAGTTTTAATAATATACTTGATTGCTTTTCAGGACCGTGAATCAATCTTCAGAATCCACAGACCTGTGATAAGAATGGAAGAAGGAAAAGGATGCTTGGTTTCCACTGCTAACTCCATGCAAGACAGGCAGCTAGAGATGGAGGGGGAATCTTAAACTGCAATGTTGCTGTAAATTTTCCAGTAATCTGGCTCCCTGAATGGCAAATACTGGAAACCCGTTTTGCCTTCCTGCTTCACACTGACGGCAACACTTTGCCTACCCACATCTGAGAACTTGTGGCTTTTGATTCATTCTGCTGTGGATGCCTCCCCTCTTGTTTTCTCAAAATGTAAATATTTGTTCTGTCTGCATCCTAATTGTTAGTCTTGGTGTCTTATTGACTATGTGGGCTGTGGTAATTCGGAGGCCTCAGGATCCCTTGTTATGTGCTAGGATTTCATGTCTTATGACATTAGCGCGGCATAGCTGACAGGCACCCTGGTCTTATGCCCCTGACTAACTTGCAGTTATGTCTATAATTGAAACCCACTATTATTTGATTCCCCGCTACAGAAAGGAAAGGCAGAACTATCGTCTTGTACACACAGAAAACCACAGGAGCCTGGGTGAGGGTCTGTAATGACAGGGCCCCTCCCACACAGGACATTTGCAAGCTTTCTACTAATGACTTTAATTTTCTTTGTCTAGACTAACTTATTGCATTTAAAGTGCTGCTTTTCTAGGGGGCAGTGGAAATCATTAGTCCTTCAATGCCAGCCAAACGAGGAGGAGTGAAAAACACAAACAACCAAGAAAGTCAGTAAAAAGGAACCAGAGGATTTGTCCATGAATGGACTGCTTCTTGAAGCACATACCAGCTTCAAGTCACCCCATTGGGAAGCTGTGTTTTAGAAAAAATAATGTCTGTGGCTTGAATGGCAAATAACCCATTAGAGAATAATAAAGTCTAATAATAAATCTACTTTGACCTCTTCAAAGTAGATAGGTAGATAGTCAGGAAGGAAGTGCCACTGGCTGACTGCTGAGTTATGGATATTCTTGGTGACTAAGGAAGAACTTTTCTGGTGTAGAATTATTACAGCAAGGTCTATTTGGGCTTTGCACAGTAAAAAACAACAAAAAAAGGATTTGTGTGGTGTCCCTTTCCTGACACATGTTTGCGATGAGAGCAACAAGAGAAATGCAATATGTTGGCCATAAAGCCTTTCGAAAATTCCTTCAATGACAGGACACTGAACAAGCGCAGGGTGGTCATTCACATTTTCTAAAAACCCGAGTGAGGAAGGAACAGAGACACTTGAAATGGCCTGGCCTTCAGACTAGGGAGATGAACTTAAGGAGCCGCTGGATGAACACTCCACACTGAAAGGCCTCAGGGCAAGGCTAGGCCTCTTCAGTTGGCACCACGTCTTGAGTTCCACATGCCAAAGTCTTGGGAACATTGGGAGTGTCTGGAGCCCCAAAAGGGCTTGTCCTGGGGGCTGTTCTCTTTAGCCACGTCCTTCAGTTCCTGGGCTTGCTCTCTTCCTGTCTCCCCCTCCTCCTCCTCTACTTGTGTCCTCTCTGCCACTTTTGCACACTCAAAATAGGTTGATTCCCTAGGCGTTGCTGGTTCCTGTCACCATACTTCTGTTTGCCTCAATCATGCTTTTCCTAAAATATCTACTTTGCAGTTTGGTTGAACTTTTGGTGTGTCAAAATTCTTAAGGCTTTTTTTTTTTGGTGGTATGGATTTGTTTATTATTTGCATATTGTATATAGTATGGCTTTTGGAGTAATATTCAAGCTGGGTTTGAGGTAAAGAACCGATACAGTATATTTCAGGTTCTTTGTTCTGATAGCTTTAAAAAGTTTTCATTTAGTTAGTTAGTTAATTTTGAGGGGGGCACACCTGTGTAGCAATGGAGTGCATGTGACGTCAAAAGTCACCTTGCAGGAACTGGTTCTCTCCTTCATCTTGTAGGTTCTAGGAACCAAACTCAATTTGTAAGGTTTGGTAGCAGACATCCTGACCTGCTGAGCTGTCTCACAAGTCTTGTTCTGGTAGTAGTGACGGAGGGGTGGTGGTTGTGGTGGAGGTGGTGGTTGTGATGGTGATGGTGGTGGTGGTGGTGGTGGTGGTGGTGGTGGTGGTGGTAGAGGTGGTGGTTGTGATGGTGGTGGTGGTGGTGGAGGTGGTAGTGGTGGAGGTGGTGGTTGTGATGGTAGTAGAGGTGGTGGGGGTTAGAGGCTGGCTGCAGTGGTGGCGGAGGTGGTGGTGGTACATACACTTAAATTTTGTTTTTGTTTCTATTTTAAGGTAGGTTTTTCACTGTTACTCAGGCAACTCCTGGGATAAATCAATTCTCCTGCTGCAGCCCACTTGAGTAGATAGGATCACAGGTTCATGTCACCATTCATAGCTTTGTATTTACTCCAGCAGGATGAGCAGGTGACTTGGGTTTTGCTAAATCTTCCTAAATCAGAGGGAACCGTGGAGGTAAAGAGTATAGTGGGCCCAGGGTCTGTTCTGTGCTCTCAGTCCTAGGCCGGGCAGTCATACCTTTGACAGTAACCGTTCACTGCCTGGCACCTTTCCCTATCACCCACAATTCTACTTTCTCTGGGAAAGAAAGTATTTATATTGATAGTCCATTGGTTTCCTTCTGGGTGAGCCTTTACCACCTGAGCCCTTTGAACTATACGAGGCTCGACTTTTTCCTTTACCATTAGTCTACAGCCGATGAGAACAAGCAGGTTTCATGTATCATCAAATGAGCCCAGCAGCCAGCACAGACAATTCATGTTATTTTTAAGAACAAAATACATTTTGAAAAAACAAATGCATGACCCAAACACAAACTATATCACCAAGGAAAACTTGCTATGAGGAACTTAATCCACCTCACCATTGGTCTTTGTCATTTCAAAAATAGTTGACAGGCTTAAGATGATTTCTGAAATTTTATACCTAAGGGAAATACTATATGTAATGTGAAAGTACTAGACTCTGAAAGCTGTATTATTAGTTTTCTTTATGGAAGCAAGACTAGAGGTGACTCATATATTCAACAGGTTCCAACTGTGACTGGAAGGAAATACTTCTGAGCTGTCAGGCAGTGTGGTTTCTGTTCTTAGGGGGAAGATGAGGCATCCATGTATTTTCCCCAATTTCAAGGCCACTCATATCCCTTCAGTAGATTTATCTGTGATCCTCAGAACTCCATTCTTGCTTCACAATACTGAGTTCCCTGCCACGTGATCTATATACACGCACAGCACACAGTTCAAGTGTCAGAACTCTGGATTCTTTCCTGTTTCTCTCAAGCCTCTGAGAATTTGCAGAATCCCCCAAATTCAAAACTAGCATCACCCACACCAAGTAATTTCATAAAAAGAAAATCAGATTACAAACTACGTACGCATTCACTATAGCGTAACCGCTTTGCAGAAAGCTCAACAGAAAAAGTTGTTTAATTAGCCAAGCGATGCTGATTAACTGGTTATTACTTTCAACCACAAGAAGGATCACAGAATACAAAACCAGTCACTTAGCAAATGTTCATTTTCTCTGCAATTCCTTCACAGATGCCTCCAATTTCTCTAAATGGAACTTGTTGCCTATTCATTTGTGTTACCAAGTTAACTTCACTTGTGCCTAGTGGTGCATTATGCCAATGAACATGCAGTATGCTAATGTCATTATTTCTCAAGGATGTTCTGCTATTGTACTCATTGTTGCCTCTTCCCTAGGACATATGGTGGGGTTTTATACACGATCAGCTACCTATGAATAATTGTTAGATTTACTTAACAATCAGTGATGATGGATGGAGAAACTTGTGGTGTATACTGTTTTTGTCTATTTACAGGTATGTATTCCTTTTGTAGATTTAGAAATGTGTTGTGATATATTTTTGACACTGTCCATGGTATTTTTGAAAGTAAAATATTCATCTGATTATAAGAAAGGATTATCAACAGGCAAATAGATACCTGTTGTGTTACTCCTTGCTTTAATATATCCTCTCGTGTATTGTATATAGAGATACTTGTCCTTTGTGGACTTTCAACGTGGTGACCAGGAATAGTACGTGGAAATTGCGAATAGAAGGGAATAGGCATGGATGGGAATTTGAAGGCTTAAAATAATTTTTATTTCTATATTTATGTTACTTATTTTATATTCTTATTTATAAAGGATCAGAACATATTTTAGAGGAAGGCCTTATACTTGGATGGGAGGAGGAACAGGTTCCTCATACAGTGAGATGGAGATGAAAGAAGAAAGATGGTCCAGCTTCCCTTTACAGAAAAGAGTGTGACCGTCTGACGGGGACAACTACACAGACTGATGCTGGAAACAAGATAAATAATGAATGGGGGGGGGGACACATCAAAGCAAGATGAAGCCAGATGAATTTACAAACGAATAATCTGCAAAGAAAACCACAGCACAACTTTCTACCCAGCAGCACTCAGGACTGAGTGATGGAAGAGGCACCTTGGGATGGGGACTGGTGTGACAAGCTGGAGTGCTCAGAGCTCTCCAGGGTGGTCTTAGTGTTGGAAAGGGAAAGAGAACAAACCATTCCATCTACTAAAAAGCAAGGAAGGACTGTTCTGGACCTAAAAAGTAGAGTTGGAAACAGACTTTCTGAAATGTCATCAGCCACTGGATCCTGACTCTTCTGCTCCAGGTCAGCATTGCCTTCTCCAGATTTCCACATTGATCTTTTGGGTTAATATGAAAGGTTTGTTACAAGTTGATAAATTCTGTGACACACCTCAGCTTCCACTCTCACCAAGCAATGATGTTCTGTTTGTTTATTCTGGTGTTTTGTTTTGTTTTGTTTTTTGAGATGGAGGTGTGCAAAGGCAGAGGGCAGATATGGGAAGTGGGGAGATGAGTGGGATAGGGTTCATGATGTGAAATCGACAGGGTATCAATAAAATGTTAAAAAAAAAAAAACCAAGCTGACAAATTCACACTGGTTCTTGTCACATGTTGGCAGGTTTGTGATTGGTTCAAAGCAGATACTATGCCCACATACGCAGTAAGTGGACAGTTTCAAACAGCTACAGTTTATGTTGTTTATGTTACACCCTTGATGCATTGGGCACATTGCAATTGCTACAACTGAGCCATGTTGATCAACTAGAATCGAAATAGAATTCTAAAGTGACAATAAATTTGGAGAGAAAAAATTCTCCAAAGAACAAAAGAACCCACCAAGAGTGTTTGGTGATGGGCTCAGCATTTCTGGGTACTCTTTAATTTGATTTATTCTGATGTCTGCTGAAATCGGGGTAGTTTCTTGTCGTCCATGTACTTTCTGTGGAACTCATCCAAGCACAGAGTCTTCTTCAGTTTTGGAAGGAGCTTTGTGTTTGGATGGTTTCCATACGGGTTCAAAGTAAGAAGAAACCCTGGCTCTCAAGAGAAGAGTCGACTGGAGGACTTAATTTCCTGCCATGCGATGGAATGATCTGATCTTTGCCGAAAATCACATTAGTGAAAAAAAAATACATATTTAGATATTGTTTTTCAGTAGATACTTAAAATTATAAACATCAGTAAAATTTAAAACCCCATAAGTTTTCAAACAAGTGTTTCTTTTCTTATTCCCGCTTTAGGGATGAGTCTAGCATTAGGTGACAACCTTGACAGCAAGTATCCATTGAATTAATGGAGAAAGAGGAAAAGCTTCAGAAGGCAGTTTCTTGCAGCAAGGATGGTTATGGTACCATCTTTTTAGATCTCATAGTTTGGAGAAGTTTTGACTTTAGGCAAATCAAGGGACACATCTAAGATTACAAAGTATAAGTGAATAATCTAAACCAGTAAGTCAGTACTCTCTCTTGTAATGTGGCACTTCTCACACATCTCTCTCTCTCTCTTCATATTTTAACTAGATAAAGTTCAGTGGTGACTATAGACTCTTTTTCACGTAGCCATAGCATCAGGATCTTAAGGCAGAAGCGACTGTGACATCATATGCAGTTTAACCTTCTGTTTCCTGTAAGCTACTAATGTAGGAATGAAAACATCCAGGAGCTTCTGACCATTCCTTTCCAGCTTTTAAGAGCTTTCATTTAAAAGCAAGTATATATAATGGCTGGTTTGGGTGCCCACTGTCAGGGTAGTTTTTCTTCTCATAAGGCTCTGCTGTCTAGAGTCAAGATGATGAAGGACCCCACTTTCAGATCTCAGATGCAGAATAATGACACAGGCCCCAGCCACTGTTGATGTGGTGGTATTGAAAAAGTGCATGTGTAGGTGACAGGATATGAAACCTTCCTTTTCCATTGCTTATATCTTCTCCTCTATGGTTTTCTACAGCTATTAATAGTAAATGGCAACCACAGTCTATCTATTTACATATTCTAAAACTGATTTAGGCGTTCCTTCCCTGTCTTGTTCATTTCCTGCCTTAAGTACCAGGAAAGTATCTTCTCAGGAAGAAATGCAGTAGTATTTCTGGCAGAGACTGTATGGGAAATCATAGATTGCAACCTGACCTCAGAATGCTTTGATGCCAAGGGGTATCAGAATTCTAACTGAAATCACAAAGGCTTTGCTTTGAAGTATCAGATTTCCTGGCCCAGAGCCAGGGTGACCCTTGAAATCCAAAGGAAACAACTGGTCTTTTCAGGCATCTGTTAAAGCTACACCAATGGGTTTGGCCCAAGGGTAGCAGAAGCAAAAGTCAAGGTACTAGAACCTTCTTCTGTTGCCTAGGAAGCAGCCTCTTTATATATGGGATGGGTCCCGCTTTCAAGGTCACGAGACAAACAATATGTTTAATTGGTTCCCTGGGAATCAAGTTGTATGAATTCATTTTGCTAGAATCATTCATGCCTGACTTCCTTATGACCAACTTATCAGATGCATAGAAGTCATCTCAATTGAACTTGAAGTGTAGATGCTGTGACAGGGTGAAAAGCTTCCACATTCAATTAGACAACTGCCCAGTTAACAATTCTAATCATGCTCATGTAGGTTAAGCATGTTTAAGGTAGAGTGGGATCTCAGGATTGTCACTATTTATTGGTAAAGGAAATACTTTTAAGACCAATTGACCTTCATTGTATACAGGAAAATAAAAAGAATCTAAAGATGAACACACAAACACACAGAGACAGGCAGACACACACAAAGACAGGCAAATACACACACACACACACACACACACACACTGTCTGAGAGATCATACATCAAAAAGTAACACATTCAATAGGAAATCCCTATTGAAATTCCAGATTGATTTTTATCATAAAAGGTATTTTTTTCTCAGAAGTGTAAGTTCATATAACTTTACACAGAACTTTTCATGTATGGGTTGTATAAACCAGAAACCTCAAACTAATATCAGTGGTTGTAATAAATGTGGTGTTTTAAAGTTATAACCTAAAAGTACTGCATAAGAAACTATCACAATATTCCTTTAATGTATCAATGAGAAGTTTTTGGAGACATAAAAATGTAACACATTCCTTAATGGATAACAGCTCAACTCATCTGTATAGAGTTTGTGTTTTCTTTATTCTCATCAGAAAGGTTCATGGAAAACACTGTATAGGTTTCCAGAGGATGGCAAGCTGCCTTCATATCAACAAACTAAGAAGAAACAAGTGAACTTGAAAAGCCACTCCCAGTTATGAATGGGTAAACAAAGCCACGCCTAAACAGGATGAGGCCTAGCCCATGCGCTGTCTTCCCTGGACTTGGGTGCTATATGTATTGAAGACTTGATTCACTTGATTTTCCTTGATTTGGAAGGGAACAATGAGATCTAAAATCTAACATTTTCCACGTTATTTTATTTACTCCTTCTTGGAGTCAGAGATAGTAGGAGTTCAGAACCCTCCTGGCCAGACAGTTAATCCAAACTGCTATAAGTTTGGAGAGAGACCCTGTTTCAAATAATAGGGTAGACCACAATACAGCAAAACATCTTAGCATTGACCACTGGCCTTGTGCCACTGGGGCAATTGCATCTACATAAATGTATACATATCACACACACACACACACACACACACAAATCACAATCACATTTTATCATTTTAAAACCAACATTGTGTCAGTCCTGAAACCATAAAAGTCAATACACATATAGTTCATGGTTTCATGGAGCACAGAGTGTATGTACAGACAAAGAAAGAAAGAAGGAAGGAAGGAAGGAAGGAGGCGGGAAGAAAGGAAGAAGGGGCAGGCAAGTGATTTACATTCCCTGGTTAACTCAGATAGGAAGGAGGCAATGATATAGCTCAGTCATGAAACAAATCTATTACAATGTATATCTCCTAGGGGTTGAACACTTTGGGCCTTTTATTTTAACTACTGATAAACATACATTAGCCCATCTTCATTTGATTTTTCTCAAGTTTCATTCAGGTCTGATTCAGAGCAGTAAGTAGCTCTGGTTGGCCTTTGCCTCTTACAATGATCCCCAAAGGCATTTCAAGTAGCTAAATAGGATATAGGGTGTTAAAAAATAAACTTATTTCCCCCCCTGGACTCAGAAAAGCATTCAAATCTAAGTAAGAGAATCACACAAAATGGAGGAAGAAAAGATATTTTAATTTTAAATCTTTCAGAAACCAAAACTGAAGTTCATATTTTTAAGGACTAAGTATGAAGCTCAGTGGTATAGCATAAGCCATGGGTTTATCCCAAAGAGAGGAAGGAGAAGAAAGAGGAATGGAGGAAAGGCAGAAGCAGGGAGAGTAGTAGAGAAGAGAAATTCATATAGAAACAATTTCCTAGCTGTAAAAGTAGTGTACTAAGTGATTATCAAATAAACTAAATGAACGCCACAAAGAATGTTTTGTCTTTAACTTTCAGACTACAGAGCTATGGCTCTATATATTCAATTATTAGCAACAAGTTAGTAGATTCCTTGGCTTTATTAAGACCTCTGCCAAGGAATCCTAGAGTGGACAGCTGAAGAGATGAATGTCAGATTAACAGTATCCTAAAATTTAATCACTAGCAACCCTTTCAAGGACATAGGTATAGTGATATCTAACCTGTGTGTCCGTATGTATGTATGTATGGATGGATGTATGTCTTTTGTTTTTGAGATTACTTGATTTTTTTTAAAGTTCTGGCAGCTCTGAAACCTAGTTGAATTTGTCTATGTAAGCAATGGTTTATTTTTTTCAGCTTTGAGACAGGATCTAACTGTGTAGCCCAGGCTGTCCTTTCATCCATGGTAATCCTTCTGACTCAGCCTTTTGAGTGCTGAGATTACAGGTGTGAGTCATCACATAGACATCAGCAGTGGTTTTGATGAGGCAATGCCAACATGGACAAACACACTTACACAGGCAGAGTACAGCAATTATTAAATTGTCAAAGAACAAAAAAAAAAAAAAAAGCATGTTTCAGATTGTTGAAAAATAAACAGATCAGGGCTTTAAATCCCACAATTTGTACAATGTTTGTCATGTATTCCTAATAGTTTTTATCTTGTTCCAATAATTATAATGCTGTCCATCTTTGGAAATTTGAGTTGGCATATTCATTCTCCTTTTCCCTTCTTCTCCCCATTAGTTATGCTAATATTGAGAACAGATTGCCACTTTTCACATGTAACTGCATCCTCAGCGGACTTATTTTGTACTGGTTTTTTTTTATATGTGCAGAATTTGAGAGCAGACAAAGCTCACTTCACATCCAGGATTTCTCATTGAATTCTGTGACTTTGGGAAGGTTTTTGTTTGCTTACCTCTTGGTGCCTCAGTTTCTCTCTGTGGTACCAGATTGCTGCAGGAGTTGATGATGTGTAAGACATCACACACACTACACACAGAATGACACAAATTTGAGGCCAAAAAAACCCATTTGTTATGTTTATGGCAATGAAAATGAGTATATATGGTGTCTAAACGTACTGTAAATAGTCCATACTTCAGAAAACAAGACTCTTGAGAACCTAGTCAAGTCTAAGCTGATTCAGACAAAAATATGAATCTCTGTAGCTGAGTGCAGTACCCTGTCACTGGAGTTATACCAAGAGCTGGACATTGACTAGTATTGGATTTACATGTCAGGTAATGTGGGCATCAAATTATTTTTAGTGTGTATTGTAGTCAGATTTGGCCCCATTGTGGTTTTCCTTTTCTTCCACATTTTTCTACCCTCTCCCCACCCATTTAACTCCCTAATATTAGATAGGAGAGATAAAAAGGATACAGAGGAAAGGAAAGAGCCCCCTGAATAAACTCAAAGGGGCTATGTTATCATCAGACTACTCCCTACTGATTGGGGACATTGAGTTCCTTGGGGCGAATTTAATCTTTGTTATGTCTTCATGTTGTTTCTTTACTTTCAACTACTTAACAAACTATGACCAACAGCTACCAACAAACAACCAATAACCAACCAACAACCAACCAATAACCAACCAACATCCCACCACCAGCTGCTTGGGGCCCTAGCATTTATATATGTTCTGAAAAATCCCCAGAATTCCAAATATTACAGTCATAGAAACTGTCTGCCACTGGCAAAATCACACTCCTGCTAGAGTAAAAGGCAAATCATAGCCAGCTGCTGTGGACTATCTGAAGCAGCCCCATATCCCCACACCAGGGATTAAAACAAAAGCATATTCTTATAATAGTTTTGTTTTTTAAAGAAACCATAACTTCAAAATTCTCACTACAGTGTATGGTATAATAGGGAAACTTTTACCTGATTGAGAGGTGAATGTAGGGTTGGAGAGATGGCCTTATGTTTAAGCAAAGCAACTGTTCTTGTAGAGGACACAGGTTCAATTCCTAGCCCTCATATGTTAGCTCACAGTTGTTTAGAATATCCACTCTAGGAGGTCCAACACCTTTTCTGGCCTTCATGAGCATCAGACAGGCACATGGTACACAAACTTACATACAAGCAGAACACCCATGTAAGTAAAATAAAATTATATTTTAATAAATTTAAAAAGAGAGGTAAGTATAAAATGGGCTTTCAATGACTTGAGAGTTTAAAATGTTTGTAGTAGAAAGACACTGGAAGTATGCTATGCATTAGTCACCCACCCTAACTATCCCCGGAGAAGAGCAGGATTGAAAACAGATGCAAGAACTCCAGTCAACTCCAAATTCCCACAGAGTAGGCAGATTTTAATTGCCAAGATATTTTAGTCACCTTTGATTCAATGGCATATGGCGTTTACTTTTCTGTAATGAGTTAATTGTTTAAAGATATATCAAAAATTAGCTTTGCAACACCTTCCAAGCTATGAGCTTCTAGTGGAGGGTATCTTAATAATGAATCAAGCCCAGCAGATCTGAAAACAATAAGAGGTGGCTAGTAAGCAATAAGTATTATCGAACATCAGAAATGAACCCTCCATTTATTTTTTCTGTCCTAAGATTCCAATACCCTCAAGTGGCTCCATGTGATATCTATTATTTTAAGTTGTTTGATCTTTGAAAACCAAAAGTTACAGTCAAAGTTATAAATAAGATCGGAATGAAATGAAATTCTTTAAAGTGTTTTTATTTCTTGCAAATTCTAGTCTATGAGATTCCTGACAATCTCTGGAAGTTTTGCTGAAAAAAAATGGAAACTAAAGTGAGTCTTTAAAGTCACGATGAATTGAACAGTGAGGTGGCTTACCAGGAAAAGGTGCTGTTACCAAGCCTGATGGCCTGAACTTGATCCCTGTGTCCCACATGGTGAAGGAGACAAGTTCACCTCTGATTTTCACATTTATGTCATAGCATGTATACACACACACACATACACACACACAAACACACACACAGTGTAAAAAACTCAAAGTACAATGAATAGAAATATATAAAAACACCACTGCATTTCTAAAAGACACTTAAATGACAATAAATCACTTAAGAAAATGGGATTTTTTAAATGGGAGACAAAATGACAAGGGAGATGATTAAATGAGAAAGGTGTTGGATAAGCATTAGAACCTGAGGTTGGGTCTTCAGAACCCATTAAAACATCTGACTAATGCTGCATTCTTATTACTAGAGCATCTTGGGTACAGGGTACAGAGACAGAGAGGATGCCCGCATCTTGTTGGCTAAGCTATCTAGCTGATGTTTCAGGTTCACTGAGAGATCTTGTTTTAAAAAGTAAAGGTGAAAAGAAATCAAGGGAAAACATCAGACATGACCCTCTGGCCTCCACACACACCCACCTGCATATTTTGGTGTAAGGAGCATAAGAGATATCCATGTGTTTGATGGGTGACAATGATCGCCTTGGACAGTGTGAGATTAAAGAGCTTGGATCTCATCTTTGTTGGTGAGACATGAGCCAATCATGTGAACACCCAAGAATGAACAGAGTCTAATGTACACTCCGGGAGATCCCGGGATGCTTTGGCAGTCATTGGGGGAACACAGAGAGTAACTGTCTTTTAGGAACTTAATGAGAAAGAGGGTAGCAGCTGAGGGAGATCTGATTTGATGAGCTTTGTAGGCAGCAAAACATGCCTGTAAACTGTACAAAACCAATCTTGATCAAGTAAGAAAAGAATCTTGGAAAGTAAAATACAAACAAAAAACCCAAAATAAATGCTATATGACATTCAAATTTCATCAGTAAGAACAAGTGTGTGAAAGGCAATAGGAGGGTTTAAGAATACAGATGGAAAGCATGAGACATTCCAAAGCATAACTCCACCAAGGATCATTAGCGAGATACCGTTTCCCATTTATAAGACAAGCACTGGAGCAAATGAAGGGGGTGGAGAGAGTCCCACCCTAATATCCTTCCCTTGACTAGGGCTAGCAGTTATCAAACTTGCAGCTATCAGAACCTCATTTTGCTCTTTAAAAACTATTAAGGACCTCAAATAGCGTTTGTGTCTAACTATTATAGCTGTCGTATTTATTATATTGCAAAATAAAGCAATTTGAATTATTTATGACTTTCTTTTTAAAATAATTCATGGCATGTTGTATTAAATAAAACTCTATTTTCAAAGATGGCAACTTCAAAAATTAGAATGATATACATTCACATTTTGCCAAATCTGTCTAGATAGGTAGCTTAGTTGTTTTTATCAGTTGTTAATTAATTACCTTAATTAGATATTTTTAGCTGATCAGCCCGGCAAGGTGGCTCATGCCTATGAGTCTAAAACTCTGGGAGGCTGCTGCAGAGAAATCATGTTTAAAGCCAACCTGGACTGCATAATAATTTTGAGGCCAGCTTGAGCTACATAGTAAGTTATCATCTATTCTAGGCTTCCTCGGATATACTTATCAGAATTTATCCCTTATAATGGCTCTTGATATTATTTAGTAAACTTGAGATGAAACTCTTTGCTGGGTTTGAATTGACATGAGCAACTTTGAACTGTATCTGTGAACTTCTTACCCTCAGCTACATTAAAACCCATTGACCTACCATTAGGACAAGAAAGCAGTAAGGATGAGTTTATGTTTATACAGCATGGTGCTGATATGGATATGCTGTAAGAGTCAGCTAAAATATGACTGACACAGGACATCCAGGTTTCTGAGTCAACACAAAATGTCTGACACCAGATATCCTGGGAACCCCCCAAAGTAAACATTGATATACTCCATTATATAACTATTCCTGAAAAACTGCCACTTTTGTGTGGGTTTTGTTTCAGTATGGCCTTGAGGTCAGAAGTCGTAGCCTTTGTCTCTGTCAGTCTGCATGCATGTGTTTCTAGGCCTATGTGGTATGTGTCTACCACCAAGTGGCCTGTGTGTATATACATACACCTGGGTGTGTTCCCTCAGTGGTCTATTTTGCAGCCAAAGTAAAAAAAAAAAAAAAAAAAAAAGTATATCTCATCCCTCTGTGAGTCCAAAAAATCTCTTCATCTTCATGGCCTCTTGTGACCTCCTTTCCTGCTATCAGAGATTGGATACCACTATATTCTTCATACTGGCCAGAATTCCTGATTCTCTTACCTTACTCTTCCACTTTCTGTGATCAAGGGAGTTTGCCACCACATCCATTTTAGAGAAAACTTGTAAGTGAAACTAGTGATCTAGCTCATCTATGATTGGCTGTATGTTAGGCAACACTGCTGTGATTGGCTGTGTGTTAGATGACATTGCTGTGATTGGCTTTGTGCTAGATGACTCTCCTGTGATTGTCTATGTATTAGACAACTCTGCTGTGACAAGCCTCAGACATCAGCAGTTTTGCTGATGTACTATCTGAGTTAAAGGCGATGTAGTGAAAGGCCCACAGTATTTGGGTATTATTATGGTTCTCAGAAAGTGTCTTTGAATTTCTGGATTAAGTAGTAAACTCAAGAGAGAGGATTGATTTATTCTCTTTGCCTCTCTGGGATTGAGATTGTCAAGAAGCATAGTGAACTAAATAATGAGAAGTATATGGAAACAAAACAATTTTAATAGCCTAATAGTAAATAAAATAATAGGAAACTAAGGCAATAGATATATCCTCTAAAATTGAAGTTTCTTTATGATTGTACCCTGTGTACAGATTTTAAAACTCATCTGCCTTTCCCTCCACCCCATCACAACCTACTACTGCATTATTGGCAGATAGAATAGCATAGGAGGAAGTAAAGCTCTCTTCCAACTCTTCACTCTCTAAAAAAGACTCTACCCACCCCCTCTTCCAGATCCATTGTTGACTCCTTTCACACCTCAGTGGACCAGTCTCCTCCTACCTCCTTTCTTTAGTCCTCAGGCGGTCTCTTCTGCTCACTGGCCCCACTGGGACACTTATCTAAAATCTGTTTCAGTGATGTATTTCCTGGTGACCTAATGCCTAAATGTTATGTCTTGTCTTTGATCAACCATTTAGTATCATTTTGGTTATGTGCCTTTTGCTACCTTCCCATCATTAATTAATTCATCTGTGACAAATTAGCTCACATATGAAACATTTCAACCTTCTGAAGTGTGGAAATTATCTTTCTCAAGGTAACACTCAGCCAGGCCTCAAGGCTAACCATATTTAGGAGACTGAGGTAGAAGGACTGGAAATTCAAGGCAGAGCTGAGCTACTAGATAAATTCAAGAGCAAGCTATACAGTAGTGAGGGGGAAAAGGAAAATTTTTGAAAAAAAAGGAAAAAAGAAAATGAAAGAAAAACTGCACAAAATGAGCCTACCAACAGCCTATCAACAAAACGAGCCTATCAACATGTGGAGGGAAGTGAGGAAAGAGTCATGACACTCACTTGTGATAGATTCAGGGAAATGGAATGATTGCCTTCAGTCATATACCCACTGACAACCCTAACACACTACAACAGATAGTCCCAGTCCAGTGGTAACACAAATGGCCCTGGTTAAACTAAATGAGTTACATAATTAGGCTGAAAATGGACTGGTTGGAATGGGGAGTGGGGAGGACTTGAGAAGGATGGGGGAAGGAAGAGAGGATGAGGGAAGAGCAGTCAGAAAATATTATATCCAGGGAGGAAATTATGAGATAACAGCATTCACCTATAAATATAACCAAGCTAATTAAAAAAAGAAGAAGAAGAATGAAGGGGGCTGGGATAATAGCTCCACTGTGGAGTTCTCATGCAGCATGCAAGTTTCTGAGGTTTAGTCCCCAGAACAACAAAGAAAAAGAAAGAATAGGTAGAAGAAAAGGAGGAGATGGGTTATTAATGAGGCTTGTCAAGAATGATCAATATAATATGCCACCATTTGTTGTCCATACAGAGTTGTGTTTAGAAGCAGAAAGCATGGGAATCTGAGAGAACAATTAGCTACAAGAGAGGAAAAAACACAGGAAGGACTGTTCTGTGGGAAGTCTGAACACAGAAAAGTCAAAGCGAGTTGCATTGCATTTTAGTTGCTTGTTTTTACAGGCTCAGGCAAAAGGTAGAGACATGGTGAAGAGTTAAGTTCTTCAAACACCATAGCTTTGGATGATTCACAGGCACATGGCATCAAATATTTTCAGAAGTGATTCTTTCAGTGTTCCCATGAGAGGATTTCGTGGAAAGAATTCTTTGAGACTCAAAAAGAATATTTACAAAATTTTGTCATCATGCACACATACACACACATGCACACACACACACACACACACATACCACACACACACATCACACACATGCATCATATACATCCCCCCCACACACTCATCCAAACCACACCACACACACACACACACTCACACATTGCACACACACATACACACACAAACCATATAGTAACTGCAGATTGAATGTAATTGCTATGATATGAATTGTATGAACAGCATGAATACACCTTTCAAATCTTGCACATAAATATTAGCATCTCTTGTTTACAGAAGCGAATCAGGTCCTTTAAAGGAAAAAAGCTGCTTGCCTCTAACCAGAGCCTCTAAGCTGTAAGCTCTGGACTGGCCTCTATTGGGGTGTGAATCTCAGGTACATTGTTGATTCCATGTACTTCTTCACTGACTAAAATGTTAAATAAATTGCCTAATGGAAAAATGACTAACTAAACACATAGTTTCTGTATGAAGATTCAACTCAATGTTCCGTCTCTTCTGGCTGATCCAAAGCTTCTTTAAACAGGGCAAGGACACGCGTTTTCTTTGGAGGAGGCACATTTGGCCAAAGTATATATAGGGAAGACAGATGATGCAACCACTACTTTGTTGCTGACTCAGAAATGTTGAGAATGCTAACGATAAACACATGGCCCAACACTTTATTCCCTGGTGAACGCTACCCGGTTCTGAAAGCTTGTCTACTTGCCCACCCTAAGGAAGTGACTAAAATGTAAAAAAAGAAAAAAAAAAAGAAAGAAAAGACGGCCACTTGAAAACTCATGAGCAGTCCTTCCTTCAAGACAAAGTAATTTTGTCTTTCTGAGGATTATAGCTCCTGTAGTAACAGGTGGTGTCAGGACTCTAAACCTGATCCTTTAGGAGCTGCCTGGTGTTCAGTTTCCCATTTCACTGTAGGTGTAATCTACGCCACGAGTTTACTATTTCTCTGTGGGAAAGACACCAAGGCAGAATGTCCTGGACGGTGTCCCAGGATTTCCGATGGCTCTAGAGGAAATAGTTTGTACCTTATAAGAGCCTTCCTTTGAGTACTTCACATGCAGGCATGAGAAGACTGTTGTCTTGTAGGCTGTCTATGTGTGTGCGTGCCTAGAAACATCTTGTTTGTGATTTAATGTCTTTACACATCAGTGTGCCTCAAAAATATGAAAACTCCTGACTAGAGAACACAGTGCTCCCCAGGCTAAGTTCATGGTGAATGGACTTCTATAAAGTTGGCTATTGCATATTAGAGGGTAGGAATTGCTGCATGAATACATTCTGTAACATAACAGCATAACAAATGGATTTAGGCAAGAACAGAAGAGCTAAGGATGGAAAAAAATGTTCTGTGCCTAGCTATTAATCCAAGTATGGGATAGGGTTGCTACCTTTTGTCTGAACTTCCCAGGATGTTAGTCAAGGGGACTTAGACGAATCTTAGGCAACAGCTTAGGTGCTTGGTGACTGACTGTGGATGGGATTGGTGTAGCCAGGTAGACCTGGGACTCTCAGGTTGTTTTGTAAATCTCTGTGTTAGCAGGATAACCTGTAAGACAAAGGTTTTTAACCCACCTCTCCATCTACTGCCAATATATTTCCTTTAACATTCCTCACTATTAATGTTCCTGATTAAGGAAAACATATAGACAGACATGTACCAAATAGTCTTTGAATGTTTGGTGTGTAGGGAAATACTAGAGACAAGATCTTTATGTGTATATAGTATTGAAATTTCAAATGTGATTTGTTAAAGAAAAGAGGAAATGTAAGGATGTTAGTGTCATCTCATGCATCTACCAAGTGCCCTGCTTCCCTTGTCTAAGAAGCAGATCCTCAGAGACACACAGGAGACAAGTTGTAATTCTGCAATGCTGACCGCCTTTCCACTGTGATCTTTTCTGGTGTGTAAGCATGGGCACATTTTGCACTTTTCTTCTTCAGGGAACTGGACTTGGAACTGTGTTTAATGTGGATTTGACAGAAGACGTTTATGTGATTCATAAGAAATCCTGTCCTTGGGTGTGATTGCCTTCCTGTGACAGGATGCCTTTTAAGAACACTGTCGACTTCCTTTTGTATCACTTGTATGTTTATCATTTTAGATTTTGTTCTTCGCATAAGATTCCCTCCCCAATTATGCAACATATAGACTCTGCTAAACCTCAGTTGGCTCCTGACTTCCTTTTGTCTTTTTATATTTATCTTACATTAATATTCTACATGATAGGAAATTCCCTAGTGCTTGATGTGTGAATGTGAAATTTCAAGATGGCTTCGTGGCCCTTTCTGCCACTGTTCTGTTTCTACAAGTCAGGACACATGACACTCAAGAGGTTTCCATGGCCTTCATATATATGCAATGTTCTTCATTATATTTACACATAGCCATGTTATCATTTACATAGGAAATGATATCAAATTAGCAACCTAAAATTTCCTAATTGAAGCCACTCCTAATTTTCATACTTTTAAATCTGGCCACATCATGCCTTATTATAGAGTTTTTCATTGACATTGTACAAATGCTGAGTGACACACACACACACTTTGGAAAACACTGGAATCTTTAAAAATGTTAAGCCTATACCTACCACACAACCCAGGCATTTAGTCAAAAGAGAGGAAAGTATTTATTAGTGAAACTTGGATTCATATGTTGGTAGTGACTATATAGTATTTATGGCAATCCAGATACCCAGCATAAAATAAGTGGATAAAGAGACCGAGATAAAGTCATACAATTCAATGGTACTAAGAAAAAATGAAAGGGGTTTTAGGGATGTTTCAGTTAGTAGAGTGTTTGTTTGGGTGTGTCTTAGGGTTTTTATTCCCGCACAAACATCATGACCAAGAAGCAAGTTGGGGAGGAAAGGGTTTATTCAGCTTTCACTTTCCACATTGCTGTTGATCACTAAAGGAAGTCAGGACTGGAACTCAAGCAGGTCAGGAAGGAGGAGCTGATGCAGAAGCCATGGAGGGATGTTTCTTACTGGCTTGCTTCCCCTGGCTTGCTCAGTCTGCTCTCTTATAGAACCCAAGAAAGAAAGACTGTCTTTCTTTCTTTCTGTCTTTCTTTTTCTTTCTGTCTTTCTTTTTCTTTCTTTCTTTCTTTCTTTCTTTCTTTCTTTCTTTCTTTCTTTCTTTCTTCTTTCTTTCTTTCTTTCTTTCTAAGAAATGCAATAGAAATTTCTGACTTTTTTCTTTCTTTCTATCTTTCTAAGAAATACAATAGAAATTTCTGACTGTTACCAGTTGGATATTGATTTATTTATTGGCTCCTAATAGATTCCTAGAAGGTACATGGATGTCTGATCACCATATTCTTACAGTTCATTGACAATCTCATACATGCTTTGCCTCTTAATAAAAAGGCCCAGTTTACTTGTGCATGCACAGCAAGCACTGACCCGCAGCTGCTTCGTGTAGGGAGACAGGGTGTTGGGGGATGTCTCTGAAGTTAAGAGGAGACCATGATGATATGGACAATTCTGCTGTGGGGTTTTAGTTTGTCCAAAAAGTGACAGTGTGAGAGAGTATGATTTAACAAGGTATTTGTACAGTTTGTCACAAATCTTTTTTGAGTAAGGACATTGGTTACCTTGATAAAATGTACACAGACATAAGCACCTGGATAGAATATATTAAGTTACTTGCTACTTTTTTTTCTTTTCTTTTGTTTTTCCATTCTGTTAAAGATTTTTTTATTCGATATATTTTTTATTTACACTTCAAATGATTTCCCCTTTTCTAGACCCCCACTCCCTGAAAGTCACATAAGCCCCCTTCCCTCCCCCTGTTTTCCCACCCAACCCTTCCCACTTCCCTGTTCTGGTTTTGCCCTATACTGCTTCACTGAGTCTTTCCAGAACAAGGGGCCACTCCTACGTTCTTCTTGTACCTCATTTGATGTGTGGATTATGTTTTGGGTATTCCAGTTTTCTAGGTTAATATCCACTTATTAGTGAGTGCATGCCATGATTCATCTTTTGAGTCTGGGTTACCTCACTTAGTATGATGTTCTCCAGCTCCATTCATTTGCCTAAGAATTTCGTGAATTCATTGTTTCTAATGGCTCAATAGTACTCCATTGTGTATATATACCACATTTTTTGCATCCACTCTTCTGTTGAGGGATACCTGGGTTCTTTCCAGCTTCTGGATATTATAAATAGGGCTGCTATGAACATAGTGGAACATGTATCCTTATTACATGCTGGGAAATCTTCTGGGTATATGCCCAGGAGTGGTATAGCAGGATCTTCTGGAAGTGAGGTGCCCAGTTTTCTGAGGAACCGCCAGACTGATTTCCAGAGTGGTTGTACTAATTTGCAACCCCACCAGCAGTGGAGGAGTGTTCCTCTTTCTCCACATCCTCACCAACATCTGCTGGATCCTGAATTTTTAATCTTAGCCATTCTGACTGGTGTAAGGTGAAATCTCAGGGTTGTTTTGATTTGCATTTCCCTAATGACTAATGAAGTTGAGCATTTTTTAAGATGCTTCTCCGCCATCCGAACTTCTTCAGGTGAAAATTCTTTGTTTAACTGTGTACTCCATTTTTAATAGGGTTATTTGGTTTTCTGGAGTCTAACTTCTTGAGTTCTTTATATATATTGGATATTAGCCCTCTATCTGATGTAGGATTGGTGAAGATCTTTTCCCAATTTGTTGGTTGCCGATTTGCCCTTTTGATGGTGTCCTTTGCCTTACAGAAACTTTGTAATTTTATGAGGTCCCACACTGGGTCAGGTTTAGAGCATTATTACAAACTGAAGGTGACTGGGTGTGGGCAAGAAATATTTCAAATGTTAAAAGACTCCCATAGCTAGATTCAATATTTACCCATTCCCAATTTCAATTGTACAATATTTCAGCTTAGGCTAGCAATATGGCTCAGTGAATAAAGGAGCTTTTGGCCAAATCTGATAATGTAAGTTGAAACAAGAATCCTTTAAATGGGCAGATTTCTGAGGCTCTGCTCAAAATGAAATTGTCTGATTTGACTTAACCCATAGAGAAGGATTCAGGTGATTTTCTGGTTTGGCGCTTTTATTTTTTACCCCTGGATAAACTTTTCCAGAGTTGATAATTGGGCTCTCTCACATGGCATGAATAATTGCCTCCCTGTTTTTAAATGGGGGAATTATAAATTACAGATTTTATTTGAGCACTAAAGGACCAGGGAAGCCAAACGGTAGTGTTGCCTGCTCTCACCAACCCTCTCATTGTGGAAACATGCTGACTGCCAAGACCAGCCACCTACGTCAGCATGACCACTTGGAACTGGCTGCATCCAGAAGGGAGTCTCATTACAGCTGCAGGGCCCCATGAGGATTTTGGCACCTTTTGATCCAAGATGAACCTGACACTGACCTAACAACAAATAGGCATCTTCTTTCTTTTCTCTTATCTTTTTCAATTTTAATTTTAGTTGGAATACTTTAATATATTTACAAAGATCAAAGGAATCCTGGGGGGAGATTAAATTTAAAAGTAGTATTGACTGGTTTTTGAAGCAAATCCATGGTCTACAAAGTCCTGTGTATTGGTAGAAGAACAGTTAAAGGTTGGCAGAAAAATGTTGATTGAACAACAGCTCACCAGAGAATCAAAGTTATTCTATCGCTGTGATCCTCTCATTGTAAGTCTATAACCTATTTTTTGAGTCTGGATTCCAAGGACAGCAATGAAAGGAGCTTACATCACTGGACAGGTTAGATTTTCTATGTTCTATGAAATAAGACAACCCTTTGCTAGCTCAGTTTCCCCTAAAGAGCACAACATCTTCTCATCTGCTTGCTACTGTATCAATGGAAGCATGGCCAACAACTATTTTGTCATTATCTTTGAGACAGTGACGACAGAGAATTGAAGACAAAATTCCAGATGTGAGATATGCATGCCCTGTAATTCTTATTCCTTATAGATACTGGTGCTCTCCTTGGTGAATTGGTTTAATGAGAAACATTCACATTTAGATATTTTTATGGCAGAGCCTAAAATTTCCAGGCAATCAGTTGTTTAATTCTGCCTCTGCATAAGATATATTCAAGGGGATGCTCCGAGAAGAATTATGTGTGATAATAGAGCCCAGCTGGCTCTCCACCAGTTTTATAAAATAAATATAACTACAACCTCCTTACCCTAATAGTAGCTGTGTGACCTTTGTGACCCTGAAAAGAAGCCTATCAAAACAGTGATGAATAGAACCAGGATGCTGTGATGATGTTGCAGTTAGGACTACTAAAGTGAAAAGAGCTAATGCCAGTGAGTGGAAAACTCTGGAATGAAGGGCTATAGGGAAGGGGAAGTGTTCGGAGTGGAGAAGAGGAAGAAAGTGTATGCTTTTGGAGTGCATCCTCTATGGTCAATACACACTATTGGATAGATGGCCCCTACCCAAGAACCCCGAGTTACATAATGTTTCTCAATGCATGGGGCTATCTGAAGGTTCTGCTCACGCAACAGAACCTTTAAAGTAAGGCTTGGTTGGAAGTCTTCCGTATGCCCCATGTAGCTCAAAGAGAATATTGGGACTCTGTCCCCTCAAATCTCTCTTTTTGCTTGCTGCCCATCATGAGTTGAGAAGCATTCTCTATTGCATGTTCTTTTCATGATGTACTTTATTACCACAGGTAAGGACAACAGGGTCTTGCAATGACTGACATTTTCAAAACTGTGAGACAAAATACTTCTTTCATCTTTTTAAGTTGATTTATCTCAAGTATCTCCCATAGTCAACAAGTTCAGACAAAACCATTCCAATAAAACACAAGACCTATTGAGAAACAAGTCCAAAATTAAAGTCATATTTTGGTCATTATACGATTTTTCTGTCAGCCTCCTCCCCTTCTTCCTTCTCTTCTTTTCCATTCTTTATTGGATTGTAACAACATTTGTTCTGATGTTTTAGGTTGGAGTTTCAGGGTCTGTGATGACTCTATCTTCCAATCTTTATCATTTACAGTTAAAAAGACAGCAATCTTTTAAACAGTTAAAGAAGTGTGGCATATAATTATGTTGTATATACTGTTTTTAAATCTAAAAATGTATCCCTTGCATTTATAAAATGGGAGTTGCAAAGTTAAATATTACCAAAAACCAGACAGGCACAATCAGGCAGACTAGATCACTATATTTAAATGGAAATTTCTTGCCCTAATTAAAGCTGTTTTTCACTGCTAACTTAAAAAAAACAAAAAGAAGTAAATGGTCTTTGTATTGTCAGATCTGCTGCTAGGTAGGGTATCTTAGTGTCAAGCATATAGTACTTAGGATTTTTCCATTTTTTTAGCTTTTTAATTTTACACACACACACACACACACAAAACACAGAACACCCCCCCACACACACCAAAAATAAAAGTCTATGAGAACATGCTTTTAATGATAATAGATCTGAAATTGCATAGTAGAAGTGAACACATTTATGAATTACTTAAAATTTGTTTCAATAATTTACTAGAAATTGTCTATAGGATACCTGCTATACATATTGTGTTAGTACACTTATTTGATTAAATTGTTGTTCACTCAAAAATCATAACAATACTATATATATATATATATATATCACTAATTATATAAATATATGTATCTATTTAAAGTACACAAAAATAAAATCAAGAATAATTCCTAGGTGCCAAGAGTTAAAAAAACAAAAACAAAACAAAACATGAGTCCTAAAATCCCATTAGTGAGAAAGCCCAAGAAGAGATATTTACTTCAAATCATTATTTGCTTCTAATCAATGTTTAGCCATATTTCTACATGACCTATAAAAAGAACTTTTAGGACATTGTTTCCAATTTCCTCTAGCCTCAAACAAGCACATACCTTCTAGTGAATTAATTCTTTGGCAAACAGAGGAAAAAACACAACGATGCTTGCATGGATTCAGTGGTGTGGACCAGCTCTCTGATCGTGGTGGTAAGAAATCAAGCTAGGGATTAGAATTCACAGCTGACTTTGATTGTCTGCTGCAAAAACAAGGAATTCATTATAGTTTTCTCTGCACTTTACTGTTCCATCTCCTTCTGCCAAGCATACCTCTTGCTAATCTTGTCAATGAACCTTCCTTCTTCCTCTTCACTGAACTTTCTGATTTCCCCTGGGGATAGTCAGGAAGATTTCCAACAGCAGGATCCATTAGTAACATCTCCATCTATTTTCCTGTTTAGATTTCAGGCAAGCCACAAACCCTTGAGAATCACAGCTCTGGTCCAGTGACAAAACATTATTATTTTTTTAACATACAACCACAAGACAAGGCCATAGCCCCTAAGGGTGCCAAGTGACCCTGGATGACCTAGTTAATGCTTTAGTTTAAAAATGGGGGTTGGTGGAGCCAGTCAAGAAACACAAATCTGATTAAAATGAGAACACTATTTTTTTTATTTAATTTATTGGACTATAAGCAACTGGATATTTAGGTTTGATAGGGAATATACAGGAAATTGAAATTATTTCTTCTTTAAGTTTTAGATTCCCCCTAGTTTAAGCTGTATGACTTGAGGTTCACTAAGTTCTATCAGTCCCTTTTGCATTAGTTTCAATATTTTCTACTTTCAAATGTAAAAATATGCCCTGTAGACAGTAGTACAGATTGATGTTAAAAGTCTTTTTCCTACATGTCCTGCATTATGGAATGTCTTGCTCTGTGTATCCTGCATGTTACTCTTTGCTCATTTCTATTACATATTCTGTCTGTTGATGGTTTTGATACAGTGCTTAGGATGGCTTCAGATTCTCTGTGTAACCCAGATTGGCCATAACCTTGTGGTCCTTGTCCCTGAGTCTCTGGAATGCTATGGACATAAACTACCACATCCAGACTCCATTACTCCCTAACAAGCAGGTCAATGAGATGCATATTTTAAACCTTTAGCCAATTTTCCAGATTACTCTGTGTCTCTATTTATAGGCAGTGTCAAAATGAGTCCTTCCTTTAGAATGGCTCTCCCTATGTTCTTTTCCCAAGTCTGCGAAGCAAAGATATCTTTTTTAATTTAGTTTTAAAGCATTCCCAGAAGTGTCAAGAACCAAATAAATTGAGGCTCTGCTCCTGAAAACGAACATGGAATTGAGTCAACTGTAAAATAATGTCTCTGCAACTTATTTCAACAGAGAGAAGTTCTAAAATTGAAAGCATGTTTCTTCTGTCATGTGTCATACAAAAAAAAAGAAAAAAATTGTAATGTGTTCCTAATTTAGATTCCTCTTCTTTACCACAAGCATAACTTTCTCTAACAGTGATACAAACAACTATGTTTTGCCACATTTGAGTCCATAAGAGATTTCTTGTTGTTTTGTTTTGTTTTGTTTTAACTTGGTTCCCACTATTTGGACATTGCAATGAGACTCGAAGCTGACTGTGCTGACACCTGTAATCCCAGCAATTGGGAGGCAGAGGCAGGAGGATCAGTTTGTAAGGCTAGCCTGGTCTACATATCAAATTCCAGGACAGCTAGGGTTCCAAATAAGATCCCATCTCTAATTAAAAATTAAATTAATGTAACTGAGTTGTGTAAGCATTAACAAACATATGGCCGTCACAGAGGTAGAGGCCACATTAAAGTGTATGCAGTCTGAAGACATGTTGTAAACCAAAAACGTCATGAAGCATATATCCTTGAGAAACTGCAGTGTACAGCATCCGTCTTTATGGCAAGTTTGAAAATGATTGGATAATTCATAACCGAGTGAACAATCTAGTTAGTAATACTATTGATATTTCCACGTTAATCATAAATTATATGCATATATACATGCTAATTACATATACGATATTTTATACTTTTATTCAGTAAGTTTATAGAAATTTCACAATGAAAATTAATAGAACATAGGCTAAATGCATGTGAGAAAGGCTATAAGTCTAGTTAACTGAACTAAATAAGCTTCTTGTTTACTAAAGACAAAATAAGCAAGAACTCAGTCATCAGTTTTTAAGAGTACGTCCTAACTTAGCTAATTTTCTGACTAATTTTCTCCTGTATCTCATGGATGTGGAGAGGTGGGTGGACAGGGGAGGATCCTGCGTCCACTGACTTCAGCAAGAGCCAGGCATTGCCATAGAACACTGCAGGTTGCCAACTACCCCTCTGCCATTGCGTTGGGACAGTAACTGTCTTGCTTCACTTGCTTGGCTTAAGAAATGGGTATAAAAGCCCTTGATAGGACCCTTGGTTGGCCCCACAAGGGCTTTCTGAACAATGCCTCTCAATAGCCTGTCATAGTTCCCAGTCAATTATTTTGTTTTGATTTGTTTCCAACTTGCTTCCACCCAGGCTCCAAGACTTCAATCTTCGCTGCTGGTGAAATAAATGAAATTGGAATTATTAACAGATGCTATGCCATAAATCTATAGGCACCTCTGCCAAGAGCACCAGAGCTTTCAGGCTGCTTAAGGAAGTTAATAAGATAATCACCTATAAAAAGAGATCTTGGGGTTCAACAGCAGGCCTCAAGTGGCCACACAGGCAGCCATTCACCTGCCCAAGAGGCACTAGTGCACTATCTAGCTGTGGTTCAGACCACAATCTCCTAAACACATATGACCAGTCCTGCATGAATTTAATTAATTAATTAATTAATAAGTGGACCTTAGTGAAGGAGAAGCCTATGGGTAGAATTTGGGAATCTCATTTTTTAAAAAATGTTTTACAATTTATTTGCATTATTTTTAATTGTGTGTCTCTGTGTGTGTTGTATACTTATGTGTGCATATGAATTCTAGTGCCCATAGTGACCAAGTACCCTGAAGCTGATTGTAAGCCACCTGCTGTGGGTGCTAAGAGTCTAACTCAGGACCTCTGGAAAAGTAGCACACATTCCTAACCAACTCCCCTGCTCCCCCAAGGCCCAGGGATCTGCATCTTCAAACTGAGGGATGGTAAGGCTAACTTGAGGATGTTAGTTATCTGTCCTTGGAAGAAGCCTGAGCGGGAGTCCATCAGCTGGGACACATGGCCGCTCTCATCCTCTCTTGCTCTCTTCTGCACTCCCTCCTGCATCTCAGCTGCTAGTAGACAGGTTTCATGGGAAGACACAGCTATCCTGATCATAGGGAGAAGGGCAGTTTAGACCATTGCACCAAGCACTGATGCTGTCCATCATATGTCTGCTATCCAATGAGAAAAGGTCTTTCACACCCCAGGACGCATCTGCCTTCTGGTGTTTTCTGATTTAGAAGATTTTCTCTCTTTCCTTGCAGATGCATGCTGCCTAGCTATGACTTTTGAGCCTTCTACAAGCACAGGGGAACTCCCAAGGTTCCACCTGCCAGATTCTCTACGGCAGTGACATGCCACACACATGATCCTTCCTCCCGGTGTCTATAAGATCCTGGGAGACTGGTGAAATCTATAAAGATGTGAAGCTCACTTTTGAATAGTTGTTCTGACTAGTCCTACAGCTGATCTCTCTCTCTCTCTCTCTCTCTCTCTCTCTCTCTCTCTCTCTCTCTCTCTCTCTCTTTCTCTCTCTCTCTCTCTCTCTCTCTCTTTCTCCCTCCCTCCCTCTTTTTTTTCACTTCATGTAAAAGATGTCTGAGAAAAATATATATCAGAAGGAACACAGATTTGGGGTCAGAGGACACAGAGTGACACTGGGCATGAAAACAATTCTCAAACCCACTTGACAAAAGTGAGAAAACGTGAACCCCATAGTGACATCATTCGTGAACTATGAGGCATCCTAGACACTATGGGACACCACGCCCATAGAGGGCTTCAATTGTTTTCTTCACATTTGATGGCTGGACGACAATGCTCTGTGTACTCCAGTTTCTGAATCGCGTTTCCCATTCTTCTTTCCATCTTCCTCTTCATCTAGCTGGCCTGAACTTTCTTGGTGTCACATCTACTTGTGAACATGCCTACTGCTCTCAGAATCATGCTGTTACCTTTCCCACACAGCAATGACTGGAGAACCAGGGATGACAATGGCAGAGTATGCTATTTGTGTAACCCTTTCTTTCCATCTTGTCCTAATTGTATGTGTGCCAGGGCCACACGACTGTGGGAAAATCCCATGTGAAGATCAGATGTCAATGCTGACGTTTTCTTCAACTTTTCTCTACCTTCATTTAGAGACAAAGTTTTCAATGATCAGAAGCTTGCTGCCTGGCTAGACAAACTGACCAGAAAGATCCATGGACACTCCTATGTACGCCTGTGTGTATTACTGGTCCATGCTACTGTGCCCTGCATTGTATGTGGGTGCTACACATTTGAACTTAGATCTTCATACTTGCACAGTAAGTACTTTGCCAGCTGACCTACTTCCCCAGCCGCCTTCTATTCTTGTGGTCTCCTTTTTCTCTTGCTTATAAAATAGGGGGCAGGGATTGCCCAAACTGAAACTTTGAGGTGTGGCTCAGTGATAGAACTTGTACTGACTCCCATCACCAGTCCTCCAGTCCTCCATCCCTATAAAAAAGAAGCCTCTAGGTCTCAGTCTACTTGTTAGATGTGAGATCTTTACCTGAGAAACCCCTTGTATGCTTTGAGAAGTAGGTTTGTTTTTTTTTTTTTTTTTTTTTTTTTTTTTTTGCTTGACATCTAAAGTGCATAGGGAGAATCAAATTAGACAAGGAAGTTACTGATAAGCAGAACTGGTATGCCAGAATGAGAAAGATAGTGAAATAAAACAGTAGGGCATCATGCTTAAGAAGGCCCAGGTCAGTGTGATTGATGACTGTCTCTGGCATGTAGGGTGTTGTGATTAAGAAGATCCAGGACACTGTGATAACTGTCTTTCAGCAAGTAACAAAGTGATGGACTCCTTAGCACAAAACATAGAGTGGATGAAAGAGGGACATGCCAGACATCTCCGTCTCAGGATGAAAACTATGGCTCTTAGAGAATGAAATACTAAGAATACTAAGATTCCCAGGAAGTAGGGATGCTCCAGGTCTCAGAGGAAGGGGGCTTCTCTCTGAATAAAGTGCTCTTCAAAATGGTGTCTCCACTTGAGCTCTCAAAGGATGTCTTAAAAAGATTCAAATACTTTTTAAATCATAGCCCATGTTTAAAAAGAGAGAAATGAAGCAAACCAAACCCAAGCAGAATTCAAACAGAACCACCTTTCTAAGATGAATTTCAATAATGGGGATGGGTCTGAAACCAGCCTTAAACACAAACTTTCTCTGCCTCAACATAACATGGACATGAGAATAGCCATGTAACACGATGGGATCGTCTCTGGAGCATAGAGTTACTCTCTCACTGAGGACCATCGTGTGCCAAGAACACGGATGCTATTAATACTTGTAAAGCTGCCTGGCCTAGAAATCCATCACTTGCAGAAACGCAAGTCCTTCATGTCTAGGGTAATTAATATAGTTTGACTTTCTCCTGCTCTCTGCTTAGCAGAAACAGATGACAACTCCCTTTTCTACGAAGGACAAAAAGATCTCTAGAGAGATTTTTCAGGGAGCAACCATTTCTTCTGTGTGTCTCTCCAATGTTTAGTGAGTTCTCTGAGTGCAGAAGCATACCTAGAGTGAAGCTCTGGTACCTGGTGCTGGAAGGTAAGAAAGGAGGTGGATCTTGGGAGAAGAACAATGAAGCAGCACCTAGCCACACCCCCACCAACCCAATCCGCAAATAATTGCACAGACTAGAGAAAGCAGATCAGTCACGTTTCCCTTTTTGTATCTCTGTTATTTCCTTCAAAGAGAGTTGAAAGGCCTTCACATCTGTTACTACAAATAAGGTGGTTCTTACAAGTACAGAAGAGTTGAGTTTAGGTCTTTACCCGTCTCTGAAGATACTTTTGGCAAAGAAATAGCAGGACTCTAGCTTCTCAGTCAGATGCTGTCATGTGTGCCTGTGACTTCACCAAGTCAAGAGTCTGAAGCTCATACATTTAAGGCCAGCTAGGGTTACAGGGTGAGTTCAGTTCCATCCTGGGTGACTTTATGCACCCCTGTCTCAAAATAAAGAGTGAAAAGAGGGCTAGGGTTATAGTCCAGTAGGAGTTCACTTGCATAGTATGCTGGTGACTTTGGGTCCAATGCCCAGAAACACCTACCCTCCTCCCCTACCCTCCTCCTAAAATCAATTGTTCTTTCAAGGTTCAAGCCCACTTTCCTTTTCTACAAAAGTAAACTAAGCTAGATAAATGGAAGACTACAGTAAAATAAAGAAAGGGTCAGGTTCTAAAGCAACCAATACGGACATTTGAAAATATAGATGGCATATATTGAAAATATTTCTGGGTCAAATTAGCTGTTCACACTGCCAAGATGATTTGACTGTCTCTACCCTCCAGTATTAATTACACTTTTCTATTGTTAATCTACATCTTTCTTAGGCATATAAATCAATACATAAGTTAGAGAACACAGATCAGCAGAAAACTAAAATCACCAAGAAACCTAACTCTGAAAGATAATCTTTTTATATTAAACCAACCTTGCATCCCTGGGATGAAGCCTACTTGATCGTGGTGAATGATGGTTTTGATGTGTTCTTAGATTCAGTTTGCAAGAATTTTATTGAGTATTTTTGCATCGATATTTATACGTGAGATTGGTGTGAAGTTCTCTTTTTTGTTGGGTCCATGTGTGATTTAGGTATCAGAGTAATTGTGGCTTCATACAGTGAGTTAGGTAGTGTTCCTTCTCTTTCTATTTTATGGACTAGTTTGAGGAAAATTGGTATCAGGTCTTCTTTGAAGATCTAGTAGAAGTCTGCATTAAATCCATCTGGCCCTGGACTTTTCTTGGATGGGAGGTTTTTAGTGACATCTTCTATTTCCTTGTGCAATATAGGCCTGTTTAAATAGTTTACCTGCTCTTGATTTAACTTTGATATGTGGAATCTGTCTAGGAAAATCATGCATTCAGGGACAAGCTAAGGATGCCCACTCTTCCCATATCTATTCAATATAGTACACGAAGGGCTAGCTAGAACAATAAGACAACAAAAAGAGATCAAGGGGATACAAATTGGCAAAGAAGAAATAAAGGTATCCCTATTTGCAGATGATATGATAGTATACATGAGCAACCACAAAATTTCTACCAAGAACTTCTACAGCTGATAAACAGCTTCAGCAAAGTGGCCGGATATAAAATTAACTCAAATAAATCAGTAGCCTTCCTTTATACAAATAATAAACAGACTGAGAAAGAAATTAGGGAAACAACTCCCTTCACATTAGTCACAAATAATATAAAATATCTTGGGGGTAACTCTATCCAAAAAAAGTGAAAGATCTGTATGACAATAACTTCAAGTCTCTCAAGAAAGAAATCCAAGATCTCAGAAAATGGAGAGATCTCCCTTGTTCATGGATTGGCAGAATTAACATAGAAAAAATGGCCATCCTCCTTTTCAATGGAAGACCCTGAAATGTACCATACCTAGAAGAGCCTGTGTCTTCCCAGGGGGCATTCTCATTCAATGATTGACAAGGAAAGAGGATCAATAGTCAGCTCTCTCACCTCTAAGCAGTAATGAGCATAAGACATGTATTTTTGCACTGTTTTTCAGTGCTATCGCACTGGATTAAGAGCTACTTTCTAATTGGAATTGCTAAATTCTAGGATTAATGTCTGCTTTCAGGGATGCTTAAACTCTGGTACCTATAAATGATCACTTCGGCAACAGAGGTTCTGAAAGGGTCGCCTGTAATTGCCTTTTCAAAGAGTCTGTGGGAAATTCACCTAGTCAACAAATAGATGTACAGAAGTTCAGCCATGAGCCATATAACAATTCTACCCCAAACGGCAGAGTACAGAGATGTACAATAGGAGTTCCAGAAATGAGGAAACTGAATAACTGCTCTGCCTAGTCATTGAATTCTGTATGACTGGTAACTGCTCTTGTCCCTCCTCTCTGTGAGAATGAGGGCGCAAACAAAGATAACATATTCCCAAATGTACATAAACTTCCAGCCCACCAAGGCTAAGAGAATGACAAGGAAAAGGAGATGGGAATAATCTAAGAGTTGGAAGGTATGGAGGATACCTTTGACAGGCTGTCATTTAGACATGGGTACTGCAAGCATGAACTTACAGTAACTATAGTTGGTGGTACTAGACCTACAATGGTTCAGGACAGCCAAGATCCTGACATAGATAAAGAGGTGCTCCTTAGGCCCTACTCCTTACTGAGGAATTATTGGCAGGTAATTTCTGCAGGAGAAAGATCATTGTTTGTGAGGGGTTGTGGGGGGGTGGGGTGGAGGGATGTCCCATGCTCTAGTGCCTGGCCCTATATCCAGGTACATACAGGCAGCATTAATTTGACCTACTGGGTTATTTTTTTTAAAGCTATCAGGTTTGGAGGGGTTATCTTGTATTTTGTAGGATATAGAGAGCAGACTCAGTCATATTTATTTGTACAATTGTATGAAATTCTCAAGAATAAAGAAAACTTTCTAAACACTGTAACATCCACAATATGGACGATGAAAAAGTACTTGACATGAAGAGGAAGTGTCCACATTGCTGGTCCACGCAGCTACTACATTCCCCCTTTACTCACTATTTATTATTATTATTATTATCACCCCTAATTATTTTAATAAAAACAGTTAATGTAAAAAAAAAACTACATGTGGGCATTATATGGACATTCTGTTTCTAGGTCCCATCAAAACACCTTATCCAGTGACTATGTAGGTACATTCTAATGCTGTCACAGTAGCATAATTGCCTAACAAAGCTCTTCTCAGAAACATTTCTGTCCATATATAAAGCAACACCATACTGTTCTTAATTTCAATCACTTCTGCATTTTGCATTTTTAAGAGAAGTTCGAGCTGTTGGAGCCGTTTCTCTGTCTGTTGGTTTGTCTGTCTGTCTGTCTGTCTACCTATCTAACTATCAATGAAAAATTGTAAACAATTCGAGTTAAACGCTGTTCTTGTATAAGGTGTGCATGTTCATATAGGGTATTAAAATCAAGCTTATGTCTAAAACCTCTATTTTCTGGCTACACAATGACGCAGCTACAAAATGATGATACTAGTGTGTCAGAAATAAAGGTGAGTTGGGATGAGTGAAGGACTGAAATCAATAAAGCAGTCTTAACTGCTCTTCTCATCAGGAGAGAGATGACTTCCCTGACTGAGGCTTCAGACATTATAGAATTCTGCATTCATTGTGCCTGTCCAAATGCTCACACCCCTACAACGGTAAAAGATAAGCAAGCATGAAAAACCTACTGCAGGAAAATGTATGGGAATGTGATTTCTTTTTCTTGACAGAGTCAAAACCAACCAGAATGGCCCTTGATGGTAGCTACCACCTCAATGCCTACAATTTATTTCTGATTCTACTCCCCATCTTTTGCGTCTTTGGGCTAGTTCCCCAGCATCTTTGACTTTGCTTTACACCTGAGGTGAGTCTCTCTACAGGCCACTGCCCTGAGATCAGAGTTGTAACTGAGGACCAGCTGACCCCCCTCAGGCTCCACTGGTGCGATGCAGTGGTGTGCATAAATAGGCATGGTTCAAGGCAGAATGTAGTGGGCATCCTGGGAGCAGTGCAAAGTCCTTAGGAAGGATGGAGGAAGAAAAGAGAAATTCTGGCAGAGGGAGAAGCTGGCTGGAACAGGTGGCCTTTAAGCTGGGCCTGGAGAGTTGGGTAGGATTTCAAGATATTGGGTGGGGGAGGGGGAGACCAGAGCTGGGAGCCTAAGGAACCCAGAAGAATGCAATGCAGGCTCAAATGAAAAGGATGATGGGTTAGGAGGCACAGACAGAAGTAGAAGAAATAGGCCTGCAGTGAAATAGAGAAAGATTTTCATCCTCGATGTACAATGTTTTCTATTTGGAAAACAGTGTTCTGTGAGCAGGGAAGCAGCACACATAGGAATGGATTTGCACTTTTAAGAACACTCATCTGAGAAATACATTTTATTACATTTGATTGGTTGATTGATTTTGCGTACAAGCCTGTAAGTTTGCACATGCTGTGACATTCATGTGGAAATCAGAGGACAAATTGGAAAATGTCTTCCTTTGCCGAATGTGTTTCCCAAAGCGTAAACTCAGGCTTTCACCCTTTCCCACTAAGCCATCTTGCTGGCCTTTATATTTCTTTTATTGTGTGTTTTATATTTTGCTGTGCTCACACATTTTATATTTAACATTTTGAGATGAAGTCTCACTATGAAATCCAGACTGCCCTGGGATTTCGTAAATAGCTTGGGTTGGCCTTGAACTTGTAAATCTACTTGTGATTATAGGTGTGTGCCAGTATGCCACAATGCTGGTTTCTTAACTGACATTTGCTCGAGGAGATTTCTCTGGTAACTCACTCATGTTATTTTCTACATAGTATCTAGAATTGTTTTTTTTAATGTACACATGTTTATTTCTCACCTCTGACACTGTCATTGACTGCTGAGACCATGTATCATATCTGCTGTCCATTAGCATCTTCCCAGAGCTTTTCAGAGTGACTTGTACAGAGGAAGGCTCAGTATGTCCTCGTTGAATAAAAGAACTGAATAAAATATAGTTAATTTGCCAGGAAAGAAGTTGTGTTGCTTGGAAATATGTTTAAATACACAATTCGGTGGCTGCTCCAGCTGAAGGGCCATCAGCAGTGGAACCAAGGCGACACAGGGTCCAGTTAGGCCCTGCGCCCACGACCACTGACCTTCGCTGACCAGCCGGGCGGCAAGCAACTGCGGTTCTGCGGAGCCTTTCGCTGCACGGAAGCCACTTCAGAACTCGGCTGCCCGCCAGTCAGGAGAGACTCACTGCCATCTTGATCCCGGGCTCCAGAGATCGGTCAGACTGAGGTACACAAACATAATCCTAGGCCCAACACCGCAGGGGTCTGAGCCAGACGGGCGTTGGCCTGCACCCAGGCCCTGGGCTGTTCGAGTGGCCATCGGGGCGCCAACCCAGCCAGGAGTTTTTTTTTTCTTTGCCCCGGCCAGTGCACGCGCCGCCATTTTGCCTACAGGAGCCAGAGTGCTCGGGAGGGCAGAGACTGCTAACAAGCATAGCCTGAGGCTAACAAAACGGGGGTCTAGGCCCCAAAAGGCACAGGACTGACCCCAAGAACTGGGCGGCTTGGTGGGCCATCTGTGTGTCAACCAGCCCAGGAGGTTATTAGCACAACAGACTCTCCCGGTGCTTTCGCGGAGCGCGGACGCGCACGCCCGCCATCCGGGTCACCTGGCGGACCCAAATAACAGACATAGCCCTAGGGGAACTTTGCTCGGACCTTGGCCTCCCAGGCGTTTGCCTGGACTCAGGGCCCAGGCGACAAGGCTAACCTAGTGTGCGCCAGCCCGGTTGGGGAAATCGGCTGCCCAGCGGAGTGAGCGGAGCACAGGGGAGGTCACAGCAACATTCACCTTCGGAGCTCCCTGGGGGTGCACACGGGTTCCACCTGGTCCACAGACACAATCTGGGGCAAGGCCTCAGGCAGAAGCCCCCAGCTCAACTCTCTCCGCTTCAGATCAGCCTGGGTGGCCGCCACATCTCCAGGTCCCTCAAGAGGCTAGTGGGGGCTTCCGGGCGGCCAGCTGGGAGAAGTCGGTGTGCTCCAATAAATCCTGCGGGCCCCAGCGGGAGCCTTCAGGTGCCTGCTTCGGGATCTGAACAGCCTGGACAACAGCACCCTGTCTATAGGCAGTGCAGAGTGTAAGCTGTGCACCAGAGGCCAACGGGGAAGGGGCAGCTTGCACTGGTGAGTCCAGCACTGACAAGACCAAGTAACACCAGTGAGAGCTAGATGGCAAAAGGCAAACGCAGAAACGTCACTAACAGAAATCAAGGCAATATGGCAACATCTGAACCAAATTCTCCTCTACCAGCAAGTCCTGGATACCCCATCACACCAGTAAAACAAGATTTGGATTTAAAATCACTGGTCATGATGCTGGTACAGGAACACATGAAGGACATTGAGGAGAAAATGGATCAAAAGTTAGAAGCCCTTGCAAGGGAAACACAAAAATCATTGAAAGAAATCCAGGAGAATACAAAAGCCAACAAGGAGGAAATGCAAAAAACACTTAAAGAAATACAGGAGAACTTTGCTCAACAGGCTGAGGTCATGAAAGACGAAACACGAAAATCTCTTAAAGAAATACAGGAGAACTTTGGTCAACAGGCTGAGCTCATGAAAGAGGAAACACAAAAATCTCTTAAAGAATTACAGGAAAACACAAACATGCAAGGGAAGGAGCTAAGCAAAACCATCCAGGATCTAAAATCAGAAGTAGAAACAACTAAGAAAACTCAAAGGGAGACAACTTTGGAGATAGAAAGCCTTGGGAAGAAATCAGGGGACAGAGATGCAAATATCAACAACAGAATACAAGAGATAGAAGAAAGAATCTCAGATGCTGAAGATTCCATAGAAACCATGGACTCAACAGTTAAAGAAAATGCAAAGTGCAAAAAGCTTGTAACCCAAAATATCCAGGAAATCCAGGACACAATGAGAAGACCAAACCTAAGGATTATAGGCATAGATGAGAGTGAAGATTTACAACTTAAAGGGCCAGCAAATATCTTCAATAAAATTATGGAAGAAAACTTCCCTAACCTAAAGAGAGAGATGCCCATGAATATACAAGAAGCCTACAGAACTCCAAACAGACTGGACCAGAACAGAAATACTTCCCGTCACATAATAATCAAAACACCAAATGTTCTAAACAAAGAAAGAATACTAAAGGCAGTAAGAGAAAAAGGCCAAGTAACATATAAAGGAAGACCTATCAGAATCACAGCAGACTTTTCACCTGAGACTATGAAGGCTAGAAGGTCCTGGGCAGATCTCATGCAGACTCTAAGAGAACACAAATGCCAACCAAAACTACTATATCCAGCAAAACTCTCAATCACCATAGATGGAGAAACTAAGATATTTCACGACAAAACCAAGTTCACCCAATATCTATCCACAAACCCAGCCCTAAAAACGATAATAGGAGGACAACACCAATACAAGGAGGGAAACTCCACCCTGAAAAAAGCAAGATAGTAACCTTTCATCAAACCCAAATAAGTTAAGCAATCAAATTTAAAAAATAACGTCAAAAATGATAGGAAGTAACAATCACTATTCCTTAATATCTCTTAACATCAATGGACTCAATGCCCCAATAAAAAGACACAGACTAACTGACTGGATACGTAAACAGGACCCTACATTTTGCTGCTTACAGGAAACACACCTCAGGGTCAAAGACAAATACTACCTTAGAGTAAAAGGCTGGAAGACAATTTTACAAGCAAATGGTCTCAGGAAACAAGCTGGAGTAGCCATTTTAATATCAGATAAAATTGACTTTCAACCCAAAGTCATCAAAAGAGACTCTGAGGGACACTTCTTGCTGGTCAAAGGAAAAATACAACAAGAAGAACTCTCAATCCTGAACATCTATGCTCCAAATGCAAGGGCACCCTCTTTCATAAAAGAAACTTTATTAAAACTCAAAGCACACATTGCACCTAACACAATAATTGTGGGTGACTTCAACACTGCACTTTCCTCAATGGACCGATCAGGAAAACAGAAACTAAACAAGGACACAATGAAACTAATTGAAGCTTTGGACCAATTAGATTTAACTGATATATATAGAACATTCTATCCTAAAACAAAAGAATATACCTTTTTTTCAGCACCTCATGGTACCTTCTCCAAAATCGAACATATAATTGGTCACAAGACAGACCTCAACAAATATAAAAAGATAGAACTAATCCCATGCCTCCTATCTGATCACTATGGAATAAAAGTGGTCTTCAATAGCAACAGAAACAACAGAAAACCCACAAACACATGGAGATTGAACAATACTCTACTCAATGACACCTTGGTCAAGGAAGAAATAAAGAAAGAAATTAAAGACTTTTTAGAACACAATGAAAATGAAAACACAACATACCCAAATCTATGGGACACAATGAAAGCAGTGCTAAGAGGAAAACTCATAGCCCTGAGTGCCTCCAAAAAGAAAATGGAGAGAGCATACATTACCAACTTAATGACACACCTGAAAGCCCTAGAACAAAAAGAAGCTATTTCACCCAGGAGGAGTAGAAGGCAGGAAATCATCAAACTCAGGGCCGAAATCAATCAAGTAGAAACAAAGAGAACCATACAAAAAATCAACAAAACTAGGAGCTGGTTCTTTGAGAAAATCAACAAGATAGATAAACCCTTAGCCAGACTGACCAAAGGGCACAGAGAAAGTATCCAAATTAACAAACTTAGAAATGAAAAGGGAGACATAACAACGGAAACTGAGGAAATCCAAAAAATCATCAGATCCTACTACAAGAGCCTGTACTCAACACAACTGGAGAATCTGGAGGAAATGGACAATTTCCTTGACAGATACCAAATACCAAAATTAAATCAGGACCAACTAGACCATCTAAACAGTCCCATAAAGCCTAAAGAAATAGAAGGAGTCATAGAAAGTCTTCCAACCAAAAAAAGCACAGGACCAGATGCTTTCAGTGCAGAATTCTACCAGACCTTCAAAGAAGAGTTAACACCAATACTCTTCAAACTATTCCACAAAATAGAAACAGAAGGAACACTACCCAATTCCTTCTACGAAGCCACAATTACGCTGATACCAAAGCCACACAAAGATCCAACAAAGAAAGAGAACTTCAGACCAATTTCCCTTATGAACATCGATGCAAAAATACTCAACAAAATTCTTGCCAACCGAATCCAAGAACACATCAAAACGATCATCCACCATGATCAAGTAGGCTTTATCCCGGGAATGCAGGGTTGGTTCAATATACGGAAATCCATCAATACAATCCACTACATAAACAAACTCAAAGAACAAAACCACATGGTCATTTCATTGGATGCTGAAAAAGCATTTGACAAAATTCAGCATCCTTTCATGCTTAAAGTCTTGGAGAGAACAGGAATTCAAGGCCCATACCTAAACATAGTAAAAGCAATATACAGCAAACCGGTAGCCAGCATCAAACTAAACGGAGAGAAACTTGAAGCAATCCCACTGAAATCAGGGACCAGACAAGGCTGCCCCCTTTCTCCTTATCTTTTCAATATTGTACTTGAGGTACTAGCTCGGGCAATTCGACAACATAAGGAGGTCAAAGGGATACAAATTGGAAAGGAGGAAGTCAAACTATCATTATTTGCAGACGACATGATCGTCTACCTAAGTGACCCAAAGAACTCCACTAGAGAGCTCCTACAGCTGATAAACAACTTCAGCAAAGTGGCAGGTTACAAAATCAACTCAAGCAAATCAGTGGCCTTCCTATACTCAAAGGATAAGCAGGCTGAGAAAGAAATTAGGGAAATGACCCCCTTCACAATAGCCACAAACAGTATAAAGTATCTTGGGGTGACTCTTACCAAACATGCGAAAGATCTGTATGGCAAGAACTTCAAGACTCTGAAGAAGGAAATGGAAGAAGACCTCAAAAAATGGGGAAACCTCCCATGCTCATGGATCGGTAGAATCAATATAGTTAAAATGGCCATTTTGCCTAAAGCACTATACAGATTCAATGCAATACCCATCAAAATCCCAACTCAATTCTTCACAGAGTTAGAAAGAGCAATTATCAAATTCATCTGGAACAACAAAAAACCCAGGATAGCTAAAACTATTCTCAGCAACAAAAGAAAATCTGGGGGAATCAGTATCCCTGACCTCAAGCAATACTACAGAGCAATAGTGTTAAAAACTGCATGGTATTGGTACAGTGACAGGCAGGAGGATCAATGGAACAGGATTGAAGATCCAGAAATGAACCCACACACCTATGGCCACTTGATCCTCGACAAAGAGGCTGAAAACATCCAATGGAAAAAAGATAGCCTTTTCAACAAATGGTGCTGGTTCAACTGGAGGTCAGCATGCAGAAGAATGCGAATTGATCCATCCTTGTCTCCTTGTACTAAGCTCAAATCCAAATGGATCAAGGACCTCCACATAAAGCCAGACACTCTGAAGCTAATAGAAAAGAAACTGGGGAAGACCCTTGAGGACATCGGTACAGGGAGAAAGTTTCTGAACAGAACACCAATAGCGTATGCTCTAAGAGCAAGAATTGACAAATGGGACCTCATAAGGTTACAGAGTTTCTGTAAGGCAAAGGACACCATCAAGAGGACAGATCGGCAACCAACAAATTGGGAAAAGATCTTCACCAATCCTACATCAGATAGAGGGCTAATATCCAATATATATAAAGAACTCAAGAAGTTAGACTCCAGAAAACCGAACAACCCTATTAAAAAATGGGGTACAGAGTTAAACAAAGAATTCTCACCTAAAGAACTTCGGATGGCGGAGAAGCATCTTAAAAAATGCTCCACTTCATTAGTCATTAGGGAAATGCAAATCAAAACAACCCTAAGATTTCATCTTACACCAGTCAGAATGGCTAAGATTAAAAATTCAGGAGACAGCAGGTGTTGGAGAGGGTGCGGAGAAAGAGGAACACTCCTCCACTGCTGGTGGGGTTGCAAATTGGTACAACCACTCTGGAAAGCAGTCTGGCGGTTCCTTCGAAAACTGGGCACCTCACTTCCAGAAGATCCTGCTATACCACTCCTGGGCATATACCCAGAGGATTCCCCACCATGTAATAAGGATACATGCTCTACTATGTTCATAGCAGCCCTATTTATAATTGCCAGATGCTGGAAAGAACCCAGGTATCCCTCAACAGAAGAGTGGATACAAAAAATGTGGTATATCTACACAATGGAGTACTATTCAGCCATTAGAAACAATGAATTCATGAAATTCTTAGGCAAATGGATAGAGCTAGAGAACATCATACTAAGTGAGGTAACCCAGACTCAAAAGGTGAATCATGGTATGCACTCACTAATAAGTGGTTATTAACCTAGAAAACTGGAATACCCAAAACATAATCCACACATCAAATGAGATACAAGAAGAAAGCAGGAGTGGTCCCTGGTTCTGGAAAGACTCAGTGAAACAGTATTTGGCAAAACCAGAACGGGGAACTGGGAAGGGGTGGGAGGGAGGACAGGGGAAGAGAAGGGGGCTTACGGGACTTTCGGGGAGTGGGGGGGGGCTAGAAAAGGGGAAATCATTTGAAATGTAAATAAATTATATCAAATAAAAAAAAAAAAGAAAAAAAAATACACAATTCAGTGTCTAGCAATAGAGACTGACTTGTAGAAGTCAACATTACTGCCAAGTGTGTATAAGGGAGACAGCAGGTGTTGGAGAGGATGTGGAGAAAGAGGAACACCCCTCCACTGCTGGTGGGATTGCAAGCTAGTACAACCACTCTGGAAATCAGTCTGGCAGTTCCTCAGAAAACTGGGCATGGCACTTCTGGAGGACCCTGTTATACCACTCCTGGGCATATACCCAGAGGATTCCCTGGCATGGAATAAGAACACATGCTCCACTATGTTCATAACAGCCTTATTCATAATAGCCAGAAGCTTGAAAGAACCCAGATGTCCCTCAATGGAGGAATGGATACAGAAAATGTGCTATATTTGCACAATGGAATACTACTCAGCAATTTAAAACAATGAATTCATGAAATTCTTAGGCAAATGGTTGGAACTGGAAAATATCATCCTAAGTGAGGTAACCCAATCACAAAAGAACACATGTGAAATGCAGTCACTGATAAGTGGATATTAACCCAGAAGCTCTGAATACCCAAGACATAATTCACATATCAAATGATTCCCAAGAAGAAGGAAGGAGGGAGCCCTGGTCCTGGAAAGGCTTGCTGCAGCAATGCAGGGGATTACCAGAACAGAGAAGTGGGAAGGGGTTGATCAGGGGAATGGGCGGAGAGAAGAGGGCTTATGGGACTTATGGGGAGGAGGGGAACCAGGAAAGAGGAAATCATTTTGAATGTAAACAAAGAATATAGAAAAATAAATAAATCTTACACTACTTTTAAGTGGCTATTCCTCCCGATTTCTTTATTCTGTCATTCCTTCATCTTCCCCTTCCAACATTTTCTGTCATTATTTCAACTAAGTGACAGAGCTGGTGAATTTTCTGATGATCTGAAAAAGACTGGTCATAACCAGTTTTGTTATAACCGTGATTTGTTTAAAAGTATGGTTGTGTACACATATAGGCAGGCCATCTGGCAGCTTCTGACACACACTTCTAGCATCCAAACTAGTAGGTCCAGGACCATCCCTGGAAACCTAGCTTCTGGATTTCCTGGAAGATATGCTGCTACTTATGATGCTTGGGATGGAAAGGAAATGCCTCAGAACTCTACCACAGAACAAAGTTCCCTTTAAAATGTTTGAATTGGTTTTTGGGTTTATTGTTTGTTTGTTTTAGTTTTAATCAGGCTGACTCTACAAATAGCTATAAAATCATACAATTTTGCCCTAAGGATATATAATTAGATGATAGCAGAGTGGACTCCCAGCTACAACGGAAGAACTGTAAATTCTAAGGAAGATGGTGGGAGATGAGCCACCTTCACACTGGAATGAAACATACATCTGAATAACTGTGTATCTTGGAAGAATGATGTGGGATGATTTTGTTTTTGAGACAGCATCTTTCTTTATAGTTCAAGCTGACCTCAAATTTATGATCTTCCCTCTTAAATGATAATATTATAGATGTGGGCCACCACTTGAGATGATTTTTTAATTGAATTTCATCTGAAATGAACTATTACTAATTATTGCATTCATGATTTTTAAAGGCAGCACAGCTAGAATTCTGAGCTCCAATTCATTTCATATGCCATTCACATGATGAGAGAGTATCATGTATTTTGTTTGGACCATGGGTAGCAAGAGGAATAATCCCAATGCCAGCGTTTCAGACATTTTGAAGGTAAGCAATACTTTTTAAAGAAATTGGCATAATTTTAAGCTTTAAAACTTAGTCATGGGCAGAGGGGTGGAGCTCAGAGGGCAGAGTGCTTGCCTAGCATACGAGATGTACCAGGTTCAGTTCTCAGCACCATTTAAAGCAGGCTTGGTGGGATGAGTCTGGAACCGCAACAGTCGGGATGCAGAAGCAGAAAGATTGTAAGGTCATCTCTGACTGCTTAGCCACTCTGAGGGTCTATGAGCCTGGGATTGATAAGATCCTGTCTGAAATAAATTGACACAGGAGGAACTCCTGTGTTTCACGTTGTCTGACGAATAGAGTTTGCTGATATTCTTGATGTGTTCTTCACTGATGTAGAGGTTTCAATGATTCTGAAAAGGAACAGAGCCTTTCCCCAGTAATGTCTCTGTGAATGATGGTCTGTGTGTCTCTGCGATGCTGTAGACATTGGGCTGCTTCCATTGCCCAATTGTGGAGCCAGGCAGTATTTGCTCTCCTGACCATACATTAAACTGCGAGGTTTCACAATGAGTTTCTTGTCTCCACTCAGCCTTCTGAGAGTCCAATAAGGCTCACCTCAACTGTCCCCTCATTTGACCAGTCTTCTTCCCTTCTGTGTTCCCAGCAGTGACTAATGGAGAATGGGACTTGCCTGTGGTCTGTAGACTCTAGGGTCCTTTACTACGGCATGTACCTTGTGTTCTCTGTGGGGATCCATGGAAGGCAGGGTACTATGAGCTCTGCCTTCAAAACCATACACACTGAGACCTAATTGTCTCCACTGGCTATATGTTGAGGTACCCTGGAAAAAATTCACCTTACTGAGTCTTGGTCTCCTTGCTCATGGGATTCTGTTGGAATTAAATAGGCAATGAACACAATCAGCAGAGCATGCGTCACGAGTAAAGATCTTAAGAGAATTGGTCAGTACTGTTGCTCACTACATGAATATCTACAAGTCACATTGGGATGTTCTCTGAACTGTGAACCTTCTTGGGGAATCTTTAGCAGATCTTCCCCCAGTTAGAAACATGAAGAACATAGTAGGTCCTCAGTGTTTGTAAATAAGTGGGCATGATTGTCCTCAGAGTCTGTTAAATAACATATGGTCTGACCAAAAACTGTGTTACTAGAGGGCTGACAATATACTATTGACCAGTATGCACTTTTTTCATGCCCTTATTTGCCATTCAACAGCTCCCGCTCTGCTTGCTGTCCCAGGCAACTTATTAATAGCACCCTCCCCATGCTCTGAAAGCAATCTAGTTTGGATGATAAATGTTACAATCACCCTAGTTTTCAGGCATCAGAGGCCCTCACCCGGCAGTGCCCCCAGAGCACTCAGTGGGCATTGTGGGCAGCATGTAGCCAGCTGCTGTAGGTGACAGGAGTCCATCCAACAGAGGAAATGCTCGACCTTTGTAGCTGGCAGGAGAATGGAAGGGCAAGACTCAGTTAGTTCTTTAGTCTTTCTTTTCCTGAAAAATAAACTTGGGAAGGATATTTGATGGGAATCTAAGGGGATGAGAAAAGTTCCCTGAAAAATCCTTTGCAATTTAGAATGATTAGAAGGACAATCCTGCATGGGTAGAACATTCCAGAAAGCACCAATAAGTCTAATAAATCCAAAGTGAGATTATCAGAGAAGAACAAAGTTAGCATGTGCTGTTTAACACATACTTGATTATCAGGACTTGAGGGAGCACCGCTCTGGGATTCTATATTGAGTCTGCGCACATAGGCTAGGATGTACATGGCCACTTGGCCCACACTGAAGATATGAACAAAATGGATGTCCACTTTACCAGCTCACATCTCCTTTCCTTGACATTTTGCATTCTCAGAAATCTGCCCCATTGTTTCCATGTCCCCATTTGCCTGGTGTCCCCTCCCTCATGTGAAAAATGTGGAAAAACCTCACTTTTGGATCAATCACTAAATAGCCCTATAGTATTTTACTTTCCAAATCTTGTTCTGACTTAGGCAACAAAAGTGTCATTCCCTATTAAGAGACTCCAAAACTCCAGAGGGAAGGCAACCTGGGCCGAGTCATGCATCTTGGAGCTGCCTGAAGCAGTCCTAGCAAGTGGACAGAGAACACAGGCTTTGAAATCTGTTCTGAGTGCCAGGTCCTCAATATTGGCCGTGCAGCCTTCATGTGCAGTAAGACCTGACTCTATGAGTTGCTTTGAAAACTAAATGAGATTGCAGATAGCAATTAATACTGAACCCGGGTTAGAGCCTAGCATGAAGGCTGAGAATAAGTGCATTGGTGGCTCATAGACAAAATACAGAGCTCACTTTTGATGATGTACAGACAAGTTGACACTCTGCTTTCGAAGAACAAGGATGTTCACAGTCTGCAATGCATTTGGAGGATTTACCTTGCTACCTGGCATGATAAGTGCCAAAGTCACCGTGGCAAGTGTTAGTCTTGAAGGAACTTACTGAACAATAGACACTGACTTTGTTGTAACTCTTCCTATAGCACCAGGAACATTCCTCAATTCAGTTGAGAGATGGTCTTTCTTCCTTCAAGTACAATGCCAAATCCTGAATCTAATGCATTATTTCATACATTATCTGCTATGAAGGGAAACTTGTGTTTGAGGGGACCACTGTGTTTCTCCAGGGGCCAGTCCTAACCTTGATTATCCCACTTGCTACTTACCAAAGGTCACTTATGTATACCAAACTCTTCTTACAAGGTGAATGGTCTGTTTTAAACATGCTGTCAAGTACAGTCTAAAGCACTCAGGTAAGGCCCTGTTATGAAACAGCATTTCAATTCAGCTGCCACTAGTCACGTAGATGTACCCAAACTTGTGCTCTGATAGAAAAACAAACATTTGGTTAGCTCCTTGTGCCTTTGTGGAGGAGAAAGGGGTAAAAAGGGGGAATCTGACCTCTGGGCAGTCACTTTCCCAATCCTGAGTTCTGGCTGGTGTTCAAGTACACAGAGGCTGGAAACACCCTACCTGCTCCGCCCTGCTCTCTTCTACGCTAAAACATGGGCAGTGTCAGATATGAAGCAAGAGACAAAGAACATAATGACTTTTCTGTGTCATTGTTTTTCTAAGGAACTGTACCTGACTGTGACTTGTCTGGATTCCAAGCATCTTTGAACTTTTATGACTGCAGTTGCAGGACTTCAAGTTGGGGGTGGAGGGGGGAAGGGAGGAGGGAGGGACAAAAACAAATAAACAAATAAAAAAAACTAACCAAGACCAAGGCCTTTGGCTCTGGAATACAGCAAAAGACAACAGCTAGATCTTAGAGAGCACAGAGCATGGGCTGTCAAAGGTGACTCTTGAGGCTCAAGGCTACGAATTACCAAGATGGTGTGGCCACCACTAACTCTAAGCACTGATACATCACAGAACACTGTGGGGGAAGAAACTGCATGCCAATGTGACATGTGACAACCAATAAGCTAAACTGCTAAAGAGATGGTGTGTGGAAGCTCTGCACTGCTGAGGACAATGAGCCGGCAATGTTTGCCGGCATGGGGCATGCTTATGTGATCACTCTTGTTAAGAGAAGCCAGTGATGCAAATTCTCATGGTCATAGTGTTCCCATTTGCTTTGCTTACAGGTTGTTTAGACTATTTTGATGGTAGTGGTGATGCCTGCCCCTTCTCCTGCCGTGTGTGTGTGTGTGGAGGGGGGGTGTGTGTGGGTGTGGGTGTGGGTGTGTGCCTCACACATACAGGTGCTTTCAGGAGCCAATGAGGGTATCATATTCCCCAGAGCTGCTGTTACAGATGCCTATAAGCTACCTGACATAAATGTGGGGAACAAAACTGAGGTTGTCTGGAAGAGCAGCAAGCACTCTTAGCCATTGTGCCACTTCTCCAAAAGCCCTTGCTTTTTATTTATGAGACAGAGCCTTGAGAGGAGCACTTATTAGCCTGGAATGTACAGCAATCCTCCTGCTTCACATTCCCAGTGTGCTGGGATTACAGGTATGTACTCCACTGACTTTACATATTATATCTCATTGTTTAGTAGTCCCAGGGAGCGAATGTAGGGCCGGGTGTATGCTAGGTAAACATAAGAGCACTTCTTGCTTGCACTACTTACTTGTTGATATTTTATGTACTTGCTTGTTTTCACAAGTAAGCAGGGAGCTCCTGGACGGTAGGGCTATATCCTATTCTTTTTATATTTCTAGTACCTGGCATGCTCAGAAGCTCAATAAAAATTGATGAAACATGCAAACTGAGAACTTTGACAAGAGGCCTTACATTCTAAACCACTGACCAATGTGTTGGCACCATCTGTAACTCTGTCATGTTTCAGCAGAGACTTTTACTTCCAATCTACACGCTGTAAGTTTTTCAAGCAGCCACAAAATGTGGTCTGAATGTCTGCCCTATGCCAGCTACTGAGGCAGCTATGCAGATGGAAAACATCTTTTCCCTTCCTTTAGCAAGATTAGTCTCTGTCATGAATCACACTCTGTATATTCAGAAGGCACCCTAATAAATATCGCTGGGTTTATTTGATAGCTCTGGCTGTCATTTGAAACAGAGAATCAGTCCAACACCACTGCAGTTAATATCAACTGTAGAGCTCCAGGCCTTGGCTGGCCAGTGTTTCATCATATGGAGACAATCTGAATTTTACTGCCATCAAAAAACAAGGGCAATATCTAATGGAAGAATTAGGAATGCCTATCAGCTTTCACAGTGCTGCTTGGTGATTATAAAAGTCCACTTTTGTGTTGCTATGAAAAGCAGTTCTAATAGCGAAACTATTGTGCTGGTGTGTGGCGGGTACAGAGAGCTCAGTGGTCTCTCTGCCTTTGATCTTTTGAATATCTGGAGTTTTGAGATTTTGCATGCTATGATGATAATCTGGGAAAACATACAACCACTATAAAAGGAAATTTTTCTATTAGTCCAGGAATAATCTCTTATAGCAAAACCACCTGACAGAACCATGTGGGCACATAGCACCCGTATGAAGACCAAAGATATTTTTACAACTGTGGATTATTTTCCTCTCTTTGTACAAATCCATATGGTGCCTATTCGCACATCAGTCATCTGCAGCGGTGTCTCATTCGACTCCAAGAATAGAATTGAAAATGTTTGCTCCCAATTTCTATAAAAATAAATCTTGGTATTAGTTGTTCTATTTTTCCACAGGCACATTTCTCTTTGGCAATGGCATGTTACCTTGACTGGAATTGGACAAGTGTGAATGGAGCTACCATGAAATATGGGTGTTCTGCCAGGATACATTTGCTGCTTCCTATTTCCTCCCTTCAGTGGATAATACTTGCTCCACTAAGAAGAGTCCATCTGCCTGATGAGTCTCATAGTCATCTGGAGACAGTGGAGTGCTATACCTTATCTGACCAATCTGCCTGTACATCTATCTTCCTACCCACCCATCTGTCCTCTCATCAACCAATAGAAATTTGTTGAAAGGTGTGTATTGGGGAGCCTTTCCCAGGGAGATGTCTGGCTGTGGTGTATGTGCTATAGTGTGTATTCTATGAATATATCTGTCTAAAATGTGCAGAGTCCTTCTATCCAGAGTGACTATCCACCAATGAGTGAGAGTAGATTCTGACAGACTCATTTCTTTCCTGAGTTCTGTCCAGAGGTTTCATCTGCTACTTAAAGGAATTCTAAGAATGATCAAATAAGCCAGTTCAAATGAGGCATTTGGGCTCCAGGAGACACTGGTTTGGGAGTGGGAGACAACTTGAGCACATGGATCACAGAGATAATCCATTCTAATGCCATACAAATCCTTTAGTCCAAACAGGAGGGAGGCGGAGCATCATTGCATTCACTTAGGGAATCCCAAACTCACTCTAGTGCTGGAAAATCCAAGAAGGAGAGGTAGTGGCTGCCATTGCTGCATTAGCCCCCAGCCCAGATGAAGACATTGCTGGATTTCTAGATGAGATTGGGATAGTTTCTTTGCATCTCAGCCTTGGGGAGTCTAAGCTCTGATAGGAGTCCTGCAACAATACTGAAATGAACAGTAGAAAGCTAAGATTCTCCACTTAAACAATAATAAAACTTCCCATGAAATCTCTTGCCAGCAAGTAAGATGCTTTTCCCCAACTTGGGCAACCCTCCGGCTGGCTGCACATAGGACCTCTGTGAAAGGCTGTAGCACTTCATGTGCTGTTGATTTACATTCCTTAAGAGGAGAGTGTTGCATGGGAGGATGGTGTCAAAGGAAGCAAGGGAGAAGCGGGAGGCTGGATTCTAACACTAGTTCTACATTGCACCAACTTGCTTTGAGAAACAGGCAACTTCTGTGCTAACACTGTCATGGCTATAAAACCAGGAGACTAAATAAGTTTTATCTCTATCTAAAGCTCTGGGATTTATAACACACCACACATACCACGAAGAGCATGGCAGGAGCAGGCAGTCAGTTATGACAGCAACACAAAGTCAGATCTGCCCAGCTCTCCAGAAATATCCCTGAAGTCTTCTTTAGAAAGGACGTTTTGCTTCCCCAAAACTAGGGAGACCTTATGTGTGCAAGTTGTTACTCGTGTTTCCCCGCTTTTCACCTTGTGTGCTTATTGTTGATGTACACATTCTGATTTCCTCGTGCATGCTAATCTCCTTCAAAACATGGTCCATCTTTTGATCTCTTGCCACGTCTAGCCCTGGTTCCATAAATACTAGCTAAATGAATCAAGGGTTCTCTGAAGAGTGTCTGACTAGCTTTTCTTCCAAATAATTATTCTTTCTACTTCAAAGATAAAATTGAGAGAGACCCAAACACTCCAGCTTATTTATCTCAGTTTACAAAATTGAAGTCTCAGTTCCAAAGTACTTAGAGTAATGAACTGTTCTTTAATAAACCTCCACAGACATCCATCTGATGACTATTCCATTAATATCAAAATCCTAAGCAATAGCAATAATAATAACAACAATAATGATAATATCAACTACACCAAGAAAAATAATAATTGAGTGTTTTGACTGGGTCACCTTTCTAGCTCAGAACATGGCTTTTAGGGAAATTTTTCAGATCTAAACTGAGTAAAATACAAAGGGTTATTTCTTATATTATTTCCCTACAATGTATTATTTTTAAAATATTGTCACTGGTTCTGTAACTGTGGTGACCTCTATATGTGATTTTTTTTTCATTCACTCACTTGCCAAACATTAAATATCATAACTCAGATGCAACACAACAGAACAAAGATTTGAAGTTGAGAATAATTTGGTCTTTTCAAGAGCTGACAGAGAAGAAGAAGAAGAAGAAGAAGAAGAAGAAGAAGAAGAAGAAGAAGAAGAAGAAGAAGAAGAAGAAGAAGAAGAAGAAAGCCATTATAAAAAAGCAACACTTGGATATAGCATGATGTTCTGAATGCAGACAGACTCTCACTTGTCAGGACACAAGCGGTACCTGTTAACTATCACCATGAGTCATCCAACTTATCTTATTGGAAATTACTGATGTTGAAGACCAACCATTAAAAATACAAAGACATGCACTATGAGGTATGCCCACAAGGACTCTTCTCGTGTGGCATAGCAATCTGTCTCAAGCCAGGGGCATCCAAACAGAGGAGAGACAGTCTGTCTACATTCCTCTCTCTTTTCAGCATGTAGAGATTCCTTGGAGATTGGTGCTACCAAGACCTAACTCTGTGTATGAGGTTTACTCCTGACAGCTAGACCTCCTTTATCCCAATGTTCAGCACAAATATTTTGGCTCACATTTCCAAAAATGACAATTGCAAATGTTAGAAAAGCTGCCACTAATAAGCCTAACTTAATTAATACCTGTGGGGTGAAGGTTTTATATTTTGTTCCCCAAAGACCGATTTTTGGTCTGATAAAGTTAATATAGGATATTATGAAGAAATACGCATATATTATGTAAATAATAATAAATAAAAGTATCTGAATAATGCTAATACTAAAAAATACTATTCAAAAAGAAACTTAATAACTACTGTGGTTTTGAGGTTGTGAAGAGTATCAGCAATATGTCAGGATGTATGGGTCAACAAAACTTCCAAATAGCTCTTGATTCTGCACAATTGTATTAAGGCTGCTAGTATCTGTTACATTCATTGCCAGGATGAGATATTGCCACTACAGACCAGTAGAATTCAAGGTGTAATTGTGGCTACCATTCAAGTTCTCAGAGTCTGCTGAATTTTCATGAGACTTCTAATGTAAAAAAAAAAAAATCTAAACATTTTAACCTGCCCTCTAACCTTGGTATGGTCCTGCAGTTCTAGTACTCAAGAACTTGACGTATGGGAGCCAGGGCTATGAGTTCTGGTCTAGCCTGAACTACATAGTAATAACTTGTATAGCAAAACAAACAAACAAACCAAACAAAATAAAAGCAAACAAAAACCTGCTGTCTGAAATTAATACAGAACAAATTCATTAAACTCTCTAGTTTCTCTTAAATTAAGTTTCCCATCTGAAAACAATGACACTTCAAATTTCAGTGATGTTACCACTTTCTTCTTCATTATGAAGAATTTCTTAATGTTCAAACTAAACAATGTAGTCAGAAATTGAGCTTGCATTCCAAACTTAAGTAGCAGGCTTCATAATAGAAGATAACACTCTGGCATCATCTATACATTTTCCTTCACTTGGGAAAAACTCTATCATAATAGGTGACTTCATATTTTTAATGCTTAAAGAGTAATGTATGTTTGTAAGAAGAACAGATTTTTAATATTTACTTGACTTCCTTATCAGAATAGTCATTTTAAATCATTAAGGGATTAGGTTTATTAAGGGACAGAAAGCATAAAAGGAAGGAAAGACGGAATGAGGTAGGGACTAAAGAAGGGAGACAGGGAGGGGGAGGGAAATGGAAGGAAGAAGGGACAGAGAGAGAGAGAGAGAGAGAGAGAGAGAGAGAGAGAGAGAGAGAGAGAGAGAGAGAGAATCATGATGGAGTTTATCATTTGTTTAGCTCCTGGTAGATACATGTGTTTGAAGCATTTGGAGACCATATCTCCTTGGAGATAAAGAGCAGTCTCCTATCGTAGCTCTAAATTAGGTGTAGCTGGATCTTGGACTCAGACCAGATACAGTTTGTTATGCACCACTTTTGGTCTGGGAAATAAAACATTGAATAAGAAACAGTCTCCCATCTTCAAGGACCATTTAAAAGTGAATGGAAGATGTAAGCAAAACCTCACCCAGGAAGTCTTGACCTACACTTAACTGGGTGGAGTGGTGTGTAGAACAGATGTAGAAGGAGGTGAAGAAAGGATTTGAACAGCTTATAGTAGAATAGAGTTCCTGTTGTCGTCAACCAATGTTGTTAATTAAGCAAGATTGACACTGTATTTTCAGAATGTGGTGGATTATGATTCTCATCAAATATCTCTTGTCTTTCCTATGATACTGAGCTCTTAAAGGTACTCTCCATCCTTTACTGTAGTAACCTGTATCCTTGCAGAGTGTTCTCTAAATCACAACTTTTCAATACTTCCTTAGGAATACTTGAAGGAGGGGTAAGGAGTCTGGGTTTGAAACATAAGGTCAGTAACAGCTTGACATTGTGTGTGTGTGTGTGTGTATGTATGTACTTATATATGTGTGTTATGAAGGGCACAGAAAGTCACAATACTATTTCAGGTGTTTTTTATCAGATACCAGATACCATCTACCTTGATTTTTTGAGACAGAGACTCTCACTGGCCTCATGCTCACTAAGTAGATAAGGTAGAATGACCAGCAAGAACTGGGATCTACCTTTCTCTATCTCCTCACTTCTGGAGATACAAGTACACTATGGCCTATGGGTTCTAGGGCTTGAACTCAAGATAAATTCTTACCAACAAACCCATCAATCTGTTAGCCTTCATTTTTGTGATAATCTAAAAGCACAAAGTGTTGATCAGCTCTTTGGCAAACTGGGGCTGCTGCTGCTGCTGCTGCTGCTAATAGCTTGTGTGTTTGCTCAAACTGCATGGTAGCTATAAAATGGTTAGCAAAGTCATATTGGAGACATATGTTTTTACAGAAGGAAGAACATAGAGCTGAAGTTTAAACCAGTATGAAACACAACGGTGCACTCTTGCCCTTTTAGGGCAAAGAACGAACGAATGGTAGGTTTCCCAGGGAAAGATGTGAACATGACAACCAAGTTTCCTTACTTTCTGGGTTTAGATATCTTTCATAATGTCTAGATAGTGTTCTTCTAGATCAACAAAATACTAATATGCTATACCTCCCTGAAACCAAGCAACATTTCTAATCTGTCTCCTCCAAAGATTGGGGAAAAATCAGACTCAAAGACGTTCATATTGTTTGTTGAGAGAAATACTTAAAGATGCCTACCTGAATCCACATGTCCCTGTTACCCAAACATTTTCATAAAGCGTAGTTTTGAGTAATCTCTTTGAGTAGAAGATGTGGTCCCCAGGCATGAAACACAATCTTATTCAAGAGACTAGCACAGCTCTAGTTCTCAATCAGACTTGAGTTTGAGAATGTCTTCATGTGTTTAGTCTATGAAATATAGCATGAACATGTAGCATATGCTCTAAAATAATGTTAAAAGCACACATAATTCTCTTGTTATTACACAAAGAGGCTCAGTAGCCACCTGAGAAATGCATACTTGTATGGTTGAATGAATGGTTATATTTACAGCTATTCAATGTTGTGGTTACATAAACACTCAATATCTGCATTTTTGGTGGAGACCAAATTCAATGATCTGAATAAATATGCCTCTTGCTATTTGGCATGTGGCATGCGTTCACCAAATGTTAGATGAATTGTAGTTTTCCAAATGAGTAGTGGGGGGGATGGGGAATTAAAGATCTCTTGAAAAGTTGGAGAAATTTAGATGCCTAGCAAAGGTGATTGGTGAAGTCTCATCTTTATACCTACTTAGCTCTTACTCCCTATGCATTTATCAGCTTTTTTCCAATGCAACTAAAGTAATTAGAAAATATAACACAGTATTCATGTTATAACTGTGTAAAAGCAGTTAGAGGCAAACACTTTTTCATGGATGAATAAGCTGGTTTCCTATCAGCCTTAAGTCATGGTTACTGAATCGGGTTGAATGATATTTTTAAGGCACGCAATATCTCAACTAGCCAATGTCAACTTAGAATTTCATATGAGAGAGTCAGGTGGTCCCCTGCCCACTGTCTTCTCTCCCACTTGCTGTGACACTGAACATATGACAGGAGAAGGGAACGTTATGCTGGGAACCTGTACTAACCCAAACCATGAAAGTCACATTTGAGAATATTTGTGTTGTTGGCCTGGTGTTCCTCAAAACCTTCCCCTCTAGAGAACATTTCCTTTCCTTCTGATTCCCTTGCATAAAAGATTCATAAACAGCTTTTGCATGAACTATTTGCACAAATATGTCTTCTTAGTAGGGTTATTATCCCAGCCAGAATTCTCATACCATAGATTTGGGGTTTTTTTTTATTTTTTATTTTTTTAATTTCAAAGTACCCTTTAAAAAGGGGGGAAAGTGCTGTGGTTTAGTTGACTACCTGAAAGGAGTTGGTGTCAGGGTTGCCGAGCCACAGTGAACTGGAGGCAGCGGAGGAGCTCTGGAACTTAGACCAGAGGTTATAAATTATTCCCAAGTGTCTGGACTTAGTCTTTTCTCTCTCCCTTGTGATCCTCCACTCTCGCAGCAATATCCTTGCTTCCACAAGGACCCTGAATAAATCTATCCTTCCTCAGAGCCTCAGCATGGAGGCACTGCACAGTTCCAGAGAGCGAGTAGGATTGTGTCAGAAACCAATGCAGCAAAAAAATAGGGGAGGACAGAGACACACAATGACCCCACTCTTCTCCCAGACACTAAAGAATTTCAATCTTGTCCTTGAAATCCCTTTGCTTTGATACAGGGGCAACCTACCTCAAGCGGAGTACAGTGGCCCTAAAGAAGATATGGGTGCTTTCAAGGACTCCTTGATGCACACGTGGGCAGTTCCCTGAGCCTCTTGTATTTCACTCTAGGAGCTTGGAACCATGCTTTCTTGACAAAATTACCTTGGCTTTCCTTTCTCTGAGGCATCTATCCTTAACTCAGACCTTCTCACTCACAGGAAAGCACAGCTTTCCCAGAATGAGGCTTCTCTGTGATCTTCAGTATGGGTGCTAAAACCCCACTCTGAGCTTTCTTCTCAGCCCTCAACATCAGTAGTGAGCTGTACGGCGGATGACCTAAAGACAGCAAAGAGACAGGATCCTCTGAGGCTAACATCTCTAAACTGCTAAATGACACCAAAGGAGGACACCTGGCCACTTAGGTGTCAGCACTGTCAGTCACACCCTATAAGAGTGGTGAATGTTTTCTTTTATGAAGCGTCTCCAAAGAAAGAAATCACACAAGAAAGGACTCAGCTCAGAGACTGAAGAATAATGTAGGATTTATCATCTCTGGTCTAAGACCCAGAGCCTCCACTGCTGCTTCCAGTTCTAACTCGAATCACTGAGAGTTAGACAATAATTAGGAAAGGCTAGGCATTTAACCATCCCTGGGCCTAGACGTAGATACTTGTTCCTTGGTTTTGTTAGCGTGTCTTAGATTCCACCCATCACTGAAGCAGCTTGTTCCACATCTCTAGTTTTAAAAGCCCAGTTTTCAAAAGCATCATTGATTATGCAGAGGCCTTGAGTTTACACTTGAGACACACAGAAATGGCTGGTTTTGCTGATAAAGCAGCAACAAACTAATAAAAAAAAATACTATTCATGGAGAAACCTCAAGGAAAGATCAACCTTCGTTCTTCCCTCTTCCCTGTATTTGATTTCCCATTCTTTCATCTCCTGATAGTACACAGACTGCTTGATCAGAGTCAAGTGAAGTTAGCTAAAAGAAGCAGAAGCTGAGCTCTCTGTCAAATAGTTGCTCACTCTCCTTGTTTCTGGCAACTCCAACTCTGAAGCAAAGCTAGCAAAAACAAAAACATCCCTCTGGGTGACATATCGCTTCTTAAGACTCTACGCTGTGTTTTCCAGAAGGAGGAGGGTATGTAGATTAAACAGGCATTTTGTAGCCATTGGGGAAATTGGGACAAGCGCATGTAGAAGAGGCCTCCTATTTTTCAGAGTTTGCATGCTGCCCCCTTCTGGCTCGCATGTCCAAGCTTGTCAGCACATCAAAAGTGTTTATCTCAATCCCACACCTGTGTGTAGTATACCTAGGACCACAGAAAAGAGTGTTGAAAATATTCAGGATATCGCATCCAATCTATATCCTTAAAGCTAACCAGAGGAAGTAGACTCATTTTCCCTCCAGCTCCTGAATTCCTGTTTGAGGCTGTCCACCGTCACAGAGTCTCACTTCACATTCTTGCTCCGTGAAACATTTCTCCACCCTCTTAACTCCCACAGGGCTCAGGGACTCATCTCTACCAATTAGCGCCCCGCCAAGGGCTGGGACTGTCAATGTGCAGGAAAGGCCAGGGGATTTTCCTACTAGAAGATATGGTAGTAGCCAAGTACACAAAAGTGGTAGGCTAGTGTTGCAATGAATGGTCTAAGGACCACATTTTTGTAGCCTGACATGTGATCAGGTTTGGTTTTATACATTATTAAGTCCATGTGTACAGTCTTAGAGACAAGAGAGTTATGTGATAGGAGGAGAAGCAGGTAATTGAAGAAGCAGATGCCACCATAGATCAAATTTATAATTACATGTCTTCCCCTTCTACGAAATTCGTCTTACATGCTGGTCCTTTGTGGGACTGGCCAGAAGCTCAATATGGGGCACATTTTCTTGGGTTGAAATAATTCATTGCTGTGCTCCTAACTGAAAGAGTCTGGCATGGAGCTCTTGCCTGCCACCTGGCATATCTGCTGTCATGCCACTGGAGAACAAACCTGGCTGTCCCAGCCTGCAGTGTGCCCCGGGAGACTGTGGCCTATCACAGTTTGCCCTTGAACCAGGCAATACAGTCATTTCATATCAATAGAAGCCAGGACCCAACTCAGGATTCAAAGCCATTCTCCTGAATCAAAAGAGAGCTAAGGCGGAGGTGTTTTAAAATATTTGAAGGCATGTGATTTATTTAAATTATACCTTACATAGTTTGAGGAACTCTAGATCTCTGGCTGGCTATTGTGAGATGTAAAGAGAATCAGGATTGGAGTGTCTCTCTTCACAAAAGATAATAGCATAAAACAGTAAGTAATCAAAAGACTGTATGTGTATGCCCAGACCCCCATCCAGGTATATCGGAAAGCCACATGGATCTCAGCCTGTACAAGATGAATGCACCCAGACGCTCACTTAGTCAATGCAACACACCCAGCATGGCTTTGGAGTTGAATGGCAAAAAGAATTGAGCTATGGAATACGGGACAAGTGCTCATAACAAACCTAACCAGGCTTGCAGGATGGTTCGGTGGCGGCAGCCGGATGGCCTGAGTCTGCTTTCAAGATCCCACTACTGAAGGAGAGAAGTGGGTCCCTAAAGTTTTTCTATTAGCACCACGTACACACACACACACACACACACACACACCAACAGTAATAATTAATAGTGATATTATTATTGATAATTATAGACTTAATTTGGGACAGTTGCATGCAATGACTAGAGAACATTTTAGAATCGGTTTGTATGCGATGAGATGAGATGTCCTGAATGTTTTCAGCACTCTTTTCTGTGTTCCTAGGTATACTGAGTGTGAAGGGTAAGACGCATTTCTCTACAGTACTAACGTATTCTTCCTTAAACACAGCATTTACTCCTCAAACACAGTATTGCTTGTCAAAATTTCTTAAACATGTCACGGGTGATCACTCGCTTTAGTCAAAGGGCAAAAATGTGACATTTTTCCTAACTCCACAGTGGAACGACGCATGCCTTCTTCCTAATGACGAAAGAACACAGTCATCTGATTAAAAGAAAATGGGTCAACTTAAACTCTCCATGGTGATATGCAAAGTGAATAGCTTTCTTATAACTTCCTTATCTTGCTTGGCCAGGCACAAGATTTGGGATAAGGGCAGTGCTGAAACTCAGGTACCAGGGGGATGAGACAGCTCTGAACTGTCAATGAATGGGTCTCTACCAGCAAGTCCCAGGAGCTGATTGAGTAGACTGTTATGCAGATTCTGCATCTGATTACCCACATGACATCCTGAAGCGAGCCCTACTCTGTATCCCCATTCCAGAAAAAAGCACTTCTTACAGAGCATAGGGCCTGTGAATATCAGCCCTGAGGACTGTCCAGAACAGGACCAGTCCTTTATCACAGTTACTCAGTCCCTTTGGCTTTTCCGGGAAGATGGAACTGATTAAGCAATGTTAATTTAATCATAAGTAATCAACGTGGGGAAAAAATTACATAACCAACTTCAAAATTGTGAATCAAACATGGCGAAATCCCAGGAAAATAGCTATTTTGTCTCCCTCTGTCACCTTTCTCCTCAAAAATAAACACGGAGAAATATATACCTTTGACAATTAAACAGAACTACGAACTACAAATTTCATTGCCTGACAATGTTTATATTTGGTACGAAGTTTTTCAGTTCATAGTTTTAACTATGTAGCCCAGGCTGGCCTGGAACTCACAGTCTTCCTGCCTCAGCCTCTTGAGTTCTAGGATCAATTCTCAATGCTTTTAACCTAATTTGAGAGAGTTTGGAACTCATCCTGTCAAGGGTTCTGAAAGACAAATGTATTTTTAATTCATCAGTGAAGGTAAGACCATGACAACTGCGTTTTTTTTTTTAAATTGCTGCCTCGCTTCTTTCTTTTTCTCTTTCAGACACAGCCTAAATACATAGTGACATTTCAGCTACGAGGTTGTATTCACTTTGACTATATGCTTAGGAAATAAAGACCATGCCCAAGTCTTCTGTGGCTTCCTGATACTACAAGGAACACATTAACGTATTAGGTAGACTGACTATATTAAAAACCTGCTTTCTAAACAATTACATGAAGGGACATCGTTATAATGCAGGTCACCAAGGGGTACCCTCACGACAATGTGCAGATACTGCTGTTAATTCATTAACTAATTAATTAATTATTTAATTTAAAGATCGCGGTGAAGTTTAAAGGTCTGGGGTTTCCACCCACGCAGAATTCAATAGGTGAATCCACCTGATGGCCCCAGCCACAGAGAAGCGGTGTAACTCAAGCGCTTCTCTGCCAACCAGTCCTGAGGACAGACGTGAATCTACCCTACGTGATTTGGACAAGCAGAAGACAGAAACCTGTGCGCTTCAGATAGGTCGTGACAAGCCGCATACCTGCAATGACGAGATGGAAGCCTCCTCCTAGGTTTCCTTGTGTGTCTCCCCGTCCCTCTCCTCAGTGTGAATGACACGATCCACAGCGGGGCGTGCGCCGGATCTTCGGGGGCAGCCGCAGCCTGGTTCTGCAGGAGGCCAGCGAAGCAGCGAGGGTGTGCGGAGCGGAGCGAGCAGAGCCTAGCGGAGCGCGCAGAGGGCGGAGCGCGTCCCGGCCGCGCCTGCAGATGTGGAAGGAGCTGGAGACAGCACTGAGTCCTCTAGGCGCTGCATGGGGATATTATCACAGGCTGGAGTTTCTATTGGCTCAGAACACCAAACAAATCACACCAGTCACCCCCTCCTTCTCCGGCTTCACTCAGCCCTTGCTTCTCATCTAACCCACAAACACTGCGCACACACACACACACACACACACACACCAGTCGCTCTCAGTATTTCTCCCTTCCTCCTTGTAGACTGGATTTACAACCTTGTGGGCAGTTCTTAACATTTTGTTTAGCAGACTTCCAATCCAAACCCTGTTATGTAGAGAAATCCACCATCCTCTTTACCCGCAAACCCCATTCATGCCTTCAGATCATTCTCTTTAGGATGGACACAAAATGTCAAGAATATAGAAACATGCACACATACAAGCACATGTGTGTGCACGTGCACATAAAGCTAGGTTCCTTTTGTTTTTAATAACTAAGGCGGGTGAAATCAAAGGCAAGCTGATTCCATGGCCAAAAATGAGTTTAACTAATGAATAAAGTCTAGAATGAATTTAGTGCAAAGTATCCAATGTTTAGATTTATTTTCTTTTCCACTTGAGGTCATTATTATCCGTATATTTCCTATATTTTGAATGCAGAGATTTCTAAGACAAATGAGATTATTCAGCATCCAGAGAACATAGACCAATGCTTGCACACTTGGTCTGGACATGATAGACCGGCTCACTGTAACATTTGCTGGATGCTGGCTTTTTCTCTGCAGGATTTTTTGTCTCCATTGACTGCTTCAGCACTGAACCTCCATGTGTCTCTACTGACAAAGGCACCTGCGTGTAAAATCATCATCTGTGTACATGCACGGAGATAAACCTTTGATTCTGCCAATGACGAAAATGGCCTAAGAACAGTCTGAGACCTTAGTTACTGAGCTGGGAAATTTCATAGAAAATAAGATTTCACCTTATTTTATAAAACAGCCTACTCTGGTCTTTCATCAGTATATTTTATTGGTGCCCGTATAAACATGAATGACCATTTTCTTGGCAGAAGCTGTTGCTTCTGAAACCACAGAACTCCATTTTGATTTTTGACTTGACAGTTTCTTTCCCAGAATTATCCTGTTTTGTAGGCCTTATTAAAACCTGACAGTCTAGCTTCAGCCAACTCATAGCACACCTTAGTTCAAAATCATAGAAAATAATGTTGTTTTTTTATATATATATATATTTGCTGCCAACATCTTACCTGTTTTCTTTTCACATTTAAACCCATTCCAAACATCTGGAACTGCAAAGCTGTTGCTCAGAATGGGCCCACCTAGAATCAGCCAAGACATCCCGGATTTCCTGAGGGAAGAAACAGAGTGATGAAGGAGGATAGCACCACGCACAGCTGGAAGATGGCTGAAGGCCTCTCTCCTATCTTCTTGGACTTATCTTCCCATACTAACTATGTGAGTCAGAGGAAGCCGGAGAGTCAATACGGCAGATTCTATCCAGTGTTCACCTTTGTCCAAAAGAGCCGTCATCGGGGACTCAATTGTCTAACCTGATAATCATTCTTTACATGATTTCAGGAGTAGTCACATATGTAAATAAGTTATCAGTCCCTTGCTTTAGAGTTGTGGCTTCAGAATGAATACAAAAAGGGACAACCCACAAATAATATCAAAACAACAGTAATAACCAATAAAGTAGATCTTTTTTATTTTGGTTATATACAGGGCTCATAGTGTTTCATATCACTAGCGAGACTGTGTCAGTAGAGTGATGAATAATGGAAAGGCATAGATAGCGTGGCTGTATGCTTCGAATTTGGAAGGCCAAAGGAGGACCTTGAGTCCCAGGCATGCATAGGGCACATATCAAAACTCAGCTACACTCTGTCCCAATAAAACAGAAGAAGGGAGGGAGGGGAGGAGAGGAAAAGGAAGAAAAAGAAAAGCACAGATAAATCTTAAATTTCATTTCAGGTAATAAATTCAATCCAGCTAATGAAGAGCAAAACTGGATGATTTAAAGGGCACTTCTTGAGCCTAATCAGTTATGCAATTAGTGGAAAATAAATCATTTGAATATATTCCTTATTCTTCTGATCATTTACTACTTTAAGAAGACAGCTTTTTTCAGAGATAATTCCTAAATGCTACAGTTCATTAAGCCTTACTTGTTGCAAACGGTATGGACATTGGTAATATGAAAACTCTTGTGTCTTGATAGGAACAATAATGAGTGGGCTGCAGTGCAGATTAATAGCCCGGCACTCTTTATTCTATATTCTACTCTCCCTTGGCACCCTTTTTACCTCTATATGCTATTTTTTTTAAACAAGAGGCATGCATCCAAGAGAGGTAAAAAAGATAATGATTATACATAATATAATTTATAAGAAATGCTCAGAGAACGGAGTGTCTTGTCTTAGAGATAGAACTCATGGCAAAGCAAGAGCAGGCTTTCAAATGGGAGGGAGATAGATACCCACAATCTGTGCAATATTTTAAGGGCATTGTCATTTTCATCAATACTTTCTCTATGTGTATGTTTGTGCATGCATGTATACGCTTAAGTGTCTAAGTACAGAGGTGTATAGGTGAGTGTACTTGTGTGCGTGTGCAAGAGCATCCAGGCAAGAGGTCAACCTCCAGTGTCATTCCTCAGCAAGAAATTATCTTGTTTTGGGAGACGGTCTCTCAGTAGGGCTGGGTCTCATCCAGCAGACTAGAGTGGCTGGTCAGTGAGACCAAGGGCTGCTCCTGTCTCTGCTGTTTCAGCACTGGGATAATTACAAGCATGTACCACTACATCTGGCTTTTCATTTTCTTTTCTTTTCTTTTCTTCTTCTTTTTTTGTTTGTTTGTTTTTTATAGGGGTTCTGTATGTTCTCCGGTTTATCCAGCAAGCACTGTTACTGTTGAACCATTTCTCCAGTCTATTCATTGTTGATTTCTTATTTGGATCTCTAAGGGTCTTATGTGCACTACACATAAATGTTATTTGGACCTGACCTGGTCAGGTTAATGGTATGAAAGGGTGGGGAAGATCTTAAATGGACCCAAAGCATTGAGTTCTTTTGAGGAGAAAGACAAAACAATGACAGACCAAATTCAGACTACAGAAAGGCTTCTTACACATAATGTTTTCAGTAGCTAAAAGGATTCCCTGTTGGGGTATTAGAGAATTTGATGTAAGTCATGAACTGGTCAGCGAAAGACTCTCTCTCATCTAAAAAGATTATCAAAGTGTTGCTAGAAGGTAAGACAAGATGGCCTAAGGTTTATTTCAACCTTAAAATATCTATGAATTTATTACTGGACTTAAACATAACTAAGGAGTATATGATTTTTGGATGATATTGGCAGTATAATATTAAATCTAAAAAGATGTAGTTAAGGGGTAAAGATGACAATTTGTTCTTTTTAACATATTCATAAATTCTTTGGGGAATACATATGTATATAATCATACATGTATTTGTGTGTATAATTTGTAATAAGAAGTTAAAAGGCTAAAAATGTTATGATTTGTATTCTTCTACACAAAGATACATGAGTCCCCAATGACTGGGAAGCTGAAGATGGACCTCACGCTGCCCACATTAAACCATCCCATCTTAAAGCTTGGTCCTGTTCAATTATACATTGGATGCTTTATTAATGCTAACATTCTTCCCCTTTCCATCTCTTCATTCATTTAAATGGCTCTCTTTTCATCTACTCATTTACTGATAGGTCCATAAATGGTCTTACTCATTTTAGAGCTTTAGATACCTTCCTTAGATTGTCATAGATTTTTAAGGGTAAAATTGTTAAAATTATTTTGATATGGAATGCTTTAACATATTGAACTCCATCATATAAAAATATTTATCTTATAAAACACAATAAATATTTTTGTTGATGTTCTGCTTACACCCATCTCTGAATGAAATATCTGTGATTCATATATATGTGCATATATAAATATATGTATACATAGTGATCTTTTCAACTGATATTTCTATGGAATAGAATTGATCACATTTTGCCATAGTATTCCTGCCCAAATGTGTACAAATGATTTATATGACTCTTATAAGAAAAAATATAGCCCTTCCTGTACTTTAGAGTAAGCTCCTTGGCCATGAGAGTGCCATCTGTCATGTCTCTGTCACCCCAGCAGAGCAGAGAGCACAGTCCACAGATGAGCTTGGGAAATTAATAGGAAAGGAAATGACCACATATTCATCTGAAGCCCCATATTTTCCCTTAAGACCCAGGGAGCAGGTGGCCATGGGTTCTTCTGACTCATTAGTCCATGTTTATTAGATGTCAGCCAAGTCTTTGCATTGTACTCTTGGTAGTGAGATATGGATAGGAAGAGATGGAATGGGTGAAATCAGAGCATAAAGCTACCTTTGGCCTAAATGTGCTGTTGTAGTGTAAACTGTACATTCATGCAATATACAAAAAAATAAAATAAAATTTGAAAACTATGACCATTTAGCAGAATCTGAACTACTCTCTCAACCCATATAGCAGTGCATCTCTCAGACACCATCAGAGGAATTTTTGTTGTTGTTCAGCATATGATTGTTAACGCAGAAACTCGCAACTGGACAAAGCACAAAGAATAAATATTAGTGGAGTGCTCAGCCAAAATTGGGGCATGTATATCAGATCCCCTCATCAAGGCTCAGCAACCATTGCAGAAGAAAAGGCAGAAAGATCGTAAGATCTGAAGGTTAGGGTGAGGGGCCCTGAGCAAAATAGTTCCTTCTGGACGTGACAGAACAGTTTTACACATTAGCTCACAAGAGTTACAGCTGTCTACACAAAACCCACACAGAATCAAGCCGTCAACAGTCGAGCATGCAGTCGGAAGGGGTTGTCAAGCTCCCACACCTGAGGAGCAATGAGGAACAGATGACTTCTGGAGACTAGAGAAAAAGTTGTTGTAGTCGCTTAGTATGTTTGTTGGTAGGTTGACTACTCTCTAGAAATTACCCCATGCTCGTTCAGGAGCATATGGGCAGCACAAATTAGAGTCAATAGGTTACAAAAAGGAAAAAGACACAAAACTAGGGGCAGAGCACAGTGTATGGGCGTGGGAATGCATCTGGGAAGACATAATGGAAACTTTGGAGGATCAATATGTCCAAAAATCCATTGTATAAATTTTTCAAGGAATTATTAAGGAATGAAATAAAATCTGGAGTGGCACTTTTGTATTGCTATGCCATCAACTAATGATGTAAAAAAGAATGGAAAACTGAATTAAGCCTTGGTCTTAACTCACAATATCAGAGGATGTCAATCCATCTTGGCAGAGAAGCCACAGCAGGGTAACTAAGATCGTTGTGGTCACAGTCTATATGGTCAGGCTGTTCATACTGTGATGGATCAGGAAGCAGAGAACAAAGGGAAAGTCAGGGACCTGAAAATCCTGCTTTCCCCTAGGCAGGCCTTCCCTTTCAACATTTCTAGAACATTTAAAAAGTATACTACCAATTGGGACCAAACATTCAAAACATAAACCCATGTTACATACTTCAAACTCAAACTATAAGCCAAATGTACCAGAAGAAATGGTAAGATGGTTGTCTTATGATTCCAGTTACTCCCATAGCTCCTTTCTCCTTCCCAGACCAAAGGAGCTAAGAAGGCAGATGTACACAGTTGTACATATCCTATCTGTCTGTATGCTCCATGCTATTGATACCAGGCTAGGAAATCCAATGTTTACTTTGAAGAGGTCATGGTGGTTGATTATTAACCAGATTTCTTCTTTTGAAGAGATTAAACTGGGCCTATTTACCATCTATCCATCTCTCTCACTCTTTCTCTCCCCATCCATCCATCCATTTATCCATCCATCTATCATCTATCTATCTATCTATCTATCTATCTATCTATCTATCTATCTCTATAATTGGAAATTTATAGAAATATAAGTTTAAATATTAAAAAAGTCAATGGAAAGAGAGTACCCTAGTTATGGATGTACTAGAATAAGCATATAAGCAGACAAGATGAATCCAGTTGTATCAACTCTCTGATTTCTGTGTGCATTCACGCACTAAAGCTTTCAATGAACTGAAAGGAGTTGCATGGATTTCTCTTATTTGAAAATGTCACTAAATAAGAAAAGAAATCCATAGCTAACAAGTTGTAACAGAAGCCTGAGGATGAAGTTTAGATGATGAACATCATCACACAGAAGCTTAGTGTGTGGGTCTCAATGTCACTGCTCTAATTTCTGAATCACCTAGTGTTTGGACATTCACTTTTATTCATGGGTATCAGTTATCATACATACAAAATGGGATCAAAAATATCTTCAAGTTTTATAAGAGGATTAACATAGATTTTGCTTTAAATGGTTTACCCAGAGCCTGATGTGGAGAAAATAATAATGGACAAATTCCAAGCTTGATAGGACAGGCCCTTCTCGTGCAGATCAGAGACTTGACTTGCCATCATTTGGATGTGGGAGAAATATGTTCTCCGGATGGATTTTAGCACTCACAGAATTATACTGACTGTGATTTAGAAATAAGGCTAAATGGTTCAAAGACTTTTTTTTTTTACTACAAGAGCATACAATGACTATTTAATTTTAAAGTACACAGTCAAAACAACATATCAAAATGTAAAATGTCCTTATGTAGAATGCCAACTGGCATGGAACATAATTCTTAAAAAATTCCAGTACTTTTTATCCAGTAAAATTTTTGTTTGACTTAAATGCTCGATGATGGTTGACCAAGAGAGCTGACTGTCTCTACCCATTCTGCTGGTTGACACTTGCAATTGGGCTAACTCAGGCTATGAGAATAAGTGCAAAGTTTACATGTGTACTTCCAAAACAAGGCTTTTAGAGCCCTCCAATGGCCCAATACATTCCTTAATTTTTTCTTCCAAGAGACTATCAAGGTTCTTGGTTCTCTCAGGGAGGATGGCTTGAAGCAGGGTCATAGTCCATGTGACAGATGATGGTCAGTCATACAACCTGGCTGCTATGAGCCACAGAGACTATTGGTCATTTTGTGACTGTCCTACAACATAAACTAAATGATGTTTCTATACGTAGATACCTGATTGTTTGATATCACTAGTTATGCCTTGCTTCACCTCTTTGCTTCTTCAGTTGGTGTCTTCTAAATGACAATCCCTGCTTGGTGGCACAATGGAAGGATGCTCCTGGTAACAGCTTCTTCCACATGTCACATTCCATAGTGATGAGGTACATGAGTGACTATAAATACACATCTTCTAGTCTTGTGTAACAACTAGCTGTAATAGAAGAGCAAAATGCTGAGAGGAGGCACACGCAGTCATGTGTATTTCTACATCCACATTAACTCATGGATTCCTCCTTCCTTCTTTAAATGTTATTTTCAACTTGAAAATTCATATCACTCCTTCTAGGCTTATCCTATAACTATCCCCTTTTTGTGTTTACAGTGGTAGGACACGCCTCCCTCTCTCCAGTTCTCCTTATAGAAAGTCTTTTTTATCCTCTGTTCCTACTTGGCATTATCTGTGTGCTCCACTTTTTGTCAGCTCCCCAGGAAGCACAGTTGCTATAACAATGAGACACACACAAGCTGTGTGATTAAAGCAGAGTTCCGGAGGCAGATGGCCCAGGTCCAAACCTGAAATATATCCTTCCTCTTCACCTGTCTCAATCACAGTTTCCTTCTCTGTAAAGAAGACCTACCATAAACCTTGATGATGCTTTAAATCAGACCACAGTATTATCTAGCATTGCTTTTGGTAGTAGATATGAAAACAATTCTTTATTATGTGAATACAGAACTAGGTTGCACTGTTGTGGTAAGTAAAACTGTTCTCTTCCACAATGTAACATAGTTTATCGAAGAGATGTGTAGCCCAATGCCTCAGAAAAAAACTCACTGATTGACTCACAAAGTAGTTTCTGGAGAAGTGGGGGAGTTGAAATTGTTCCTTTTTAAAAAGTGATTTGTTTTTTAAATAAGAGGAACTGTAAATTTTAATTTAGTGGCTGCTAACGATGGCAATGTACAATGTTAGATAAAGAAAAGCTGAGAGACTCCCCCACAGCTGGTGCCCTGGGGGGAAGATTCTCCCATTTGAGTTTTTTAGTAATTTCTATTTTTTTTTAAATAATACAAAGTATTGATGTCAAGTTAATGCCCACTAACAATAGAAATATGCAACATTATGTTCTGGTACATGTATTTAAATTGTTAGTATGTGTGCATGTTGTCTCTGTGTGTGAACATGTGTATGCAGGGGAAGGGGATTAAAGGACTCCTTTACAGGAATCGGTTGTCTCCTACCACTAGAGTATCAGGAATAGAACTCACATCATCAGCCTGAGCAGCAAGAGCCTTAAGACACTAAGCTATCTTTCTGACCATGTGATGTTGTTTTGTAAAAGCTCTGATCCAGGTTATTTACCAAGTAGGTCAAGCAATCCACCTCTAGCTCAGGGCCAAGACCGAAATCAAACAATCTGAGCTGTTACTTCTGATCTCCTCAGTACAAGCCTTGCCTTCTGGAAGGGCCTCAAGCAAACATTCCTGATATATTTGGAAGGGAACAAAAGTTAGTTTGGAATATTTACAGAGGTTTTATATTAATGTGCATCCTAGGTTGCACTGCACAAACTTCTGAAAGCAGCAGGATCAGTGACAGGGGAACAGCTGGCCAGCCTCAGAGCAAGCTTGGTCCCATAAGGATTCTAGGTCTGTCCCATTAGGAGAGCAAGACAGAGAGCCTCCTCCACAGCTGGTGCCTTTGTGGGGGAGATTCTCATCAGGAGTAGTTACACAGACAGGGTCACAGAGTCATAGGTCTGTGGGGATTGGGTAACAATAAGATTACATCCCTCAGTCTCATGGTTTCAGAAACTCATGAATATTAATGAAGTGCATGTGTCTCATCAAGAGAAATTATTGATTAAACTTCTGTACCCAAGTGTCAACATATTAGGGGTTAATAAAGTGAACTAAATTGATAGGGAACACCAATCTCAAACTCAGGCAGCAGAATGAGACCTGGTGCCGGCAAGCAAAGCACATAAGGGAGACGCTCTGTGTCCTTGTGATCAGTCCTAAAGTCATCTCTTGCTTGATTTCATAATACTAACAAGAGTATTCAAACTATACTCCTTGCCATGTGTATGTCTGTGTTTATTATTGAGCACTTCTAGGTGGTACATGGCAGTTAGCTTGCTATGAAATCCCAAGGACTTATGCCTCACAGACCTTCTTGATCTTCCTCTACATGTTTGCCCTGCCTACTTTCAGTTTTGGTCAGAAGATAATTCTACATGTATTGCAAGGTTCTTCTGAATCCTGTGTATATTTTCTTGTGTATATTTCCTTATGTATTTTCCACATTTTGATGATCTTTCATATGAGCTCATTATTTATTTGTATGTGGTTGGAATTATTTCATTTTAGAATAGTTGTCATACGAAAACCCTGACATTAGTATTCATGATCTTCAGAAGGCACAAAACCCATCCAAAATAGATCTCTTTCCTTCTCCAGTGTGTGGGTCTCCTCGCACCTCCGTAATAGAATACCAGGAACCATAGGACTTAGTAGATTTGTTCTGGGTTCTAGCGGCTGTATCTGAGACCAAAGCATTGGCACAGCCACACTTTCTCTGATGTCTGAGGGGACCATTTCCTTGGCTCTTCTTGGCTTCAGATGGTGGCTGTCAATCTTTGGTATTGCTTGCTGCTTCCACACTCTAATCTATGTCTCCGTAGTGTTGGTTACAAGGTCCCTTGTAATATCCTCATCTTAATTTGGCCTTATCTTCAGAAAAGGTTCACATCCAGAGTAACCAGAAGTGAAGGTTTTGACATATGTTTTACTTAGGCTTCTATTGCTGTGAAGACACAACATTACCAAGGCAACTCACATAAAGAAAAACACTTGGCAACTGCGGTTCTGCGGAGCCTTTCGCTGCACGGAAGCCACTTCAGAACTCGGCTGCCCGCCAGTCAGGAGAGACTCACCGCCATCTTGATCCCGGGCTCCAGAGATCGGTCAGACTGAGGTACACAAACATAATCCTAGGCCCAACACCGCAGGGGTCTGAGCCAGACGGGCGTTGGCCTGCACCCAGGCCCTGGGCTGTTCGAGTGGCCATCGGGGCGCCAACCCAGCCAGGAGTTTTTTTTTTTTGCCCCGGCCAGTGCACGCGCCGCCATTTTGCCTACAGGAGCCAGAGTGCTCGGGAGGGCAGAGACTGCTAACAAGCATAGCCTGAGGCTAACAAAACGGGGGTCTAGGCCCCAAAAGGCACAGGACTGACCCCAAGAACTGGGCGGCTTGGTGGGCCATCTGTGTGTCAACCCGCCCAGGAGGTTATTAGCACAACAGACTCTCCCGGTGCTTTCGGGGAGCGCGGACGCGCACGCCCGCCATCCGGGTCACCTGGCGGACCCAAATAACAGACATAGCCCTAGGGGAACTTTGCTCGGACCTTGGCCTCCCAGGCGTTTGCCTGGACTCAGGGCCCGGGCGACAAGGCTAACCTAGTGTGTGCCAGCCCGGTTGGGGAAATCGGCTGCCCAGCGGAGTGAGCGGAGCACAGGGGAGGTCACAGCAACATTCACCTTCGGAGCTCCCTGGGGGTGCACACGGGTTCCACCTGGTCCACAGACACAATCTGGGGCAAGGCCTCAGGCAGAAGCCCCCAGCTCAACTCTCTCCGCTTCAGATCAGCCTGGGTGGCCGCCACATCTCCAGGTCCCTCAAGAGGCTAGTGGGGGCTTCCGGGCGGCCAGCTGGGAGAAGTCGGTGTGCTCCAATAAATCCTGCGGGCCCCAGCGGGAGCCTTCAGGTGCCTGCTTCGGGATCTGAACAGCCTGGACAACAGCACCCTGTCTACAGGCAGTGCAGAGTGTAAGCTGTGCACCAGAGGCCAACGGGGAAGGGGCAGCTTGCACTGGTGAGTCCAGCACTGACAAGACCAAGTAACACCAGTGAGAGCTAGATGGCAAAAGGCAAACGCAGAAACGTCACTAACAGAAATCAAGGCAATATGGCAACATCTGAACCAAATTCTCCTCTACCAGCAAGTCCTGGATACCCCATCACACCAGTAAAACAAGATTTGGATTTAAAATCACTGGTCATGATGCTGGTACAGGAACACATGAAGGACATTCAGGAGAAAATGGATCAAAAGTTAGAAGCCCTTGCAAGGGAAACACAAAAATCATTGAAAGAAATCCAGGAGAATACAAAAGCCAACAAGGAGGAAATGCAAAAAACACTGAAAGAAATACAGAAGAACTTTGCTCAACAGGCTGAGGTCATGAAAGACGAAATACAAAAATCTCTTAAAGAAATACAGGAGAACTTTGGTCAACAGGCTGAGCTCATGAAAGAGGAAACACAAAAATCTCTTAAAGAATTACAGGAAAACACAAACATGCAAGGGAAGGAGCTAAGCAAAACCATCCAGGATCTAAAATCAGAAGTAGAAACAACTAAGAAAACTCAAAGGGAGACAACTTTGGAGATAGAAAGCCTTGGGAAGAAATCAGGGGACAGAGATGCAAATATCAACAACAGAATACAAGAGATAGAAGAAAGAATCTCAGATGCTGAAGATTCCATAGAAACCATGGACTCATCAGTTAAAGAAAATGCAAAGTGCAAAAAGCTTGTAACCCAAAATATCCAGGAAATCCAGGACACAATGAGAAGACCAAACCTAAGGATTATAGGCATAGATGAGAGTGAAGATTTACAACTTAAAGGGCCAGCAAATATCTTCAATAAAATTATGGAAGAAAACTTCCCTAACCTAAAGAGAGAGATGCCCATGAATATACAAGAAGCCTACAGAACTCCAAACAGACTGGACCAGAACAGAAATACTTCCTGTCACATAATAATCAAAACACCAAATGTTCTAAACAAAGAAAGAATACTAAAGGCAGTAAGAGAAAAAGGCCAAGTAACATATAAAGGAAGACCTATCAGAATCACAGCAGACTTTTCACCTGAGACTATGAAGGCTAGAAGGTCCTGGGCAGATCTCATGCAGACTCTAAGAGAACACAAATGCCAACCAAAACTACTATATCCAGCAAAACTCTCAATCACCATAGATGGAGAAACTAAGATATTTCACGACAAAACCAAGTTCACCCAATATCTATCCACAAACCCAGCCCTAAAAACGATAATAGGAGGACAACACCAATACAAGGAGGGAAACTCCACCCTGAAAAAAGCAAGATAGTAACCTTTCATCAAACCCAAAAGAAGTTAAGCAATCAAATTTAAAAAATAACGTCAAAAATGATAGGAAGTAACAATCACTATTCCTTAATATCTCTTAACATCAATGGACTCAATGCCCCAATAAAAAGACACAGACTAACTGACTGGATACGTAAACAGGACCCTACATTTTGCTGCTTACAGGAAACACACCTCAGGGTCAAAGACAAACACTACCTTAGAGTAAAAGGCTGGAAGACAATTTTACAAGCAAATGGTCTCAGGAAACAAGCTGGAGTAGCCATTTTAATATCAGATAAAATTGACTTTCAACCCAAAGTCATCAAAAGAGACTCTGAGGGACACTTCTTGCTGGTCAAAGGAAAAATACAACAAGAAGAACTCTCAATCCTGAACATCTATGCTCCAAATGCAAGGGCACCCTCTTTCATAAAAGAAACTTTATTAAAACTCAAAGCACACATTGCACCTAACACAATAATTGTGGGTGACTTCAACACTGCACTTTCCTCAATGGACCGATCAGGAAAACAGAAACTAAACAAGGACACAATGAAACTAATTGAAGCTTTGGACCAATTAGATTTAACTGATATATATAGAACATTCTATCCTAAAACAAAAGAATATACCTTTTTTTCAGCACCTCATGGTACCTTCTCCAAAATCGACCATATAATTGGTCACAAGACAGACCTCAACAAATATAAAAAGATAGAACTAATCCCATGCCTCCTATCTGATCACTATGGAATAAAAGTGGTCTTCAATAGCAACAGAAACAACAGAAAACCCACATACACGTGGAAATTGAACAATACTCTACTCAATGACACCTTGGTCAAGGAAGAAATAAAGAAAGAAATTAAAGACTTTTTAGAACACAATGAAAATGAAAACACAACATACCCAAATCTATGGGACACAATGAAAGCAGTGCTAAGAGGAAAACTCATAGCCCTGAGTGCCTCCAAAAAGAAAATGGAGAGAGCATACATTACCAACTTAATGACACACCTGAAAGCCCTAGAACAAAAAGAAGCTATTTCACCCAGGAGGAGTAGAAGGCAGGAAATCATCAAACTCAGGGCCGAAATCAATCAAGTAGAAACAAAGAGAACCATACAAAAAATCAACAAAACTAGGAGCTGGTTCTTTGAGAAAATCAACAAGATAGATAAACCCTTAGCCAGACTGACCAAAGGGCACAGAGAAAGTATCCAAATTAACAAACTTAGAAATGAAAAGGGAGACATAACAACGGAAACTGAGGAAATCCAAAAAATCATCAGATCCTACTACAAGAGCCTGTACTCAACACAACTGGAGAATCTGGAGGAAATGGACAATTTCCTTGACAGATACCAAATACCAAAATTAAATCAGGACCAACTAGACCATCTAAACAGTCCCATAAAGCCTAAAGAAATAGAAGGAGTCATAGAAAGTCTTCCAACCAAAAAAAGCACAGGACCAGATGGTTTCAGTGCAGAATTCTACCAGACCTTCAAAGAAGAGTCAACACCAATACTCTTCAAACTATTCCACAAAATAGAAACAGAAGGAACACTACCCAATTCCTTCTACGAAGCCACAATTACGCTGATACCAAAGCCACACAAAGATCCAACAAAGAAAGAGAACTTCAGACCAATTTCCCTTATGAACATCGATGCAAAAATACTCAACAAAATTCTTGCCAACCGAATCCAAGAACACATCAAAACGATCATCCACCATGATCAAGTAGGCTTTATCCCGGGAATGCAGGGTTGGTTCAATATACGGAAATCCATCAATACAATCCACTACATAAACAAACTCAAAGAACAAAACCACATGGTCATTTCATTGGATGCTGAAAAAGCATTTGACAAAATTCAGCATCCTTTCATGCTTAAAGTCTTGGAGAGAACAGGAATTCAAGGCCCATACCTAAACATAGTAAAAGCAATATACAGCAAACCGGTAGCCAGCATCAAACTAAACGGAGAGAAACTTGAAGCAATCCCACTGAAATCAGGGACCAGACAGGGCTGCCCCCTTTCTCCTTATCTTTTCAATATTGTACTTGAGGTACTAGCTCGGGCAATTCGACAACATAAGGAGGTCAAAGGGATACAAATTGGAAAGGAGGAAGTCAAACTATCATTATTTGCAGACGACATGATCGTCTACCTAAGTGACCCAAAGAACTCCACTAGAGAGCTCCTACAGCTGATAAACAACTTCAGCAAAGTGGCAGGTTACAAAATCAACTCAAGCAAATCAGTGGCCTTCCTATACTCAAAGGATAAGCAGGCTGAGAAAGAAATTAGGGAAATGACCCCCTTCACAATAGCCACAAACAGTATAAAGTATCTTGGGGTGACTCTTACCAAACATGCGAAAGATCTGTATGGCAAGAACTTCAAGACTCTGAAGAAGGAAATGGAAGAAGACCTCAAAAAATGGGAAAACCTCCCATGCTCATGGATCGGTAGAATCAATATAGTTAAAATGGCCATTTTGCCTAAAGCACTATACAGATTCAATGCAATACCCATCAAAATCCCAACTCAATTCTTCACAGAGTTAGAAAGAGCAATTATCAAATTCATCTGGAACAACAAAAAACCCAGGATAGCTAAAACTATTCTCAGCAACAAAAGAAAATCTGGGGGAATCAGTATCCCTGACCTCAAGCAATACTACAGAGCAATAGTGTTAAAAACTGCATGGTATTGGTACAGTGACAGGCAGGAGGATCAATGGAACAGGATTGAAGATCCAGAAATGAACCCACACACCTATGGCCACTTGATCCTCGACAAAGAGGCTGAAAACATCCAATGGAAAAAAGATAGCCTTTTCAACAAATGGTGCTGGTTCAACTGGAGGTCAGCATGCAGAAGAATGCGAATTGATCCATCCTTGTCTCCTTGTACTAAGCTCAAATCCAAATGGATCAAGGACCTCCACATAAAGCCAGACACTCTGAAGCTAATAGAAAAGAAACTGGGGAAGACCCTTGAGGACATCGGTACAGGGAGAAAGTTTCTGAACAGAACACCAATAGCGTATGCTCTAAGAGCAAGAATTGACAAATGGGACCTCATAAGGTTACAGAGTTTCTGTAAGGCAAAGGACACCATCAAGAGGACAGATCGGCAACCAACAAATTGGGAAAAGATCTTCACCAATCCTACATCAGATAGAGGGCTAATATCCAATATATATAAAGAACTCAAGAAGTTAGACTCCAGAAAACCGAACAACCCTATTAAAAAATGGGGTACAGAGTTAAACAAAGAATTCTCACCTGAAGAACTTCGGATGGCGGAGAAGCATCTTAAAAAATGCTCCACTTCATTAGTCATTAGGGAAATGCAAATCAAAACAACCCTAAGATTTCATCTTACACCAGTCAGAATGGCTAAGATTAAAAATTCAGGAGACAGCAGGTGTTGGAGAGGGTGCGGAGAAAGAGGAACACTCCTCCACTGCTGGTGGGGTTGCAAATTGGTACAACCACTCTGGAAAGCAGTCTGGCGGTTCCTCCGAAAACTGGGCACCTCACTTCCAGAAGATCCTGCTATACCACTCCTGGGCATATACCCAGAGGATTCCCCACCATGTAATAAGGATACATGCTCTACTATGTTCATAGCAGCCCTATTTATAATTGCCAGATGCTGGAAAGAACCCAGGTATCCCTCAACAGAAGAGTGGATACAAAAAATGTGGTATATCTACACAATGGAGTACTATTCAGCCATTAGAAACAATGAATTCATGAAATTCTTAGGCAAATGGATGGAGCTAGAGAACATCATACTAAGTGAGGTAACCCAGACTCAAAAGGTGAATCATGGTATGCACTCACTAATAAGTGGTTATTAACCTAGAAAACTGGAATACCCAAAACATAATCCACACATCAAATGAGATACAAGAAGAAAGCAGGAGTGGTCCCTGGTTCTGGAAAGACTCAGTGAAACAGTATTTGGCAAAACCAGAACGGGGAACTGGGAAGGGGTGGGAGGGAGGACAGGGGAAGAGAAGGGGGCTTACGGGACTTTCGGGGAGTGGGGGGGGGGCTAGAAAAGGGGAAATCATTTGAAATGTAAATAAATTATATCAAATAAAAAAAAAAGACAAAAAAAAATTCTAAAAAAAAAAAAAAAAAAAAAAAAAAAGAAAAACACTTAATTGGAGCTGGCTTAGAGGTTCAGAGGTTTACTCCATTATTGTCATGGTGAGTGCCATGGTGGCAGGAAGACAGACATGGTGATGAAAAACATCTGAGAGTTCTACATCTGGATCGACAGGCAGCAGGGAGAAAGAGAGCAGCACTGGGCCTGGACTGAGCATTTGAAACTTCAAAGCCCACCCGCAATAACACACTTCTTCTTCTTTATATATATAAATTATAATTTATTTATTATTATATATATTCTTTATTTGCATTTCAAATGATTTCCCATTTCGTGGATCCCCCTTCCTGAAAGTCCCATAAGCTCTCTTCCCTCTCTCTGTTCCCCAATCAACCCCTTCCCAATTCCCTGTCCTGGTATTCCCCTACACTGCTGCATTGATCCCTCCCCCTCGATTTCCCTTTGTTGGAGCATCTATTGAGATTTCATCTGGCCAAGGACCACTCCTCCCACTGATGTCTGACAAGGCATTCCTCTGCCACATTTTAGGCTGGAGCCATGTGTACCCCTTGGTTGATGGTTTAGTCCCTGGGAGTCCTGGGGTGTCTGGGTAGCCGACATGGTTGTTCTTCCCATGGGGCTGTAAACCCCGTCAGCTCCTCTGGACTCCTCCAACTCCTTCATTGGAGACTCCATGCCCAGACCAATGGTTGGCTGCTAGCATCTGCCTCTGTATGTGTAAGGCTCTGGCTGGGCCCCACCGGAGACAACCATGGCATGCTCCTTTTGGTATGCACTTCTTGTCATCCATAATAGTGTTGGGGTTTGGTGACTCACCTACCCCAATAAAACCACATCTCCTAATAGTGCCACTCCTTGATGACCAAGCATTTAAATCTGTGAGCCTTTGGTGGCCATTCCTATTCAAACGCAGCAAGCTATGTTTTGGGGAAACATAGACCAATCCAAACCATCTGGTAAGTTCTGTTATGACCATAGCTCTTTTGGCACATCCCAAGCCTTATTCATTACCAATCTCATGCCTTTATCTTTAAGCTACAGACATTTATTTCAAATCCACTTGCTGTTTCTGTACCTTGTTTGCCACTGATAGAGGACTCTCTAGACAATATGGAAGAGACGGGCAACACGTTACCACTGAAAGAAGGTCACGTGCCCATAGAGCAGAGCCACAGTAAGGAGTGAGGGGAAGATCAAGCTGCAAAGGACTGCCCCAGCAGTGGATGAGTTGCTGTAGTCACAGCAAAGAGCTAACAGCAATGGGTCTGCTTCATGAAATTTCTTTCCTGTATTCCTGTTGCACCATGGGACTGTTTAATTCTAAGGGAGCACTAGAAAACTTCTATCTTTAGGTCTGACAACAACAAGTAGATGGTAGTTTCTCTCATACACTGAGAGCTGTGTTTGATTTGCAGTGTATAGATCCAGCTTCAAAAACATTCTATGGGACAGCTGGAGATGCGCCATAAGTGGTATGACTTTGAAATCCCACGAGCATCTTCATTGTCACAGTAGTTTTGTTTTTAAATCTTCAGTTAACAATAACAACAACAAAAATAATCTAGTTTTTAATTTAACTTTTTGGCCCCTTTCTGACTCATCATCTATTTAAACTTCATTCCATGAGAGAATTAAAACTAAGCCACCCTATCAGATCTTGAATGGAGAAAGGCCTGGTGTCTTGGTTTGGAGATTCCTAAGCGCTTTCAGTGAGTATGTTCATGAAAGTCGTGTGTGTGTGTGTGTGTGTGTGTGTGTGTGTGTGTGTGTGTGTGTGTGCTTGCCCACACATACTCTAACTGATCTCAACAGACGCAAAAGAGGTATGGGAAGTTCTTCTTGACACATGGACAGGGGAGTTTACAAACCTGGTGGGATATGACCTGATTGGTTACACGCAAGATTTTGCCTTAGCTGAATATGGTCTGTTTAATTGCCTGCCTGACACTGGCCAATGCATGGCTCCTGGGTTTGACTGACATTTGGCTGTTTCCACTTTGCTTGTACATTGCTTGGCTGAAGCTCTTACTCAAATCGTGAAGCCAAATGTAAAAGTCACAATCTGTTAACTTTTTAGTGCTATTTTCTACTATTTGTTCCCTTTGTACTTGACTTTGATCTGTGTGCTAAACTTGCTTATTGCCTTCTAGTTCATACTATGTTTAAGCAGTTTAATAATGTTCAAATGAGGTAATTTAATAAATCACTTAGAGGCTACATAATATCCCCAATTATGGACACATTTAACCACCTCCTTTTGTTAGATGCTTAAGTTGTTGCCAGAGATTTGTACTATGAAATAGTAAAAATAAAACATCAAAACAACGATATATTCTGAATGTTTTAAGTGATGAGTTACCACTAGTGACTAGATTTTTTTGAATGCTCAATTTTTAAATAATATTTAAATTGTCATGTTAATGTCAGTCAGTAGTATTAGTCACCTAATACTACAGGAAAGCCAGCCTCCTACTAAGGAAAATGGAAGATATTGACCTCTCTCTAAGTCATAGACCAAAATCTGCTGTAGAACAATATTCTAGAGGGCAGAGATAGCAAACAAAGTCTCCAGTGCCGTCAGTATTAGCATGCGGTGCCACAGACAGGCACGGAAACCTTGCCTGCCTTCCTGGTCTAAAAAAGTGAGCTGTACAGATGTGGATCAACATTTGTTGTTGAAAATAAAGTATTAATACTTTAAAGTCAAATACAATATTTGACTTTGTTGACTTTGTTACTTTAGGTCCTGGGAGGAGTTGGGGTGGACACTGATAATACAAGATAGTAAAAGCAGTAATTTCTTTTAATGTTATTTTTCTGGTTAGTAATTATTTTTAACAGTACTTAATTATTGTATGTCACGAGACACTAAAATCAAGAATGGGACTCTCTTTTTGTCTTTAATTTGTTACGATTCCCAGCAACACAATCATTTGTAGAAACTGTATAAAAGAATATCTCTAAGTCCCTTAAATATTTTCCACAAATGTTTCTGGCTTTGGAATAGTTTATTTATATTGTATATCATAGTTTTCAATATGAAATTTTATATATTAGTGAATCTTTGAAGTTACTTACTTATTAACAATATTTTCTTTAATTGAACATTGTTTTATTGTTCGTTTACTATAATCAATATCCTCTTGAATAGGTCTAGAGACAGAGCCTACTATAGTACAAAATATTAAGATGTTTATAAAAATTATATTGTATTCTCAGCACCCTTTCAGAAATCTCAAATGATAGTCATGATTTTCTAGGTCCAGAAAAAAAATTTCAGATATTTTCTAGACCCCAGCTCATTTCTACAAAAAGATGTGTCTTTCTATAAGAAAGTTTTGTCATCAGCAATAATATTTTAAGGGATTTTGTTTTCATTATTTTGTTAAAGGAAAAAGAATATTTAAAACAAGAGTGATATGAGAGTAAAAGTAGAAATTACTGTCTATGACTGGAGCTGATACTGTGCCACAGTGCTCCATACACAAATATCTCCTGGAGAGAGCTGGTCTCCCAGGAATGCCATCACACCTGTGAGCACAGGTAAGACCACCACTTCTGCTCTAATTCCTGGCCCAAGAGGGACCTGCCCAGAGCCATCAGGACACAGGAACTAAGGAACAGCTGGGGATAGGATCCTTCTGGTTTCTGTATGTACCCGGAGCTGATCCTGTGACACAGTGCCTGAAGCTGACCCTGTGCCACAGCTCTCCATACCCAAATTCCTCCCAGAGAGAACTGGTCTCCCAGGAGTACTGACACACAGGCTTTCAGGAGGGACACACCGCCTGCAAGAGACAGCAAGATCAGCTACCAGAGACAATGAGATCATGAGAAGCAAGGGCAAGAACATAAGCAACAGAAACCAAGGCTACTTGACATCATCAGAACTCAGTTCTCTTATCACAGCAAGCCCTGGATACCGCAACACTCCCCAGAAGCGAAACTCTGATGTAAAATCACATCTCATGATGATGACAGAGGATTTAAGAAGGACATACATAACTCACTTAAAGAAATACAGGAGAACACAGGTAAAATGCTGGAAGCCCTAAAAGAGGAACCACAAAAATCTCTTAAAGAATTACAGGAAAACACAACCAAACAGGTGAAGGAATTGAACAAAACCATCCAGGATCAAAAAAAAAAAAAAAAGGAAATAAAAACAAAAAAGAAATCACAAAGGGAAACAACCCAGGAGATAGAAAACCTAGGGAAGAGATAAGGAGTCACAGATGCAAGCACACCAACAGAATACAAGAGATACAAGAGAAAATCTCAGGTGTAGAATATACCATAGAAAATATTGACACAACAGTCAAAGAAAATACAAAATGCAAAATGCTCCTAACCCAAAATATCCAGGACACAATGAGAAGACCAGCCCTAAGGATAATAGGTATAGAAGAGAGTGACGATTCCCAACTTAAAGGACCAATAAATATCTTCAACAGAATTATGGAAGAAAACTTTCCTATCCTAAAGAAAGCGATGCCTCATAAATATACAAGAAGCTGACAGAACTCCAAATAGATTGGACCAGAAAAAAATTCCTCCAGTCACATAATAGTCAAAACACCAAATGCACAACACAAAGAAAGAATATTAAAAGGAGTAGGGGGAAAAGATCCAAGCAACATATAAAGGCAGACCTCTCAGAATTACACCAGACTTCTCACCAGAGACTATGAAATCCAGAAGATCCTGGGCAGATGTCATACAGAAAATAAGAGAACACAAATACCAGTTCAGGCTACAATACCCAGCAAAACTCTCAGTTACTATAGGTGAGGAAACCAAGATATTCCATGAGAAAACCAAATTTACCCAATATCTTTCCAAAAGTTCAGCCGTACCAAGAATAAGAGATGGAACACACCAACACAAGCAGGTAAACTAAACCTTAGAAAAGCCAAGAAAATGATCTTCTTTTAACAAACCTAAAAGAAGATAGCCTCACAAACAAAAATAACATCAGAAATAACAGGAAGCAACAATCACTATTATTCAATTATCTCTTAACTTCAGTGGACCCAATTCTCCAATAAAAAGATATAGACTAACAGACTGGATATGTAAACAGGACCCAGCATTTTGCTGCATACAAGAAATGAACCTCAGTGTCAGCAACAGACACTACCTTAGAGTAAAGGGCTAAAAAACAATTTTCTAAGCAAATGGTCCCAAGAAACACACTGGAGTAGCCATTCTAATATCAAATAAAATTGATTTTTGACCTAAAGTTATCAAAAAAGATAAGGAAGGACACTTCATACTTATTAAAGAAGAACTCAATTTTGAGCATCTTTGGTCCAAATGCAAGGGCATCACATTCATGAAAGAAACTTTACTAGAGCTCAAAGCACACATTGCACCTCATACAATAACAGTAGGAGACTTTAACACCCCATTCTCATCAATGGACAGATCATGGAAACACAAACTAAACAGAGACACAGTGAAATTAACAGAAATTATGGACCAAATGGCTTTAAGAGATATCTATGTAACATTTCATCCTAAAACAAAAGAATACACCTTTTTCTCAGTACCTCATGGTACCTTCTCCAAAACTGACCCCATAATGGGTAACAAAACAGGTCTTAACAGGTACAAGAAGATTGAAATAATTCCATGCATCCAATCAGAGCACCACAGACTAAGGCTGGTCTCCAAGAGCAACAAAAACACAGGAAGCCCACATATATATGAAAGCTGAACAATGCTCTACTCAATGATAACTTGTTCATGGAAGAAATAAAGAAAGAAATTAAAGTCTTTTTAGAATTTAAAGAAAATGAAGGCACAACATACCAAAACTTATGGGACACAATGAAAGCAGTGCTAAGACCAAAACTCATACCTCTGAGTGCCTCCAAAAAGAAACTGGAGAGAGCACACACTAGCAGCTTAACAACACACCTGAAAACTATAGAACAGAAAGAACCTAATACACCCAAGAAAAGTAGATGGAGGAATATAATCAAACTCAGGGCTGAAATCAACCAAATAGAAACAAAAAGAACTATAGAAGGAATAACAAAACCAGGCACAGATTCTTTGAGAAAAATCAACAAGACAAATAAACCTCTAGCCAGACTAAGCAAGGGGCACAGAGACAGTATCCAAATTAATAAAATCAGAAATGAAGGGGATGCATAACAACAGAAACTGAGGAAATTAAAAAAAAAAACATCAGATCCTACTACAAAAACCTATATTCAACAAAACTGCAAAATCTGCATGAAATGGACAATTTTCTCTAAGCAGATACCAGGTACCAAAGTTAAATCAGGATCAGATAAACAATCTAAACAGTCCTATAACCCCTAAAGGAATAAAAGCAGTCATTAAAAGATTCCCAACCAAAAACAGCCTAGGACCAGATGGGTTTAGTGCAGAATTCTATCAGACCTTCAAAGAAGACCTAATATCAATACTCTTCAAACTATTCCACAAAATAGAAACAGAAGGAACACTACCCAATTTGTTCTCTGAAGCCACAGTCATGCTGATACCATAGCTACACAAAATCCAACAAAGAAATAGAATTTCAGACCAATTTCCTTTATAAATAGTGATGCAAAATACCTGATAAAATTCTTGCAAACTGAATCCAAGAACACATCAAAACTATCATTCTCCAAGGTCAAGTAGGCTTCATCCCAGGAATGCAGGGGTGGTTCAATATACAGAAATTCATCAATGTAATCCACTACATAAGCAAACTGAAAGAGAAAAAAAAACACATGATCATTTCTTTCAATGCTTAAAAAGCATTTGGCAAAATTTGGTATCCCTTCTTGTTAAAGGTCTTGGAAAGATCAGGAATTCAAGGGCTATACCTAAACATACTGAAAGTAATATACAGCAAACATGTAATCAACATCAAACAAAATAGAGAGAAACTTGAAACAATCCCTCTAAAATCAAGGACTCAACAAGGCTGCCAACTCTCTCCTTATCTATTCAATATAGTACTAGAAGTTCTAGCCAGAGCAATCAGACAGCAAAAGGAGGTCAAAGGTATACAAACTGGAAAGGGAGAAGTCAAAATACCACTATTTGCAAATGATATGATAGTATAATTAAGTGAGTCCAAAAATTCCACCTGAGAACTCCTACAGTTGATAAACAATTTCAGCAAGTTGGCTAGATATAAAATTAACTGAAACAAATCAATAGGCTTCCTATACTCAAAGGATAAGCAAGCTAAGAAAGAAATTAGGGACACAATGCCCTTCACAATTGTCACAAACAATATAAAATATTTTGGCATGAGTCCAACCAAACAAGTGAAAGATATGCATGACAAGAACTTCAAGTCTCTGAAGAAAGAAATTGAAGAAGATCTCAGAAGATGGAAAGGTCTCCCATGCTTGTGGATTGGCAGGATTAATATAGTAAAAATGGCCATCTTGCTGAAAGCAATCTACAGATTCAATGAAATTCCCATCAAAATTCCAATTAAATAATTCATTGAGTTAGAAAGAACAGTTTGCAAATTCATTTGGAATAACACCACCACCAACAACAACAAAAACAGGATAGTGAAAACTTTTCTCAACAATAAACGAACTCTGGGGAAATCACTATCCCTGACCTCAAGCTGTACCACAGAGCAATAATGATAAAAACTGCATGGTATTGGTACAGTGATAGGCAGATAGGTCAATGCAATAGAACTGAAAACCCAGAAATGAACCCATATATCTATGGCCACTTGATCGTTGACAAAGGAGCTAAAACAATCCAGTGGGGAAATAAGATAGCATGTTTAACAATTGGTGCTTGTTCAACTGGTGGTCAACATGTAGAAGAATGCAAATTGATCCATTCTAATCTCCCTATACAAAGCTCAAGTTCAAGTGGATCAAGGACCTCCACATAAAACCAGATAGAGTGAATTTAATAGAAGAGAAAGTGGGAAACACATGGGCACAGGGGGTAAGTTCCTGAAAAGATCACCAGAGCCAGAACACTGGCTTATGCTCTAAGATCAAGAATCAACAAATGGGACCTCATAAAATTACAAAGCTTCTATGAGGCAAAGGACACGGTCAATAGGACAAAATGGCAACCAACAAATTGACAAATGGTCTTTACCAATCCTACAACCAATAGAGGGCTGATATCCAAAATACACAAAGAACTCAAGAAGTTAGATGCCAAGGAACCAAATAACCCTATTAAAAATGGGGAACATAGCTAAACTGAGGAAACTTGAATGGCTGAGAAGCACCTAAAGAAATGTTGAATATCCTTAGTCATCAGGGAAATGCAAATCAAAGCAACCGAGTTTCCACCTCACACCAGTCAGAATGGCTAAGATCAAAAACTCAGGTGACAACAGATACTGGTGAGGATGTGGAGAAAGAGGAATACTTCTCCATTGCTGGTGGGATTGCAAGCAGGTACAGCCACTCTGGAAATCTGGTGGTTACTCAGAAAACTGGTCATAGTATTACCTGAAGACCTAGCTATAACACTCCTGGGTATATACCCAGATGGTGCTCCAACATGTGATAAGGACACATGCTCCTCTATGTCCACAGCAGGCTTATTTATAATATCCAGATGCTGGAAAGAACCCAGATGTCCTTCAACAGAGGAATGGATACAGAAAATGTGGTACATTTACACATTGGAATACTACTCAGCTACTAAAAACAACGACCCCCCCCCCCAGCTTCTGGGCTTGGAGCATCAACCAAAGAGTACACATGGAGGGACCCATAGCTCTGGCCACATATATGGCAGAGAATAGCCTTGTTGGTCATCAGTGGTAGAAGAGGCCCTTGGACATGAGGGTGTTTGATGCCCCAGTGTAGGGAATGCCAGGATGGGAAGTCAGGAGTGGGTGGGAGGGGAAGCACCCTCATAGAGGCATGGAGAGTGGGAGATGGGATGGGGGGTTTCTGAAGGGGAGATCTGCAAACGGGAAAACTTTTGAAATGTAAACAAAGAAAATATCCAAAAAAGGTGGAAATTATTAGCAATAGCCAAAGTTGTAAATTTTGACTTTATTCTGATCTTTGTCATTTATGGTCAGTAATAAAAAACAAAACTGAAATGTATATAAACAAACTGGACACACACTGTAAAGATAGCACATAGAAACTGAAGTGTGGCAAGCTGTACTGTCATGACTTCAGCTATTAGATAATGAAAACTTCCTTTTGGAACTGTATCTCAGCACATCAACCATCACTGTGTGCCTCAGAGAAACCCCAAAGCTTTAAACAATGGAAATCCTCTCACCTTAGCCAAGACAAGAGTTGCAAACAGAAATGGCATATAAGCAAATTTCTCATAAAACCTTAGTTACCTGAAAATTCAAGAACAAGTAACTGCTCTTAATCCTTACGCTTTCTACTGTTTGTTATCTGTGGTGGTTTCTTGAATCTCCAGATGTAAAGACTGCCCTGGATGGAAATGAAGAACAGCAGGGGTAGGACAAGAAACCCATGTCTAATCTGCATAAATTTCCATGAAATAGTCAATTTTAACTTGTTTTTCTATATATTTACTTAATTTTATCAGAAATATTTTCCATGTAAATCTTCAATTTTACCTGAAAATGTTTATAATTCCACTTTCTATCAACTTAGAATTTTTTATGGCTATCATTTAATCTGTATAATTTTCCATGAACTTGTACATTCTTAATTTACATATTATGTTCTGTTTTCTATTAGTCTACTCTGAGAGTTCTGCATAAGACAACTGTTCTTTTTGGTATTAAAACTGCCATCAGGAAAAAAAAAATCCTTATGCTTTCTACTGGTCAGGCTCCCATGCATGTGGCACTTGAATGGGTTTTCAAAGCCAGGATACTATTGAGGAAGTTCTATGGAATCAAAAACCTTGGGCTCTCCATATACATATACAAGAGCCATAAAGCTTATTTCCACACCCTGCCACTGCTTCCAAGATCGCCCTATTCTTTTTAACAGTGGCATCCAGTCCACAATGGTTTCTTGCTCCAAATTGGATTTTATGCATATTTATTTGTTTTTTCCCATCTCCCAACTTTTTAATGAGAATGACTTGACAATGAAAGTGTGTGTGTGAGTGTGTGCACATGTTAAAGAGTCACTAGTAGATTTTACGAATGAAGTCATTCATAGTTACCTCCTATTACCCACTCTTGCCACCTTGAAAGAATGGAAACATGGACACTGAAGGTCAAATGTGGACTCAGTCCAAGGGCAGCCAGCCCTGCACAAGATACCCCATGTGAAATGTTTTCATTGGCATTGTTCGTGTATCTTATCCAAGGAAGTAGTTGTAGCCACTTGGGATTGCTGGGTGGTGACCTGTTTATGTGTATTTTACTCCTTTAACTTTCAAGAAGTAAAGAAATAGCATTGAAAGAGAGAAGTTACAGAAGATGGGAGGAAGCCCTTCATCCAGTCACAGTCCTTCACTGTCTGCACACCCAGAATTCCAGGATAATTGACAACATTTGCTGTAAACATTGTTAATGTTTGTTTTGTATCAAAATATTTTCAAACAAGGAACTGGAGAGTGGCTCAGTGGGTAAAGCACTTGTCAAGTAAATAGGAGGACCAGAGTTTGGAGCCCCGGCTCCCCAGAAAAATGTTTCATGGCCATGGAGACATACATATAATTCCAAGAGCCACGGGAAGATTCTGGAGCAAGCTGGCAAGCCAGACTAATTCAAGTTAGTCTAGCAAGAGATCTGGATATGGTGAGTAAGGTGGAGAGGGATTGAGGAAGATGTCTGGTTTCAACTTCAAACCTCCACACACATGTGAATATATGTGTGTGTATGTGTGTGTATATATATATATATATATATATATATATATATATATATATATATATATACACACTCCAGGGTGTGCCTACATACAGTCAGATATTCATGTGCAAGGCATATACAATATACATATATGTATAAACAAAATATTTTCAAGCAAGAATTTTAAAATATCAATGAATCACTAATAAGGCCTGAGTGTATGAACACTTATGCTTACAAGATATTTCTTGTTTGAAAATTCCAACTCTTGTGACCTAGAATTCGACCTATCATTTGTAACATTCTGTGCATTTCATGACCCAACCTATGAGCTCATTCAGATAGCAACTTCAGAATTCATATACAATGTACATACATGGTAAGTCACAGATGTTCCCCATGCAAATGGCATGAGGCACACCCTACTTCTTCCTGAGACTGACAGTTCCTAATATGTAATATTCTCAAGAATTATCTCCCTAAATTATGATTTAATATCTTATCTAATCTACTACATTCAGAGCATCCCCTCACATATCTATAAAAATAAGGGACTTTTTTGTTGTTGTTGTTCTGCTGATTACTATTGGCTCTCCAGTGTCTTTTCTTTTGAATGATCACCAACAATAAGGAATCCATCTCAGTGCATCTCCCTACCAAAACTGGAAAAAATTCTACTGTTTAAAACAATACAAAGCTCTTGCTCTATATGCATGTATGTATTTGTATACTCATACATGTATATATGGGATTCAATAATTCATCTACTTATTTCCCTGCTTCAATCACTCTTCAGTTGACAAAATCCTGATTCTATTCCTACTGCCTACAGAGACGTTCACAGTAATATTGGTGTTAGTAAACAGCTGATTGTCTTGTGATTTAGCTAATAGGGTGGGGTATTAGATAGTATATGTGGACACTTATTAATTTTAATAAGATTCTGTCCAGGATATAGAATATTTTGGAGGATTAGAGTTGTCAGTTTCTCACGCCACCACCACCCTATTAATCTTCCCCTCTCTTATGCAAAGGATTAACCCCAGAGCCTCACACACATGCTAGGCAATTGTTCCACCACTGAGCTGTATACCACAGCCTCCAGAGGATGACAGTCTCACTTTTACATGAGTTTTAGGGTGGAGCTATGACCATGGCAGGAGGAGGGCTCAAAGTTGTTGAAAAGATTCATTGTTTAGCTTTTGAGTTCTGAAAACATTTATCTTCTTAAGCAAGATGCTTTTGATTTCAAAAAAGAGTCACTTTTAATTATTTTGTAGGAACAACAGGCACAAGGCTGGACTGTCCCCAGATTTACTGAGCAACTTGCAATGACACCAGCCACAAACAAAGTATTTGAAAGATGTTGAAAAAAATGTAAGAACATTCATTTTCCTGTTGAGAGAGACAAAGTTCTCAGAGCTGGAAAGAAACAGCTGACCTGAAGGAAGCGACAAAGCAGGAATTGTTCAGGGGCCTTTAGCACCAATCCTGAGCAGATGCCTCAGTTTGATACTACACCTAAATGTCTGAGGATATAGGGGACCTGTTTTCATTACTAGGTGTATTCAGGAAAGCAAGCCATGTGTAAGGTATAGTCTAGTCTATATAATGTGAAGTGTGTGTGGTGTAGAAATAGTGGCTAATGCAGGTTCACTAGGGGCATGCGGGTAACATGGGACCAGGGAGAAGAGTAAGGAAAGGGAGAAAACTCCCTCAGTTGGAAACTGGGGAAGTCAGAGCAAGTGTTACTGAGTGCCAACATCTGGAATTAGACACCTGGTATCATCAGTGATGGCAGCACAGTTGGGGACACAGCTCATCATGTCATCTACAGTAGCCTAAAGAGGTCTTTTGGGATGCTTTCTCCACTCAAGCAAAATCCACATTCATGGCTTCAAGCAAAGAATTTTATGAAACCAGCCAGGAAGCACAGTTATAGTTCATTAAAAGAGACGTTCCTACAGTTCTTCAGAATGAAGAGGCTAGAGACATACCTCAGTGGTTAAAAGTACTGGTTGCCTTTCCAAAGGACCTGGGTCCAGTTCCTAGCATCTACATTATGGCTTACAACTCTCTGTAACTCCAGTTCCAGGAAACCAAATGGCCTCAAAAGGCACCAGGCACTTATGTGGTACACAGATGTGGGGGGGAAAAACACGTCCACACATACAGTTTTTTAATTAAAAAAAAAAACCTAATGATGATTAAGAATATGAATGCTGTCTGGCAGAATGGAAGCCACACAGGGGCAGGCTTCTTTAGGAAACAATGGCGTATCATTGTCTGTAAGCATCCCACACTGGTGAGGTTAGGGGTTATTCTCTTGCCAAGGAATCACAATGAGAACAGCAGCTTTCTGAGGCACCTGACAGGGTTATAGTCCATACGATGACTCTGTAGGTGGCAGGGTGGTGGGAAGATGGGTCACCTTCACAATAAGGTACTAGTGTTGAAATTCCCAGAAAAAGTCAGAGCATAGGAATGAATCCTGCACAAGCTCATAGGCATTCAGGTCTTAAGCCTAGCTTGCTGCTATTGGTTCACTTTGACAGAATTGCTATTATTGTTCTGGAAATTTTGTTTAATTAGTTTATTATTTTACACTTGTAAGTGTTTCACTGATATTGTAAGTCTGTGCACTATGCATGTGTCAAGTGTCTTTCGTAGCCAGAAAAGGGCACTGGATTCCCTGGTACTTGAGTTACAGACAACTGTGAGCTGCCACATAGATACAGGGAATCAAATCCCAGACCTCTAGAAGAACAGCAAGTGTTCTAAACCTTAACCCCTGTCCTGGAATTCTTAATTCTCAGATGGTGAGAGTCACCATGCAGACTCTGCTGTGAGAAGCTCCCTTTCATTCTTGAGTCACCATAATTCTCCTAGCCTTTCTCTCTTTCTTTAATGTACCCTCTGAGACTTAGATCCCTTAATCCCAAGGGCTGAACATACATTGAATTTCTTCAGGCTTGGGAGAGACATAGACCCTACCTACTCAGTGATCCAAAGTCTCAACCAGTATGATGTAAGGGGAACATGAGAATTCCGAGCTTAGAGAGCAGAGGCCATCACTTGATGAGATTCTGAAAAACAGGATATTGCTGATCAGGGAGGGACTGGCTCTTTTTTTCTTTCCTTTAACTTCCTTTGTCTTTCTATCAAGCATCAGAAGGAGCAGAAGTTGACAAACCCTGTCAGGCATGGAAAACACCAGAGAGGACCACAGATAAAGGATGTGAGCCACAGCATCACACTAGGAGTTTGAATGACAATTCTGACAAAGTTGTTGATGAAGCAAGGGGAGGAAAGTGGCAGCCTAGAGATCTCTTTAGACTGGAAATACCTAAGTTGTCTCACCATATGCCTTCAACAGTTTGTCTTCTCCTACAGCTGATGACCAACTCCTATTTGAATGTCCTTGAGTCATTTTGGGATTTGGGTGGGGCGGTTGCTATGGATTAAATCAAATCTTTTGATCTCTGTGAAAAGATCCCAACAAACCATCACTCCAACTCAGATCTCTCTACACACTTTTAAAATGATTTCTTTCAACTATTTCTCTAGTTTAATTTTTTTTTTTTAATTTTCTTTTGTTTTGTTCTAAATACAGGGTCTTGCTCTGCAGCAGAGGCTGACCTGGAATTTGGAATGTAACCCAAATTTAAATTTATGATTCTTCTGCCTCAGGCTTCGCAAATCACAAGGCTAACAAGCCATACCACCACATTTGGCTTGTAGTCTTTAGTGCCTTGGCAGAGCATGTAGTCCCAAAGATAGGATATCAGTACAAAATGCTCAACTGATTACAAAAGAAGAAAAAATATGCAACAAGTCATTATTAATTTAAAAGTTTTTATTTTATGTTTATTTATTTAGTGTAGTATGTGTGTGTGTGTGTGTGTGTGTGTGTGTGTATTCACACAGAGGTCAGAGGATAACTTTTAGAAGTCAATTCCTTCCTTCTACTGCATGGGTCCTAGGAATCAAGTTCAGATTGTCATACTAGGCAGAAAGTGCCCTTACACATTGGCCCACATTGCTAGTACTCATTATTAATTTTTGCATAATGTTAAAATGATAATGTCTTAAAATATTGGATTAAGCAAATCACTGAAAAGTTAATAATATTAATTTCACCTCTCTCATTTGCTCTCTCTTCTATGTCTCTGTCTATCTGTCTCTCTCTCTGTCTGCCTCTCTGTGTGTGTTTGTGTGTGTGTGTATGTGTGTGTGTAAGATAGAGGAGGATGTCAACTGTCTCACTATATTATTCTTACTTTTATTACCTTGAAACAAGATCTCTCGTTGAACTTGAAACTAGACTTGTGGCCAGCAAGTACAAGCAATTCTCCTGCTCCCATGCACCAGCACTGAGCTTACAGGTACACTCACGATGAGGCCAGGTTTTTTTTATTTCAGTTCTGGAGATTTGAATTGTACTCACACCATCATCCTTGCCCAGCAAGCACACTTAGACCCAGAGCCATCTTCCCCGTCTTCCTTTCACTAGTTAAGTGATGACAAGAAACTTAAAGATTACATATGTGGCTCACATTTTATTTTTATTGGAGAGTGTCAAGTTTGGATTCCTTAATTAGAAAACAATGCTCACAGTCACACACACACACATACAGAGTTTATATTTATACTTAACTGCTAGTATCCATGACAGCATTCAGAATTGGTGAAATGAAGGAATAAAACTATAGTGTTTGTCTCTTCAGGGAACTGTCTTCTGAGATGCCTTTCAAAAAGAAATGTTAACATGGCTGTAACTTAAAATACTGAATAGCATAGCATTGCACACAGATGAGGTAGACATTTCTATAGTGATATAGTAAGGACTCTTCTAATTATGACCTGATTTATTTTTCTATCTTTTCATGACATCCTAACCACACACTCACATCTGTTCTCTAACTCCTCCAGATAACCTGGCCCTCCTCTCAGGCAGGCATACACACAGCCTCTGTCCCGTTCTCATTCTCTTCTCTAAGCCTAGCTATGTCCTCTTTCGTTTTTGTTTTTTGTTTTCCCTCTGTTTAAGACTCTTCCTTCAACAAGGCCACCGTGGCATTTCCTCTGTTAATCCTTTCTGTCATCCGGTGTTGAGTTGGTTGCTTCTCTGTAGTGTGCCCCATGGTTTCTTGCTCACACCCCTCTTCTAGCAATTGTGTTCATAGCGTAGCTATGCATACTCTTAAGCACAGATATTTCACAAAGATGCATCATCTGTTTGCCATGCTGCAGTATGAATTATTTTAAGCCATGACCTTATATGTTCCATTTTTGGTTTTCTACTGTTTTACATATGGTGTATATGCCATTAACACTTGTTCAATGAATGAAAAAAGAAATTCTAAAAGAAGGATAGCACATTAGATCAGGAGATGCTATCAAAAGCCTACGTTGTATCAGGAGGATGGAACAGGGGGAAAATGAAAGACCTGTCTTATGTTTTGGGTCAAAGAAAGTTATCTGGGGCCGTATGCACTTTGAATGCCCTCAGTGGGCATGGATAATCATATTTTGCATTACAGATGAACACAGCAGCAGAACTGGTGAGCTGGTTAAGTGGGTATCAAGAGAGGTGCATGCTGTGCTTAGATTAGTTAGGTCTCTAGTAACCAATGGTTACAGAGAAGGCATCAAAAGTTACAAAATATCTGAGTTTGGAGATTTTGAGTAGCAGTAGAAAAGTATTTAAGGCTTTAGATGAAGCCAAGGGAGACAATAAGAAGAAGGAGATAATGTATGGGTTGAGGGGTCCTTGTAACAAGCTAATTTTCACTTTTATAATAAAATACACAAGGCCAAGTAACTCAGAAAGAAAAGAAGCTCATTCAGCTTCCAGTTGTAAAAAGTGAAATTTCAAGAGGCCCGGTTCACATATACACAGAAAAGAAAAGCCTGGAGAGTGGCCCCTGTCACTCTTATACAGCTCACTTTAGAGGGACCCAAGATAGCTCCTTCAAGCCCCACTCCAGACCTGCAGTCCCACCAGGATCTACCTTACTTTTTGTGGCCAACTGGAGTCTATTATAAATGTAAACAGAATTTATAAGATGCCAATTAAATCTTATAAAACGTTCTCCAAATGAGTTCTCAATGTCATGAGTATTTCAAGTCCTAAAATCTCTGTGTTTCCATGGGAACCCTAGAGTAAGACTCCGAAGAGTGCTCTCTGGGTGATTAGAGAAGGTAAGATTTTAGTGAATTAGACTTTCTCTTCTAAAATATGCATTGTTGACATGGTCTTGAATGGATTCTCTTTTCTTTTCTTTTCTTTTCTTTTATTGGAAAGAATCCTTTCAATATTCCTACAGGGGGGATCCAAATCTCTAACACACAAAACTCTGGCACACTTATGTACATGCAAACAATAATAGTAACCAAGTCCATATTAAATAATAACAGTCAAGAATTGTAATAAAAACCTAACCCCCACAAATGAGATAAAGACATAAAAATAGAGGTAAAAAAGTTTCTCTAGAATTCTAATTTCAATGGAGCTGGTGAGTTAGGTCTCTTGCCCTTGTAGAACTGGAAATTGGTGTGGGGCAGGTATAGTACTAACAAATTGTTTCTGTCATTGGAAATTGACCAAGGACCTTGTGTTTGCTGGGCAAATACATTGCCACTGACCAATATCCCAACTCTTTAATCATCTGTTTAAAACGCAAGTCTCTCAATGCTGTCACCTTATGAAATTATGCTAGTGGCCATCATCATTGTCACAACAATAGAAAGCAAACAAGAACAGAGACCCTATAGGTAAATTTGGGAGTGAAGAAGATAAACACAATTCATGTTATAATGAGCTCTTCAATCCAAAAAAAAAAAAAAAATAGTTCATTTTCTAAACGCAAACTTTGACACACATTAAATGGCTAAGACCAAAGTTGTATGGCAAAATTACCAAATGCCACTGCAGTGCCCTTATCTGCCCAGTGACCTCCCCTGAGTCTTCAGCACCTCTTTATGTCATTCTGAGGATTAATAATTCTTTCTATACATCTTGTAAATGTTTATTATAGATTCTGACATTTCAGTGCTAAGTGAATTAGCAGAAGGTCTAGACAGAAGAGTAGTTTAAGGAGTTTAAGAGTAGTGATTAAAGAATAATGTAAGACCAAAGGGTGTGACTGACCCAAAAGCACAGCCTGCTACTGTTCACTTGCTTCCATTCTCCAACAACTATGTGCAAACCTCTGGTCTGGAACTGTGCATCCCTGTGGCTACTATGCTGCTACCTGAACACATGTGTCTAATGAGTGAGGATGGCTAGTGTCTTTGCCTTGCAGATTCATGAGAGATTCCCTCAAATAATGTGCATCCTGGAGTCTCTATCCTCAAGCCTCCAGGAGCTGTTACACAGCCTTCTCTGTCCTACCCCTTAATGATAGGGTAAAGGGAATGTGGAATGAACACATCTTAACAGCTGGTCTGCCACAGAACCAAGTTAGTCAAACAGTAAGTCACATCATTCCTTAGTGTTCTATGAGACAGCAGACCCTGGAAATAAAGCCAAAAGACTTGAATTTGATCCCTGCATCTGTTTGTCCTCCTGGGAATCTAACTTCTCACAGTTTAGCTGAACAGTCTATGTAGTATTCCTGATTTGAACAATTGTTTAAGATAGTTGTGAGGATAAGTTTTAAATTATAGGTGACTTTACTTTTATGTAGTTTATGTAGTATGTGATCCATCCTTGGCAGTTTTTTAGTTGTTATTAATATTCTGCATTCTGGAGGAAGATGAATAACTAGGAATTTTAGCTGAGAAAAAAGTATTTAGCTTCAATTAAAAACAAATCATTTTTTTTCTTATTTAAAAGAAGTGCAGGGACAAAAATGGAGCAGAGACAGAACAGATGCTCAACCATTTACTGGCCTAACTTGGGGTCTATCCCATGGGCAGGCACCAAACCCTAGCATTATTACTGATGCTGTATTGTGCTTTGAGACAAGAGCCTGTCATGGCTGTCCTCTGAGAGGCTCTACCAGCACCTGATTGAGACAGATGCAGATGCTTACAGCCAAGCATTGGACTGAGGTCAGGGACCACATGGAAGAGTTAGGGGAAGGAATGAAGGAGCTGAAGGGGATGGCAACTCCATAGGAAGACCAACACTGTCAACTGACCTGGACCCTTTGAAACTCCCAGAGTCTAAGCCACCAACCAAAGAGTACACATGCTGGTTTGAGGCCCGCTGAACATATATTGCAGAAGACTCTCTTGTCTGGCCTCAGTGGGAAAGGATGTGCCTAATCCTGTAGAGACTTAATATCTCAGTAAGGGAAAATGACTGGGGGAGAAACCCTCTCAGAGGCAAAGGGGATGGGAGATGGGGCTTAAGAGCTATGTGAGGGGAAACCAGGAGGGGGCAACGTTTGGGATGTAAATAAATAACATAAATAATAATAATAATAATAAAGACCTCAATATAAAAAACAGAAACAAAATAAACAAAACTGGAGTTTGGGTCTCAAGTTTTCAACTTGCACTCATTGCAATAAGACAATTCCTTTTTCACACATCTTCTTGAATAGCTTGTTGCTGTTATAGAATGCTTTATATATTGCTATTCCATCTTACCATGTTTTATTATGAAAAAAATAATAGTATATGAAAAGAATGAAGAAAATTTGCCCTACAGTACTAGTACTCTTACGAATGAGAGAGGGTGACTATAGGTTTAAGCCTGCCTAGACAACATAGTAGAAACCTTTCTCAAGCCCCTCTTTAAAAAGTAGGGCATAATACAATGAGTGAGTAGGCACTCACATGACAAAGAACATTTAATATGTTTTGAATGTTTTTATTCATCATTGCCTAGATTTGTCAATCTTATATCCAGGCATCTATCCTAAAATCCTACACACTGCAACATGAAAAATCCAGTTGTCATTCATCATTTGGTCAATACTTTCCCTATATTGGTAGCTAAATTTGATAAGATTGTCCACTTACTCCTTAGCTTAGAGAGAAAACTATTAATATCCTTTAACTCTCATTATCTAAATCCAGAGGGATAGTTCCCACTTCCTTGTTCTAACCCAGTAATGAGTCAGAGCATCAATGTAGCATCTTATGGCAAACTTGATCAAAGTTAATGAAACAGAGCAAAACAGGAAAAAAGAAAAGAAAGGCAGCAGCAGATATCAAGTGCACATAATAAGAACAAATTGTTGAGAAGTTTTCTTTGCACCTGTAGATAACTGGTTGTTTATGTATATGTACCTAATTGCTATGTAAAATTATACTCTACCCTGTGGGACCTGGTGACAATCTGTGAAGGTGAAGGAATTGACAGTATACCTGCAGGTCTTCTGTCTAGCTTTCAGGTTCTCAGGAGAAGCTAGCAATGAAGAGAAAAGACAGCTTCACGACAGTCTGGCAGGACCAGAACTATCGTTAAAAACTGGAGGCATGAGCCATGCATTGTCAGTCTTCTTACCCTATTAAGCCACGCCCTCCCTGGGTCTAACAGAAGTGTATGTACCTCATCCATTCCCCTTTCTCTAGCATTTCTACAGAGCACATTTTTTTTTAGACTCATTGCATATAAAAAGTCCAGTTCATTTTAAGTTACTCTAGGGATATTTTTTTTTCATGAGCTTTGGTAAAACATACAGATTTATAAAGTATGGCCATAAGAAACAGAGGATGTGGCATACCATAATACAGAGACTTACAGAAACACAGAAAGAATGAGAAGAAAATACATGAACATGTTTTTTAAAATGTTAAGATTTATATGTGTGCAGTACATGTATTTATGTGTCTGTGTGCGTGTGTGTGTGTGGGGGGGGGGGGTGGTTAGGTGAGCCCATGCATGCAGAACTATTCTAGTTCATCACTCTGCCTTTCCGTTTTTGAGATAGGATCTCTCATTGATCCTGAAGCTTGCTGTTAGAGGTAGGCCTACTGGCCAGCACCTCTTCCCTCAGTGTTTCAGGTTCCATGACCTATTGATGACTTTGAAGATGGAGATAGTCAGTAGGGGAGGAATGTGGGCAACTTGGAGGAATGATGGACAGTGAAGAACTAGCTGACAACCAACAAGAACACAATAGCAGAAAGAATGAAAGGAAAATGCATGAGAGAGCCTTAAATTAGCATGACAATGACAGGGACTTGAATTCTGCCAAAACCACAGCAAGCTCAGAAACACATTGTTCTCTGAGTTTCCAGATAAGAAGTGAGTCTAGCCAACTCTGATTCTGGCCTTCCTTAGTTTATCCCACAGAACCTGGGCAGGTCCATGAGTTAGCAATATGCTGTTTTCTGCTGCTGGGAATATGAACACACCTGATATTTATAAACATTTTTCTTCAAGGCATTACACATTTATTTTTCAACTTTTCTTCAAGCATAAGCAGGGCAAGGTGGATCTTATTGCACATTTTTGAATTATATTCATTTATATTCAGAAACATTAAATGACTTTGCTGAGGTTCCTCCTAGCTAGACAACCCCCCAAAAGAAACTGAAATTTAGTAAATTTCGTGAAACCAATAGATGTTAAAATGAAATACTCTAATGGCGGCATGAATCTTTATGAAAACCTTTATTTCTAACCTAAACCTTTATGAAAATCTTTATTTTTATCCTTCTGGATTTCTCCTATTTATTTTCCTTTACTTTCCAGATATGAAAGCCTTTGGTGGAGGAGGGGGGACTGGGGGAGATTTTCCTTGTTAGTTATGGATAGATGTCTCAGCAGTTAAGAGTACTTATCTCTCTTGTAGAGAACCTGGTTCACTTACCATCACTAACATGATAGTTCACAACTATTTAAAAGCCTAGAAGACCCAGTTCTCTCTGGTCTCCATGGGCACCAAATGTGCATATGTTGTATCTAAAGACAAGTAGACAAAACACTCATACACAGAAATAAATATTTAAAAAAAATACAAGTAAAAATGAACTTCCACAGTAGATATAAAACAAAAAGATCTTTTTGAAGGTCCAAAGTCAAAGCAGTTTAGCTCATTAAAAATCTGTATATGAAACAGAAATGGTATGTTTTGTAAATTATTCTGTCAGTTTATTTTATCAAGATAATCCAAGACTGTGTGTATATCCTATGAACTCTTCTCTAAGTGAATTTCAGAAGGAGCCTGCTCCCCTTTTCAACTCATACTGTACTTGGATATTAAATTTCCCCAGCATGTCACTATTGAGAGCTAGTGTTACCTTTAAGATAAAGATGCTAGTAGGAGGTCCATAGGTCATTGGGTCTGTGCAAGCAGAGATTGTGGGACCTTCCTTCCTCCTCCATAATTTTCAGGTCACTTTATGAGTGGTTTTGCTCTAACACACTCCCATTATTATGACTCATTGCCTCACATGGGGCCAAAGCAATGTGGCCAATCTTTCCTGGACTGATACTTTCAAATGCATGAGTCAAAAATAGCACATTTCTATTTACACATTTAAGTCTCTCAGATAGGTGCTACAGTGATTGTAAGCTAACTGAGTCTACATCTATGCAAGGCTCAGAATAAGAAAAGTAGGGATGCTGTTGCTAAGATCTGTCCTTTGGGGCTTTGAGAACATCAACAGCTTGATGGTATTAACCTAAATACTAACAGTTCTCTGGCCCCATGTGGTTATATACACATGATATCCTAGGTGGATCCTCTGAAGAATGCTCACACCATCTACCCCAGCTCAGCCTTCTTTGATTCATAGGCAAACTTTCTCTTCTTTCTAATATTTAGGTTATGGCTAAACAGGTCAACTATTCACTCCTTTGTTTCATGCTTCCTTTGCTTAAAACACATAAGCTCTAAGGCAGGCAAATTCCACAATGTAGGACTAGGATTAAAAGAACCTGTGAGTTTTAACAAGATGCTGAACTTTTCCAAATCTGAGTTCCCATACTGGATTGGGTTAAAAATCAGTTGATAGGGTGGCACATTAAAATACCGTGTCAACAGGCTAGCACTGTGTCTGGTATCACTATATTTCTATCTAATGTATTTTGATATTGTTATAATGAAGGCTTTTTTCCTATCTGGATCAACTTTTGAGAGCAAGGGACATATTTAATTCTTGTTCATTCCTTGACCATCCATCATAATGTCTTGGATGTCATGAGAACTTGGTGATTGCTAAAAAAGAAAAAAAAAAAAAAAAAAAAGCATCAATGAGTCAGATGAATCAGCAATTGCTTTGATGTGTCCCTACAACAAAATGTGTGTGGGGTTTTTTTTTAATCATTATTATTTTAAAGGGAAAGCATGCAGAAGGTTGAAGTAAGGCCAGCCATGTTTCTTTTGTGTAGATCTGAGACAACAGATTGTCAACATCTCCATGAATTTGGATTAAAAAGCGTTTGATGGCACACCTTCCAGATAAATCATATGAAGGGAGAAAGATCTAACAACATTCCATTCTTATCCATATAGAGATTTTTTTTTTAAAAAAAAGTTATTTATTGACTAGCTGTCATTGCCTTGCTATTCCTCTGTCCAAGTCTGTTTCTCTAATTTTATCTTCACCACCAAAGCAAGGCAATTGCTTCCAAACTCATGGCCCGGTGTATGTGCCAGTATGGTGTTAGCTCATACTTTGCCTGAGGTATTGGAGCCATGTGGATCTACTTGAACCACAAACATGAAAGACAACATGATCCTCAAAGGATTCCGGAAATTACTTTTGGAAATATATTTTAAAATTCTTAAACAGATGTGCATGGGCTTAGGAAACTCCTTTTTGGGTGTATCCTGATGTTCAGAGGTGAAATTTCACCTATCAAATGCATGCTCATGGGATTGTTGCTTCCCATCATCTGTTAGATGTTTTCAATTATATGTGCACCATCAACATTTCTACATATTTAATAGTGATTTTCTAACATTCTGCCTTTTTTTCTTTTTAAAAAGTCTAATTTTTTAAAAATCACATTTAATCCTTGTGCTTTCTAGATAGGTTTTCTCAGGAAAGGAATTGCATATGTATACAATCATGTGCATGTGCCTGAAGATAGTAGGTCATGCGTGTGTTTTATCAACATAGTTCACTCACATTTTCTGATTTCTAAAAAATATTTTTTGAGAGAAGATTTTACTATGTGACCCTGGCTAGCTAAGAGCTTTCTATGTTGATCAAGATGACTCCAAAATTACAATACCTGCTTGCCTCTGTCTCCTGAGTGCTGTGATTAACAGTGTGTTGCATCACCCCCAAATGTGGGGGAAAACATAAATTAGTGCATCTTTTGTTTTCCTATTGAAAAAGTTCATTTTTTCTTGAGAAACCAACCACTTCTGCCTATATTTGTTCAATAGCTATTTATTGAACATTACAGTACATAGGGCTGTGAGGAAATTTCTACAAAAATATGAAGAGCTATGGGTGAATCTAAGTCTTAGTCAGGCACATTTATCCAAAATATAAACAAAGGAACAGGAAGTCATGCAGACTCTACAGTTTAATAAGCAGAAATTATTTCTGGCTTGAGGGAGCTAGATACGTTTCCAGGAGAAAATAAAATATGAAATCAGTTTTGAAGCCGGGCGGTGGTGGCGCACGCCTGTAATCCCAGCACTCTGGGAGGCAGAGGCAGGCAGATTTCTGAGTTCGAGGCCAGCCTGGTCTACAGAGTGAGTTCCAGGACAGCCAGGGCTATACAGAGAAACCCTGTCTCAAAAAAAAAAAAAAAAAGAAAGAAATCAGTTTTGAAATATAGACAGCATTTTGATAGATGGGATAGAAGAAGTGGTGGAAGAACATTCTCAGAAGGCAGAGAATGCTGGGAAAGTTTGCAAAGTAGTCAAGAGCATTACTAGGAAAAGATAAAATGTTTTACTTTGTAAGTGACTCAAAATAAATGTATCAATTAGCTAATCATTTAGGACCCTTTGGGGAAACCAAAATCAAAGACTAAACACAGCAAAATAAAATTTCCAACTTCAAGGAAATAGTAGGGGAGTCATTCATCTTGGAGGCTCTCTCAGGTGGTTTAAAGACTCAGGAGAAAAGCACAGGAACCAAAAGCAACTTGGTGGCTCCAAGATGAACTTCTCATTCATTTCTCTCAGTCATTTTCTTTGCCCTTCTTTTAGTTATAATTGCTTGCAATAGACAAGTCTTACAAATCTTGTGGTCTGAACTTTATATACCTTTACTATTGTAATGTCAATGAAAGTAGTCTCTTGTTCATTTTAAAATCAACAGAGGGGCTTGCTTTGATTGATTTGCCTTCAATAAAATGACCACAGTAGTTCTATCACATGACAATGGGAGAGGAGCATTATAATTGGTCAAGGCCTATGGTGACATGCCTACTCAGAAAGAACTGAGAAATCTCTGTGGGTAGACAAATGTTACAACCATCACAACTCATTGCACCAAGCTAAGAGTCCAGTTCTTTCATTCATTAATTCACTCATTTTCATTACCTTGACTCTCATCTTCTAGACCATGGATGATATTACAGAAGTCGTATCTAGTTGCCAACTCTAGAAAAGAAATTGCTTATTCCCATGGTGAGTTGGAAGGAGAAAGAGACCCTTCTGTAACCATTGAGCCAAAGTGACAAAGCCTGCACCAAGGTCTTTCTTAATGAGAGAAGAGAAGGAAATCAAGAGAGTTAATACTCAGGAGATATTTGTGACCTAGCTCAAACTGGGATTAAAGTGAGGGCTAAATGAATCAAAACCAGCCTCATGTAGGCAGTAGGAGAGGAATTTGTAAGGTGGAATCATATTTAGCATTCCAAGATAAAATTTAGATGATATGATAAATCATATTCCAGATTGACAATATTCTAGAAAAAAATAGTTTCCTACTTTAACTTTCAACTTGACATGGCTGAGTGTGTCTTGAGAAGGAAATTTTTTTTGAGGAAATTCCAACATAAGGATGTTGTGGCCTTATGTTGTGGGCCTGTCTTGGGGGGCAGGTAGCTTTGATTATTAAAGTAGGAAGGCCCAGCCCATTGAGGGTGGCACTATTCCCTGGTCTGGTGAGCCTAGATTATATAAGATTGCTACCTATACATGAGCCTGGGAACAAACAAATAAACACACCCTTCATGGTTTCTTCTGTACTTCTTTAGTTGCAAAGGAAGTTCCTTGATTGGAGGTAATGTTTTGTGGAATGGCAAGAAAGCTTACCCCTAAGTTGCTGTTTGAGTTCTTACCCTGACTTTCATCCCTGGTGGCCTGTGACCTGGAAATGTAAGCCAAATAAAACCCTTCTCCCCTCAGTTGCTTTGGTTATGGTGTCTTTCACAGCAACAGAATGAAACTAGAACAGATGTCTTTGAAATGGCAGGGAGTCAGTCATTGAGGTGGGACTTAGTGGAGGCAGTTGCAGATGCTCAAGAGGGATGCAGAGCTGTGAGGAATTCCCATAGCTTTCATCCCTATAAAGATGCAGATTAAAGGCATGTGCAACAAGCATCCATTGAAAAGTACCTAGAAAGAGGAGAAGTAGTAGAGGAGAGAAGAAATATGTGCATATAGTACCGAGGGTGAACCCATAGCCTCATCTACACCAGATGTTCTACCACATTCACAGTCACTGAAATCATTAAGCATTTATCTTTGTTTCTGCTGGTTGAATTTTGATTGTATATATGTGTAGGGGGGGCATGTTTATATATGTGTGTATGTGTTTGTATTTATCTATTATATATATACACACACACACACACACACACACACACACACACACATATTTGTACATATACAACACATATACACATACATACATGGAGGGAGAGAGGTTGAGAAGGAGGAAAGGAAGAAGGAAGAGAGAAGATCTGACTTGATGTGATACCCAGATTGATCTTGAAGTCCTAGGCTTAACCTGTCCTCCTGCCTCAGCTTTTCATACATTTGGGATATCAGTTCTGCTAGCATACCCAACAATCAAAATATATCTTCAAGTGTTGAGCCCTGATATCTGTAAACACATTAGTTAGAAACAGGATTCTTGCAGATGAAATTAGGAAAGTGAGTTAGAGTGGACTTTTATTCCAATAAATTCAGCTATTTCTGGACAATAAGAATGATATTTGGACTCAGACAGTGGAAGGATAGGTTAACTGGTCAAAATTCAAGGAGGGTTTGAAGTTACAAAAATATAGAAAAGCTGGGCGGTGGTGGCACACGCCTTTAATCCCAGCACTTGGGAGGCAGAGGCAGACAGATTTCTGAGTTCGAGGCCAGTCTGGTCTACTGAGGGCGTTCCAGAACAGCCAGGGCTACACAGAGAAACCCTGTCTCGAAAATAACAAAAACAAACAAACAAACAAACAAAAATAAAGAAAAAACAGGAGAGGAACTCATTGTCTTGTATTAATGCTGGCCAGCAAGGGCTTTACTACTAAGCTATATCTCCATTTATCCACATTCTTTTTAGAGTTGAACTAGGAAAATCTCCCACTGCATGATGGACTTGTCCTCCAGCATAGCCATCACATGTATCTTCATCAATTGCTCAGTGCTGTTCCAGACCATTGCTCAGATTTAGTGGGCCTTTATCTAACTCCAGACTTTGAACTTTCTGTTAAGTTGTCTTAGAGTCAAAATTATAGGAAGGAATGGAAGGGCTTTTTATACAAATCATTTGCCTAAATGGCTACATGTGTCCAATATCCTGATCCACATGCATCCAATTCCAGGACAAGAATGATGATCTTGAAGCTGGCATATCCAGCCTGGCTTCCCATGCGAGAGACAGGCAGAGTCCTTCCTGGAATTTGCTCAAAATAAGCACTAGTTGAAACTCACCACCCACACACTGACCACAATGATGAGATTTGTTTTTTACAGGAGACAAGGACAATATGGTCCAATAAGTATGGTCTTCATAGATACATGTGCTTCTTTTATGAATGAAAAAAAATAAAAGCTCACTAAGTGGTGTCTTCAAGTGTTTCATTAATTTTTCTTCCCCTGAGGTAACTGAATAACTAAGTGGTGGGGAAATGCTAGCTCTCTAAGCACTTTCTGCAAAAAAGGTAAGACAGGTTTGTTTCTCTTGGGTGAAAGAAGAAGCGCTTTTTACACTGAGGAAATGCAAATTAAGCTCCCACTGAGTATATACAACTTGGCTAGTTGATTTCCTGCCACTGGCCACAAGTAACTCTAATGGAAAATAAGCAGTGGATTGTTTCTTGGTGGGGATAAGGGGATGGTGGGGGTGGTGGTGGTAGGGGATGGTGGTGCTGTGATTTGTTTCCTAGTATAAAATCAGGTGCCTTTGATAATTATATCGTGATGAAAGACATTGTCTGGGACATGGTCAGGCTGGAACCTGTAGTCACAAACCTTTGTATCCCTGTAAAGGTTAGTCTCCCAGTCTGGTCTTCAACATCAACCTCATGTTGTAAATTTTTCATACGTCTATATACTATGTCAACTCTGCTCTGAAGAACAGTTCAATGAAAAGGAAGTCTTCATACCTCTGATCTGTGGAAGTAGGGTCAGGCTATCTAGACTTGGGTTGTGCCTAGGAACAAACAGCTTGCTGTGTTTGTGTCAGAGCACCCTCTAAGATGAGACTCGCTTCCACCCCCCCCCCACATATGCTAATATTCAAAGTCTAAGAAAAACAAATGCTCTCTCCTTAGAACCTGGGATCTGATGACCATGACTACTTTTCTCATTACTATGAAATGTAATCTGAAAAATACAACATAAGGCAGGCAGCAGGTATGGTCGGACACAGTGGAAAGTACTAGAGGCAGGAAAGTCGGGGCATCCAGTCACACTGCACCCAGAGTCAAGAAGCAGAGAGAGATGAATGTTGGTTCTCTCCCTTTTATTCAGCTTGCTTTTTTCCTTTTCTTCAGATAGGAACTGGGGTGACAACCTTTAGGGTCCATTTTCTCACCTCAGCTAACCTGGTCGTGCACATCCTTACAGACAAGAGAAATCTGTTGCTTAGAGCTTGCCAAGGTGATAGTCACCATTAACAGTAATATGTAACAAAGGAAATCTAGTCTGCCTGGGAAATAAAAATAAGTGTCTAGTCATGAGTATATTAAATGTGTATAAATATGAAAGAATATATGGTTATGTTACAATAAAGTTGAGCTCTGGATAAAGTAGTCGAAGAATACATGTTTTGTTAGACTTATTTTTGTCCTCAATATGCTTTTCCTTGTCCATGACTCTTAAATTTGCACTTCATTAAAGTGTCAGGATTTATTTAACCTTCTTGTCAGCCAACTTCACTACACTTTACAACCCAGGCATATTGTCTTGGACTAAGAATCATTTTCTCATTGGTGGTATTGGATTGTCGTGCAAGGCGATTGCCCCAGAGTGACATCATCTATACACAAATCCCTGCTTGCTGGAAAGAATCTCAGATTCATCCATATTTTCCCTCCCCTGTCATTCCTTTCATTTATTGTCCTCTGTTAGTTCACACCACACTTAGTCACACACATGGTGCCAGCCTGGGACACATATTCACTCCCTCCATTCTTTCACACGCTCAGCATCATGGGCACACACACACACACATACACACACACATCACTTGTGCTTTTGGAGTCTCTTCCATGCTGACTTTTCTCACTCTCAAATACACACATGACCTCACGTTTGTAATTTCCTACAGATGGGCTCTGTCCCCAGAGACTCATTCTCCCTCCTCTGAGCACGAGGCCTTTCTCCAGTACAGCATCACTCTGAGCTCACACACCCACATCTGCAGGCACTCAAAGCTCATGTCACCAGCGGCCCCTCCCACACCTCCAGAGTCTGTCTCTCTCACTAGTGATCAGTGTAGGGACAGAAGACAGGAAGGGCAGTGGGGGAGGGGTTACCGATGTGTCATTTCTCATCCGCCCACATTTGTAAAATTCTACTTTCCTAAATTTCTTTCTTCCTCTTGGGTTAGCAGAGAAAGAGCTTGCTGAGCAGACTAGAGCGACTCTTTCCAAGGATAGCTATGGTGCTAACAATGGAAAGGAAGAGAGAGAGCATCCTGGAGACCTTAGAGGCCATGTCTCTGGAGGGGTAGATAGCCATGCAGCGTCCCTGACTCACTGAACATACACTTCTGTAAGCATCTTTACTACTAGGGATATTTTGTTGAGCTAAGTCGCTGTCTGTACAGAACAAATCCAATCTCTAGCATAGACATCAATCTGGAGGATTGAGAATGACTGTTGATGAGTCTAGGAGAGGTGGGCATGCTTGTTGTCAAGAGTCAGAAGCAAGTATTTCAGACGTTGAGGTTTGTATGGTGCTTGCTCTTCCTAGTCATCTGTTGGAGATGAGTGTTTAAACAAGGCAGGGAGCTGTGGTTGAATAAAGAATATTTATGAAGTCAGTGAAGTAACTGAACTCTTGCTCTCTCTAGATAACATTAAGTTTCCTTCTAAGTTCTCTTTTTTTATTGACTCCCACTTTACTTGAAATTGTTATATGAACTTTTCATTAAATTGGGAAATTTAAAAATTGTTAAATGCTATACAGTTTGAGAGAGAAGAAATTCCACTGGTAATACTAATGATATTTCTTTTTAACTAATGTCTATGTCCCATCATAAAAGCATAGTATAATTCATCTGTGTCCCTCAGTTGAATATTCATTAGCTTCAGGCTGCTTCTAATATAGTCATGCGTACCATTTAGAGAAACATGCATGATTGGAATGAACACCAGGAAAAACAACTGCTATGCTGGGTCTAGGTGAGGTCTTTCTAATAAATGGTGAGAAGTGTGGAACAAGGGCCAGGGTGGTTAGTGTGAGGCACAGGGACTGCTACATGTGAGTGTGAAGATGGGAGAGAGGTTGAAGGATACACAGGGACAAGCATTGACCCCTGTTTCTCTAAGCTGTTCTTACTGATTTGATTTCCCTGCTAGAGAGAGAGAGAGAGAGAGAGAGAGAGAGAGAGAGAGAGAGAGAGAGAGAGAGAGAGAAGAAAGAGATGAAGAAAGGAGGGAAGGATGAAAGAGATGAAGGAAGGAAGGTAGAAAGAAAGAAAGAAAGAAAGAAAGAAAGAAAGAAAGAAAGAAAGAAAGAAAGAAAGAAAGAAAAAGAGGGAAAGGAAAAGAAAGGAAAGGAAAGGAAAGAAAGGGAAAGGAAGCCACGTGAAAGGGTCTAGTTTTGAGCCAATCAGCATCTGGGTTCAGGAATGAACCGCAGAGAGCAAGTGTAGCAAAGGTTCCCATGTGCAGACCTGGAGATGCCATGTTTACACTCTATTCGCTTCCTTTTGCCTTTGAAATGCTATTTGTCTGGCAATTCTCTCTAAATAATAGACCACATCGAAGCTGTTTCAGAGGAGATTTACACATAATGATGTATTTACACAACATATTGGGAACAGAAAGAAAAGCAGATTTGCAGAGAAAGTTTGTAGAAAAATCTCACGTTTGTGTATTATGTGCATGATACATGTACATATTTGCCTAGACTAAAGCTCAGACAAATATGTACAGATTTTAAACAGTGATTAGTTCTTGACTCTATGGACTCCCAATCTACTGTTTCTCTCTTCCCTACCCCTATCTCTCTTTGCTTTTTTGTCTCCATGGACAAGCAATAGACAGAGAATTACAAAGGACAATTTGTAGATTTCATGTAGCACAGCTATTAAAGCCTTGTAGTATGATTTCATTCCTAAAAGAAACAATGATAAGCAGAGACAGATAAGCCTTTCTCTTACTGACTCGGGAATAACCCCTTTCTCATCAGTTGTTTGTGAAAGTCATGATACATGTATTTTAAAATGGAGGTGTAACATGCATGAAGCCCTAAGGTTCATCTCCAGTCCTTCAATCAGGATATGGCAGTGCATGTCTATAAGCCCAATGCTAGAAGAAAATTGATGGGAAGGGGTAAAGGTAGAAGGATCAAAAGTTCAAAGCCATCTTCAGCTACATTGCAAGTTTCAGGCCAGCCTGGGTTGCACAACACTTTGTCCTCAGGAAAAATATAAAAAAGGAAATACTATTTTGTCAGAGTTAAGCAAATCATGGTAAGTGTTGCAATCCAATCCAAAGCACGTGGGGAAAAGGAGTCAGAGTATTATGAACTCAGTGCCACCTGGGCTACCTATATAGATTCTTTAAGAATAAAAATAATAATGTATTTTATCAAACACGGGATTTAGTTTGTAAGAAAACAACTGACTTGTCATATCAAGGGCAAAAACCAGATTTGGGGAGCAAAGTCCTGTGTAATTTACAGTAAATTATTTAATTGCTATGAAAACCTGTGTCTTCATCTTCTATGGCTTGATCACACAATCATACTTTACAAGTGCATAAGGATTAAATGACCACATATGGATAAAAACCTGGCAGGGCCTGACATTCAGTAAGAGCTTTAGTAAAAAGTTGTTTTCTCTCTTTATTTTTTCTCCTCCAGCAGCAGTTTTCTAGAAGGAGGGGTGATTGTCTCATGATGGGTTCTTCTCCAACTCCCAAACCATCCTCCCCCTCCTACCATTAGAAGGTGGATAAGAAGATACTTCCATGCCAGGAGTACCCAGGGGAGAAAATGGATGGCAGCTCTAAGCAGCTTGGAATGGCTAGCACAATTACATTAGGAAGTGAAACCATAGGAACAACACTTGAAATAATTCAGTAATTCTTAAAAAAGAAACCTTGACTGAGAAAGTTTTATTTTATTTAGTCTGTAAGTGATTCATTTATTTTTAATTTTCTGTATATCTGTGGGTGTACATGCACATGGGTGCTGTTGCCTTCATAGGTCAGACTTGTTGGAGTCCCCCTAGAACTGGAGTTACTGGTAGTTGAGAGCTGTCTGGCGTGGCTTCTGGGAACTGGACTCAGATTCTCTACAAGAGCAATCACGATAATCTCCCAAATTTTGTAATCTAGAATCTTTCTTTTATATTTTTATTGCATTTATTTATTTTTGTGTTCCCATGCACATATGTGTACAATTATGTGTTCATGCACAAACACATCTATGCAGGCACATGAATGGCACAATACATTTGAGGGCAGAGGACAGCCTATCATAGTGATTCTTTTTTTTCATGAGGGTCCTGGGGATTAAACTCTGATCATCTGACTTGGTAACTGGTGCCTTCATTTGATTAGCCAATTCCCTGGCTTGAGATGGTTTCATTTTAAAACAGCCATTTAGCTTCTAGGATTTATAGTCCCTGTTCTGCCCTCATGTATTTGAAGAATCATCAAATGTATAAAAAATTCACTTTCTTTCTGTGAATGAAAGATTGTCATTCTGGCATTTGGACATCTGACCTTAGTATAAACTGACATACCCTGTCCAGAACATTGTGATTTTAATGGTATGCACTACTAATTCCAACAATGTTAATGTGATCATATCAAAGAGAAACAATTTGAAGTTCAGCAGAGCCCATGCTGAACTCCAGAACTTCCCCTGTAATCTTCTCTGTTTTTTGTTTGTCTCTTACCACATCGTCATGTTCCACTTGCCCCAGATTCAATGTTGAACATTGTCACTCATTCCTTCTTCTTGGCTTTTTCCTGTATCCCAGTAATCACACCATCTTATTCATCCTTGCCTCCTATGCCTAATTTTGCCTTTTCTCCTCTTGCATATGATAACTGCTAGATCAGTTTCTCAACTTGTGCCGATCTGACCTCCATTTTGTTTCTAAGTACAGATTTTAGGGGATCACTTATTACTAAATCCTCATTGGCACCCCGAGCCCTATAGGATAAGCTCCATTTTCTATCTTGACATTTGAAGTCCTTTGTAATTATGATAATGTAGAAATCAGTCTTCTGAGAGAATGTTTCCATGGAAACCCTTTCATTGGAGGAAATCTAGGATAATTTCCAAACTCACTGGAGATGGGGGTCAGTGATTATTTCATTCTAACAATTTCGTGGAGCAGTCAAACAGGGCTCGTATAGAGGACACTGTTTAAAGACCAACAATCTTGAAAGATCTGCGCGGCATGAGGCAACCGTCAGCAGAGACCCAGCAGTAACTCCATTCAGAGTTGAGTGCTAAAACAGAACATCTCTAGAGAGAGGGGAAGAGGGAGACAAACGAAGAAAGACCACTCCTGAGGAAAGCCCTGGGCCTTCCAGGACCTTTCAACACCCCACAGAGAAATGGGCAAAAGGTCAGATAAAAATCATCACCTGAGCTGGTGTTTTATGGCTCATACTGATATAGAGGGAAAAAGAAAACAAAATAAAATATATTGGAAGAAAAGCTGCGGACAGGCTAAGCTAGGACAGAAGGAAGGAGAGCTGGGGTTAGTTTAGAAGTACCAGGAACAGCAAGGAGAGCCCGTCAGCTCAAGAAGTTTCTGAGAGGTCTGAACACAAGGACATCCTCTAAGGGATGCTGGCCCTCAGCATCTAGGAAGAAAGCATGGTGCATTTCTCAAAGGGATAGTCACACCTGGCACAACATGCCTGGCCACCTGAAAAGTTTATTCTAGAGAATTTAACCTTTCCAGCCACCAAAGTTTCAGAAGAGTTTTACAGTTAGAAGAAAGAAGATCATCCATGTACATGAATATTTTGGGATGGGAATTGTGTGTGTACCACTATAGATTTCCATAGTGTGGAAGGTCTCTCTAAAAGGGACTTGCAGGGTATTATCACAACAATTTGAGAGGAACACTGCGATACAGTTGTAGGTGGCGAGAGCTTCAGTGGATACCAAGATGGGATGTGGATCCTGGAGCTGAAGGTGGGTAGATACACCCTGAGATGTGCAGTCCCAAGGATGTGAGCATAGCACTGCTTCCGGATTGCACAGATCCTATGGATGGGATGGAGTGTCTGGACCTGCAGTTAGTGCAGAACAGCGGTGGCCACTGTACTGTTGACTGGGTCTGTATACTGACAAGTCTTACAAGTATATGATCTTGAGAGCCTAGAGAAAACATCAACAACGGCAACATAACCCATATATTCAGAGTATACCAGTGTGTGCAATGTATTCTGAAGGTTGTCTTTCTATAAAGTAGCTTTTGTAGAGGTTAATTTTTTCTAGATATTTTTGATGTCTCTATTGCTTAAGTAGACTTTTCAGGAAAGTAGGGAAACAAATAAATCCATATGTATGTGGATGTATATGCATTGTTTGTGTGTGCATGCACACATGCTCACATATATGTACGTATACACAGAACTATGTTGTAATCATTTCTGGGTGACTCAGAATCACAATTCAAATTATTCAAAGTTAAATGCAAGCAAGTTACAAAGAAGACCTGGGATAAACAGTTCTTACCTGTGACATTGTTTAACTATACCTCACTCTCTGTCACTTCTCGAGTTATTCCCTTCTGATTGCCTTAGCCTAACTAACCATAGCTCAAAGGACAAACTTCATGGTTGGAGGAAATGTGTACTGGAGGATATCCCACTAATTACAATTCTCTGTAGAAGGTGAGAGTTCCTGTGTCTTTATCACAGATCAGCAGAAGCACCCTGCTCCACACTGAGTCACAGGCCTGGGGGCGGGGAGGTGTCTCACACAGAGCCTGCTCTTCCTTCTGGGCTCATCTGTGGCCTGGTGCTTTGCAGGTTTAGAAAGAATTTAAAGACAAAGTTTGGCTGTTTAATATCTGTAAGAATGAAAGGGCCCCGTCTGGCTGAATTGTGTCTGAGTGCTCAGTGGATAGTTGATAAAAATGTAGAAGACACTGTACTTTCTTGTGGTGAGGAATGGGCAGCGATGATATTTCAGAGAGATGCTGGGGGAAGCTACAACCATGAGCAGACATTGGAAAGTTTCTAGTATTTTCACTATTTGTGCTTCTTCATCTCCACTCAACATTTTACTTGGTACTTATACAAACCCACATGTCAGTCACTAAAAGTGATGTAAACCGGAAGGCTGTGTGCCTTTCAGAAGAACAAATCAATGTGACTGGGAACAGGGTGGAGACACAACGTCAAGTGCTCATTGGCTGGAGCTGGAGGAGCCTGTCTTAGTTCTAAGGTGGTCCCATGCCCCCAGCCTCAGGCCATACTTGTCAGAACCCATCTGCCGACTTCTCTCAGCACTTCAGCCTGAAGGCCTACACACAGAGGCTAATTCCTGGTTTTATGTATAGGGCATTGGCTTCTTGCTTGTCCTTGAGTTTTATTGGAACAGTGATTGCTGACTAGGTGCGTCATCTGGCACCTATGTCAAGAAGCAGAATGGTTGCCTCTGTTTGACACGTTGGAATTAATATTCTTTTTTTCTCATAATTTTTACTGGATATTTCCTTAATTTACTTTCAAATGTTGTCCCATTTCCCAGTTTTCCCATTATTCCCTCTATCCCATCCCCCTTTCCCTGCTTCTATGATGGTCTTCCCCCACCGACCCACCCACCCACTCCCACCTCCCTACCCTCCCATTCCCCTACACTGGGGAATTGAGCCTTCACAGGACCAAGGGCCTCTCCTCCCATTGATGCCCAACAAAGGGATCTTCTGCTACATATGCGGCTGGAGCCATGGGTCCCTCCATGTGTACCTCTTGGTTGGTGGTTTTAATCTTTGGAAGCTCTGAGGAGTCTAGTTGGTTGACATTGTCATTCTTCCTTTGGGTTTGCAAACCCCTTCAGATCCTTCTGTCCTTTAACTCCTCCATTGGGGACTCCGTGTTCAGTCCAATGGGTGGCTGCAAGAAGACCTCTCTGTGTTTGTCAGGCTCTGTCAGAGCCTCTCAGGAGACAGCTATATCAGGCTTTCATCAGCAAGTATGTCTTGGCATCCACAATAGTGTCTGGGTTTGGTGACTGTATATGGGATGAATCCCCAGGTGCGGCAGTCTCTGTATGGCCTTTCCTTCAGTCTCTGCTCCACACTTTGTCTCCATATTTGCTCCAGTGAGCATTTTGTTTTCCCTTCTAAGATGCACTGAAGCATCCACACATTGGTCTTCCTTCTTCTTGAGCCTTATGTGGTCTGTGAATTGTCTATTGGGTATTAGAAGCTTTTGGACTAATATCCACTTATCAATGTGTGTTCTTCTGTGATAGAGTTACCTCACTCAGGATGATATTTTCTAGTTCTTATTGGTGCTATGTATACATAAGTTACAAGTTTTATCCAATAATCAGAAATTATATACTTTGTTGATTCTGTCTAGTTTATTAAGATTATGTCACAGAGCCATTCAAGATATTCCTCTACTATTCTTTTCTGTAAATATAATAGACCTTTCATTTCTTATGCTAGTAATATATGCCTTTTACCTTTATTAAATCATGATTATCCCAATAAGAAGTTCACATTTTCTCTTTAGTTTTTCAGAGAACCAGCATTTTGTTTAATTGATTTTTCTATATGATTTTCTGTTTCCTTCTTTTATTATCATTATATATGTGTGTATTTGTGTGTATGTGTGTATGTATGGAAGTGTGGATACATGCTTGCATGTGTGCTTGTGTTTATAAGTACACATATGTGTATGTGTACATGTGCATGTGTAACCAGGGATAGCTTTGCTTTTTCCTCCATATTGGTTCTGGTCATCAAACTGATCCTGTCAGGTTTATATGATGACATTCTGCAAACTGAGCAATCTCATCAGGGCTCTCTGTCATTTTATCAATTTTTATTTCATATATTCACATGTTCTGCTGTTAAGAGCATGCACACTAAGAATTGCTATACATTTTAGAATGGCAATGACTTTATAATTATGTATGGCTTCTTTTATTAAAAAACAATTATATTGTCTATATAGCTGATTTTTTAGTAAATGAATGTACCTACTCAGTTTTGATTAATGTTAATATGATTTATCTTTTGCCACATCTATCAGTGTTTTTAATTTGTCTCTGTCTTCATAGTTGAGACAGACTTTTTGTAAACAATGTAGAGTTGGAAGTTATGTTTTAAAGGAATGCTAACATGACTCTTAGAGTCATATCTCTAAGAGTTCTGAATTCTGGGCTTGATCAGGCAATGCAATGTACCAATCAATATACCAATACACTACTCAGAGAAATGGGTGATAGCAAAATGAAGTAAGATTTGATCAGCTTGACCACATTAAAAGGAAGAATGGATGATTATGTTCAGTATCACTTAAATCCAAGTCCATGTTTGAGACCCTGATGTGAACTTTAAGGCAAAATAAAGACTTGGCATAGGGCACATACATGTACACACACACAAAACGGTATGCCTGTTTAAGCAGCCAGCATGCGTCTCATTTTCCACTGCTCAGTCCATTACTTTGAAGGTGACTCTAAGAAGTCCTTACAGTTTGCACACACTAGTCCCATAGAGGCTTGCTTCTGCTTGAGCATGACCTCATCACTGGGCGACATGCCTACACAGTACTGCTGCTCACTTACTCTGAGGTGGCTGGGGGACTAGGGTGATGACTGGAAACCTTCAGGCACATTCAGAGGCCTGGAACAGAGCACTGTGAAAGCTGCAAGTAAGTTTTCCTCAATTCCTTTGCTCCCTTTGCCTTTAGCATCAATGGAGGATGAGATGGGTTAGATAGCCTGGGGTTACAGACAGACACTCCTTGAATAATTACATTCCTATGTGTAGACTGAGCAGGGAATGACTCAAAGTATTTCCTTTTATTCGATATATTTTTTATTTACATTTCAAATGATTTCCCCTTTTCTGGTCCCCCACTCCCCAAAACTCACATAAGCTCCCTTCCCTCCCTCTGTTCACCCACCCACCCCTTCCCACTTCCCTGTTCTGGTTTTGCCTTATACTGCTACACTGAGTCTTTCCAGAACCAGGGGCCACTCCCCCATTCTTCTTGTACCTCATTTGATGTGTGGATTATGTTTTGGGTATTCCAGTTTTCCAGGCTTATATCCACTTATTAGTCAGTGCATACCATGATTGATCTTTTGAGACTGGGTTACCTCACTTAGTATCATGTTCTCCAGCTCCATCCATTTGCCTAAGAATTTCATGAATTCATTGTTTCTAATGGCTGAATAGTACTCCATTGTGTAGATATACCACGTTTTTTGCATCCATTCTTCTGTTGAGGGATACCTGGGTTCTTTCCAGCTTCTGGCTATTATAAATAGGGCTGCTATGAACATAGTGGAGCATATATCCTTATTACATGCTGGGGAATCTTCTGGGTATATGCCCAGGAGTGGTATAGCAGGATCTTTCGGAAGTGACCTGCCGTTTTTGGAGGAACCGCCAGACTGATTTCCAGAGTGGTTGTACCAATTTGCAACCCCACCAGCAGTGGAGGAGTGTTCCTCTTTCTCCACATCCTCACCTGCTGTCTCCTGAGTTTTTAATATTAGCCATTCTGACTGGTGTAAGGTGAAATCTCAGGGTTGTTTTGATTTGCATTTCCCTGATGACTAATGAAGTTGAGCATTTTTTAAGATGTTTCTCCACCATCCGAAGTTCTTCAGGTGAGAATTCTTTGTTTAACTCTGTACCCCATTTTTAATAGGCTTATTTGGTTTTCTGGGGTCTAACTTCTTGAGTTCTTTGTATATATTGGATATTAGCCCTCTATCTGATGTAGGGTTGGTGAAGATCTTTTCCCAATTTGTTGGTTGTCAATTTGTCCTTTTGATGGTATCCTTTGCTTTATAGAAACTTTGTAATTTTATGAGGTCCCATTTGTCAAATCTTGATCTTAGAGCATACGCTATTAGTGTTCTATTCAGGAACTTTCCCCCTGTACCGATGTCCTCAAGGGTCTTTCCCAGTTTCTTTTTTATTAGCTTCAGAGTGTCTGGCTTTATGTGGAGGTCCTTGATCCATTTGGATTTGAGCTTAGTACAAGGAGACAAAGATGGATCAATTTGCATTCTTCTGCATGCTGACCTCTAGTTGAACCAGCACCATTTGTTGAAAAGGCTATTTTTTCCATTGGATGTTTTCAGCTCCTTTGTCGAGGATCAAGTGGCCATAGGTGTGTGGGTTCATTTCTGGATCTTCAATCCTGTTCCATTGATCTGCCTGCCTGTCACTGTACCAATACCATGCAGTTTTTAACACTATTGCTCGGTAGTATTGCTTGAGGTCAGGGATACTGATTCCCCCAGAATTTCTTTTGTTGTTGAGAAGTTTTTAGCTATCCTGGGTTTTTTGTTATTCCAGATGAATTTGAGAATTGCTATTTCTAATTCTATGAAGAATTGAGTTGGGATTTTGATGGGTATTGCGTTGAATCTGTATATTACTTTTGGCAAAATGGGCATTTTAACTATATTAATCCTGCCGACCCATGAGCATGGGAGGTTTTTCCATTTGGTATTTCTAGAGAGACTCAAAATGAAGGCAAGAAAACCAGACTTCTTCACATTTTTAGTGCTTTCATTATGGTATGGGACAGATCATAGCATCAACACTTTTTAGCACAATCAGTTTCTAAGTCCCTGTTACAGTATTTATGTCCTCTATGCTACCAACTATTTTCTCTGTGTCTTGTTTTCACTAATCCTGCTCTCTGTTTTGTTTTCTATTCTTTCTCTATCACCTCAAGTTTTCATTGGATAGTTGATGTCATCATGTTTTCTTTCCTCCTAGCTTTAACCAATTTTAACTTTGATTTTAAAAAATGTATGATTGATTTAGAGTTTATAAGCACACATTTACATTTACTACAAGTTCATATTGAATAACACTCTTCCACCAGTAATCCAAGTGTCAATTGAAAACATGGTCATTTCCCACCTTTCATTAATAACTTTATTTTTATTCACCTTTGATTCATGTGCTATAGTAATTAAATAATTGCCATTATTATTTTGAGTACACACTTTTCTGTAAGAATGACTAAGAATAAAAATTGAATCTTTAATATGCTTCTTTTGTAATGTTGTCATGCCTTATTTGACATGTTTCTAAGCCACATCATATGCACTGAAGAATTTAACATTGCTTGTAAGAAAGTATACAGGCTTCATGTGGTTTGTGAATTGTATCGTGGGTTTTCTGAGATTCTGGGCTAATATCCACTTATCAGTGAGTGCATTCCATGTGTGTTCTTCTGTGATTGAGTTACTTCACTCAAGATGATATTTTATGTTTCCATCCATTTGCCTAAGGATTTCATGAATTCATTGTTTTTAATAGCTGTGTAGTACTCCATTGTGTAAATGTACCACATTTTCTGTATCCATTCCTCTGTTGAAGGGCATCTAGGTTCTTTCCAGCTTCTGGCTATTATAAATAAAGCTGCCATGAACATAGTGGAGCATGTGCCCTTATTACATTTTGGAACATCTTCTGGATATATACCTAGTGGTACAACTGGGTCCTCAGGTAGTGCTATGTCCAATATTCCGAGGAAATGCTAAACTGAATGGTTTTACCAGCTTGCAATCTCACCAGCAATGGAGGAGTGTTCCTCTTCTTCACATCCTCTCCAGCATCTACTGTCCTCTGAGTTTCTGATCTTAGCCATTCTGACTGGTGTGAGGTGGAATCTCAGAGAGCTCAAGAAGAAGGAAAACCAAAGTGTGGATACTTTGATCCTTCTTAGAAGGGGGATCAAAATACCCATGGCTCACAGCCTGCCAATGGTCTGAGAACAGGGTCCCTAGTGGAGGAGCTAGAGAAAGGACCCAAGGAACTGAAGAGGTTTGCAGCCCCATAGGAGGAACAATAATGTGTACCAACCAGTATCCTCAGAGCTCCCAGGGACTAAACCACCAAGCAAAGAGTATACCTAGAGAGACCCATGGTTCCAGCTACATAGGTAGCAGAAGATGTCCTTTTCAGACATGAATGAGAGGAGAGACCATTGGTCCTGTGGAGGCTTGATGCCCTAGTGTAGGGGAATGCCAGGACAGGAAAGTGGGGGGAGGAGCTTGGTAAGCATGGGGAGGAGGGATGGAATAGGAGATTTTCAGAGGGGAACTAGAAAAGGGCATAACATTCGAAATGTAAATAAATCAAATATCTAATAAGAAATTAAAATAAATGAAATCAAATAATATTGCAATTGTAAAAAAAGAAGAAGAAGAAAATATACAAGTCACATGTTCTCTCTTTTTGTTTGGTTTTCTGAATTTTGAGAGACAGGTTTTCTCTCTAGTTCTGGCTGGCCTGAAACTTACTATGTAAATCAAGCTTGCCTCAGACTTATAGACATCTGTTTGTCTCTGCCTTCTGAATGCTTATAATTGAAGGAACACACAGAGTAATGCATTTCTTCAACTTTTCTTTGTCTAGGAAATTATTTTACCTTCACTTTTAAAGGATAATTTGCTAGATACGAAATTACAGGGTATTAGTTTCCTTTGCCATTTTAGGCTGCTTCCTTCTCTGCTTACTTGAACAGAAATGAAAGGAAACTGCATGCACTTTTTGCCCATTTCCCCTGTAAGCAAGGCCTTTATTTTCCTGTGCTTCTTTCAATAATTTTCATTTTCTTTGATTTTCTGTGGTTTGGATATGGCATGCCCATGAGCATTTCATATGTGTGGTGTCCTCTGAGCTTGCTGGATCCATGTATTGAGGTCTGTTACTCATTTTGGAAAGTTTTCAACCATTGTTATTTGAGATTCTTCCTGTTTCCTTTCTTTTGGGTATTCCTACCACAAAGTTCTGTAGAGCCTTTAATTGTCATGGTTCTTCGATGTTCTGTTCCATCTTGTCTTCCATCAATTTGTCCCCCATGTTCTGAAGGATCTAAGAATTGCTGATACATGCTTTGTTTGACTTCTTACTATGCAGAGGATGAGAATGGTAATTTCTGCCATGCTTTGGATCTTTAAAGTCCACATAGGCCCTTATGGGAAAGCCTTGTTCTCCAGCCTGTGGCACTCTTGGGAGATGACATACCTTTAAAGCGTAGAGCCTAGGAACAGCAGAAGATGAGGACCAAGGTCATTGCATGGAGGTTACCACACTAAGGAGCAAGGCATGAAGATGGATTTCCTTACTATAGGGACTATGAATGGCTTCTAACGTTTCCATTTGGAGCTTCTGAAGGGAAACCCCTTATGGTCACATACTTCAAAATTACATAATAAAATAAAAGAAGTCACATACTCTGAGGAAGCCCAAACATCACAAAGAATCATGAGGGGCTGGACCAAGAAGTCTGGTTAGAATTATCTCAAAGGTTATCCAAAGACTCCTTTAATCCAATGACTCTACAGGATCAATACCAGAATTCTTATATTTTGTGATGCACTACATAAAATACACCATATGGCAATATCATGTTCTCCATATTCTTTTCCTTGCATGTGTTTTCTCCCACTCTCAGTAGACACTTCTCCTGCCTCAACTTTCTCTTAGATACTTACCTCCAGACTGTCTCACAAATTCCTTCTGACCAGTTCTGTGACATTCCCCTTGGTCACGTTATCCTCTATGTATAATACTTGAGTGTATGTAATTAAGATGTCACATAGGCTCAGCATCACAAACACACTATCCCTACACAGACATTTAAATCATCTGTGACCACATACCACTGTTGACAATTGTTTTATTTTTTGGCATCCCGCCCCAGTCCTTCTCATCCCTTTTACACTCTTGTGATCAAAAGAAAGTATGTCCTAAAATCTCACATGAAATACCAGCACCTCCTGGATCCAGATTCACCTTTCCTCCTTGTAACCAGAGATGTTTTATGCCTCTCAAGTGTGTGATGTCTCTCCAGTCAACCTGTTCATTTCAGGAAGCTTCCCACAGTCAGCCTGCAGCACCATTTCTCTTGGCCCCTGCACCCCATGCTGCTTCTTGCCTGAGGATCTGGTCCATCCCTTCCCATCTCTTCACAAGTTGAGAGGTTGCTCAGTTCTGACTGTGAGTACTCTTACCTTTAGCAAAGCTTACGTAGGCAAGTGTTCTTAGCCACCCTTTCTCCTGACTGATCTTCTTTTCAATGTTTACAGTGAAAAGAGAGATGCCCTTCTTTGTTAGTTGCTTTTCTTTGTTTCTTTTCTAGATTTTTGAAGCTCAAAATTGAGTATCAAAAGGAAGACTTTTAATAAATGAATACGAGATGGCTCACACATTATATATTGGAATTTCCCATTTGTGCAACATCACAAGTATAATGTTCCTAGTTCCATAACACAAAGAAATGACAATTAAAACATAAAGTTGATTGGCAAATCTAGTTAATTATTGGCTTCCTCTTCTCCCTTTCCTTCCTCTTTTTCTCCTTCTTCTCCTCTTCCTTTTTCTTCATTCTTCCTCTTTTTCTTCCTGGTTTATAAGAATTTGAAGAGCTTAGGATACATCTCAGTTGTTAGACTGTTTGCTTAGCAAGTATAAGGTATTTGGGCTTAATCCGCAGCATCACACAAAATTGCATGTTAGGATGTGCCTGTAATCCCAGCACATAGGTGAAAGCAGGTTAAGAGGCTCAAGATCATCTTTGTCTCCATAAAGAGTTCAAAGCAAACCTGACCTGTATGGAACTCTATGGAAAAATTAACAAATAAATAAATGAACTCATAGGAAGATGGCCAATAGAGTACATTCTATGTCCTATGTAGCATTAGTTTTTATAAAAATCTTATACATTATACTGCATACTATTTCCATTCAGTCAATGGATTCTATAAATGTCTAACTTATTCTTATTTCAGGAAATAATACAATAAATATAAAAGTTACAATTATGATATATTAAGATAGATTATCATAGTGGACCATGGAACCCATTTCACTAACCATGAACAGTAAAAATAGTAAAATATATGAAGTGCACAAAGATACTGTACATTTTGAGATAAGAATTTTTAATTTTTATTTAAATTTTTAATTTTTTTGGTAATATGTGTATATTGTGAGACATGTGGATGTCAGAGAGTAACTTTTATGAGTCATTTCTGTCCTTTAAGCATATCATCTGGAAATTGAATTCAGTGGTAAGTGACTTTACCCACTGTGCAAGCAAGTTTTATGTCAATTTGATGCAACCTAGAGTCATTTGAGTGGAAGAAGCATCAATTAAGAAAAACCTTTAACCTAAAATCTGTCCTGCCTACAAGATGTGTAGGGATAAAGAGATCAGAGAGAGGGGGATGGGCAACCAAAGACTGGCCCAAATTGAGACCCATTTCATGGGCAATAACCAATCCATGATACTATTAATGATAACTCTGTTATGCTTGCAGAGAAGAACATAGCATGACTGTCCTCTGAGAGGATCCACTCAACAGCTGACTGAAACATGCAAAAAACCATATTTAAACATTAGATGGAGCTTTGGAAGTCTCGGGGAAGTGTTAGTGAATTAATTGAAAAATCCAAAGGGAATAGAAACTCCAGAGGAAGACCAACAGTGTCAAGTAACTTGGATCCTTGGGGACTCCCAGAGACTGAAACACCAACCAAAGAACATACATGGGCTGGACATAGGCACCCAGTCAGCACATGTGTAGCAGATGTGCAGTTTTGTCTTCACATGGGTCCCCTATTGACTGGAATAGGGACAGATTCAGGAATAGTCTCTATTCCAGTCAATAGAGGTCACCTTGTCTGGCCTCAGTGAGAAAGGATGTGCCTAGTCCTGCAGTGATTTGATGTGCCAGGGGGAGGGGTCATACTTGGGGTCTGCCCCTTATCAAAGGAGAAGGGGATGGGGAGGGAAAGAGCTGGGAGGAGGTACTGAGAGAAGAGGAGGTTGATGTTGGGATGTAAAGTGAATAAATAAATAATTTAATTAAAAAGAAAAAAGGAAGGAAAGAAAATGCCTCCAAAGATCAGGCTAAAGGCAAGCCCTTGATGATCCACGGGAGAGGGCTACGCTGATTTTGAGTGGCAGTCCTGGGTTCTGTATGAAAGCACATTGAGCAAACCATGAGGAACAAACCAATTGGCAGAACTCTCCCATGGTCTCTGTATCAGCTCCTGCCCCCAGGCTCCTGCCTTGTTTGAGTTCCTGTTCTGACTTTCTTTGGTGATGAACAGTGATATAGAAATGTAAGCCTAATAACCCCTTCCCTTTCTAACTCACTTTTCCTTGTGGTGTTTCATCACAGCAATAGAAATCCTAAACAAGACACCTACTGAGTCTTGGCCATATCGCAGACCAGGCAATAAATTTTGTGCTATTGTTATATCATTCATCTTTATTTTGTTCAAAATTAGTACAATGTCATGTTTCTCCTTTGCCTTGAAAATTTAATGAGGCCAATTCAATTACAATTATAGACTATTCATATCACATCCACAAAATATCTATATGAAAAAGCATTATTATATTACTTGGTTATCAAAAGCTTCAAATTTGAACATTAATACAATTAATCAATAAAATGGAGAGAGTCTGGGATTGAACATTTAACTAAGTTGTATTAAACTGTATCTTTACAATAGGTAAGTTTGACTCCAAGAAAATAATATCTCTTTTTTCACACAGATTTTTCTCCCTCCTTTAAAGCTTTTAGTATACTAGGTTATCAAATATAGTACCTGACATACAGCCAAAAATAAATAAGTAATATTTTCTAGTAAATTATTAGGAAAACTCCAAACTGGATAAATAATAACTATTTCTTGATAATTTCTTTAACAATCAGAGGTTAACTAACTTAAAATGTTTAAGAAATAACTCTGCTCAGTGTTGATTTTTTTCAAAGACAGACTTTGTCCTTTGCTTCAAACTTCATCTCGAGCATTACTCATTAACCTTTCAAAGAATATTAGCATAATATTAAATTTATATTAAGTATATTATAACATATTAGCATATGTTAGCCTATTCCCTTTATTATATATATATGTTATATATAACAGATGCTATATATGTGCTAGTATAGGTTAATATCTTATAATTATATATAATGTATATGCATAATTATGTATATGTAATAAATATAATATTGTATATTACATACTATACATTAGCATGTATAATGTATTTGCATATTAGCATAATATTAAATTAGTACTAAAAAGTCAAAACACACTAGCATATTCAATGCAAGTAACCTAGATGATTAAAAAGTCATTGCTACCTCTATTCTCATCTCAAGACAACTCACTGGGAATCTGTCAGATGCATATGGCATAATAATTTTGTCTGTGCACCAAAAACTTCCCTTGAATTTAATGTGATTAATCAATTATTTAGAATGTCTTGAGAATGTCAGATGTGTGTCCAAACTCCAGTCACACAAGGAAAATAGTTTTCAGTTACTTGTCCAGTGGTTGAGCCAAGAAGATAGTAAATATTTATAGGTTTATTCCAGGGCACTGACTAACAGGGCCTGGCTGGCCTCTGAGAGAAAATAAACAAGGGTCTCCCACAGTGTAAGCCTGGCTGGCTTCATAGCCAACTTCTCTTTCTGCCCTTCACAGGGATTATATCCGGATCATCTCCAACCACATTTTGATGGACCCACTGTTAAGTTGTAACAAGTATTTTAGAGGGGACAAGAACAGTTTTCTTTTCTCTTGACCACATGTTTAGATTGGAGGAGTCTCGTGTTCATGCTGTCTTTGCCTCTTAGTTTGCTTATCCCATCTCAATAGGCAGCCACAGTGTTTGCTTTTGATCATTAAGCATTTGAACATTATGCAAAGCACTACAACAGAAAAGTATTTAAACAGTAGAGGATGCAAACCTGTCCAAGAAGTTCATCAGAAACTAAACATCTAACTTGCGGGAGACAGGACATGGACAGATGATGGCTCTTGAGTTACTCAGAACTCACACAGTTTGATTTCCAGGTTAAATATTTCGTTGGCTATATTGATGTCATATCTAAGGGCTGAAGAGATGGCTTAGTGTGTAAAATGGTCCCCATATGTACATGAAAATTTGAGTTTGGTTCCCTAGCAACTGCACGAAAAGCCACACATAGCAACACATGACTCCATTTATTCTGGAGAACAGAGACAGTGGGATCAAAGGTATTTTCTGGGCTTGTTCATCAGTGGAGCTTCAGGTTCCGTGACAGAACCTGTTGTAAAGGAAGGTGCAGATTGAGAGAGGGAGGAACCCAGCATTGACCTCTGACCTCCACAGAAGCATGGATGTATGTGCACCCCTCCACATATGGACATACACATATATCACATATATAAACATAAAATAACAATTTTTAAAAATACGCTTAGACTTATATAACCAAATACTCTGTGGGCTGATTTTATTGTTAAAATATTTATGTGGGTCCTGATTAGCACTACCAACTTCCAGCTACCCATGTTCTTATAATTCACCCATCTAGTCCAAACTGCTCCATTTTTAAAGTAGGAACCAGAGGGTCCAGGAAGTTAGCATGATACAGAACCATGCATAGCTGGTAATTATATGACAGGTTTTTCCAAGGGGAGATTCTAGTTTTATTTCTAGTTTTTCATCTTAATAAACTTAATTTTTACCTTTTAAACATTTCAAGGCAATCTTCTATAGCCCACTGGGGGCTTGAACTTCCTACGTAGCCAAGGATGACCTTAACCTTGGTCTTTTCTTGTTTCTATCTTCCAAGTGCAGCAGTTGCAAGCATTGGTGTGGTACTCAGTTTATACAGGGCTAATAACCAAACCCATAATCAAACCCATGGCGTGTATACACCAGACAAGCACCGTACTAACTGAGCTACACTACTGGTCCATTTTTAACTTCCTTTGGGTCCCATTGACAATCCATCGAAAATCTTGAAACCTCTTGAGAGAAAAACTCACATACACTTGGACATTTTCAACTAATTTAAGAAAAGATACAACTTCTGAGCCTCTAACTCCAGATTCATTTATGTGTAAACTTGCAAATGTTTATCAGAAGAGGGGGTATTTTTTCATGTGGAGTTTTATTATATTTTTTTCTTTGTTCTTTGGACTTGCAGACATGTTTGGCATGAAAGATGATCAGATACTGCCCACACTCCCTCTTCCAACTTTTCCATATCTTTCCAACATGTTCCCTCCAAACAATATATTTTTGTTATTTTGCCATTTGATAGTTCACTAAGTCCATTTAATGCTACCTATGTGTGCACAGGTATGGGACTATCCACTAGAGCATGGAAACCTACCTGTGTAACACCTTCAGAAAAGAATGATTCTCCCTGGGTAGCTATAACCTGCCAGTATCTCTTCACCAAAGGGTAGAGATAGGAGAGAACCTCCCTGGGTCCCATTGACAATCAGTCGAAAATCTTGAAACCTCCCTGTATATATCAGAATTTTGACTGGCTTGATAGGATGTCTTGTCCCATTTAGGACTGAGCACTCAGACTCTTATTCCAAGTTATTTAAAAATTATGTTTCCCTGTACTGGCTGTGGCCTATCACAAAAAGAAGCTTCTCTGGCCAAGGTTGAGAGCAGTCCACTTTGATAACATATGGGTATAAACATAAATGTTTAGAAAGCAACTTGACTAAGTGACCATTTAGAAAAACAACAATAGAAGTTTCTACCCTGGAGAACTTCTACAGCCATGGGCTCTTGACCAGGATTAGGCTAGCAGGCATGACACTTCCTGCCATGGATCGGGCCTCAAATCCCATCAGAAGGCCATTAGGAACCCTATAAATAGTTACACCGCTGTTGCTCTTTCCTGGCAAGTTAGGACAGTGGCATTCAGGGTCCAGCATATCTTTTCTCCCCTGCAGACTTTACAATGCCTTCTGGCACTTTGAAAGCTAGCTAATAATAGAGGGGAGAATTTCTTTGTTGGTTGAGATTGATTTCTCTTTGTCCTATCACCAAAGTATGTGATGACTTGAATAACAGGACCATACCATGTAGTTATAGTGTATATAACCAAGGGCAATGACTATAGAGTACGGTTTTTCAGAGACCTGTAGGGCCTCCTCCACCAACCAGGCATTAAGAGGTATTCCACAACTTGAACCACAATTGCAAGGGTAGACAGGAATTAACTGAGGAAAAGAAAACTTACCTAAGCACCACCTGCTGGTAGCATGCACCAGTAGCTATGGGCAGCTGAGACAGGACAATAGCTTGACTCTTCCTGGCCAAGGCCAGCATAGGAGATACAGATAGACATGATTCTGAAAAGAGAGGAGGAAGAGAAGGAAAGAAGGAGGGGAGGAGGGGGACAGGGAGGGGGAAGAAGGAAGAAACAGAGGGATTTTCTGCCCGAAGATAGTTTTCCACTCTTTCTTCCTAAAAACAGAAGCCGTGGGACTTTATCCTGTATCTGACATTGCACTTTCGGTGGCCTTTGTGATGAGATATCAGCCATTTGTTTCTTGTATCTCCTTCCTAAGAAATGGTTAAAAGATCCACTTTCAAGTTCTCTTTGTTACTTTATAATAAAAGAAACCATTTTAACAAATTGCTTTTTGTTTATTGTACTTAATTGCCTCATGCAGACCAGGGGACAAGAGCACATCAAAGCCCAGCAGTTCTGTCTTCTAATATTTGAAGCTTTTTTCACTTAAAGTCTGGACTTTTAAGATTCCTAAAGACTTCCTCTGCCCCTGAAACCCTGAAAATCCATACTCTGGCAAAGGTATCGACTTCCTCTGAGCAATATTGAAGCCTATTGTGAGCAGTAATCTTTCTTGGGGATTCCATAGTCAGCATACTTGGGCTCTGAATGGGATATTGTGGTGTTGGGGTCTTTCCAATTCAAGAAAGCCACAGGAGTTAAAGTCCAGTGTTAGCGCTGCTTCCTCCCTGTAAACTTAGTACTTGCAGTGGCTTACAGGCAGCTCACTATGGGATTATTGTTTGTATTACATAGACAACGGGATGTTTCAAAGTTAAAGCAGTTTCCACGCAATGCACAAATGAGAAGAATATGTCCCAGGTTCTGTGTTGTGAACTCTTCTATGCCCATGGGCTAATGCTAAATCTGCTTTAAATAATCCATACACATTTGGAATGATACTTTTCACATTCCCTTGGAACGATAACTCTACTAATTTGACTTAAAAGTTAGCAGCGCTCAGGTTATCTTGCTATCATCTTCCCCAACATATTTATTTTCCAGTTGTTGTTTAGAGTGAATTCTTATATGTTGAGTTCTCCCTTTCCCTTTAGTAAGAAAAAGCATCTGTTAAAAAACACCTATGTTCATATTTGTCTGTTCAGAAGCTATACTACCCCAAATAACCAGTTCTTTATGAGGAGAAAGGCAGGGATAACATGGCCTTGGCCCAATGCCTTCCCTTTGAAGGCAATGATATAGTCTCTAGAAATAAGTTCTGCTGTGGGTGGGAGGGAAAGAAGCTGCAGTCTCAATAAGGAGCAGGCTCTGTTTATCAGTGAGGATTTGTGTCCTTCCAAAAGAATGGTGGATAGCACTCCAGGCAGTTTCTGAAAGTCACGATAATTTATTTTCAAGGCCACACTGTAACACACACTGGCCTGTTTTGCTCTGTTTTCTAAGTCCATTCCAGAATCTACAAGTGGCTTATATGCAGCTCACTGAGGTGAGGTTGAGCAATTCTACAATAAGGTGTAGGTCTGTGCATGGGCCCTGAAGCTGCTGTGAAGCTTGTCCACTAGGCTGGTCCTTCTGATACCATCACAAAGGCCTAAGAGGGTACTCTGAAGGACATCGGGCTTTGGCAGTTCTTGCTTTTGTGGGGTCTAATAATAATGACAAGGAAGGGAAAAAGGCACAAGGCCATGTAAACGGAAATCAATGGTTTCCCTCCAACAATATTTAAGACTGAAGGGAAGTTTTTGAAAAATTGTATCTGTCACATTTTCCTAAGTTTAAATCCTGATTGAAGAAATTTCTACCTTTGACCATATTGGCTGGATGGAGTCTCAAACAAAATTACAAACTTGGCCCTACTATGGAAGCTGGTAAAAGTAGGAAACTGCTGGATGGCATTGAGAAAGAACAAAAGGAACCAGGAGTGGATGAGGTCAAAGTCCCAGACTTGGAGAACCACCAAGCTGAGTACTACTACTACCTTTGGTTTTTGATTAGATCTCATCCTTCCTCGCAGTGAAAGACACCTACCCAGGAGCTCCTGGAAGTCTTATTGTGGAGGAGACACAGAGCAGAGACCAGCTTTTCAAACAATCTATTTCTCATAAATCAATTCTCAGGTAGAAGGCAATAGAACCTCAGAAATTTGAGCGTGAAATTCTATACATAAGGTTTCTTGGCAGCTTCGTTAGCATGCACCTAGGAGGGGCAATGGATTCCTGGGGGAACAGGGTCAGGAGGAGGCTGAAATGCTGGAACGATCTGAGGACAAGTTCAGAGAATGCCAAAGCAGAAAACCTGCTTAAATACTTAATGACTTCCACTAAATCCCCTGGTAGACAACGAGGAAAATCCATGGAGAATCAAAAATTAAGCAGTCTGATTCTAAATGGTCCAGGAGTTTAGGATGACATCCAAACAGGAATTAGAATATCTGTAAATGAGAAACTGCTTCATGGCTGGTGATGTGTTTCAAGATGCAATGTTTGCCTAACATGATCAAGGCTCTTGGAAGAAAAGAGAACAGAACAGGAAAAGGAAAGAGATAGAAAACAGGGAGAGAAGAAAGGAAAAATAGTAAAAACAAATAATCTATCGTGCACAAATAAGCTAAGAACAGATAGCAAGTGAATTCTTTGCTCAGGAAAGAATTCTTGAGTGCAATAATAAAACTGACAGTAGACAACAGTGAAATCAATTGATACAGAAAACCAGAAAAGCCCAATTTGACTTTTAAAATTCCAATAGAATGTAGAACCTGATACTTTTAAAGAAAAAAAATTGCATCCTGTTTAGGCAAATTCTGTTCATAAATAAACAATTTATTTTCATGTAAGTTAGACAGTCTTGGTGGTTGCAGCCCATGCTCAGCAGGCCTTGTTACACTGAGTGTGTAACAGAACATTTCATGGTGGGTGTGTGTGGTGGAGAGGGTCTTGTCATCTTATGGCAGCCAGGAAACAAAGGAAAGAGGTATAGGAAAAGACATTGGATGTCCCCTTCAAGAGCCTACTTCTGATAACATAACTCGCCCTAGTGGGTCCCATCTCCTAATAGCACCATGAGTTTGGAACCTTATATAGGTCACCAAAAAAACATTTTAGATCCTAAATGTGACAGATACTGCCAACATGTTTTTCAAAGATGCGACCAACATACACACCTGTAGGGGCTATGCTACAGGCACATCTCCATTGCAGCTGGCACCTGCTGCTGCACCTTTCTCCTAGCTACCATTGGAGACGAGGGGAAGATTTGCACTGAAATGACCACTTGCTTTATCTTAGTGAACAATAATGCACAGTACTTTGTGGACACAGTTACCACGAGCAACTCTTATGTGAAATGGAAATTAAAATCCTTTCTCTGGTGTCTGATCCGATTCTATTTTCTCATTTCTCTGTCAGTCTTCCCAGGATGTAGAGAATCATGTGCCTCTGTGTATGCATGTGGAGAACAGAACAAGATATTGACTAGCCTCCCTTATAGATATATTTCTTGACTGAGCATAGTCTGAGCATGAAGGCTTCATCTGCTTCTTAGGCATAACTGGAATTACCAGTGAGTGAGGATGCTCCCTGACTCGAGTACATAATCCCCAGACACAGATGAACTCACATGATGTCAATGACCTTTGCATGGAAACAAAATCCATGACAAGTGCCAGGAACAATTAGGGCACCGAAGTCCTCCTAAAATGAGTTGGTCATGGAATTAAAGGGATTGTGGTTAAAGACACTAAACATACTGTTTTTTAAAATAAAGGGAATCATTAGTGGATGCCTGCATTGTTCATCCACCTTAAAGAAAAGCAGGACACACTTTTATCTGGCTTTGACAAGCCATGAAGGGGCAGAGTCTCCTGAGTGCAGGCCCTGTGTCCATTATCTAAAGAAAGCAGAAAGCAAAAGACCTCTTTAGCACACCAAGGACAGTCAATGCAGCAACGATACTCTCTGCATGTGTTGGAATGAAAGAAATCTGATAGGTTTTGGTGCTGAAGGTGGTGAATACACTCGGAATTCAGACCACACACCTTTCTCTTAGGAAATATGATATATTAAATTTCTCCCACTTCAAATCTAATATTGTCTTCATCTGGCACAAAGAGAAAAGACTGGGCAATACCTCGGTTGGCAGGCAGTTTAGGCATGTGACTCGGACATCCTCCTTTTGCTTTTCTGCCAAACCACATGCAGTTTATATGTTCTTTGCAAGCCATATAGCATATCTGCTGTCCAGATCTGCCATCAAATTGTTAATTAGCCTTTGGCTTCCATTTTCATTCTAAAGCATCAAGGACTTGGACAGAAGGCTTTGGGTCTTGGATTTTATACAGACTCTATGCTCCCAGAACAATATTCTTTCTTCACTTTCTGTTCTTTTAGGTATTCTGGAGAGATGTGTGCATCTATCAATGGTAAACACACAAAATCTAAGTTCCTATCTCCTGTCACAGTGTCACCAGGAGTTGGAGAGGGAATAGCTGGACTGTTTGGAAGCCTTTTGACTTGGCCTTCTTTATTTGGCAACTTAAGAAAACTTACACCAAGATGAGGGAAGAACTGAGCATAGAGACCATTTTATAGAACTTTTCTCTGCCCATCATTTAGGACTTACTTCAGCAGATCAAAAGGAATTCTACTAGCAACACTATGAGCGTTCAAGCAATTTCTATTCTAAGGCCCAGGCAGCTGATGCCAGCACAATCTTATTGAATCCTTGGTTGTCTAAGGCTAGACCACACTGTTGTATGGTAGTGGGTTTTGATGAATTTCTATATTATGATCTTCAGTTTGAATAACTCCTAGCAGAACAACAGGAAAGTGACACCGGGTAGTAAGTGGGTTACAAATCAAGTGGTTCTGCAGGCTCTTGATAATTTGCCATGAAATTCTTACTTAGCAAAACCTGGAAGCAGGCTTGAGGTACAGCCTGCATTTTGTATTTGCCAAAGAAAGAAAGGTTTGGTATCTCTGGCTCTTCTTCCTGGATTTCCCATCTGGGAAATGAATCCCAGGCTTTTCCGTGACTGGTTGGTGTAAGTCACTCTGCTCTTTCAATTCAGACTTCCATCTTAACACTGGAACTCACTGGCTGCAGAAATGCTCTTAAACATGTTTTCTTCTTGTACCTCTGGAACGTGACCAGACCATTAGGCCATTCCCAGTGCAAAATATGATTGAGAAACAATTGTTTGAGAGGTAGGGAGATGCTATACCAGGTGAATAAAAAACATAGCAGTGACACAGCCATGTAATACTTTTCTGAGATCTTAGTGGTTTGAAAAAATGCTACCACTTAGTAGAAACACAATACAAATGTTAATATGTTTAATTGCCAATTCACAATGAAAGAAATTTAGAATGCACTGCTTCTTGGTATGTCACACTTTCCACTTAGCTATTTTATTTCCTTGTGTTTTTCTTGGAGGTAGGCTGGAGGGCATCAATCCACCACTGATATTTCCTTAGAACAGAGCCGCCCTTCTCTCACTGTTAGCTTTGCCTCTCTTTACCTGTCCAGTAATTTACAAAACTGATTCCAAGACAAAAACAGAAAGCAATTCAAGAACTCTGAAATCATTGGATGCAGGAGTTACTAGTATGTTATCCTTGCAAAATGAGCATCTGTGATTTTTCACAGACCAAGCCAAAGACAGAGCCATGCACAGACGCATGCACACACCATTACAATTCTTGTGAATGAAGACAGTCTGTTTTCTGTGGATTCTCAGAGCAATGCTATGCTCCTACAGATAAAGAAGCTCTCAAGTTGTAGTTACATTTTCTTCAAACATGTGCAACTTCTGTAATTTATTATATAATATATGTAATATGAAAAATATAATGAAATATAAATATACAAATCCTCTATAATATATTATGTATAATTATGATTATACACTATATGATCATATATAATACAAATAGTTGTGTGTGTTGCAGTTTTAGGTTTTTGCTTTGTGTCTCCTGTCATTTGTTTCTACCCTCTAAATTGTTCAAAGGAAAGAAATTACATTGTTCTACGTTTTGTGCGTTTTTACTTTATTCTTGTTTGTGTCTGGGTGACCTTGAGAAAAGCAGGACTCTGGGTCTGGCTTCTCATCTCTTTCCTCTGGCCTGCAGGACAGAGTCAGACACCCCAAGTGGTATGTGATTCTTCCTTTTACTCAATTCTTATCTCTTTCTAGGAAGTCTTAAAAAATTGCAGTTTTCCTTCACTCTAAAATGTACACAGTATCCCAGCCCAGAGGAATTTGTACAAATCATGTGTTCTTCGGGGGATTTGGAGCTGGTACACTCTGGGAAGCCCGTCTTGCTCTGCTTTGTATCACCCTCTTCTCATATACAATAGTAAATTCATGCTTATTTTAAAGGCTATCTGCCTTTGTAACTCACTTCTACAAAAGAATCAAAATATCCTTTAATGGGTAGAGAATATTAAATGCATAGAGAATTTTTTCTCCATCTCCCAGGAACGTTTAGGATGTCTGTGTTTCAAGACTAGTGAAATGATTCAGTTCACGGAGTGTTTTACCGTGCAACATGAAGACTTTAGTTCAGCTCAGCAACCAAATAAAGATGCAGACATGGTGACACTCATTAGCAACCCTAGTGGTGAGGTGGACCCTGGGGTGGTGGTGGTCTAAGAAATTGATCATGTGGTCTGATGCCTAGTAATTCAGTTACAGTGAACTGCAAAAATAGCTTAACATTACAAGACCCTTCAAGTAACCTGTATCCTGACAGTCTTCCTGATGAGTATATAAAATTGAGTTAAATACAGCAGGCAAGGGCTCCTGTGGTTTTTCCATCAGTTCTCTTGGGGAGTTATTTCTCAATAGTTAGACCTTGGGACAATGGACTGAGATAAAATTTAAAGTTTGCAAGTTGGATTTTTTTTTTCAAACTGCTTTTAAAATATTTTGAAAGACTGCTAAGGAACATCTCTTGGTTATTGAATTTTTCTCTCATTTTGCCAATAGATTCACACTTTCACTATTTCATAATTTTTTATTAGGATAGATAGGAATCAGTTAGCTAATCAGTTACTATCTGTTGCTAAGAAACTAGACATTTAGCCAAATGGTTCATTCCAGAAATGATGCAGGGAGGAAAATGTTCTTCTTATCCAACTTCTACTAAAATGTGAAGTAACCGTGGGTATCCTCATTTTGCTTCACTTTGCAAAGGTATTTGAGAGTTTTTCCAGGACTCTATTTTAACATTCTGGGTTCTATTTTAACACTTTGTATGAACCAGACATTAGGAACCCCATCGGCTGAGTTTTGGTACTATGACCGCACTGTTTATGTGATGAGATCACCTGAGATGATCAGGGTCAATTGTATAGGAAAGTCTGAACTTCAGGTTAGTGAACCAGATGGGAAGATGTGATAGTTCCAAATGCATTCAAGTACTGAAGGCATTTTTAAATATTTTGAACTCAGAGAGTTGGTGTTAAAACCTGTAATCCTAGTTTCCTAAAGGGTCTGTCTCTTGTAGAAATTTTAAGTTTTGATAACAGTTTTGGAGGACCTCATTGAAACAGGATGATTGGCTGAGGTACAACTTGATAGTTATGAAAAATAAACTGGACTATCCAAATCCAGAAAAAAAAAATCTTACATTCCAGATTTTAGCACAGAGGAGAAAAAAATTCAAGTTATCTAATGACCCCAAAAGATAAGAGAAACCATTCCATGTCACATGCACTGTTCTCACTGTCACTTGAACTACAAAGCTAATCAGATCCCCAAATCCCAACATCACCAACAGTGCTCATGGCTTACTGACTTCAACACAGATAAATGGCCCCATTAACGTCAGGGCAGTTGTGTTTGTCCGGGGAATAGACGTCTGTATTTTAAATTGCATTATCCAGCTTATCCAAGGGATAAGAAATGTTTACTTTCACAGATTCCAGGCTTCTGAGCTGAGTTAAACAGGACAAGTTTAAAGGCAGGGGCTCAGAGAAGTCCATGGCACGTTGACAGCTCTGCTGTGGTCTGCAGAGGCTGAGTTAGGAAAATCCAAGCTTATCTCAGGAGCTCCCGGGCTGAGAGCTGGTGGCTCTCAGGCCTTCTGCTACCTGTGTCCTCTGTAGTGGCTGGTGTAAGATGAATGAGTGGAAATACCCTGAGAAGAATTTGGCATAGGATGAGTGTTCTCAGATGTATAGCCAAGGACTTCTCAATAGCCCCTGAAGGTTGGGAAGTGAACAGGACAGCAGGCCAGGCCGCAAGTGTGGCCTTCCTCCATCACTGTTCAGACACAGGTAGGGCTCAGCCTTCAAGAACAAATCTGTGTTCTTGTCGAACCTCTTATTGCTGACGTTATGTTCTACTTAGAGATAAAACGGTTCTTCCTTTCTAGATGGAGGAAAGGCAGAGACAGACTAAGAGAAAGAGAACACAGCAATCCAATCTGACAAGCTAACTCCCCTTTCAACCTTCCTTCAGCCAGCCTTCCCCTGACTTGGGCCTGGTAAGCTTAGAGCATGTGGCAGCTGCTTGCTGCCATCTGCTGTACTTTCTGTTGCTAGCAAGCAGAGGACCCTGGCTCCCCATTGAGAAAATGGAGGGGGGAAATGGAGGTGTCACAGAGGCTGTCATGGGTGCCACAGCTTACCAGCACATAGGTAATCTCCCAATATTGCACTTGTAGATTTTGACCACCTAGCCACCATTATGAATGAACCAATGCCATGGTTTCGGGACTTAAAAACTTTTTTTTTTCTGCACACTGTAATTGTCTTTCATTTTACATTTTTGAACAGGAGAGAGAAAAAAAACTACACTGAGAAAATTAGTTTTAAACAATTTAAGATGGCTGAATGCTTGAAGTCTAACATAAATGCCCTGTCAAATAGTGTAAGCCATAACTGGTGTTTGAGATTCTGTAAGGACAAGGAAAACTACACCTAAAGATGATGAAGACATCATGAAGACATAATCACAATATTCTCCCTCCCTTCTAATAGCCCTATTCCTTCATTTTCAGTCTTGCTTCGACTTCTTCAGTGTATCTATCCCCATTGGATGGATTCCCTTTCAGAAGCTCATTATAATGTGACTTCTAGTACCAACCCACAAACAAAACAAGTGAGGTTCATTTGGGGCTCATTTAGTTCTTGGTTTAGAAGCTGTCTTCCTTGGCACATCCCAGATCGCAGGTGTTAAAACATGATCTGCTTCTGGCCTTTGGAAAACGTAGCTTAACCCTGATTTTCTCTTATGACACATTGCTTCTTGGTTCTCCTGCCTGCTGATTTTTGAAGGTCAAAGGGAAGGCTTGACTTTACTTCTCCTGGTCATTGGCCAAAGAAATGGACCAAGTTGACCTCATTGAGTATGAGTTCACCTCATCGGCAATGCAGCTCACTTTACATCTTCCATTCACTTGCCCTTACTGATAGCGATGACTTTGGCTTTCACAGAAAGTCATTTATTTTGCCCTCCTGCCTGTTGGGTTTCTCCAGAGACTACAGGATGGGTTGAAGAGTGGAGCCATGTTCAATAACTTTTGAAATAGAGATTTATAGGACTTTTATTGTTGGCTGCACAACCTCTGGCCACATATCCAGGATCTTGTAACAGATTCCCTAAAGACATAACATCTTTCTCTGTTGATCTAGTGATGATAGTGTTCTGTGCCTCAGTCTACATGGGCTGGCATGACGTACTTTTTACTTTATATTGCTACCATAAATCTATTTGTAAAAGTTCGTTTAGTTTCTTACCAATATCAAGAAAATGAAGGACAAAATACCAGTAACTTTATGAAACTTGGTAACTTTATGAAAACTAATAATACCAAGAAGTGGATGAGAATACTGTGCATGACCTATATCTTCCTGTGTTACTCATATCTACCAATAAGGAGGCATGCACCATAAGCACAGATCTGCATATCTGAATGTACTCAATAAGAAAGTTTGAACACTCTTTCAAAGTGTATATTGGTCTCTGCTTATTCTGAAAATGCCAAAAAGTGCAAGGAGAAATAGTTGGGATAGGATTCTAAGTTCAAATCACCAATATTGACTTAATTTGTGAGAACACTGCCATCTGCCAGTTGAATGAGGTTCTTATTTTTTTCCGTGTTCTCACTATGTGAGACATAGATTTCATTGTGGATTCAGTTATTGAGTATTTTGTTTATACGATCTCTCAAACATTTAGACTGTACATGAGAGAGCAAGAGGAAGAGAGAGAGGGTTTATTGCTATAAATTTCTAGTTTTTTGCCTTATATTTAGCAAATATTTGGGAAGTGTTCAATAAATAACACAATTAGCAGGCTTCTGATATCAAACAAGATGGATAGAAAAGACTTAAACATTGTGAATAGTGAGAAAGGAGAGGCAAGAGTTATGCTAAGGACTGGGGTATAGCCTGTGTTAACGGCAATCCAAAGTAGTATCTATGTCTCTTCATCCTTTGCCTTAGAATCACTGAATCCTTGGGCAGAAAAATAATCTAGTCTAATGTCTCCTTTTTTGTTGAAAAAGGAAGGAAGTGGTCAACTGATCCATCATTCGCCAAATGCCAAATATTACTGCTTCATGTTTATTCTCTGTGAAGGTTGAAACACAAATACAAGATAAATAAAAGCTGTATTTTTATAGTGTTTTTTTAAGTTCTTGCCTTGACTTATTGTTTATGTACATGTAAGATGTGATTGTAAATGAATACTAATTAATTTAAAGTATTTAATTAAAATAGCAATATTTATTACTATATCATTTGATGACACCTATAAAGATGTATAATCATGATAGTATATTAATACTAATAAATAATTGTAATAGAAGAAAAATTTCCTTTTATTGCTAGTTTACATCTTACCATGTGCCAGGTAGTTGTCTAAGTATTTATTTATACATGTAATTATTTAGTCACCCTAACAAATACTCTGATAAGTATACATGAGAAATCTGGGGCACAACAGTTGGCCAGGAGCACAACCTAGTAAAATTCATGATGATTAATTGATCCAATCTGATTCTGGATGCCAAATAATTGTCTCCCACAATGTTTTCTGTCTTGGATAGTCCTTACCATATAAATGGAAAAGCTGTCATATAAACATGACAGTACAGTACGGGCAACGGGTCCTGAAATTTGGCTGTATGAGAAATTACAGGAAGGAACAGGTGGACAACATTCATTAGGCTTTGAACCAAAGCCAGTCACTGTTCACACTTTTGCCAATAGAACCTGACCCTTGACTACTCCTACTGAAAGTCGTCTATGTCCTCTTCTACTTACCCATTGGTAGTGCAGAATGTGTCACTAAATCTGCAGGAAATGTCATAGATCCATGGGACTTGCTCATTTCTCACTCTCTGTCATGAAGACTCATGATCATTGGTAAGGAGCTTCAAAGCCTGGAAAAAGTAGCAGACTGGAGTTTTTCCACATTCTAGCAAATTAAGAATCCATCAACAGAGATATACAGATAAGTTGCATTCAGTTTTATTTCCATGACTACAAGTTAATTTTCTTGAGATTTTACTATCCATAATTTTGGGCTAAACAATTGATTACATAATATCTTGGCTGAGAATTTAATCAGCACAGAGCTGAGCATAGTTCCACAAGTGGTAACTAAAGTTTTATGATGCGGGATCCATCATGGACATCAAATCCTTAGATGTTCAAGCTGCATTTATAAAATACTTCAATGCTTGCATGTACTGTACACATTCCATCTGAGTTAGATTTCTATTTCTGTGATAAAACAGCATGACCAAAAGCAATGTGGGAACAAAAGCTCACTTTCCAGAAACTACACTCTTTGAAAAAATTGCTTCTCCCTATCCGAGTTGTTCATATCTTCTTGGCTAGGGATGCAACTTCATATCCAACTCTCTTCTCCATTCTGAGATTTGGTCTCACTTGTGCATACATAGGACTTGTTCATCCAGTCATAACAACTGTGGCTTCACCTGTGCAGCTGCCCTGCTATGTCCTGGAGACATGTGTTTCTGTGTAGGCATCCACCATTTCTTGCTTTGACTCTCTTTCATCTCTTTCTTTTCCAATTATACTTGACCCTTAGGAGGAGGGGGAGGATATATGCTTTCCTGATTGCCAATAAAAATAGTTCTTCAAAACTAAAATGAAGTAAAAAAAATAAAATAAACATTCATAGAACAAATACTCATACCTTCTATGTTCTTTCATGAATATTTTAATATATTTTCTGTCTCATTTTTCTTTATCCATATGTCTATTCACCTGTTCAAACTTTATTGCTAAATTATACTAAAGTTTTTGAGACAATCTTAAAACAAAAATATTAAGAACTATGCTTCTATCTAGAAACAGACCAAAGAATGATAACATTTTACCCAACTGTTACAAATTTATAGAAACTATCATTAATAATAAAGACAAGTTACAATCACAGAAGTCAATTATATTATAAAATTAAAGTTTGGCAGACAATGCACAATGCACACGTGTCTTAGTTTTCTAATATTAAAATAAAGTTAATTAATGACATATTCTATAGTCCATAAATATTATTTCCAAAAGAGTAACTTTTTGTGAGCTGAAAATAACATCTTCCAAATGATATATTTTGACAGTTATGTAATTCAAATATTGGATGAAAATGTCTTTAGGAGAAAGTCTTCCCCTGACAATTTCCAAGTCCAAAGACTCTTTCTGTTCAGTCATTCACCTACTATGACTGGTTGAGATGAATTCTGTTGATGAAATACCAAGGGTCATTGTGTTAAGGAATGATTGACCATGACAAGTTTCAGCATTCCATATGCTTCTTTCAATCTTTGTATCCTATCACTACTTTGGAGTCAAGCATCCAAAAGCCTATTTCATCATAGTTAAAACTCTCTGTGCACACACTGTCTGAGCGCTGTGCTTCTATGCAAACTCTCCCCATTCAGTGAGAGCCTCCAGGACCCAAGCTCCTTTTCTAGCTGGTCTCAAGCTCATGGAATCCATTCCTTCTTGTCCCAGTATCACTTGGGACTCCAAGTGTGAGGCATGTGTGCTTCTTGGTCTTGCTCCTTCAGAAATCTGTCATAGCAAAGTGCAGTCAATATCTGGTCCTCCTGAGATGCCAATCCAGCTCTCTGCCTCCTCCTCTTCAGATCATCCTCGGAGGAGACTTATTTAGTTGCAGTAGAAACATTATAGAGTATCGAATCATTTATGGAAAGATGTTTATGGTGTCTTTTAGTCTTAGACACTGTTTTCTCTTTTAAAGTGAGATTATAGCAGAATGAGAAGTCTTGATTCCCCTGTTGATCTTGCTTTCTTCCAAAATGTTTATAATGAGAGCATAAACAATGTTTAATATGACTTCTGTTCCCAGCAAATGCAATGAGGAGGCTATAGCAGTGAAATGGAGGGAAAACTCTAGGGTATAAGAAACTCCAAGTGTGAGGCATGTGTGTTTTTAGTGAGGTAATGAGAAAAATGCAGTTGTGGAAACTTATATGGAATGCAAACAGTTGTTTTGTCCTCATCTCATTTGTTCTGTTGAAGAGTTAGCTATTGGAAGACAGGTCTTGGAGAAGCGATGAGGGCACTAAGTCAAAGAGAGAAGGTTTGCCTTAGATAATAGCATTGGTCCTATCCCACATTATTGGAGGAAAGAAGGCTATGGGTACTGGTTCCAGTACCTAATAGAAGTGTGCAACATTAACACACAGGCATTCTAAGCAAAGCATAAATGTTGGCCAACAACTGATAGTAAGAGGGTTTTATCCAGGTAATGGATATTTCTCAGCTGAAGATCTGGAGTAGCTAAATACTTGAGATATGTAGAAGGTGTAACTGTGGAGAAAATGACTAACCAGGATAAAAGGTGTTTGTGAAGGAGTGACTGCTATTCTGGGTCACAGTCACTAATGGCTTGATAAGGGAAGTTTGTGTTCAGGATGGCAAACTCTTCACGTACCACAGGCTAATTGACTGTGTCACTGGAGTGAGGGGATTTTTAAACCATGGTGAGTAAATGGCTAGACATGGGGATGGAGATTTCATAAAGAGAAAGGAGAATGAGTCTAACAGTGACATTCAGACATAGGACATTGCAAATGGAGGAGTCTACATGGCAACTGCATAATAGCATAGCAACAGTAGTGGTTCCTGAGTGCCTTGTATTAGAGAGCTCATAACCATGAACTCATTCACACTTCCAAAAAGCTCTCAGTCAGGACACACACATTTTCTTCTTTGGAGAAAATGCTGAGTGAGCTGTTAACTCTCATGTTCATATCACTAAGGTAGAAAGTGTCTTGGATATTTTGCAAAATGAATAGTAGCCTAGGGTGTGACAATAGGAGGCAGGACCAAGTAAGAGAAAATATTACTGAGATATATGCAAAGGACATGGGTACAAATATTGGAATGAAGAAGAAATCATGCAAATGGGTCTTCAAAATCACCAAGAATGATAAGAGAAATCATAGCAGTAAAAGAGGCTGAGGAGAGCAATGAGCAGCCAGCAGAAAAAAAGAGAAAATGTTTGATTCTGGTGTGCACAGTAGGGCAAATAAAAGTATAGTTACTTACTGGATGTTTTTAAAAATAGGAGAAAAAATTGTAAGATTTTCACTATAAAGAAATGACAAAAGTTCCCAGGGATAAATATGTTTCACCTGATACCCAGGGTAGGTAGAAGGGGAAGGGGAAGGGGTCCTTCTTCTCAAAGGAGAAGGAAAGATTGGGGGTGGAAATGGGGGAAGGATCTGTGTGAAGGGGGGCTGGAAGAAGGGGGTGATATTTGTATGTAAATGGAATAAAGACATAAATTAATGGAAAAATATATTTTACTTGACTTGAGCAATACACAATACGTGTATCGGCCACACTGTTTTCTAAACACACACATACAATTTTTGGGTGTGTATACCACATTGCCTTAAACATACATATTCAGCTGTTACATGCTTGCATGTGTGTCAATTAAAATATTTTTAAAAGATCACAAGTGGGAAGGCAATTAACAATGTAGGCCTTAAAAAGGATGAAAAGACAGCCCCAAACTGACATTTGCTGATATTGAGAGCAACTAACTAGAATGTTGACAGGTAACAACAGAAGTGGTAATTATCGAAGACTTCATGTTCAAGTCGGAAGTCTCAGTACAAACAGTTTCTATGAACCAATGAGGAAAGAGGGAAGTCCATTTCAGGGACCTCACATATTTGCAGAAATGGGAGCATAGTCAGTTTCCTCTTGAAAAGATCATGGAAGAAAGGGACTGAAGAACAGTAAGACAGACAGCTAGTGGAAGAAATAAAATAATATACAGAGAAGAGTCTGAGAATGTGAAGATTTCCACAGGGCTCCAACAAGACTTAGGAAGGTGCCTGAAGGATCAGCTAGTGCAAGCTTAGCTGTGCACGAGGTGTGATTGTGTGTCAATGTGTGTCTATGATCCATGACCAAGACCTGGGTGGATGAGATAAGAGTAGAAAAAGTTGAAGAGATGGGGAGAATCATGGGTGTGGAGTAAACACTTGAATGGAGATGAGGGGCCAGGTCTTACTCTAGTATTATGTTCTGAAAATGAGTCTATGCTCCATCCTAGACCACATGGTTGTCTGTGTGAGACATTGGAATTATTTTCTAATTTGTAAACTTCCAAATAGCACTTGGTCTTTCCACACATAATTGAGACAATAGCTATTATAGTACTGATAAGGGGCCACCATAGATTAGTCACTCTAACAAAACCAACTGTGGATGTCATGGTGAGTATAAGGATAACACATAACATAATAGTCGAACAAAATCTCCATTATCTCTTTATTTTCTGCTACTTTTCCAGGTGTTTTATCATGATGCTTTTGCTTCTGCATGTTCCTCTGTGACTAGCATAAATAGCTCATAAGCTGGCTTGGGATGTGGCCTTCAGTCACTTGCACCTGTCTTCTTTTTGAAACACAAATATTTTATGTTCATACCAGCTAGATGACAACTTTTCCTCAGATCACAACAGGATGTTATCTTAGACTTGTTGGTAGCCATGGAAACTAAAGAAGAAAAACAGTACTAGTCAGGTCTATAGGAAAAGTATGTTAGGGTTTCTATTGCTATAATTAACATCATGCCCAAAACGCAAGTTGGGAAGGAAAGGGTATATTGGACTGACCCTTCCATACCACTGTTAATCATCGATGGAAGTCAAGAATTCAAACAGAGCAGGAACCTGGAGACAGGAGCTGATGCAGAGGCCATGGAAAGGTGCTGCTTACTGGTTTGTTCACCATGGTTTACTTACCATGCTTTCTTATAGAACCCGGGACCACCAGTCCAGGGATGGCCCCACCCACCATGGGCCTTCCTTCATTGGTCACTGACTGACAAATGCTATACAGCTGGATCTCATGGAGGCATTTCTTCAACTGAGGCACCTGCCGTTTTGACAACTGTAGCTTGTATGAAGTTTCCCAGCTAATCCAAATTAGCTGTCCCCTTCCCCAGCTGCATGTGATCTTGCAAGATGCATGAGTGTATGGGGAGCAGAAAGTCACTTGAAAGTGTGGACCCATAATGCAGCTTCCATAAGGTCACTAGCCTTGGTGGACAAGAACTGGAGGTACTCTAGCTATGCGGGGGTCACTTCCTATCTTAGTTAGGATTTCCATTGCTGTAAAGAGACACCATGACCAAGGCAACTCTTATAATGGACAACATTTAATTGGGGCTGGCTTTCAGGTTTTGAGGTTCAGTCTATTATCATCATGGCAAGAAGCATTCAGGCAGGCATGGTACTGGAGGAGCTGAGAGTTCTACATCTTGTTCTGAAGGCAAACAGAAGAAGACTGGCTTCCAGGCACTTAGGAGGGTCTCTCAAAGCCTAAACCCACTGTGACACACTTCCACCAACAGGACTACACCTCCTAATAGTGCCACTCCCTGGGCCAACCATATTCAAACTACCACATTTACTTTCTGTAAGTAACCTTTTATCTGAGTTCTATAAGAAAGTCCAATAAACTCACTGTTCTCAACCAAATTCAACCTTGGATACATCCTACTTTGGTCTGTCATTGATGCCTACCTTGGGTAACTAAATGTTTGGTTTTGATTCCCTGGGTAAAGTAACTTGTGAAAGAAAAGGTTTTATTTCCTCTTACACTTTACAATCTATCATAAGGGACCTGGAGTCAGGAACTGAAGCAAAAGCCATGGAGAAATGTGACCTACTGTTTTCTTTCCTGTGGGTCACTCGGTTTTCTTTCTTTTACAACCTAAGGTCTCCTGCCCAGAGGTATCACCATCCACAAGAAGCTAGATCCTCCAATATTAATCATTAATCTAGAAAATGCCATACAGAGCTGCCAACAGGCCAATGTATGGAAGCATTTTCTCAATTAAGATTCCTTCTTCCCAGATATGTCTAGGATTTATTGTGTCAGGTTAACAAAACTCACTCACCAGGATGTGATCTCTACATTACCTATAATACCTAATTCAGTGTTGTGGTCTCACATATGTGAACACTTGGTCTCTAGTTGGTGCTGCTGCTGGAGCTCTAGAAGCTTTAGGTGGTGAAGCCAGCAGGGAGAAAGCTTGCCGCAGGAGTGGGTGCTGATGGGTTATAACCTTATCCACGTTCCTGCTTTTGCACTTTTCTTCCAGTGTACGGCTGAAACATATCTCAGTTTCCTGCTTCCATGCCTTCCCCACCATAATGGATTCTCTGTCTTTCTGGAACCATATACCAAGTAAACTCTTTTATAAGTTGCTTTGGGTTATAGAATCTTATACCCACAACAGAAAAGTAATTAATACACATGTGCTGTACTCACATCCTCCTGTATACTTGAAATAATCTCTGCATTACACATAATTCCTAAAAGTTTATATATTTTATATATATTATATATATAATGTGCATAAATACATTTATGTGTACATACATGTTTATATTTATATACATATATACACATTTATGTGTATATGTGTGTATATGAATACATATCTATATATATACATCTATACATATCTTCATGTGCATGTGCATATCTATATATGTCTGTATACACATATGTGTCTATACAAATCTGTATGTGTATATACATGTACATAGGTATATGTTCATGTGCCTATACAAATCTATATGTTTATGCAAATATGTGTATAGGCACATATACATGTCTATATAGACATAGATTACATAGATAGGTGTATTATACATTTGTAGATACACATATAACAGGTAGAAAAAGAAAAATAAATCTATTGGGAAAGTAAGAAAAATAAAATTAGTGTGAAGAAGTGCAAAATCAAATAAAATAACACAGAGAATAAAGAGGAGAAAATGAAGAACAGTCATAATCCTAGAAAACATTGTGGAAAAAAAAACAGAGCACTCATAACAGAAGACAGAAAATGCACAGTGGAGAAAGAGCACAAAACTACCTGGAAATTAGAGAAGAAAGTATATCTAACAGAGATGCAGAAATGGAGAAAGAATGGATTAAAACCACTGGAACAAATAGAAATCGTTTAAGAGAGAGAAGACACGCAGTTGGGTGGGATTTGCATCTGAGATGCATGGAGATCTGTATGGGGCAATGGGGGATGAGTACAAAAACACATTGTATACATATGTGAATAAAATTTAAAAGTACAATTTTAAAAAAATAATTAAAAACCAACCATTTTGACACTTGGAGTAAAAGGTGATTTATATATTATATTATTAGCATCAACAAAGTTCTTTAAAAAGCATAAATCAGAAAAGTATTCAAAAATGAAATCATCTAACTGTTTCATTAAACTATCATTAAACTATGATGACTTTGCTTAGTTGAAGTTCACATACCTTAATTTAACCATGATTTCAAAGTCCTTGGATTGCCATGTGGAGAGGCCAGAATATATTCATGGGCTTGGCTGTTCTTGGGTTTATACTCTTTGTAGATATAAATCTGGAAAAGATCCCAGTAGGTCATGCATTTGCTTCATTTGGTATTTATTCATGAATTCAAACAATTAAATGAATTATTGTTGGCACGGCAGAGATGAATGGCTACTAAGAAGGTCTGTACCATATATGAGTAATGAGTATAAACATGTACATATACATGTACATGTACACGTACACATATACATACACATACACACACACACACACACACGTGTGTGTGTGTGTGTGTGTGTGTGTATGCTTTGACTATATGCTCCCCCATTATCTTCTCTTACCTCTGTCCTGTTTTCACTGGATCCCTTCTTTTTCCTAAATATTCTGCCTCCTACTTTTGTGTCTTTTTTTTGTATGTGTGGCCCACTCCATTTAATAAGGATTTGCTTGCATGAATTCAGGTTAGGAATACATTTTGAACAAGGCCAACTTACTAGTCACAGCACCATACAGGAGTATGACTCTCCTCTCCCGGCAACCATTAACTTCCTCTAGTTCCTCGGGGAGCAGTAAACCTATGAACCCCTTCCCTATCCATGATAAAATATTGATGGGCCTTGTTGTCTACAGGACTATATGTGTACTCACTGCTGATTTAATTTCATAGGTATGCGCAGTCATGACATATTGAGAAGATGACATTTCATAGTACCCCTTCCCACCCTCCAGATTTTACATTCTGTCCTTCAGCTGCCCTGCAGTGTTCTCTGAGATTTTAAAGGGGTGGTAAAGTTATTCTACTTAGGACTGAGTACTCAATAGTCACTTATTTTTGAGACTCTGACCAGCTATGAGTTTCTGCATTAACTGTAACCCACTACAAGCTCCTCTAACCAAGAGTGAGAGCAGAACCAATCTATAGGTATAAGCATAAACATTTAGAAGGCATTTTGACACCATGTTCATTAAGCAAACTATCATAGTAGGGTGCTTTCCAGCTATGGGATTTTCTTCAGTTTTACAGTATCACGTATGACTTCTTGGAATTAACCATTTAAAATAACCATGTGTCTATCCCCATTGCTCAGCCACAGGATCCTTTGTTTTCAGCCACAGTAACCTTTGTTTTCAGGAGTATGAAGTTCCTTATTTCTCTAGTCTAGCAAAGCTTAGAGGAATACTGTAGAAACCCAACATTTGAGAAATACTTCAAGCCCCACATTAACCTTGGCTCTACATTATGATCTCTTTGGTTGTACAAACATCCCAAGTTCTGATTGAACTGGCGTGATCTGCATCTTAGTTGATGCAGGACCCTTCTAATTCCCTTGCATCCTGAAATGACTCAGATCCTGATGCTGTGTTTCCTTCATTGATTCTGAAACAGAAACAAAAAACATTTATTAAAGCAAGTCAGAAAGCAAAAAAAAAAAAAAAAAAAAAAAAAAAAAAAAAAAAAAAAAAAAAAATTCCAATCAGAAAGTGGTTATGTCTTCCCATAATAGTTACAGCACTGTCTCACCATTGGACTCATCTCTTCTGGAAGGCTGGCATTGCAGCTTGCAAGGTTCAAAGGGTGGTAAGAGGATTTATGACTTTCCATACCTGATGACATTTTTCAGCCCATTGAAAGATAGTCGGCACTCTCTATTTTTTTTTTCAACATTGCTTTTTACAGACCATAGCTTTGAAAATTCATATTTGTATCTTTACCTTGGACTACTTGCAGAGTCTCAGAAGATAGAAGGGAGCATTAGATTAGTTGAGAAGATGCTTTTAGGGAAGGGATTAGTAGAACACCTGTGATATGAAAGTAAAAGTTGGGGTTCTTGGGAAAGAAGATTAAGTGGAAACGGGGTACAGGAATGAGAAAGTTAACCAAATCTACAGAAAAGTCACATATATTTTGTAAAACAGTAAGTATATATGAAAGGGTAATATAGAATTCATTTATTTGAAAACTAATTTAATAGTATAACTTAAAAGGAGTTTGACATTGTTCTTTACATTATATCAGAAAATGTTTAGCTAATGGTAAATTCTCAGAGGACATTCATTCCAGATACTTTAACAATTAACATTTATTTATTTATTTATTTATTTATTTATTTATTGTGTGTGCATTATGAGTGTGTGTGTGTGTGTGTGTGTGTGTGTGTGTGTGTGTGTGTGTTTAAGGAAGACACCACAATGTATCTAAGGAAGTTAGTATAACTTATAGGAGTTGGTTTTTCACTATGTAAGTTATAAGGGTTGTACTCTCAAGTTGTCAGATTGGGTGGCAAACATCGACATCTGCTGAGCCATCTTGAAAGTCATCATTTCAAACTAACCAATTCCCTCTTATTTTTATAGTATAAGGTTAACTATTTCATCATCTGAGAAAGCTTTTCTGAACTCTGTTGACTAAGTTACAACCAACCACTATTTTAGGCTTCCTCAACATGCTAACACATACCATTCTGATCAAGATGGACTTGTTGCAGAATTTCTTAGCCCATCCATAAGATAAAAAACAGAAGATTCTATGATGTGTTCAGAGATGAAAGTCTACCTTAATAGATAGTCATAACTTTACAATTACTGTTTTAAAGCATAAACTAGAAAATCAACACATAAATATAGACGTAGACTATGAAGAAATATTTGAGAGTTGTAAATCATGAAGAAAGTCTTCTTTTTTTTATTTTTTTTCAATTTTTTTATTCGATATAATTTATTTACATTTCAAATGATTTCCCCTTTTCTAGCCCCCCCACTCCCCGAAAGTCCCGTAAGCCCCCTTCTCTTCCCCTGTCCTCTCTCCCACCCCTTCCCACTTCCCCGTTCTGGTTTTGCTGAATACTGTTTCACTGAGTCTTTCCAGAACCAGGGGCCACTCCTCCTTTCTTCTTGTACCTCATTTGATGTGTGGATTATGTTTTGGGTATTCCAGTTTTCTAGGTTAATAACCACTTATAACAGAAGAGTGGATGCAAAAAATGTGGTATATCTACACAATGGAGTACTATTCAGCCATTAGAAACAATGAATTCATGAAATTCTTAGGCAAATGGATGGAGCTAGAGAACATCATACTAAGTGAGGTAACCCAGACTCAAAAGGTGAAGAAAGCCTTCTTGTCCTTGCAAGAACTTGACTTTCTCAGAAATGCCATGAGACTAATGAGGTAGGCATAGCCAACAGCTTCTCACCTAATGATAGGCCTCTTGTCTCTCTGATCAGGAAAATGCTACTGCACAGAACATACACTGTACATAAGCATGTACTTCTCTTGGCCTTCCCACATCAGCATATCTTCTTTTTTTAATTTTTTTATTTATTGATATATTTTTATTTACATTTCAAATGATTTCCCCTTTTCTGGGTTCCCACTCCCCGCAAGTCCCATAAGCCCTCTTCCCTCCGCCTGTTCCTCCATCTACCCCTTCCTACTTCCTTCTTCTGGAATTCCCCTATACTCTTGCACTGAGTCTTTCCAGAACCAGGGGCCATTCCTCCATTCTTTTTGGACATCATTTAATTTGTGGATTATGTCTTGGGTATTGAAAGTTACTAGGCTAATATCCACTTATCAGTGAGTGCATACCATGATTGATCTTTTGAGACTGGGTTACCTCACTTAGTATGATGTTCTCCAGCTCCATCCATTTGTCTAAGAATTTCATGAATTCATTGTTTCTAATGGCTGAATAGTACTCCATTATGTAAATATACCACATTTTTTTATCCATTCCTCCGTTGAAGGACACCTGGGTTCTTTCCAGCTTCTGGCTACTACAAATAGGGCTGCTATGAACATAGTGGAGCATGTGTCCTCACTGCATGCTGAAGAATCCTCTGGATATATGTATGCCCAGGAGTGGTATAATAGGGTCCTCAGGAAGTGTCATGCCCAGTTTTCTGAGGAATCGCCAGACTGATTTCCAAAATGGTTGCACCATCTTGCAATCCCACCAGCAGTGGAGGAGTGTTCCTCTTTCTCCACATCCTCGACAACACCTGCTGTCTTCTGAGTTTTTGACCTTAGCCATTCTGACTGGTGTGAGGTGAAATCTCAGGGTTGTTTTGATTTGCATTTCCCTAATGATTAATGATGTTGAACATTTCTTAAGGTGTTTCTCAGCTCTCTGAAGTTCTTCATGTGAAAATTCTTTGTTTAGCTCCGTACCCCACTTTTTAATGGGGTCATTTGGTTCTCTGGGTTCTACCTTCTTGAGTTCTTTGTATATATTAGATATTAGCCCTCTGTCAAATTTAGGGTTGGTGAAGATCCTTTCCCAATCTGTTGGTTGACGTTTTGTCCTTTTGACAGTGTCCTTTGCCTACAGAAACTTTGTAGTTTTATGAGGTCCCATTTGTCAATTCTTGATCTTAGAGCATAAGCTATTGTTGTTCTATTCAGGAACTTTTCCCCTGTGCCCATGTCCTCCAGGGTCTTCCCCAGTTTCTTTTTGATTAGTTTCAGTGTGTCAGGTTTTATGTGGAGATCCTTGTTCTATTTGGAGTTGAGCTTAGTACAAGGAGATAAGAATGGATTGATTCGCATTCTTCTGCATGCTGACTTCCAATTGAACCAGCACCATTTGTTGAAAAGACTATCTTTTTTCCACTGGATGTTTTCAGCTCCTTTGTCGCAGATCAAGTGACCATAGGTGTGTTGGTTCATTTCTGGGTCTTCAGTCCTTTTCCATTGATCCGCATGCCTGATATTGTACCAATACCATACAGTTTTTATCACTATTGCTTTATAGTAAAGTTTAAAGTCTGGGATACTGAATCCACCTGAAGTTCTTTTACTGTTGAGAATAGTTTTAGCTATCCTGGGTTTTTTGTTATTCCAGATAAATTTAAGAATTGCTCTTTCTAGCTCTATAAAGAACTGGGTTGGAATTTTTATGGGGATAGCATTGAATCTGTAGATTGCCTTTGGCAAGATGGCCATTTTAACTATATTAATCCTGTCAATCCACGAGCATGGAAGATTTTTGCATTTTCTGAGATCTCCTTTGATTTCCTTCTTCAGAGATCTGAAGTTTTTGTAATATAGGTCTTTCACTTGTTTGATTAGAGTCACCCCAAGATACTTTATGCTGTTTGTAGCTATTGTGAAGGGAGTCATTTCCCTAATTTCTTTCTCAGTCTGCTTATCCTTTGAATATATAAAGGCTACTGATTTGCTTGCGTTGATTTTGTAGCCAGCCACTTTATTGAAGTTGTAGGAGTTCCCTAGTAGAGTTTTTAGGGTCACTTAAGTATACTATCATATCATCTGGAAATAGTGATAGTTTAACTTCTTCCTTTCCAATTTGTATCCCTTTGACCTCCTTATGTTGTCTAATTGCTGTAGCTAGGCCTTCAAGAACTATATTGAAAAGATATGGAGAGAGGGGGCAGCCTTGTCTAGTCCCCGATTTTAGTGGGATCGCTTCAAGTTTCTCTCCATTTAGTTTGATGTTGGCTACCGGCTTGCTGTATATTGCTTTTACTATGTTTAGATATGGGCCTTGAATTCCTGTCCTTTCCAAGACTTTTAGCATGAAAGGATGCTGTTTGTAGCTATTGTGAAGGGAGTCATTTTCCTAATTTCTTTCTCAGTCTGCTTATCCTTTGAATATATAAAGGCTACTGATTTGCTTGCGTTGATTTGCAAATGCTTTTTCAGCATCTAATGAAATGATCATGTGTTTTTTTTTCTTTGAGTTTGTTTATGTAGTGGATAGCATTTATGGATTTCCTTATATTGAACCATTCCTGCATCCCTGGGATGAAGCCTACTTGATCATGGTGGATGATTGTTTTGATGTGTTCTTGGATTCGGTGGGCAAGAATTTTATTTAGTATTTTTGCATCGATATTCATAAGGGAAATTGGCCTGAAATTCTCTTTCTTGGTTGGATCTTTGTGTGGCTTTGGTATCAGCGTAATAGTGGCTTCAAAGAAGGAGTTGGGTAGTGTTCCTTCTGTTTCTATTTGGTGGAAAAGTTTGAAGAGTATTGGTGTTAAGTCTTCTTTGAAGGTATGATAGAATTCTGCACTGAAACCATCTGGTCCTGTGCTTTTTTTGGTCGGAAGGCTATCTATGAACCCTTCTATTTCTTTAGGGGTTATGGGTCTGTTTAGATGGTCTATTTGATTCTGGTTTAATTTTGGTAATTGGTATTTATCTAAGAAAATGTCCATTTCCTCCAGATTCTCCAGTTGTGTTGAGTACAGGTTTTTGTAGTAGGATCTGATGATGTTTTGAATTTCCTCAGTTTCTGTTGTAATATGTCTGTTTTCATTTCTAATTTTGTTAATTTGGATACTTTCTCTGTGCCCTTTGGTTAGTCTGGCTAAGGGTTTATCTATCTTGTTGATTTTTTCAAAGAACCAGCTTTTGGTTTTGTTGATTCTTTGTATGGTTCTCTTGGTTTCTACTTGATTGATTTCAGCCCTGAGTTTGATGATTTCCTGTCTTCTTCTCCTCCTGGGTGAATTAGCTTCTTCTTGATCCAGGGCTTTCAGTTGTTCCGTTAATCTTCTAGTGTATGCTCTCTCAATTTCTTTTTGGAGGCACTCAAAGCTATGAGTTTTAGCACTGCTTTCATTGTGTCCCATAGATTTGTGCATGTTGTGCCTTCATTTTCATTAAATTCTAAGAAATCTTTGATTTCTTTCTTTATTTCTTCCTGGACCAAGGTATCATTGAGTAGAGTATTGTTCAGTTTCCATGTGTATGTGGACTTTCTGTTGTTTTTACTGTTATTAAAGACCACTTTTACTCCATAGTGATCTGATAGGAGGCATGGGATTATTTCAATCTTCTTAAATTTGTTGAGGTCTGTCTTGTGACCAACTATATGATCTATTTTGGAGAAGATAACATGAGGTGCTGAGAAAAAGGTATATTCTTTGCTTTGGGATGAAAAGTTCTATATATATCTGTTAACTCCAATTGGTTCAAAGCTTCAATTAGTTTCACTGTCTCCCTGTTTAGTTTCTGTTTTCCTGATCGGTCCATTGGTGAGAGTGGAGTGTTAAAGTCACCCACAATTATTGTGTTAGGTGCAATGTGTACTTTGAGCTTTAGTAAAGTTTCTTTTATGAATGAGGGCGCCCTTGTATTTGGGGCATAGATGTTCAGGATTGAGAGTTCTTCTTGTTGGATTTTTCCTTTGACCAGCAAGTAGTGACCTTCCATGTCGCTTTTGATGACATTAGGTTGAAAGTCAATTTTATCTGAAATTAGAATGGCAACTCCGGCTTGTTTCCTGGGACCATTTGCTTGTAGAATTGGCTTCCCGCCTTTTACTCTAAGGTAGTTTTTGTCTTTGACACTGAGGTGTGTTTCCTGTATGCAGCAAAATGTAAGGTCCTGTTTAAGTAACCAGTCTGTTAGTCTATGTCTTTTTATTGGGGAATTGAGTCCATTGATGTTAAGAGATATTAAAGAGTAGTGGTTATTGCTTCCTATCATTTTTTATTTTAATTTTATATGTGTGTGGTTATCTTCTTTGGGTTTGATGAAAGAAGCTTAATATCCTGCTTTTTCCAGGGTATAGTTTCCCTCGTTGTAATGGTGTTTTCCCTTTATTATCCTTTGTAGGGCTGGGTTTGTAGAAAGATATTATATAAATTTGGTTTTGTCATGGAATATCTTGGTTTCTCCATCTATAGTAATTGAGAGTTTCTCTGGGTATAGTAGTCTCGGCTGGCATTTGTGTTCTCTTAGAGTCTGCATGAGCTCCACCCAGGATCTTCTAGCTTTCATGGTCTCTGGTGAGAAATCTGGTGTAATTCTGATAGGTCTTCCTTTACATGTTACTTGCCCTTTTTCTCTTACTGCCCTAAGTATTCTTTCTTTGTTTAGTACATTTGGGGTTTTGATTATTATGTGACAGGAGGTATTTCTGTTCTGGTCCAGTCTGTTTGGAGTTCTGTAGGCTTCTTGTATATTCATGGGCATCTCTCTCTCTTTAGGTTAGGGAAGTTTTCTTCCATAATTTTGTTGAAGATATTTGCTGGCCCTTTAAGTTGTAAATCTTCACTCTCATCAATGCCTATAATCCTTAGATTTGGCTTTCTCATTGTGTCCTGATTTCCTGGATGTTTTGGGTTACAAGCTTTTTGCATTTTGCATTTTCTTTAACTGTTGAGTCCATTGTTTCTGTGGTATCTTCAGCATCTGAGATTCTTTCTTCTATCTCTTGTATTCTGTTGTTATTTGCGTCTATGGTCCCTGATTTCTTCCCAAGGTTTTCTATCTCCAACGTTGTCTCCCTTTGTGCTTTCTCGGTTGTTTCTATTTCTGTTTTTAGATCCTGGAAGTTTTTGCTCAGTTCCATCATTTGCTTTTTTTGTGTTTTCCTCTAATTCTTTAAGAGATTTTTGTGTTTCCTCTTTCATGACTTCTGCCTGTTGATCAAAGTTCTCCTGTATTTCTTTAAGTGATTTTTTGCGTTTCCTCCTTATTGGCTTTTGTATTCTCCTGAATTTCTTTCAATGGTTTTTGTGTTTCCCTTGTAAGGGCTTCTAATTTTTGATCCATTTTCTCCTGAATTTCTTTAAGTATGTCCTTAATGTGTTCCTGTACCAGCATTATGACCAGTGATTTTAAATCCAAATCTTGTTTTTCTGGTGTGTTGGGGTATCCAGGACTTGCTATTGTTGGAGAATTGGGTTCAGATGCTGCCATAATGCCTTGGTTTCTGTTAGTAATGTTCCTACGTTTGCCTTTAGCCATCTAGTTCTCCCTGGTGTTAGATGGTCTTATTATTACTGGCTGGTGCTTCAACCTACTGTGGATCTTTAAGGTTATCTCTGCAACACTGGATGACTGGGTTTCCTCTGGCACAGATTACTGATATGCTGCCTTCCTCTTTTGTGCTTTTGGAGCCCTTCTCAGTCTTGCCTCAAGCAATGTTATACTTAAGTTGTCAAGGTCAACCAGGGGTTCTCTGTCTGCTCTATTATGGTGCGAAGATGGTATGGTGGAGGTCACTCCCTCTGTTGATTCTCACATAGGACACAGGTCCCGCGATGGACTGGCTTGCAGATGAACCATCTATGTGCTCAGTTCCTGAGTGCAGGCAGACCCCTGGCGGTTTGCACCTCCAGAAATCTAAAGCTCAGCGTGATACAGTACCTAGTGACCCTTTTCTGTCCAAGCAGGCAGCAAGTATGGCTGCGGGGCTTCGCTCCTTCTACAGCTCACTGGGCAGGACTTAGGCCGTGTGCCTGGCGGGCTGGCAGACAAAACGCCTATGTGCTCAGTTCCTGAGTGCAGGCAGACCCCTGGTGGTTTGCACCACCAGAGATCTAAAGCTTGGGGTGATACAGTACCTAGTGATCCTTTTCTGTACAGAGCCATATTGGGGCAGTCATGCACATGGTCAGAGTTTGACTTTGGTCAAGGTTAACTTCTCCCAGATAGCCAGGATCCTGCTCCACCTAGGGTGGAATGCTCGAAGTAAAGGTTAAGTTCATTGTTCCTCCAGGTCTAGGAATTCCTGAATTAAGCAGGTGACCCAACCAGCTGCTGGAGCAGTCAAGATGAGGACCTCCAAGAGAAGCTAGACAACTTCCACCGGAACTCAGCCCGGAGTCTGGGGGGAAGGGTTTGCCCAAACTGTTAAAAGGTCTGGCGCCATTAAAGTTTTTGGCTTTGATCAGTGAATATTGTCTTAGCCATACTTCTTTTCGCCCCTTCCCTTCCCTATTTATCCCTCAGCTTCTGTTCCAGAAACCCACTTCGTAATAGCTGCAGGCAGCTATGGAACCCAACACTTTTCTGTCCCAGCAGGCAGCAAATATCAGCATATCTTATTACCCCATGGTCTCTCACTTTCTGAGCTTAGCTTGCTATCAAGTCTGGCCTGTTTCCTTCCTACTGACACAAGCAAACACTCTAGAAGAGGCTGGCTCTTTACATAGTGGTGTAATCTATGATCCCACACTAGGAAAGCTAAGGCAGAGAAGGAATATGTGTTCAAGGCTGAGCTAGCCTGGGCCACAAAGGAAACTCAAGGGAAACTGAGTAGGCTGGACTTTCAGAAACCTCTAATGATTTCAAGGACTTTCCAAGTTGGTCAAAAGCAGAGTGCAATGGAGCCTCTCTTAATATACATGAAGAAGAAAAGAAAACAAAAAACTTGACAAAGATACCGCTATTGGCCAAACCAGCCATCCAATTATAATACCTACACATGTTGGCATGTGACAGAATTTCTGCCAACAATAAAAAACTGCATATTTCGTGAAAACTGTCAGCCAGTTTCTTCATAGCCTGTGAAATGAAGCTCCTTAGGACAATGTCCATGGGATTTTCTCCAGTGTCCTTAGAATGCCCCTTCCCTTTGGCATAAGCCACTGTCTCCGTGCATCCTGCAATAAGATCACAGAGGTTAATACAACATACATTTCTCCATTCAGGGTTTCTGAAAATCCCATACTTCCCCCTACTAACACCGAAGCTGTACTCATGCCCATGCCCAGAAGGTCAGGTAGAACAGCAAGAACTTGATACCAGGGCCATGCATTAGCATATGAAAGAAAGCAGTTGGTAAAGAGGAAGAATGGAACTCTCCCCACCCCAAGGATACCAAGTAATACTCAGTGCATAAAAGGCCAAGCTAGTACTATGCAAATGAGTCAGGAAACCCATATTGTGAAAATTACTTATAAAAGTCTCAATCTTTGGTAAGTCATTGAGCTTCTAACCTTTCTTAGGTTCTGTTGGGGTTTTGTCTAAGCTCCACCCACACCTACCTGGCAATAGCCAGGTATGCCCCACCTCAGAGATCTGGCCCACTATAAGAGGGGCTACTTGCTCCTCCTCTTTCTCTTTGCTCTCTGCTCTCCCATACTCTCTCACCTCTCTGCCCCTGGGGCTCTTTCTCCCCCCCCCCCCACGTGGTCATGGCTGGCCTCCACTCTCTCTCTTTCTCTCTCTCTCTCTCTCTCTCTCTCTCTCTCTCTCTCACTAACTCCCATCCCCCATTCTGAATAAACTCTATTCTATACCATGTCTGTGTGTGTGTGGTCCCTCAGGGGCAGAGGTGCCCAGGCAAGGGCCCGCCTGGACACCTTCCCCCATGCCGCCTAGCCACACTCACCTAACCCCCTATACTCCCCCCTTTAAGCCCCTTCATCATCCTGCTGCCGAAAGTCCTCCAATGCTGCTCAAAGTCCTTCAGGTTCTGTTGTGCTTCCTCTATTTTTGCTTGAACTAACTCTGCTTTATCTAACAAATGATATCCATGCATCCGTATCAACTGCTTGTTCTAGAACACAAAACTGGAGTTCCACCTGGTGACCACGGAGCTCCCAAACCTGGTTATGTTACCTAAAAAATTGCATTGGTGGTTGTATGCCTTGTATCTTGAAATGGATATATATATATTAGTAAAATCATAAAGTAATCATTAAAGAAACTTTGCTCCTTGCATAATTCTGGTTTCCAGGGAAATTTTTTTTTTCATCTTTAAGATTAGTACTGACTACTTATGTACTCAGAAAATAGTCATGATAGGGTTGACAGTGAGAAAAATTTTAACTTGTTATAGGGATGTAAAGATTACCAGAGTGGGAGCAGTACTCCAAATAGCTAGAAAATAAAGCAAGAATCAACAACAAAGGCAGAGAAAGGCAGCAGAAAATGCTCAGCTAGAGCAGAATTCTAGCTTGGAAGCCTTCTTCACAAAGGCAGACATTGAAAACAAGTTTGTAAATAACTAAGTGTCCCATAGACACTGATTGGCTCTGGACCTGGGTCTTTAGTGGCAACCTTGAATGTTAGTGAGGTTATAAGAAATTTAGTGCTGAAGCCAGCTAGCTTCTGAGGAAAATCACTTCGCTTCTTCTTCTTCTTTTTTTCCTGTGCCAGAATGAATACCTTTTTAAGATGAAGATAGTTCACTAAAATGCTAACTTTCCAAGCACATACAAGTTTATGCACTTAAACCTAAATCTCTGTCAAAGTCTCTGTCAAAATTTACAGCAAGGAGTCAGAGAGTAGGTGTATTACTCCTATCTTCTACCCCTTCTCTCCACTGGGCTGTTTACAAAGTTCTATTGTTCCCCCTTTTGTGGACTCCAGAGTTCCACTCAAGGGCATTGCCTTTGACTGGCGTCTTGGTGCAGGCTGACAGACAGCCATGAACAAGTGATTGTATGAAACTCTAGCAGTACTTTAAGTCATCACACTTAGTGGCTGAGCCCCATCTCCATTGCTAAGACAATGTGTGTTCACAGGATGCAGATATCCCCAGAGTAAAAGCAGTGAAGGCATTTTTCAGAGGAAGCTATCATTTGTTTTCAAGAGCATTTTTCAATATCAGAGCAGATATTTAAGAAAAGTCTCCTGTATCTTCCTTTGATGAGATCCCAAGTTTAAATTTTCAAAAAGGGGCAGAGATGGTTTCTGAAGGACAAAGTTTGCATTCCTTCCTTCCCAGACAGACTTACTAAACACCTTGATCATGGGGGCACCAGGCTTAGCTTGCTGAAGTTCAGAATATAAAATAAACAGCCATCCGTCTCCTCTCTGTCTCCTTTTTTTACCCTTCCTACTGAAGAAAGCTAAATAGCACATTCTTTCTCACTAAACAGAAGCAGCAGAACACAGAAATTCTATGCAGTTTTGAAATAAATTACTGGATACAGAACTAACAATAACAGACCTTGAACTCAGCCAACCAATCAAGAAAGCGTTTTGCATGATGAAAATGCAGGCACAGCCAAATCCCAGATTTAAAAGCAATAATATTTAGATGTGATTAGAATTTCCATCCCGTGAAATAGATCCCAGTCTGGGAGCTGTTATCTCCAGCCACTACAGCTTTTCTCAACAGTCTCCACACATAGCTTTGCAGAGACAGGTTCTCATCGCCTTGAGCCTGAATTATTAGCTTGGCATTCCTCTCTGGGATCTTCTTCAGTTCCATTCTTATCTGACTGATCAGCACTACACAGAGGCTGTCTTCTGTGAAGTGCGTCCAGGCTGAACATCAAGACTCCTCATTCCCTCCCCACACACCATTGAATATCTTCACCGGTTCCCGGACCTTACCCTTTCCTGTCCTGCCACCAGTCCACAAGGAACCAGCCTACCTACACAGTCTCACCTCCTAGACTTCCATTCCACAGGTTTTACAGTCCTCCCTTCATCTAGAAACCTTCCTTAAGAAATAGCACTTCCAAGCAGTCCTTAATACCCTGTGTTATATCGCCCCCTTTCCTCTTACAGTTCAGTCACTACGGACACTTTATCTCTTTTCTGTACATTTTATATTATAGGTTTTCCACTCTAATTAGTGTTTAGGACTCCCCCCCCCCACCCAATTGTAAAATGTGCACTGTGTCATTCATTGGCTGAATGGCTCTGGTTCCCAGGAGATCTACTAAACCCTTATAATTCAGTACTTTCAAGTGATACTGAACAACCACATAGAAACCTCACAGATTCAGTTTTCTCATCTTGCTTTCCCTAATGTTCATTAAAATGAGGTTCTTTAAGACAGTCACTTGAAAACCAAAGAGGGTGTGGACTCTGCCCTAAGGTGAAGTGTGTCTGTTGAGAACAACCAATCTTGGTCTTTGGAGAATCCCTTGGCGTGAAGGTCCTCTGCAGTAGCTCTGCCTCATTCCACTGTCCCTGTCCTCCTCCTCCTGCCTTGTCATTTTGCTTTCTGCTATAGTCCCATGATACACTGATTTCCTGTCTCTTTGATTTGTGTTGAGACAGTCTCACAATTTAGCCCCAGCTGGTCTCAAACTCCTAACCTTCCTGCCATACCCTGCTCAGTGCTAGAATTATAGGCATGTCCCCTGGGCACAACTTCAACCTGTAGGTCGCTGATTTGTGCCCATCTTTCATCTGTTGATCTTTTGCGAATCTTGTATTTTAATATCCACTGACTCTTATCACACCACTCTTATCTAGCCTGTAAGGTTTTTTTCCCCATAGAATTGAAAAAAAAAAAAAAAAACAGAACCAAAATAACAACTAAGGTATGGTAGAAACAGATGGTAATGCCAATGTCTCTCCACAGACATTCTTGAAAAAGGAGAATGCAATATATCTAGATTTCTTTCAGTCAATCTCTGAATGGCTTGTATGATGTCAAGATTAACATGGCATTTGCTAGACAGTATTGCATATTGAAAGATTCTAGAACAGACTCAAATCACCCTGCCCATTTCCAGACCATTGTTTCCTCTAATCATAGCCTACAGTGTTCTGCACTTGTACTAGATGACTAATTGGGAATTCGTTCTGATTTTCCATCCTTCCTAGAAAATTGAGAGAGATGCAACCATATTGGTAGGGGTAGTGATATCCTAAAGATAGACACTTGCACCCTTGGGCTATCAGACTATAGGTATAATGGACTGTCAGAAATTTTTTTTTTTTTCATTTTCTTTTTCTTTTTTTTTTTTTTATTATTCGATATAATTTATTTACATTTCAAATGATTTCCCCTTTTCTAGCCCCCCCACTCCCCGAAAGTCCCGCAAGCCCCCTTCTCTTCCCCTGTCCTCCCACCCACCCCTTCCCACTTCCCCGTTCTGGTTTTGCTGAATACTGTTTCACTGAGTCTTTCCAGAACCAGGGGCCACTCCTCCTTTCTTCTTGTACCTCATTTGATGTGTGGATTATGTTTTGGGTATTCCAGTTTTCTAGGTTAATATCCACTTATTAGTGAGTGCATACCATGATTCACCTTTTGAGTCTGGGTTACCTCACTTAGTATGATATTCTCTAGCTCCATCCATTTGCCTAAGAATTTCATGAATTCATTGTTTCTAATGGCTGAATAGTACTCCATTGTGTAGATATACCACATTTTTTGCATCCACTCTTCTGTTGAGGGATACCTGGGTTCTTTCCAGCATCTGGCAATTACAAATAGGGCTGCTATGAACATAGTAGAACATGTATCCTTATTACATGGTGGGGAGTCTTCTGGGTATATGCCCAGGAGTGGTATAGCAGGATCTTCTGGAAGTAAGGTGCCCAGTTTTCGGAGGAACCGCCAGACTGATTTCCAGAGTGGTTGTACCAATTTGCAACCCCACCAGCAGTGGAGGAGTGTTCCTCTTTCTCCACACCCTCTCCAACACCTGCTGTCTCCTGAATTTTTAATCTTAGCCATTCTGACTGGTGTAAGATGAAATCTTAGGGTTGTTTTGATTTGCATTTCCCTAATGACTAATGAAGTTGAGCATTTTTTAAGATGCTTCTCCGCCATCCGAAGTTCTTCAGGTGAGAATTCTTTGTTTAACTCTGTACCCCATTTTTTAATAGGGTTGTTTGGTTTTCTGGAGTCTAACTTCTTGAGTTCTTTATATATATTGGATATTAGCCCTCTATCTGATGTAGGATTGGTGAAGATCTTTTCCCAATTTGTTGGTTGCCGATTTGTCCTCTTGATGGTGTCCTTTGCCTTACAGAAACTTTGTAATTTTATGAGGTCCCATTTGTCAATTCTTGCTCTTAGAGCATACGCTATTGGTGTTCTGTTCAGAAACTTTCTCCCTGTACCGATGTCCTCAAGGGTCTTCCCCAGTTTTTTTTCTATTAGCTTCAGAGTGTCTGGCTTTATGTGGAGGTCCTTGATCCATTTGGATTTGAGCTTAGTACAAGGAGACAAGGATGGATCAATTCGCATTCTTCTGCATGCTGACCTCCAGTTGAACCAGCACCATTTGTTGAAAAGGCTATCTTTTTTCCATTGGATGTTTTCAGCCTCTTTGTCGAGGATCAAGTGGCCATAGGTGTGTGGGTTCATTTCTGGATCTTCAATCCTGTTCCATTGATCCTCCTGCCTGTCACTGTACCAATACCATGCAGTTTTTAACACTATTGCTCTGTAGTATTGCTTGAGGTCAGGGATACTGATTCCCCCAGATTTCCTTTTGTTGCTGAGAATAGTTTTAGCTATCCTGGGTTTTTTGTTGTTCCAGATGAATTTGATAATTGCTCTTTCTAGCTCTGTGAAGAATTGAGTTGGGATTTTGATGGGTATTGCATTGAATCTGTATAGTGCTTTAGGCAAAATGGCCATTTTAACTATATTGATTCTGCCGATCCATGAGCATGGGAGGTTTTCCCATTTTTTGAGGTCTTCTTCCATTTCCTTCTTCAGAGTCTTGAAGTTCTTGTCATACAGATCTTTCACATGTTTGGTAAGAGTCACCCCAAGATACTTTATACTGTTTGTGGCTATTGTGAAGGGGGTCATTTCCCTAATTTCTTTCTCAGCCTGCTTATCCTTTGAGTATAGGAAGGCCACTGATTTGCTTGAGTTGACTTTATAACCTGCCACTTTGCTGAAGTTGTTTATCAGCTGTAGGAGCTCTCTAGTGGAGTTCTTTGGGTCACTTAGGTAGACGATC